>NC_139233.1:48324065-48936182 GCF_977018435.1 Lepisma saccharinum
CGAATGCACGCACTTTTCTCCCCGTATCGGAGGTCAATAACATATTGGTTACGTGCGTGTTACTCACTATCTATAAACAAAAATACGTTAGAGCATTCAAATTGGTCTACTTACGCAAGTGAGTATGTATTCTTACGTGGACGACGTTCGGAAGCTTTACTGCTTCCTTCCTCAGGTTGTCGTTTTCAGCTCGGAATATCAAGCCATGTCAGAGAAGTGTCATGTAAGGATACTGGGTAAAAGGTTCGGGTTAAAAACGCTACTATGACAAAATTAAACCCCCAAAAGCTTTGGGTGATATGTTGAGCAGGGGGCATAAATTCGCTGTAAAGAACGAACGGTTTGTGAAAGAGGAGGTTGTATCGCCACGGAGAAAATTATCGGGAAGTTAGACGAGAAAGAAGATAAGTCCAAAGTCAGGCAGGGTGTAAGTGAGATTATTGATGAATACATGTTGAGTCAAATTAAGAGAGGGTGTGTTTCCAGGGGTGGGAATAGAACGCAAAAAGAGAAAAATGACCGGAGAATTAGGGATGATTTAAACACTGTGAAAAAATGGGCCAAAGATAATAATGTGTATCTCATTCGATCTGACAAAGAAAATAAGATGGTAGTAATAGAAAAAGGCGTATATCAAAGTAAGTTAGAAGAATGCTTTCTAAATAATGATTTCGAAATGGTTAATGGGAACCCAATTAGTAAAATTAGAAATGAGATTAGGCGTGGGATAGAAACCAGCATAACCTTAGGCAGCGGGGAAAAGAAGAAGCTCATTAAAGAAGTGAAGGAGGGGAATATCCCCACAGCATTCGGCATTCCAAAAACGCACAAGGCACTGATCCCACTTAGACCAATAATCCCCACCTATGAACACCCAGGTTAAGGGTTGGCAAAGGAATTAATTAAAAGAATGAAGAAGATTAATGTTAACACCCAGTATAGCGTTAAAAACTCTTTGAGGTAAAAAAGTCAATTGAAAATTTAGAAATCGGGAGGGATGACCAAATTAGCAGTTTTGATGTAACAAATTTGTACCCTAGTGTACCGAGAGAGAAAGCCGGTGACTGCCTTCAAAGATGGCTACTAGACCATGGCGTGGATATATTGGTAGCATGGGAATATGTCAGGTGGTTTTTTCTTGTAACCGGGTACAATTATTTCCGCGTAAACGATAAGATTTTTCGACAGAAAGAAGGGTTAGCGATGGGCAACCCGATATCGGGTTTTGCGGCAAACATTTTCTTGCATTACTTAGAAAAAGCGGTTATGGAAAGGGTGGGAGTAGACATAAAATATTACTGTAGGTATGTGGGCGATATCCTTGTAGTTGGAAAAGAAAAAGATCTTAACACCCTTTTTGTGGAGTTAGGAAAACAAGAGGACAGAATAAGCTTCACTAGGGAGAATTCGGTGGAAGGTAATATCAACTACCTGGACCTAAGTATTACTAAAACTGAAAAGGGGATAAAGACAGGGGTGTTTCACAAACCCCTGGCAGGCAGTCTTTATATTAATAAGGCATCGGAACATTCAAGTAGGGTCAAATCGAATGTTTATTTAAACTTTTTCATAAGGGCTGAGAGGTTATGCAATAATGCCGTAGAAAAAGAAAAAGAAATATCGTGGATAATAGAGGTAGGAATGAAGAATGGATTTTCCGAATATGAAATGAACGTGTTAGCTAGGAGAGCAAGGAAGAATATTTCAAAGGGGAACCCCGATTCTGATAGCAGATTAGAAAAGGAGGAAAAAGAGGAGGGAGGATTGGATAGTAAAGTTAACTATGTTGGGATACCGTACTGTAAAGGGCTCACTGAGAAAATTGAAAAAACAGTGAAAAAGTATGGTGTGAAATGCGGGACGAGAGCACCTAGAAATATTGAAAAGCATTTCACGGATTATAAGAGGGGGGGTAAAAATTCGAGATAACCCTGATGAACAAAAAGGGGTGTATAGAATTGAATGCAATTGCGGGATGGAATATATTGGACAAACCGGCCAGAGCATGCGTATTATATGTTGCGAACATGATAAGAACATCAAAGAAAGCGATCCGAAAACGGGGCTTGCAGAGCATATAATAAACAGTGGGCATAGAATAATAAAAAGAGAGGTTGTCAAAAAAAGTAACAGTAAATTGGATAGGAACGTGTACGAAACGGCATTGATATGCGCGGGACACAGAAATAAACTGAACCGGGACGAGGGCAATTTAGATGACGTATGGATTAGCTTTTTTAAAAAGTGGGACAATTTGAATAATAAAAGGGCCCCGATGGGCTTCCATGTCACATCGGAAGTAAAGAAAGCAGCCGAGGTGGAACGGGAATTTTCCTTGGATTGGTGACGAGGGGAAGAAAAAGAGAGGGGAGGGATCTATCGTGGGAGGGGAAGTACCACTCCGCTGCGCGGTGCCATCTGCCCGCTCGCTTCACCTTGACAGGGAGTTTAGGCTCTCAACGGCCACTCCAGTTTACCGTAGCGGTGGTTTTACATGTTTTATTGTGAGTTTTAAGGGGTTTTTAGCAAAGTGGTTTTAATTCTGTATAGGTCAAGCACTATGAAGCGTTTTTAACCCGAACCTTTTACCCAGTATCCTTACATGACACTTCTCTGACATGGCTTGATATTCTGAGCTGAAAACGACAACCTGAGGAAGGAAGCAGTAAAGCTTCCGAAACGTCGTCCACGTAAGAATACATACTCACTTGCGTAAGTAGACCAATTTGAATGCTCTAACGTATTTTTGTTTATAGATAGTGAGTAACACGCACGTAACCAATATGTTATCTGATACTTTACTTGTTTTCAAATATACCATGTGACACCTGCAGAATCTAAATATCCTAGAAATTAAGCAAAACATATAATTTTCATTATTTTTGCAACAGTATTGTGGGGAGAAATGGATTTTGTAATTAACTGTTAACTTCATGTGAACTATGAATATTTTAAAGCAAAACAGGTAGTATGGGTAGTTCTGATGGAAAACTTGTATATTAAAATTTATAAATATTCTGAACTGCTTTCAATTGTCACAAATCTTCAAGCATTGATATATATGGGAATTGGTAAAGTATTGTCACTAATATCAGTATAGGTTCAGTACTACTGTGGCCTTATTTATTATTTTATCTACTATTGTATGTTACTCCATTAAAATATTTATTCATAGGCTGCAGACTTGGAGAATAAAGTGAAGATATGCCAGCGATCATTCAAAATATTGACGCAAGTGGTTGGGTTCAATCCAAATGATGTCATATTTGATCCAAATATTCTCACTATTGCAACTGGAATTGAAGAACATAATGTATATGGAATGGCATTTATTGAGGCGACAAGGATAATAAAGGTGAGTGGTTCGTCTAATCAGAGTTTCAATATTGCTTGTCAGTATGAGTGGTTAGTGTAACTTGCTGTTAAGCTGGAGATGCACGATAATTTGAATTTCCCAAAAATGTGACCATGGAGGGTGCCAAGATGACAAAGTGTGAAGTGCAAATTTAGCTGAGAACGTTTCAACCTTCTAGCAAGGTCTTCTTCAGACTCTGCACCAAGTACAAATGTAACAAGGTAGAATAACTGGAGAAAGTTGTACTTTCTGCTCTTAATGTGTTTCCACAGGTGTGCTCATATTTAACAGGGGTGTAAGGGGTGACCTTCCACGTAGTACACCCAATTGTCAACCTCACTTCTACATAGTACACACTAGACTGCATTTTGCAGAGTAACGAGGCTCTGGCATCTGGCCATATGGCCAGTAAAATTCTGTGTTGTGCTGTTTTTTGTCCTTATGTGTGCTGAGTGTCCCTTTACAGCCTCAGCTTTTAACCAGTCAGAATATTTTAATATTTTAGTTGTACGACATTACAGGTATGTTATTTTAGTTATGGTAAGGAGCTGGACCCCGTATAATGTGATGGGTGCAAAATAGCCTTATTGTTGATGCACCCAAAATTTTAAATTCATATCCATCACTTTCCATATCACCCCACCATGTCAGGTAAATTATCCAATGCCATCAAACCATTTAAAATCAGGTTGGCACACAAACCTGTATCCCAAATTGGAAGAGCCCTACCCAATTTCAAGAGATACTTACCTACACCAAATTTGCATCCTCTGTTGTCTTCAAAGCCACATGCCAATGCCACAACAACTACATCGGCAGAACCATCCACGCTGTTCAAGGACAGACCTATGAACACACAAAAGATGCCAAAAAAGACACATCAGGGTCAGGCCTTTCACAGCTCCACACCACAAACCACTCCATCTCCTCCACATCCATACTTCACCAAACCTGCTCTATCGTAGAAACCACTATCTAAGAAACCCATGCCATCATCCAACAGAAACCAGCACTGAACCTAAACAATGGATAGGCACACCCAACTTGGCATCCCACGACCAACCCTGTAATCTCATAATCATTTAATGGTGTTTATTAGGCTCTAAGAAAGAATTTTTATAGATATGAGAAATGTTTAATATGAGTCTTTCCCTCTTTTCCAATGCACCCCTTTGGCAGAGAGAAACCAGACAACCCTCGTAGATACAGGACTAAAAATGTTAGAAAAGAGCACTAACCTTGCAAAGTCCGATGTGATAAGATCCACCTCCGCATTTGAAACTCTGGCATGAGGACAATGTTGCTAGGTTAAGTTACGGTGAAGTCTATAGTTGGCATATTTTCTGAGGTTTCAGAAAGCTTGGTGCTACATCCTTGAACCTAAATCTCTAATCTCTAGCAATGAGGAGAATTTTTTTTTTATTAGTACAGGTAGACGTTGCTTTAAAGCCTCACAATGCCCTCAATGTCTCTACCATCTGTGAGGGCCTCTTTTTTCAGTTGGAAGAGGGATGCAAGGCCATTTGTACCTTACAGCCTTGCACCGGAGAACCAACTACCAGGAATGCTGCAGCGACTTATTGGCGCCACTGTGCACTGGACCTGGCAACTATGTCGATTGCATCCGTTTCTAAGGAAATATGGTAAATTCGGAGCATGGTAGATTCTTAATTTTGAACCTACGATTACCAAAACTTACAAATCCAAGTACCACATCAGATAACCTAACCTAACAAATTACTTAGCAGGCTCAAAATGAAGAACCATTCTCTTTAAAAATATTAATAATAATATTTGTATTTTTTATCACTTTATAGTACTTTACACTGTTTAATAATGAATCTGTTAACATATATTTGGGAAAACGTATTGTTTTTTCAAGAGGAGAAGTTTTCTTAGAAATAGGTTCTCCTATATAGTACAGTGGTAATATCATAGTCTTTAATCAAGGGGCCATTGGTTCAATTTCCCCAGTGGAGATTGGAGACACATTGAACAGTAGTTTGGAGTGCATTTTTGCCTGAAGGTCCAGTGCTGATTAACCCGTCTGAGTATAAAGTGTACTTAAAACAAATTTTGTTGCAGAATTATGAAGTGTATTTTGCGTTACGTCAGTTCATATATTTCCTTTTCATTTGCTTCTTCCCTTAGAACTAAAGTTGTAACTAAAATAATATTATAAGCATGCTCCAGACAATTTCAGAAAGATTAACTGTGTGATTACATTTGTATATTCCACATGAGAACTATTTATTACCCTTAATTGGCTCAGTTATTATCTACCCACATTGTTTGACACATCTCTCTTACATCTCACATATAAATGAAAGAAGCAATACTTTATTCCTCCAACAGATTGCAACACGGTTATCATTTTGGATTTTTAAATTTGAAAACAGTTATATATAAAAGGGAGAAAATATGAATAGAGAGAAGAAATTAGAAAAATATACGATAGATAAAATGAATTCAAGCATATTTTCCGTTATCTCGGTTATGTAGAAAAAGTTATTGTAAACTCCAAAGTTTCGGAAGTAGTTATTTATTTTAGTTTAAAAACAAAAAAAAATGTAGAATGTACTGTAGCTTCTTGATGGCTCTTATAAGATAGTCTTTTTGTAGGGATTATGTCAATAGCCAGGCACACCTTATAACTTTTAAGATTTAAATCAGAAGAATTACGAACAAATATACTTAACATGTTGTCTTTTCCTCTTCAATGATTGTTGAGCTCCCGTCTGCTGCTAGCTTGCAATACAATGAGCCATTAAATAACGAAACATGTACTGGCTCACTTATTATCTACCCATGTTGATTTCATGCATTTCTCATACACCTCACAATACCTTATTTCTTCAACATATGGCAAAACCATTATGATTTTGGATTTTTAAATTTGAAAACCATTATATATATACATGTGAAAAAGATAAAAAATATGAATGGTGAGAAGAAGTTTGAAGAATATACAATAGATAAAATGAAGTGAACCATATTTTTCGTTACGTCAATTATGTACAAAAAGTTGTTATAAACTCCAAAGTTTCGGAAGTTATTTAAAAGAGATCTGTAATACATAATAGCGTAGCTTCTTCTTTAGGTTAGTCTTTTCGTAAGGGTTGTGTCGATAACCGGTATATTTGAAAGGGTTGTATCAATAACCGGGCATGCCTTATAATTTTAAACAGTAAAATGATGAACAAATATACTTAGCAAGTTTCTTGTCCTCTTCAATGATTGCTGAACTCTCTCCTGCAGATAGCTTGCAGTACAATGAACCATATTAACTAACGAAACATGTGCAAATTTCATAGTTTGCATATGCCTCAGAATACCACTTCAAATATTGTCTGAGATACATTACTTTGAACACCAAACAAAACAAACAATAGGTGATACAAAATCCCAACAATATGCACACATGTAAGCCATGAACATGTCTAACACTTGAAATATTCACGCATGATAACACGAAGATTGCTTCACCGAGTGTAATTGTGGATCCCACTGAAGTATTTAACATTTTTTACACATTTCATATCTGAGCTTGAATGGTACCAAAAAGGGAAGGGAAATTATACTGCAACCGGAACCTAATTAATTTTGCATCGTCTATTCACAGTGTTTTCAGATAGTTCATGTTTGAAAACAAAGTATAGAAAATATGATACTGAGTTAGTTGGTTTGGGTTTCACTTTAAGTCCACTTTATGCACAGGAAGGCTAATCGGGACTGGATTTATAGTTTAAAGTGAGATCCGAACCACTGTGCCATGTGCTTCCACCAGGTATCGAACCCAGAATCCTTTGATTACATAGTGAAGACAAAAATAAGAAAGATACTTAGTCACATAACAACTATCATTAATAATTTAAGCCTAATACCTACTTGCCGTATTATGTATTTCCATTACCACTCACATTAAAATCACATTATATATATGGTATGATTTTTTTGTAGTTGCATAGCTACAGCCATCATTTCTCAACAATGTCTAATCATTGTTTAATATTTCAGTACTCTAATAGCCCAAGACCAAAAGCATTCTCTGCATCCATCTTTTAAAATTAATTCATTGTTGCAAAATTATGAAACTAATTTTTATCTTGAAAATAAGACAATATGTTTGAAGGGTATGTGGTGTATGTTACCTCAAAGTTGAAGAATGAAACATAATGGGAAAGAATTTTTACCTAAATCCATATTCTCTACAAAAATTTGATTCTTTTGAACATGTATACATATAAAATTATGTATATTTATGTCTTTGATCAAGGAAAAGAATATTTAAAATGGCTTTTAGAATTTGAATTTAAAATTTTGGGTGTGTGAGCACAGGCTATTTTGCACCCGTCACATTATACAGGGGCCAGCCCCTTATCATTACATATGACAACTCTAATGTTGCATAACTAAAAATCTTAAAACCTTTTGACTTCTGTTAAAAGCTGAGGCTCTAAAGGGGCACTCAGTACACACAAGGACAAAAAACAGGACAACACACACAAAATTATACTGGCCATAGTGCCAGTCGTCAGAGCCTCGTTAGTCTACAGTCCAGGGTGTACTACGTGGAAGTGAGGTTGACTTTTGGGCCCCCATGTGGAAGGTACCCCTTACACCCCAAAATGGCTTTTAGAGTAGGTGAAGGAATTACATACTAGTTCCCTTATTAGAGATGATAAACTAAACTTTAGGTTCAGTATCCATGTATATTGACATGTATGACACATCATAACTGGAAAACAATTGAACAATTTCAGCTGTTTTGTGCACAAACACTGCATAACGAAATTGTAGATTTAATTAGTACATTGTAGATTAATTTAGTACATTCTAGAAACTGAATTATTGTAGGCTAACAACAATATGGCGGCACCTGGATACATTTGTGGATTGTCCTGTGTCTTGAGCCGAGTGCCTCTTTACAGCTCAGCTTTTGTCGTGTGGATATTTTTGGTCTCTTGGTCTCTACACAGGTTGATTTCAGTCGCAATTTAATTCAAGATTTAAATCAGGTAATTTTTTTAAAAAGAAAATCACTGATTTAAATTACTTTACATAAATCATTTATTGAATGTACAAAAGGATTTTGTAGATATCAGAATTACTTTTAGTGAAAGTACATTAATCTCGCAATCATTTAATGGTGTTTATTAGGCTATAAGAAAGAGAAAGAAAGGAAACAAAATATATGTACTGATGGGGTGAATATCATGCAAGAGGAAATGTAATATGTAAACTGCAAACACACTTAAATTTCTCATGATTTAAAATTCAATAATTGTTATAGGCAAAAATAGCAAACATTTTGTGTAGAAAAATATACAAAAATACTAGGTCTGAGCCGATACTGATACCGATGTATCGGTATTGGCCGATACCAGGGTTATCGGTATCGGCAAGTATCAGTTCAATTTTTTCCGCTGGTACCATCTGATAGCAAAGATTTTGAGTGGCTAGAGCAGCCAAGAGAAACAACTCATTTATCAAGATCTGTCCTTTTCAAAAGTTCGTTCACCCTTCCTTGACAGGTTGGGGTCCTGCACAAGAATTCCATGTTACTTACTTACAGTCCATGTAGGTCTTTGGCCTTCCTGACTACCTCTCTCCATTCATTTCGATCCTCTGCTTTTCTTCTCCATCCTTTAACTCCTAATCTTCTTAGGTCATCTTCCACGTCCTCTATCCATCTTTTCCTGGACCTACCTCTTCTCCTTCTTCCTTCCGGTTTTCCATTGAATATTTTCTTGACAACCCGTGCTTCTTCCATCCTCTGAACATGCCCAGCCCATCGTATTCTACCCTGTTTGATCTTCACTACAATAACTGGCTGCTTAAACAATTCCTGTACTTCCATATTTGTTCTCATTCTCCATCCCTCTTTATCTCTTACCGCTCCAAATATCCTTCTCAGTATTTTCCTTTCCCACCTTAACAACCAATATTCCTCTCTTACCGACATCACCCAACTTTCTGAACCATACATTACTATGGGTATTAATATTGTTGTATATATTTTAATTTTTGTGTTCCTACTAACATTCTTAGATTTAAACACATTTTGCAAAGAAAAATAGCATCGATTTCCACTTGTTATCCTTTCCTGTATTTCTGTAGCTGTCTTGTTATCTGCTGTTATTATTGAGCCCAAATATTTAAAGGCTTCCACTCTTTCATATTCTTATGTAAGGTTCTCTTTTGGTTTTATTTGTGTTCACTTCCAGTCCTAGTTCTTGAGCTTTCTCTTCTAATACTTGATAACTCTCTTCCATATTACTTACGTGAAATTTAAAAGATTTCGTAATTCCGCGTTGCACAATTTAATGGTTCAATCCTATTAATTTCGAAGATCCACTGTCTTCATTCACAAAAGGGTACGGCGTTTGAAGCGGAGATGGTACTGCGTCAGTACATTGTTTGTTCCCGGGCGGCGGTGGTTGCCTTTCTGGTGGTTGTTCTCTTCCATAGCTTGCTTATTCCTTGCTATTAAAGCTACATCATCTGCATATGCTACTATTTGTGTTACTCTATTTAAAATTGTTCCTCCAGGGTTGATTGGTAGTTGTCAGATTACTTTTTCCAATGCTAAATTAAATAGTATTGTAGAAAGTAAATCTCCCTGTCTCAGTCCTTTCTCTACTTTAAACATGTTTGTCATTTCCTGTTCAACTCCGACTTTACATTCCGTTGTTTTCATTGTCATTTTTGTCAGTCTTATCAATTTCCTTGGGATTCCAAACTCTTTCATTATACTGTAGATCTTATTTCTTTCCAAGCTGTCGTATGCTTGTTTAAAGTCGGCATATAGTTGGTGAAGTTATTTTTTATACTCATAGAACTTCTCCAGCACTTGGTGCAGTAAAAATATCTGGTTCATCGTGGAGCGATTTTTTCTAAATCCTGCTTGGTAATCTCCCATGATTCTTTCCATCCAATCTTCCAATCGTGTTGCTAAAATTTTACCAAATACTTTATAAGTTCCATCCAGTAGTGTTATCCCGCGGTAGTTTTCACACTTAGCTTTATCACCTTTCTTATGTATCGGGCATATTATTCCTATTGTCCAGTCTCTGGGCATTTCTTCTTTTATCCAAACTTCTTCTATCACTTCATATATGGCCTTCTTCACTCCCTCTCCACCATATTTCAACAACTCCGATTCTATGCCATCTTCTCCTGGCGCTTTATTATTCTTTAGCGACTTTATTTCATCTTTTACTTCCTTTAAAGTTGGTATTATCTCTTCCTCACTTATTTCTTCCTCTTCATCACTTTTCCCCTCTTCTTTATCCTCCTCATTGGTTCCGTTAAGTAATTCACAGAAATACTCCTGCCATCTTTCCATCATCTTTCTTTTGTCTCCAATGAGGTTTCCTTCTTTATCCTTGTAAAAAGCTGCTCTGGGTTGGTATCCTTTCTTCAAATCTCTTGTTCTCTCATAAAACTTTCTTATCTCATTTCTATCTTTCATTTCATCTAACTCTTCTATTTTATTTCTCTCAAACTGTCTTTTCTTGGCTCTACATGTCTTATCTGCTTCTCTCCTCTTTTCTCTATATTCTTCCACTACTTGTCTTGTTCTCCGTTGAAGCATCCTTTTTCTGACATCGTTTCTCTCCTGTATTAGTATTGAGCATTCTTCATCAAACCACTGTTCTCTCTTCTTGTTTTGTTTCTTTCCCAATGTATCCTCTGCTACATTACCTATTGCTGTTTTTAATATTTCCCACTTACATTCTAGTTCTCCTTTCTCCCATATATCCTTTTTTGTTTCTAGTCCCTCCATGAGTTTTTCTTGGTATTCCTCTCTTACTCTGGCATTCCTGAGTTCCTCTACATTATGTTTCATATTCTTACTTTCCTTTTTTGATCTTTTCACATCAATTTTCTGTCTATACTTGATTCTCACTAGATGGTGGTCTGTGTCTCCATCAGCACCTCTACAACTACTGATCTCCATAATATCTGTGGCATGTCTCCTGTCTATTATAACATGATCTATTTGGTTTTTCGTGCGGCCGTCTGGAGACACCCAGGTCTCCTTTTTTATGTCTTTTCGTGGGAGCCAAGTACTTTTAATTACCATTTTCGTACTGCTTGCAAAGTCTATCAATCTCATTCCGTTATCATTGCTTACTTCATGCAGGCTTTCTTTCCCAATTATGCTTCTGTACATCTCTTCTCTTCCTATTTTGGCATTTAAGTCCCCTAGTATGATTTTTACATCGTGCCTTTGTACATGATTTATTACTTCTTCTAATTTTGAGTAAAAATCATCTTTCTCCTCCTCCTCTGCTTCTTCTGTGGGGGCATACACACAAAACATTGTGATATTGAAGAATTTTGCTCTAACTCTGACTGAGCACATCCTATCATTAATTGCTGTAAAGTTAATAATACTTGGTTTGATAGACTTTTGGATTAGGAAACCTGTACCATTATTACCAGTTTCTCCTCCACTTTACATCAGTATATGTTTTCCAGACGTTATCATTCCTTGTCCTTTCCAACGTGTTTCTTGTAATGCTAACACTTTCATTCCATACTTTTCTATTTCTTCTCTTATTTCTCTCAGCTTTCCTGGTCTCTTCAATGTCCTTACATTCCAGGTTGCGAGCATTATATCGGTTTTCCTTCTCATTAGCCTTTTCTTTCGCCGGGACGTCAACAAATTATCCGATCTCCTCTGAGGCAATCTTGTGGTATCCGTAACAAGTTATTTTGACTGGGTAGGGGAGTTAACCCAATGCCCAACCCCCAACCTGGAGGACCAGGATTTATTTAAGGTTTACTCCCCTAGGTAGGTTGGTGTTGCTTTGCCTTCGGAGCCCTTCCTACCCCTTGGTTTTCTGTCAGGGTATCCTTCCCTTAGCCTTTGGGGATCCCTCCCCTCCCTGCAAGGCAGCAGGGGCTGTGCTTATTTAATGGCGGCACTTCTTTGCCATGTCACAGTGCTGTCTTTGGGGATTTATGGGTTTTAATGGGTGTGATCCTGCCACAGATTACTCTCTCCAGACCCTGATAGCACTGCCGCCTTGGTCCGGGACTGCTTATTTGGCTATGCCGTATTCGCAGCTAACCATCATATCTGATGGCCATTCACTATCAACCACCTACGACCCACCCAGTAGCTGAGGTCCGCCCTGGGGCCAATTTTTTCAGCTGATACCATGTGATAGCAAAGATTTTGAGTGGCTAGAGCAGCCAAGAGAAACAACTCATTTATCAAGATCTGTCCTTTTCAAAAGTTCGTTCAACCTTCCTTGACAGGTTGGGGTCCCACACAAGAATTCCATGTACATTTCCGAAAATGATGCACCCTTCTGGGAAGCAGACTACAAGATCAAAGGCAGATCTAAAGTGAAAGCGCTGTACCCAAACGTGACATTGAAGGCATGTAACTGTCTTGTTGTCAACGTGACATTTTTAAAACTGGCATTATTATAATGCTAGCCTCATTCTGGAGTTCCTGGGAAAGGGATGAATGTTGCTGTGGGAGGGAGGGTTGTGCATTTTCTTCTTGTGCTTTACCCTTCTGTGTGACTGCTGGCCGATACTGCAAATGACAAAGAATAACGGACAGCAGGACATATACAGAGCTGCCAAATCAGCATTAAATATATCTGTGTTTGTGTATATTTTATGCCGTTTTCCTCCCTCTCCAGGTTAATCCAAACGATAAGAATGTTTTTACATTTGTATTTATTTTGCATTCCTTGTGCAAGCTGTACGCTATATGCAATGAAGCAGGGACACCTATAATAATACACCGATTTTTTCGGTGTATCTGCAACACTTTAACAATGCTTGCAACTTTCCAAAAACTTCTTCTTTTCTTGCATCCTCTGGGTGTAGGATGTCACAGGACATTTTAAGTGATATATTGCTGTATGAGAATAATTTTGGAGTATTTTATATCATTATCATTAATAGAATGTGATAATTTTTGACTCCGTAAGTAGCCTTTGTTATTTTAAACTGGAATTATATAAGTATCGGCATCGGCAAATGGTGGTATCTGCTCAGCCCTAAAAGATACTAATCATGTTAAACTGTGAAGATCATTATCATTAAACTGTAAATAAACATGGCAGCTGATACTTTGCAAAATATCATTTTTAAAAAAATGCCAAAATTCAGCAGCAAAGACTATAAAGAAATATTTTAAGTTACAATTATAAAGTACATCCAGAATGTTTTATTTTCACTGGAAGAAATGTTGCTGAAATGATTGTTCAGTTTCGTTAACACACTGAACAAACATTTCTATAGTAGGTTCATGTATACAGTATCAGAAACAGAAAAATGTATATTTAGAAATAAATTTTTATTTGCTTTAATCAAACTATTCAAATATTTTACAGGGTCATTTACTAGAAAGAGCCTTTCTATAAGAAAACATATATCTATATGTATTGTGCCAAGAAACATACAAACAATTTCAGCATGTTTTTTAAAGAAATTATTTAAATAAAAAAATTAAAAAATGATTTTTTAAATACAAATTATTATTTTTATCTGCCCTGATAACATGCCTGTTGAAGTTTTTGTGCAGAAAATAATATTGTCTACCAGCATTTTACTGTGTCTTTAAGTGAAACTTTAAATACTTATTTGTACTTTAGAGTATTTCTGTGTTCATCTAGGAAACATGTCCTGGTTGCAGGATCAGTGGTGGTGTGTCCAATATATCTTTCTCATTTCGGGGAATGGAAGTTGTACGTGAAGCAATGCATTCAGTGTTCCTGTACCATGCAATAAAGGTAAGTGGAATGTTTTCTATGATAACAAATCATATAATTGTTCATAAATTTTATATGTGATTTTTCCACACACTTTTATTAATATTTCTGACATATGATTGGTTTTAAACATGTTTAAAGTCAATTTTTGAAACATCAATAAAATTAAGTTAAATCATGTATTCATGATAATGTTGGCACAAGGTGCAGGCTTTGATTTAATTAACCCTTTCGAGGCGGAGCCTCCAGATGACAAAAGTAACTGAAGGACGGTTGACGAATATTTCGGCAAACACATATCTTTGTAATAAATGTTCAATAAACAGGAAACCGAATAAAAAAAACACTGAAGCTTTTTGGCTTTAATCTGCAAGCATCCACCTCACATCTGCCATCATCGCCGGGTAGACTCATGACATCATTGTCATGTCACCAGGCAGATTGTTAAAAGACACAACAAAGCCCACGTGTTTTTCAAGGCTTTATAAGTTAAAGAGCTCCATCTTTCAAGTTCTCAACAAGCGTCATTTCTACGCAGTATATTTGGCTCTGGAAGGAAGAAAGGGATTAGAGCTTTGTTTGTCCTGTGTTTTCCACTTAGCAACAGGTGGGGAAGTGGGAGGGGGAGGAAGCCTTTCTGTATAGCGTTATTTGAGTGTGCTTTTCGTGGCATCTGTGCCGCACAGGTGGCTACGGTCTTCGGGGGAGGGGAGAGGCGTGGGTGAAATATAATACACACTTGCAGGCAAGGAGTTTAGCTGCACAAATCATTCTCTTGTTATCGGGCTATGAACATGAGTGCTTTCAAAACCTTGTCGTGAGAAGAAAGTCTTTTGTGATGGCATCTCTTCGGCCAGGAGAAATTCGTGACTTGTTGGAGGAGTGGTTTGACACGGGGGATGAAACAGAAGTTGAAGATATACAGGGTGGTTCAGAAGATGATATACAGGGTTGCGAAGATGGGGATAAGTAATGAAATGATAAAATTGATGAATGGGCACTCACAAACAACCATGCCGTGGCAGGATTCGAACCCAGGACTCCTTGAGTTGCAGCGCTATTTGCTAACCACTCAGCCACAGAGTCCGGATCGCCTTTATTATATAACTTGGGTGTTATCAGCTACCAGTGGCGGTTTGTCCAGATCGATGGGCAAATTTCTGATGGGAGTTTCCGGTTAGTTGTGATAAACTTTCTCCTTGACCTTGAGTTTTCTTCTTCTTTTTATCGTTTTGATACTATGTATTCGCCATTACATAACTTGGGGCAATCAGCGACAAGTGGTGGTTTGCCCAGATCGATGAGTGCTACCGGATGCAAGCTAGCCAAACTTTGGGGGGGAAATGAAATTCCTCTTTCTGTTGCTTCCAAAAATGGGTACACATCGACATGTTTACCTTACTGAATGAAAGCCTTGGAAATTCTGAATAAAACAAGCTCTCATTATTTATTTATCGTGTTATTACAACTTTTTTTAAAAAAACATTTTCCAACGTGTTACATTTTGCTTAAAATGAGCCCCGTCCTTGGGGAATTTCCATGCATGACGAATATTTCATCATCCTCCTCGAAAGTGTTAAATAATATTCATGTTGAGGGGATTAAACAATGCGGTTGATAATATAAGACGTAAGCGAGTTACTAAAGATATATCCACAAAACTTACTAGTAAATGTTCTATTAATTTCGGTGGCCTCTGCCACCATCCACTTGGGAACTCTATGCTTTACTGTTAGGTTGACTTCCGGTTCCTGTTGTTGTTTCCTCGGCTACCGCTAGGGGTGCTGGTGTAGCCATTTCGTCTGCTGCACACGATGGGTTTGAGCTGCTGTAACAGCGGGAGCCAAACATGATGAGCCTGACCGCTGTCGATATTTAGCTCGTACAACAAGTGCATAATTGCATGAGTATCTTTGATTTTGGTGTCAATTAGGGTGTGCGATGTGTGCCTAACTGAAACTTTTTGGATCCTATGTTTGGTGAACTTGAGGTGCCTTGCCTTGCTCCGTCACTATGGTAACTTCTTCCTTTAAATCTTCTTCACTTGAACAGTGCATGAAAGCTCTTCTGTAGAAGTTAAGCCATAAATTGGCTTTATGTACATATATACAACAGCACTTAGCGGATGCAAAAAAATGCCAACCCACTACCGGACTTGCAAGGCACCTCAAGTTCAACAAACATAGGATCAAAAAGTTTCAGTTAGGCACACCCTAATCGACACCAAAATCAAAGAGACTCATGCAGTTATGCACTTTCCGCACGAGCTAAATATCGACAGCGGTCAGGCTCATCAAGTTTGGCTCCCGTTTTTACAACAGCTCAAACCCATCGCATGCAGCAGACGAAATGGCTACACCAGCACCCCTAGCAGTAGTCGAGGAAACAACAACAGGAACCGGAAGTCAACCTAACAGTAAAGCAGGGCATGAAATTTCAAGTTTGAAATCAGTCGCCGGACTAAAATCTTTGGTCGCCACTATTTTATATTGATAAATAATAAAAATATGAGCAATTATTAAACAGTTAGAAATTAATGTTTGTGTAGCGCTGTCGTTCTGCACTGAAGTACCACTTATCAGTCGCAGCTGCTGGGTCAAACTCTGACAGGGAGGATGGGGGGGGGGGGGGGTCTGTTTACGAAAGCTCTGAGCAAATCATCCAGTGTCTCAGTCTTCAGAGAGTTCCTGTAAGTAGTCTTGAGTCTGTTGTGACAGCTGAAACCTCCCTCACATGAGGCTGTGCTCATTGGTAGAACAGCACAAAATGTCAAAATCTGGAGGAAATTGGAGAATCTTGCTGAACACTCCGCACTGTGGATCGGCACTGTGGATCTTCTCCAGCGTCTGATTCAAAGCTGGAGAAGGAAACAAAAGTTTGTATTCTGTCCACTCTGCTGACAGAACATCCATTTTCTCATTATAAAGGCTCGGGTTCAAGTATATGTAGAGCTTCTTTATTTCTTCCCAAACTGAAGAATATTTTCTTTGGGAGGCCAACCCAAGGTGTCGAAAACTTGCAGAGATGCAATCGCATCTGTTGACATAGACGGCAATGTTTCTGTGATGTACACCTTCGCATTGTTAATTAAGTTTCCTCTAACAGTCTGAAACTCTTGCACATCCCTGATCTTCCCTGAAATGGATACATGGTCCAAGAAATCTTGTTCGCTTGGTCCAACATTATATTCCAGGTCAGCCAAAACTGAAATACAGTGTTCAATTCTTATTTTCTGAGATGAAATCAAGAGATTCTTATTTTGTAGTACCACACTTAAAGGGTTCAATTTCCCATAGAAATCCAAAAGGAAGTACAGAAGCTTAACAAATTTAAATTGCTTCAAACTTTTCAGCAAATCCTTAGCTTTAGCGCCATCATTGTCTTTTCTATGGGCCACCTGTTCAAGATGGGTCACAACAGCTTTCCATGATTGCAAGAGAGCTCTTATTGCACGTTCTTTGCTGGCTAACCACCTAATAGTGTGGATATCACTCAGTTTTAGAATTTCTTCTATAACTTCTGCCGTTTCTGTCAAGAGGTGAACTTTTGAGTCGTGTTGAGTCAGTTGTCTAGTGCTTTTAATGATACTTATTCTAACACTGTGTTTCAAGATAGTCCCTCTTCTCTCATCTTCAGGTGAGCAAAATTTATTTTTGCTGGTGGTTGTGTCCTATGATTTTATAACATATCTCATGCACGAACCCTGGAATTCTGTACTAATTTTTACTCCACTTGTGCAACTATTTCTAATTGTTGAGGAGAGGAGACCATATGTGCTTGAATTCTATGCTGGTGTGACTTATAGGATTTTTCTGGCATTGCAATGAAGGCTGCTTTTTGATGGTCCTTAGGTTCCAATTTGATTCTTTTTGTAGTAATGTTACTTTGTTCCAATAAATTCTATGCAATTCATTCCATGCATGTTGGCTATTTTTGACGCACCTGTTTCACCTATGCATGTGTGGTGCTTGTGTTAATTGGGCATTCTGAGTTGCGTATGCAAGCTCGCCTGTATTCACATAGCATGTTGTACATGCAGCTTTTACCAGCTTGTATGGTGTTTTGTGGTTTGGTGTGTGATAGCATTCTTCTTAGTGTTTTCTTGCTACTGAATAAAGTTAAAAGCATTAGGCAATGGATAATGTCTAATTAACTAAGAACAATCAATAAATAGTTTTGCAGATAAATACTTGATTCCAGTATACTAAGTATTTTCCTGTAGTTTACGGTTATTACAAGCATAAGAAAACAGTTTTTTCTTTGTGACGTTTCAGGAGAACACACGCTCCTTTCATCAGACATTTATTTTCATTTTGACTAAAGATACAGTTATAACAATGGTTAGTAATTTTTAAACAAAAAGAATCTGTTATATAATGGATGTTGTCAATGGTACATTGTTGTAATATAGCAACTTAACTGTGAAAAAAGCAGTCTATTTTTTTTTTTTTTTTTTTTTAAATTATGAATGCCAAATATCATCAGGTAATTCAAATTCATCATTGTTTTCACAAAGTCTCTTGATGTTTTCTGTTACATTAAATTTTAAAGATGGTGGCTTACTCCATTTGTGAAAAAGAAACCTCTCGAAACCCTATAACTAAAATAATAAATGAGGTAAAGAAAGTAATTGAAAGCAGTATCACGATACCAAGAGAAATGAAGAAAAAACTCATTGTCAAAAATTCAACCCTGCCGATTACCTTTGGACTACCAAAAACTCACAAACCGGGAACTCCAATACGACCCATCATTGCAACTTTCACACATCCTGCATACAAACTATCCAAATATTTAGTTGAAAGACTTGCTATAATTAAACAACAAACACCATTCAGTGTTAAAAATGCATATGAAGTGAAACAGAAACTAAAAAATATTGTTTGGAATAGTGAGTATCATATTGCAAGTTTTGATGTTGAAAATTTATATCCTAGTGTCCCAATAGAAGGTGCCACAGATGCATTACACAGATGGCTTATTGAGATGAAGGTTAACCCAGTAGAATCATGGGAAATGGTTCGATGGTTTACTGTATGTGCAAATTACAATTACTTTATATTTGATGGCAAAATCTATCAGCAAAATAATGGTCTATCAATGGGAAACCCAGTATCCGGAATCATCTCCAGCATTTTCCTTCATTACATAGAATCTCCAATTGTTAATGAGATAGGTGCGGATATCATTCTCTACATCAGATATGTAGATGATGTGCTAATTATTGCTAAAAATGAGAACACCATCATGGACGTATTTAAATCGTTAAATGAATCACATCGTCGCATAAAATTCACTTGCGAACCCATGAATAACAATGTAATTTCTTTCCTTGATCTGCAAATTAAGACAACTGACTCAACAATTCAAACATCAGTCCATAGAAAAAAAAAATTAGCGGGGGAAAAATACATCCATGCCAAATCAGAACATTCGCGTATAACAATGGATAACATATTTTTAAATTTTTTCCTGAGAGCACAAAGACTATGTTCTAATAATGAGGATATCAAAAATGAAGAAGAAAGGCTCTTTAATATAGCAAAAGAAAATGGCTTTCACACTAACAGAATAAACCAAATCAAAAAACAAGTTGCAAGAAAACTAAAGGAAAAGAGAAATACAGACAAAGATGAAAAATCTGTTGAAAAGAAATTTGTGTGCATTCCATTCCACAAGGGATTCTCACATAAAATTGCAAAAATTTTTAGAAGTTTTAATTTCAAAATTGTTTTTAAATCACCAAGAAGTTTGGAATGTACATTTAATGAATTCAAAATGAGAAATTCGCTACCAGATGTGGAAACCACAGGAATATATAATATAAGTTGTTCATGTTCAAAAGACTATGTGGGACAAACAGCAAGGAAAATGGCAATAAGATGGCACGAACATGATTTGGACATTATAAATCTAAACCCAAGAACAGGTTTGTCAACTCATATCATCGAAGAGAAGCATTTGATTAAAAAGAGGGGTTTTAAAAAGATTAATGGGAAACACAGAGTTGAATGTCTGGGAAGCCTCGTTCATTGCAGAAGAACACTGGAATAAATTAAATAATGAAAATGGTAACATAGATCCAGTGTGGAGTTTTCTTTTTCACAAATGGAGTAAGCCACCATCTTTAAAATTTAATGTAACAGAAAACATCAAGAGACTTTGTGAAAACAATGATGAATTTGAATTACCTGATGATATTTGGCATTCATAATTTTTTAAAAAAAAAAAAATACTGCTTTTTTCACAGTTAAGTTGCTATATTACAACAATGTACCATTGACAACATCCATTATATAACAGATTCTTTTTGTTTAAAAATTACTAACCATTGTTATAACTGTATCTTTAGTCAAAATGAAAATAAATGTCTGATGAAAGGAGCGTGTGTTCTCCTGAAACGTCACAAAGAAAAAACTGTTTTCTTATGCTTGTAATAACCGTAAACTACAGGAAAATAATTGTATCATGCAAGCAATGCGTACATACAAGAAAAACAGTATACTAAGACTGTTTGAAATGGTTAATATACGATGGAACCTCAATTTTACGTTCCCAAATTTTACATTTTCCCAAATTATACATTTAATCTTGATGGCCATATCATCACAAGATACTATACATTTTTCCTTGATTTTACATTTTCCTGCATTTTAAGTTATTTCAGCTTGGTGCCCTGAAACACATAAAATCGAGGTTCCACAGTATTATACAAAACCAAAGATGTGCCAGAAATACCAGTAAAAGAAATGGAAGATGCTTATATTATTTACCCCAGTTGTGTTGGCACATGTGTAAGCTATTCTTATGTTTAACTTAATTGAACGTGCGTCACTTACTTAAGATATTATTTCAGGCTGGTATGGACATGGGAATTGTAAATGCCGGAGCCTTACCTGTATACGACGACATAGAATCAGAACTATTAGAACTTTGTGAGAACATTATTTGGAACAAGGATCCACAGGTAGGAAATAAATATTTACAATGGCTAAAGTTTCTGCATTAATTATTTTACTAATGCTGTCTCAAGAATAGAATTAGGGCTGAAGTGGTACCAATTGGTATTAGATGATACCAGTCACATCGTAACGAAAAGTATCAGTTGTAATTTATTTATCGATACTGGCCAATAGTTTTTTAGAGAGTAAATATCCTGGAAATTATGCAAAATGCCACTTTAAATTGTTTCAGTTTCAAAGCAATCATTTTGGTGTCAGTGGGAATTGGTAAGAGTAATAGCATTGGTATTGAGTCAAAGTGGTATCAGGTCAGTCCTAATATTAATCTGTTAAATTCTAAATTATTATTGACATTATTTTGCTGGAATTGATTAATCCATAGTTTATCAGTATTGGCCAACGATTTATTACTTCAATTTCTGATAATATTACTGATTCAATAGTTCTACAAATGTTTTGTAAATGGCTGCACAATTTTCCCTGCTATTATTTTTGGTTTTTATTGTAAAGGTGTAGATAATTTGCTCTGATTTTTTTTTTCCAATTTCTTTTTCAAAGTCAAATCCATCACATGCAGTAACTAAGGACCATTTTTATCAGATCTCACATTAACCTATGAAAAGTTAGTGGAAATTTGAAACTTGACTAGGGATCAAACTGAGTCCTTGGCATTTAATTCCTTCCAGAGGTTGCTCATGGTTGAGTCTCAAGTTTTCATAAACTTTTTAGTAATCTAATATTTTATTACAGGACTTAATCAGTATCATTAAAAGTTTAGCACTAGTTCGCCTGTAGTAATTCTTAATGCTCATAATCATCATATTGTATTTTGTTACGTAAAACTTTAAAATGTAAAACTTTTTTTAAATAGGTGTGCTATGTTTTCTCGATTGTAAAGTATTTTCTTGGCAATAATGTAAATGCATGAAAAAATAATAATTTATTCATAATGAGAGTGATGGTCTTTCAATTTTTTTAATATAAAAAATAAACTTCCTTTCAGGGAACAGAAAAGATATTGCAGTATGCCCAAAACCATAAAGGAGCATCTAAAGGAAAGGAAGATAGCTGCGAGTGGAGAAAAATGCCTGTTGAAGAAAGATTGGAATATGCACTAGTTAAGGTAAGGAATGCCCTTCTTTGGTGCATTACGTTCATTCATGCACCATGTGACTGATGTACATGCTTCATATTTTGTTGTCATTATCAAGTTCCTTTGTTGTTGGTGAATTTCGGTGGTTCAGATCCAACTCAAAGTTCTTAAAATTTGTATCTGTTTGTATTCTGCCACCTGAGCAATTACCTGCAGATCCATTTTAACGTTGTCATTCTATTCTTTGTCTTGGTCTTCCTACAGGTCTCTTACCATCAGGTTTCCCAAAACAAGATCCAATAAAAGTTTCTATCCTCTCCCATGTAAGCTACGTGGCCTGCAAGGGCATATCCAGGGTGTCCGGACCCTCCCCAAAATTTGAAAATACTATGGTTGATTCATAATACTTTCCGATGAGACACATGATGTAACAGGTATAGAACAATTCTCTCTGCATGGTTTGTGTATTCTGAATACATTATTCACTAAATGTTTTTAAGTTTCACACTGGGTAGTGACAGCTGAAAATCTGACATCAATTCTTCTTGAACAATGTCACAAACTTGGTGTTGACATGAAAAATTCATAGGTCAAGGTTATGATATGAGTGGCAGATTTAATGGTGTTCAATAATGAATAAATCAACAATACCCAAAAGGAATGTGTGTGCACTGTGCCAGTCATACGGTAAATTTAGTCGCATCTTCAGCCATGTCGAACTCTGTCGTGAGAAACTGTAAGTAGTTTTATTTGTCAGAATAATACATGCAGTAGTGAAATACTAAAAACAATATATTGCATCATTTACCAGGCAGTAAAAACACGATTTCTAGAAAACATGATTCACTTTGTGTTTAGCAATAATAATAATAATAATAATAATTATTATTATTAATAATAATATTTAATAGGATAGTAATACACACACTGTCCTAATTAAATACTGGATCTGGGGGAGCATGCAATTGACATTGAGGAAAGGGCACCCCTGGCTGGACCCCTCCCAAATTTTATTTCTGGATACGCCCCTGGTGGCCTGCCCACAAAAGTCTTCTTGATTTAACCTTAAGTGGTAAGAGCCTGCCCCGCCTGTATAGCCTCTCTGGACAAGCACTTTCCAGGCTTTTTGAACTTGGCACAAAGTACAAAAAATATACCTCGAGAACTAATTGTTGTGAGAAAGGTGATGATTTAAACATTTCACCTCACAATAAAGGTAGAAGAAGAAAATCAAAATTTTTACAAAGAAAATTGTCCTCTGTATGCCACTGCAGCATGTAGTATGTAGCAATGGCACATTCCTACAACCATGCAAAGTTTCGTTAAAAGTAGGCGGATTCTTCTTGGGGAAAGATAATAAGAGTGGCAGTGTTGCCAGCTTATTTAAAAATTTCCAGAATTGCGGTTTTAATGTCTGCTGTATAAACGATGGATTTACCAAATCTTGCAGGGAAGCAGATGAAAGACCACTCTTGAGGACCTGTCATGCTCATCTCCCAATTTTGGGAACAAAGAAAATATGAAATTATGCAACATTTTCAAAAGTTCTAATTTATAATGGACATTTCCTGCTGGATCCCTTATTGTCGCATGTTGTGAACATGTTCTTTTCTTCTCATTGTTACTTGTAAAAGTGAAATATGTCCCATAATACTGTAAGGAAAAACAAAGACTTTTCAAGTTGTGCTTGTTAGCAATAGTAACAAGGGATATGTTGTTTTGGTTAGACATGCACTGCACGTTCAAAAATTCACATTATAAGAAGTAGTCATAACTCAACTTAACACAACGTTATAACTTTCGTGATCATCAGAAGTTGAGGATGGTGGATGTATTCTCTAGGTTGAAGATTGAAATCACATTTGAAATTGTACACTTCTTTTTTAGTTTAAACTTACGTAAAGACTTGACATTGTTGGTTTTAATTATGTTTATCCAATCTTCTTTGATATCATCTTGATGTCTTGATTCCGTGAATTTAGTGATAAAAAGGCTTCAGGAAATTCTCCAAGTTCAGAGAACCTTTAACAAACATTGAAAAAAGGCGATATCAAAGAAGTATGGCTAAATATAATTAAAACCAACAAAAGAACACAGTTATAAAATTTAATTGTCTATTGGTTGCTTTCAAAAAATACAATGTCTTGTAATTTAATTGTTACCATGTTGTTACCTTTATCTTTTGAAACTGACATTTCATCTATTGTATTATTGGCTCTTGAAAAATATGCATGTGTGGGATGTTAAAAAGTTGAGCATATGAAATAATTTCAACCATTGTAGAAACAAATGTTCTTATTGTAATTAATTATATGTAGAGTGTGGCTACATGGACTATTTTCAAAGATTTAAATGAGAACTGTGTTAATATTTTCATTATCTCGCTTATGAATGTATGAACATTTTAAAGAAATAACTGTACTTTCATGATTCCATGTAGTGGAACAATGCACACATTCAGCAAATTTTCCTGGGTTCCAAATTGCCCTTTTCAGCCTATATTCATATATCAGAAAATTAAATTTCTTTATATATTGCCAAGCTTAACTTAAAGATGTTATTTTTCTCTGTTACAGGGCATCGACCAGTATGTTGTTGATGACACAGAAGAGGCTCGATATAGTGGAAAGTACAAAAGACCATTACACATAATAGAAGGCCCACTGATGAAAGGAATGAGTGTTGTTGGCGATTTGTTTGGATCTGGAAAGATGTTCCTACCCCAGGTAAGGTTTACAGAAGTCTTCATGTTTTGCCTTACTGGTCAGGGTTAATGTTTTAACAGAATTTAGATAAATCATTCACAGTAACCTCGTGATGTATGATCAAGTGATCAGCTTAGTTGGATTTTTGGTACTCAACTGACTGTGATTTCTATTGAAACTACGGTTTGCACTGAAATTATACCCCCCCCCCCCCCCCCGCCAAGAAAAAAAGTTGTACAGCTTTGAAGTAGATGACCTGGACAATTTTTATACCATTTATTATTCAGAAAATTTAATGTTAACCCACTGCTGTTACAAAACAAATAACTTTATTTATGTTGAAATGGGCTGTTTTTTAAATGACATCTGGAAGGAAATTTGTACAAATTTGTTTAAACGAAGTTTCTGTAACAAATATGATGTTACGTGAACAATGAAATGGTATAACCATTAATGAAAGTTGCACTATTTCAGTAAAAGTGTGCCCAAAGAATACTGATTTTTGACTTGTCAGGTTATATACTCTGTACTGCAGGAATATCTTTTTAATATTGCAACATTGTGTTAGATGATTGTAGCTATTTATTATATAACATTTTTATCTGATTCTTCTGGGTGTTTGAAAAGTGGGTAATGAAATGTAAGGTCAAATTATTGCTAATATATTTTCTGATTAATGTGTCTCATCTGTAAAATTGAATGAAAAATATATTTTTTTTATCCTTAGAGCTAATTATAAAATGTTGTCAAAGTGAGAGTTGTTTTAGATCCACTTTATGCTCATATAGGCTAAATAGGACTGCATGTACGGTTTAAGAACTCTGTGCCTCCACCAGGAATCAACTCCAGGACTCTTTGATTACAAAAGAATTGTATCAGAAATTTATGTGATATTTTTACATTGTTGTGAAAAACACAGACTAAAAAGGTGGATTTTAATATGCAAATTAACCTGTATATATATTTTTAATTGATCCTTGTGTGCTAACTCTAAAATCCTTATGTCTCCTTGAGAAGTATGTACGAGGGTGGCCTGAAAAGTTTTGCCTGTTGATTAATATCTCGGGTTATAGTGAACAGAATTTAATCAAATAAAAGACAATGTGTACATTGACATCTTGGCTTCAGTTCTGGAACATCACTTCTCCACATAGTCACCATCCACTTCCACGCACTTCCTCCAACGGCGCACCAGTCCTTCCATGGCATCACGGTAGAAATCCTTTTCTTTGGAGTGACACCACGATCGCACAGCATGCTAGACGCCCTCATCTGATGAGTAGTGGTTTCCCCTAAGGTGTTCCTTCAGTTTAGGAAAGATTTAGAAGTCACAGGGTGCAAGATGGCTGTATGGGGGGTGTGGGAGGACAGTGTATCCAAGCTTCAATATTGCGTGGGTGGTCAACTTGCTGGTGTGAGGTCTAGCGTTGTCATGGAGAAGAAGAGAGGCTCCATTGTCAGGCCTGATGCGTCTCAGTCGAGCCTTTAGCTTCTTTAGGGTTTCGATGTACTGCTCTGAGTTCACGGTGGTACCCTTGGGAAGAAACTCGGTGTGGACAACACCATTCACTTCGAAAAACAGAGTCAGCATGACTTTTCCCGCAGATGCACAGACCTTGATTTTTTTTGGAGTGGGAGAACTTTTGTGACGGTACTCCATGAACTGCCTCTTCATCATTGGCTCATAGTGGTGGACCCATGATTCGTCGCCTGTGATGATTTTGCACTCCTTCCGCCGTCAAGAATTCGATTACGACTCTCTGATTTAAACGTACGTCCATACCAGTTGCCATCTTGGTCACAACTGCTGATCACGTGGGCATATGAAAACAGCTTCCGCTACATGGTGTTGTAGGTAAGGAATGGAGGAACACTCAGCAAAAGTTCCGAGATCTCAGCAAATAAAATAAGATGGATATTAATCAACAGGCAAGAATTTTCAGCCCCCCCTCGTACGTTAGGCCAAAATCTTCCCTTTTTTTAATGATGAAAGTAAAAGCATATTGGATCCATTAAATTATTAGTACTGATAGATAACTGATTAATATGTCCCACCCCTAATATTACTACTGATTTTTATTCTTCATCAGGTGATAAAATCCGCCCGTGTGATGAAGAAAGCAGTGGCTTATCTCATTCCGTTCATGGAGAAGGAACGAGAAGCAGCATTTGCTTCTGGGGATGTTGTGGACAAGGCAAGTAATCCCCCCTCCCCCCGATTCCTCATTTCCTTTCATTTAACGTGCTGTGATGCTAATTAATAAATTTTAGTTGCAAGTACAAGGTGACTTTTACCAGGTTTGAAGCCTTCTCATTGGCTAAGTAAACTTTTTACATTTATATGTATAATTACATCACATCAGGATTTTCTGTTAGTTAAAAGGCCCTTGAATATTTTTACGTATGGTTCAGTAGGAAGTGCCATCCTCACAACAGAGAGAGAGGAAGAAGGGATGAACAAACACACGTTCTTCTTGTATGTACACATTGCTTGCATTGTAGAATTATTTTCCTGTAGTTTACGGTTATTAAACAGTTTTTCGTTGTGACGTTTCAGGAGAACACACGAAAAACTGTTTTCTTATGCTTGTAATAACCGTAAACTACAGGAAAATAATAGAACACACATTCATTCAGTCACTTCACCACGTTAACTTGGCCACTTGTGAGTGCCTTGTGTTTCTTCACAAGTGCCTTCAAGCAATGTGAACTTGATGAAATATCAGATCAAATTCCATTGACAAGCCAACATGAGTTTTAACTTTATACTATATTTTATTCAGTTTCAGCAGAACTTTTTCATGAATTATTATGGAAAAATAACCTATTGTTGGCAACAATAATAACTATTTATTTTTGGAAAACTGAAACTAACTTTGAAAGTCAAATTTGAAAATGAAAGCTTTCCATTAACACAAATTATGTTGAAAAATATTATTGATGGTAAAAATTAGTGTATATGGATGTTCAGATTGTTTATTGAATTGATGTTTTAAGTCCACTTTATGCACAGATAGACTAATCGGGACCGGACCTACAATTTAAAGTGGGACCCAAACCACTGTGCAATGTACCTCCACCAGGTATCGAACCCGGGACCCCTTGATTACAAGGCGATGACATTACCACTACGCCATAGGGGAGGCCCTTCAGATTGTTTAGAAAATATATTTTATCCGTTAATTGTGCCATGCATATTTCAGGACATGTATGTGGGTACGATAGTTTTGGCAACAGTAAAAGGAGACGTCCATGATATAGGAAAGAACATAGTTGGAGTGGTCCTCGGTTGTAACAATTACAGAGTAATAGACTTAGGAGTAATGGTGCCATCTGAAAAGATCCTACAAACAGCTATTACTGAGAAAGCAGGTAACCTTTATTTTGTCCTTTCTTTAATCGTGTATTTCTCATGCAATTCCTGACATGGGAATATATGAAAAAAAATGATTATTTTTCATGCTAACGTAAGGCCAACACTATCTGATAAATGAACATTTTTTTATAACACCATTAAGCCTTGTTTTCATGATATAAAACTTCAATATGCTGACCAAGGTAGTAATTTAATTTTATTATAAAACATAAACTAAACGTAACGTTTCAACCTTATAGCAAGGTCTTCTTCAGACTCTGCACCATTTGTACTTGGTGCAGAGTCTGAAGAAGACCTTGCTATAAGGTTGAAACGTTACGTTTAGTTTGTTTTATAATAAAATTAAATTACTGCCTTGGTCAGCATATTGAATTTTTTTTTAATTACAATGTTGCCACACTAGCTTTTAAGTTGCTAGAATAATAATATTTCACATTACAGACTTAATTACTTAACTCCTTAAGTGGATAATTTTCAAATGCCAAATCTCTTCTGTGGTGGGTAATTTTAAAAATTACAATTGCTCATCATTCTCTAAACTGCATCTTCTATACTCAAATAAGATAGAAGACTCATTTTGCTGCTTTGAGCCATCGTTGTAAAATGCAAGACTTCAAATTGAAAAAAGTCAGGTGTCCCAGGTTCGAATTCCAGCTTGGGCGTGGGTATTCTTTGTGAGTGTCCCTTCATCAATTTCACTCATCCTCATCGTCACAATTAGCAAAAAGTGACAGAAAAGTGACCTAAAGTAACTAATTCAATCATTTAATCAAGAAAAATGAACTTGTGGCTCCTGAATTGGCACACACCTCAGCTCCGAGCACAGATTATATACTATATTATAGTTTTTCTTGTATGTACCCATTGCTTGCATTGTAGAATTATTTTCTTGTAGTTTACGGTTATTACAAGCATAAGAAAACAGTTTTTCGTTGTGACGTTTCAGGAGAACCCACGCTCCCTTCATCAGACATTTATTTATATTTTGACTAAAGATACAGTTATAACAATGGTTAGCAATTTTTTTAAACAAAAAGAATCCTTTATATAATGGATGTTGTCAATGTTACATTGTTGTAATACAGCAACCTAACTGTGAAAAGAAGCAGTCTGTTTTATTTTTATTTCAGATAAAAATTTTTGATCACATTATTTCTTATATTATATTTCTTGATCATCATTGTTTTCACAAACTTTCTTAATGTTTTCTGTTACATTAAATTTTAAAGATGGTGTCTTACTCCATTTGTGAAAAAGAAAACTCCATACTGGATCTATGTTACCATTTTCATTATTTAATTTATTCCAGTGTTCTTCTGCAATGAACAAAGCTTCCCAGACATTCAACTCTATGTTTCCCGTCAATCTGAAACGTCACAATCAAAAACTGTTTTCTTATGCTTGTAATAACCGTAAACTACAAGAAAATAATACTATATTATATTCAAGTGAAAGATAATGACAGCTAAATACTCTGGAGCTTCTGAAGAGTGACATCTCATTGCGAAAATGTTAAGTAAGTCAATATAAAGAGAAACAGGTCCATAGCTAGTCATTCGCAGAAAGATTGAACCAGAGAATGTCGAGGATGGATATATCCGTCGAACCCACTACAAGTGGGCATGACAGAGATATCCATCATACCCACATAAAAGGTTAACCACTAGAGTGCCAAATCCTATTCATTATTACCAGAGCCCGGAAGTTTGGCAAAATGCCTCTTTTTATCAACTGCATATATTGATAAAATTTTTCCGGATATGCGTTTCTTATGTTGTTTCGAATGTTTTGGAAACCTTTTCATTTTGCCTATTTTGCCTATTTGGGACCCCACTGCCTATTTTTGATTATAATGCCTTTTTTTTGCCTTTTTCAATGAAATTTGACATTTTTTTTAAAAAAAATGTGTATATAAATTATTTTTCTCCCAAAAAACGTTGTTGGCATTTATTTTTCTTCCGTTTATTATGTGAATAATTTTCGCCTTATTTAAGTAATATTGAACTCACACATGTTTCAACATTGCTGAAGGAGAAAAGTGTGAGAAAAAAGTATTTCATGCTGAGTTAGGATATTGCCTTTCGGTTAACATTTCTTGTGCATGATTGACTGCTGAAGTGGACAGGTTGATTTCGAACACAAAGAAGATATTCCTGAAATCTCCCTCTCGAACCCGAAAATTTCAGGAAGTTGCGATTGAGCTTAGTTTACCTCAGCAACCAGTCTTGATGAGATGGGGAACCTGGATATCAGCAGCTATATATTATGCTAACAACCTTGAAAAAATCAGTGAGATGATCGATGCTCTTCCAGAAAATGAAGCGGCTTCAATTCGTGAAGTGAAAAAAAACCCTGTGCTATTCAAATTTATTTTTGCACATTATGGTGCATTGCCAGAGACAATTACAATTATAGCATCCATGAAAATGTTCGAGGAATCTATGCAGCAGATGATGGAAGTGCCAGGAGAAAAGGGATCAGCTGTTGCGGAAAAGTGCAAACGGGTAGTGAGTGCAAATGAGGACCTGAAACAATATGTGATATTCTAAAAGGTGAAAATGCTGTTACCGAAATGAATCCAGCTACATTAGCTTGTTTTATGTATGCTCCAATAACTTCTGTCGAAGTAGAAAGATCATTTTCTATTATGAAAAACACTGTCTCTGACAGACGACTATCAGTGAATGTTGAGAACTTAAAAAAACACCTTGTAGTTATGTGCAATGAAGACGGAGAAAATTGAAATGCTCTTCCCAATTTAGATTTTAACATTTTGCCAGAAATTAGAGATAAAAGTAAGCGACTTCCAAATGTGCCTTTTCTCGGTTTATTTTGCCTTTTTTTCATTTTTAGTGCCTATTTTCCACATTATAAATGCCTTTTTGCCTGCCTATTTTAACGAAAATAAATGCCTGAACTTCCGGGCTCTACTTATTACTGTTAATATTTGTCAGACAGTTATATTGCTCTTTCTCTTCATTATTGTAGCAATTGTTGTTTTTTTTATTATTGTTTTTTCTCTTGTAGACATAATAGGACTTTCTGGTTTAATTACACCTTCACTAGATGAGATGATCCATGTAGCAGCAGAGATGGATCGTTTGCACTTCCAAGTTCCTCTTTTGATTGGTGGAGCCACGACATCTAAACAGCACACAGCCGTGAAGATCTCCCCAAAGTACAAACATCCTGTGGTTCATGTGTTGGATGCGTCGCGAAGTGTTGTTGTAGTAAGTGTGTACTTCATTTTTGAGCATTAAGGTTGGATTAGACTTGAGATAGTTTCTGCAGCTATTTTATTTTAAAATGTTTGAAATTTCCCCAAGTTTTCAGGAGAGAGTTTGTATTCATAACATTTGCAGTTGCCTAGATATTTGCAGTATTTCATAGCACCATAAACCTATTTTCTTGTTCAAATGCTTGGACAGCAGTGACTACTATAAGGATCAATATGATCATGAAAAGAGTAGGACTATAAACAGATATACCATATTTGCTGGCATATAAGATGCACTTTTTCCCTTTAAAAATAGGTTTGAAAAACAGGGTGTGTCTTATATGCCAATACTCTGGTTACACCATAGCTAGCGTTTCACAAGTTTATGAATCTGTCAAAGCTTCATGGGATGCTGAGTGTGCTTTTGAGAAGTGTGGCATTAGTAATGCACTGGATGGTACAGAGGACAGTTTGTTGTTTGAGGGCTCTGATTTAGAAGAGGTTTTAAGTGATTCTTCATTTAGCTCTGAATATTAATGTTTAGGTTTTGAAGAAGATTAAAATGTATTATCTCCTAGTTACATTAACTTGTTATTTGTTGAAAGTAGGCCTACATATTACTTTATATTTGAAATACTGTAAATTAATTATAATATTTAGTGATAAAGTTGAAATACTGTAAATTAATTATAATATTCAATGATAAAGATGTTTCCTAAGATATGTGTTCAAAAAAAGTGGGTGCATCTTACATGCTGGCGCATCTTACAGAACATGCTGGAAAATATGGTATTTTCAGAAACATGAATATGTGCATAATTCTTCAAAATATGACAAAATTTTCAGACAAAACGTCATAATACAATGCAAATGTAGTAGTTTGTGATTTTTTTTAGTGTTTTTTGCAAATTTCAGCACATGTAACAGGTATTCTGTAAAGAACACTGCAAAAATTGTAAATTTTCTGCTATGTGAGTTGAATGTTTTTGGTAACGTTCTGGCAAAAGTTTTCAACACTTTCTTTTGCTTGTATTGAAGGTCCCCCCCCAAAAAAAAATCCTGGCTACACCCTTGTTTGTTCTTGTACTGAACGTGTTTAGCCACTGGGGGATTTAGCAAAGATGGGAGGGCAAGGGGACACCTACTGTTGCAACTACCCAAAATTAGATGCAGGAAATCTGACACAAAAGACGAGAAAAATATCTATAGTCAAAATTGCAAACAGTCTAATTGATTGTTCTCAAACAGTGAATATTCGAACTACAGGGTTATTGTTAATTGCTATTTTCATCTTTTTCCTTACATCCTCAGCATTTTAAGTGGAATGAATGATACTGATGCTGTTGCTTAATTGTCATTTTATTTCAATTCTTGGACCTCCATTGCATAAAAGCAAAGAAATTAACATGGTGCTGGACAATTTGCCTAGTAATATTTATGTTACCCACTCTACAAGTTGTCCAGTATGTATACCTTTCACTGTCACAAGTTTCAGGTTTTATATGTTATTAATCTGCGAAAAACTTTTTGCATTTTAGGTGAAGTACTCAAGCCTGGTACACACTAAAACATAAATGCAAATTAAATATTATTTAGTACACTGAAATTGGGACATTGGTCTTTTTTTCAGTGTTCTTCGCTGCTTGATGAAACAAAATATGAAGAATATGTTGAAGATATAGCTGAAGAATATGAAGAAATAAGGCAAGATTATTTAAGTACACTAACCGATAGGAGGTTGCTCAGTTTGAGTGATGCGCGCACACAAAGGCTGATTTGGGATTGGCAAAATGAACCTGCCCCTGGTGAGTTGTCCGATGTATCTTGCGGCCTGGCACATATTCACTGGAGAAACAAAGATGGTGTCTTGCTGCAGTGTAGCCAGTCATTGGGAGAAGATAAGTGTTACACAAAGAGGCACTTTCACCAGCGTTTGACTAATTTTTGGTGGGTGGGATGAAAAATGTCTGAAATAATGTGATTGGGATTGATGGAGTGGGTATAAGTAACACATGTCGTGTTACTACAGCCTCCTCTCTCATCCTAGCCACTCAATAACATCCCTGCAGTACTCTTTGTTTCTCCAGGCTGTGAAATGTAGAAATTTTAATTTTGTGCGGTAAGTGTTTAGTGTTTCCAACCTTTTTTATTTATCCACTCTTCTGCATCTGCTTTCCTTTCATGTGTGAATGACATATTGTAGCTTGGTGCGTATTACTCACTATCAAGTAGAATAAACAACGTTAAATTGTATTAAGTTAACACTACTTACATGAGTGAGTATGAAGCTTTTTTGGAACGATGTTTCAGGGTCCAACTGCCCCCTTCATCAGGTTCGTAAATATTTTCATAAGCACTGAACATAGTGCCACATTAAAAAATGTTAAAGTAGGATTTGCTTGAGGGTAGGGTTGAAAACACTTAAAACTATCTCTGACACATTCCTAATTAAAAAAAAACTCCACAGAGATAGTTTTAAGTGTTTTCAACCCTACCCTCAACCTAATCCTCTTTTAACACTTTTTAACTCAGCACTATGTTCAGTGCTTAGGAAAATATTTACGAACCTGATGAAGGTGGCAGTTGGACCCTGAAACATCGTTCCAAAAAAGTTTCATACTCACTCACGTAAGTAGTGTTAAACTTAACTTAATTTCATGCGTGAGTGAGTGATATTTTGTAACACTAATGAATACCAGTTTAGGCCAGCGTGGATGCCAATGCTGTTCTGTACCAATACCTGAAGATTGTTGTATTTTATAATATTGAAAAAAAAATATATGGTTAAAATGCATGTATAGCCATTGTCATAAGAGTTGCAGGGCTGAGTCAGTATTTCGGAAACAATTACTTTACAATTGTTCTAGCACGCTGGTTCTCAACCTTTTTCAGTCCTGCACCCACCTTGAAGGATATTACACTTCATGCGACCCATAATCATGGGCGCCGGCAGAATTACTTGTAGGGGTGTGCACCCAGTTTTATAACCATATTATTTTTGCTAACATCAAGTACTTTAAGAAGTTTTGTTTTATGCTTGCTTAACAAATTACACATACTTCATTCTAGAAAAGTAAATATATAATTTGAAAGACTTCGTAATTTAAATTTAATAGTTTTTAAGACACAGTAAATACATTTTGGAGCCCGACTTCACGACCCACCAAATGCTTCCTCGGGACCCAGCAGTGGGTTGTGCCCCATGAGTGCCCCATAAGTTGAGAAACGATGTTCTAGCAGGATGTATTCAGTCAACGGTTACATGTTCTGCATTTTTGTTGCTGTGATAGTAGTTCTGTGAATTTCCAAGGGGACTGTGCTGTTTTCCTCAGCACTGGCATCATTTGTTGTGGTGGTGTTGGGAGAATGTGTGTGGAAGTTGAAAAGTGTGCAAAGTTATGGAGAGCAGCCACTGAAGCATGGAACCTTCTTTCAAATAGGCCTACAGTGACCAAGTGTTACCAATAGGCAGTGTGTTTGAATGGCACATGAGGTTTGTTAATGGTAGAATGCCAGTGGAACATGATCCAAGGTCTCAGTAAATACTGCTGACAATGTGGAGAAACAATAAACAAAACATTTCATACCAATGTTCTGTTGCAGGCAGTTAAGTGCCACCAACCTGACCTCCAGGAATCTGGACAATGGTTCTTATTGCATGACTATGCAAGAGCACATACACACATCCGTCTGCCCAGTAATTTCTTGTTAAACACCAACCAACAGCTCCATATTCTCATGATATGTCTCTGTGCGATTTATTCTGTTTCCAAAGTTGAAGAAAACACTGAAAGGAAGGTGGCATAAGGACATTGGAGCTATCCAGGAAGCTATGATGAAGGAATTAAAAGCAGAAGAATCTGCCAAAACTTTCAAAAACATTGGCAGCAGTGTATCAATTGCGGAAGGGACTACTTTCAGGGGCTATTAGTTGCTAGGTTGAATATTTTTATTTCTTGCAGTGCCAGTCCTGTAACTTTTATGGCCAAGGTTATTACATTGCACCTGTGTCATATCAAACTTTCAGAATTTTTTAAAAATATATTTTAGAGATGGGACAGTTTAATTGGTACTCTATCTGTATAGGCGGATATAGGCATATCGGTGTATCAGTTTATCGGTAAAATTACCGATTATTTTACCGATCTGATATATCTATAAATATCTTATAATTTACTGCAATATTAAAAAAAAAGAAGTTATAATTGGTATGAATTTAAATATAAAATCTCCGTGCCCTACTTTTCTTAAAAGCAAATCTCTTAATATGCAGCTACCTTTGGAAAGCAGTCATCTGCAAACACACATTTATTGAGGAGGTGAATCAACCTTTAAGATTCTTCAAGGACCATTTGGAATTGTATATTGGGTCAGTAGAATATTGGTTATCTGTATGGGCATTTTTTTTTTATCGATAATCTATCGGTATTAGCCAAAATTTCATATCGGCCCATCCCTAATATATTTACTTGTGAGCAGTGCATGGAAATTGAAAACTCACATTTTTTCGGAATCTTAAATATGATGCTGAACAAAATAGCAGTAGATTTTCCTTCAATTAGAACCAGAAAATAGTTTTTATTTTCCTTTATTTTACCTTTGTGGCTTATTGGTCATTTTTCAGTATGTGTGTAGGCTTTTGTTGCTTACACCCTGTACATAATCTATTAAGATATAATATACACTGTATAAATTCTGCTTTTCCTTTTTCCTGCAGTGGCACCTACGTTTCTTGGAACAAGAATATATAAGAATTTTAACCTGGAAACCTTGATTTCGTACATCGATTGGAAACCGTTTTTTGATGTGTGGCAGCTGAGGGGGAAGTATCCGAACAGAGGGTATCCCAAGATTTTTAATGATCCTGATGTGGGTAAGTAGCATCGTAGTCTGTGAAGATGTATTTCTAGGTTGCAAGAGACTTATGGAAAACGATAACCCATATGATTTTTTTTTTTTTTGGTACAACTTTGAAACATATGTAGCATTATATACACAGGATGTCTGCTGACAGGAAATTCCTCAAATGCCAAGAATTTTTGGCTCTGGGAATTAAATATGATTTCTACATGAATTTTCTTCACTAACACGAGAAAAACATAGTGAAAAGAAGTCATCCTAGTCTACAGTGGTTGAAAACTTAACTTTTCTAATCATCCCCAGCTATTATTATTTGCTTTAAATTATGTGACAATCGTGGAACAACCAGGCTTTGATATTCTGTGACAATGCTCTACCACTGAGTTACTAAGTCAACTGCCAATCCCTTTCTCCCACACATGCACAAACACAATATATGCAACTCAAATCTGCAGGTTCAATCTCTCAATTGTAAATTTTTAGATGCTTATATTCTCTGCTTCTATACCTAGTTCCATCTGGGTACAGAAATATTTTCCTGCTATACGGATCATTTTGATAATACATATGGTACTATTTGAGCCATCATATTAATTGTAATAAAACAAGACAAAAAACACACACACACACACACGTAAAATGAATTTCGAAGAAAATAACCCCCCAAAAGGTAAAAAAAACGATTTTGTGGATAAATAGCATCCAATAATATAGGTCCCCATCAGAACTCTTAAACTATTAGTTACAATAGACATCAGCACCAATGATTCAACAAGTCCCAGTCTGGTTATGGATATTTACTCATGTTTGTCTCATCATCATCTAATTCATCAATCATCCTCATGGTCATGAGGTGGGAAAATTATGCAAAAGATAAAAAAGAAATAATAACGTACCAATTAATCTGTTCCATCCATATTGAAATGCACTTTGATGTGTTTTGTATTTTCAGTAATGTTCATGGAAGAAATACCTTGGTATTGACAGATCGGACGTTCATCCAAGATTCCGCATCAACTACAGGTTTAATTTTATGAGAGTTTATTGTTGCTTTGTGTGTTTATAGCAAGGCATGATTATAAATATCCTCTATTTTCTCTTTCACTGTGACATGTTTTAAAATAACATATTATTTTTGTTTCTGCCTTGCATGATGTAAAATGTGCATATGACCATATTTTTGTAGCTACTATATTTTTGTATGGTAGATATTTTTTGCAGGTGAATTCATGCTAAATTTTTAATATTTTTAAAAATATATCTATATGGGGCTCAGCCAGCCTCCAATTAATGGGTGCCCATGGGAAAACTGGAGGTAAAAGCAACAGGAGCATTGTGCTAATCACATCATCTCCATGATGGCTGAAATCAGGAATGTGCGAGGCCCTTCCTGTGCATCCACGCCTTCATGGTACGGTGCAGGGGATATCTATTGTTGTACAGTTTATATTACATTTATGCACCATTAATATCCTAAACAGTTATTACAAAAATTAAAACTGGGCTGTGCAATATTTCAATGTTGTGACATTAAGTATAGTATGATATTGATAATACAAATATATCGATGTCAATTCATTGATACTTATATTATCATGAGCATTGTCAACTTTGTTGTCTATATAATATTATAGTAATCACTTATATGGATATTCAGACAATTTTGACAACTCAGTTTTATTTTCTCTTAAAAGCCATGATTATCTCTTGAAGTATTTGTGGAGGAATGATAGAAGCTACTTTTCCTATTTTTTGTAGCACAAGCTAGTGGCTTGATTACGAGCCACATTATTAATAGAATGAAGACAATTTAAAATTTTCAGCATCCAATTTATAAATGAATGTTGACATCAAAGGCAACAAGAATATACACCAGTTACTACATCACATTGAAGCTTGGGCTCTACTAGTTGATCTATAGCTGCTCAAGACAGTAACTACATAACTTGTTTTTTTTGTTGTTTTTTTCAGTTTTTGATTTAAATCACCATTTTTTTTCAAGTATCTAGCATGAAAAATTAATTTTGGTCGAGTTTTTTTTTATTATTTTAGTGTTTTTTTTACATGGAAAACTATGAACATTTTTTTAAAAATATTTTTTTTTAGTTTTATTTTTGCCAATATTGTGTCTATTTTCCTATCGTGTGCACTATCAGCGTTATAGTAGTTGACTTTGTTTACTAACTATTCTTTGCTGCATTATTTCTTACCTTGGGTTGATATGTTTTGTATTTCGTTAAACTTCTATGTACATGTGTGTAATGCTAGGTTAATTTCACAAATAGGATTAAAAGCTTGATAAAATTAATTTTCCAGGTTCCAAAATATTGTTTTGATTAAAATTGCTTTTGTTGTAAACATAGCCTGTTTTGCGTAGTGCATTTTGTACAGTCCGTATTGCTTTCATTTCATATAGAAATTGGCTAGATCAACCTGAGTACATCTTACTTATAAATTTTATTGTTACAAAATATGTAATTATGGAGTCCTAGACTTGCTATCTATATATAAATTAAAAATCCAACTATAGCTAATGATACTCGTATATGCCTTTAATGTAGGGCTGAAGCAATATCACTTAAACTGATATCATATAGCTGGGATGGTATTGACGTGTACAGTGTTCTCAGATATTGACAATATGGACAAACTTGGAACCAGTGAATGGTAAGAGCCTGTCATCTACAGGGAAACAGAAAAACTACTTGCTCATTGTTTTGTGACAGCATGTAACAGTGATCATGTCAGTCACAGTGATTCAGATGAGTGCTCGAAGTGTGGGGGATAAAATTTTTGCAAATATCCTACCCAGTTGTCTCATTGTCGCCATATTAAACCATAGGAGAATCCTCGTAGCTAACCATAAGCTCGACCAAACATTTTCCACTTCAAGTGCTGGTCCCGATTAGCCTATATTTGCATAATGTGGATTTTAACAAAACTTTATGTACTAAGTTATTAACATTTGAAAATGTTAACACTTCTTGCAAGTAGACATTACTCAGCGCAAGAAGCACATTTTCGCATAATTTATAGGAAATTTTGGACTCTGAAATTGTCTGTTGGTATTTCGTGGGGTGCTAAAACTATGGAAATTTATCCCGTGATCTTTGTGAATATATTCAAATAATACTTTCCGATAGCTATGTTATTGGTGTTGGCCTATAGATTCATTGATATCAGTTCAGCCCTAAGCAGGATCAGTTAAAATTTGTATAAATTGAAAATAGTTAGATTGAATCTACAGTGAAATCCAGATTTTATGTTCCCTGGTTTTACATTTTGCTGCATTATGCATTCAATATTCATGGTCCCAATAGAGCAAAATGCTATAAATTTTTTCTCGATTTTACATTTTCCTGCATTTGGTTCCCTGAAAAACGTAAAATCGACATTCCACTGTATGTCTAAATGTTGCTTCATTCTTCCCAGTGTCGGATGATGTGTGATATAATCAAAATATCATGAGGAAAAATAGTTCAGTTTAGTTTTTAAAATATGTTGATTGTTGCTGACATCATTACTTGAGTCTACCATAGAAACTTGATACTTATGATAGTACAATGGAGCCAAGTCAGGACTATATGGAGGGTGAACCAGAATGTCCCCCCTTCAATTTTCTTAATTTTTTATCATAAATTAAAACAATTCAACAATGTGATTTGTATTTTGTTTTAATAGGAGAAGAGGCGAAGAGAGTGTTCAACGATGCTCAGAAACTACTGAAGTCGATTGTTGATGACAAACTACTGATTGCAAATGGCATTGTTGGTTTCTACTCTGCAAACAGCATCAAAGATGACATCGACTTGTTTCTTGACAGTGGTTTTCCAAGAGGCAAACCAGTGGCAACTTTGTATGGCTTGAGGCAGCAGGTAAGACAAGAGTTTGTAGAGATTGAGCCGTATAAATAAAAATGAGCAGAACTTACAAGCACATACTTTAGTGGTGGCCAAGTATGTGCTCACGAATTGCTCTATTTTTGTTTCAATGAAGTTCCTCCTCTCGTGTTTTTCAAGTTGACTTATTGTGTATATTTTTATGACCTTGCACCTAGAGCTGTGAGAATACCGATGCTGATTTATCTGAATTGGAAAGCATGAGCTCAAATTTAATCACTAATATTGGCTGATACTTTTCTGGCGTTGGTGTGGTCCTGTGCAACACTTTTGCAAAATCTAAATATCCTGGAAATTGCATAGTTTTCATTATTTTTGCAACAGCCTTGCAGAGAAATGGATTAAATAATCATGTGAAATTATGAATATTTTAAAGTAAAAATTTTGTGAATTATATTGTAAAATTTAATGTATTTACGTGTGTGTAATGTGCACCCTGATTTTTGATGGGGAAAAAGCAACAAACAATTATATATGGAATATAATGCGCAGTACATTTCAGGTTCAAGAAATGGCTTTCTTAGTTACAGGCTGTAAAGCTGTTGCTATGCTGATCAAGAATTAATGACATCATACCTATTCAATGAGTCATCTGTTGCTATGTGGACCAAGAGGAGAATATTGTCTTGTGTATACAATGAGTCACCAACCACACCACCTCTCCTTGTGTTGTGTTTAGAGTCCCAATGCTTTCACTTCTGTATTTATGTTTAATCTGTAGTAGAAGAAAATGAGATCAAAATTATGTTATGGATTGGCAGCGCTCGGGAAGTTATTTTCTATTATTTCACCCCCGACAAATACTGCTTATACACATCCTGTGCGACGGGAGGTGCATGCTCGAATTCTGCAAGAATAATACAGCTTTTCTCCGTGTCTCAAAACACTCGGATACAAAGTGAAAAATCTTGGAAACTATGTACGCAGTGTTATACGCAGTGACACTGAACACATGCATGATTTCATGTTGCCTGTCCAAATTATTACGTGCATAATATGCACCACAGTTTTTGGAGGCAAAAATTTTGTAAAAAGTGCATGTTATACATGAGTAAATACAGTATTAATATTTTGAACTACTTTAATTGCTCCAATTTCCAAGTATTGGCATCAGGTTTCGTGGCAATCAGTAAGACTATTGTCATGTTATCAGTAGTATTGGCTCAGTCTCCTTGCACTATGCACATTTTTGCACAACTTTGTGTGTCTGCATATAAATGCCTGCTCAATTTATGAGGATGTACTCTTTTTATTCATATCAAAATGTGAGCACGTGCTCACTGAGGGTGTAGATGCACCTTGTGTCATCAGGTTCTCTGCTTGTTTATTCATCTGGAATAGAGTATGTTATCCAAAACATTGAGAAATGAGTAGGGACTCAGTCTTTTATTCAGACAATCCATTGTCTTTGTATTGACAACTAGCTCTTGGATATCCACTTGTCACGATCCTGATCAAGTAGAATTCAGTTTATGTATTTCAAATCAATTGCTACCAGTTATTATACAGTATGTAATCTCAGACTTGGGTTCATTGAATTTGAAAGTTAGAAATATTATAATTTAGTACCTACATGACGTAACAAGCTAATAATCTTCTAAAGTCATGAAGTCAATAATGATATATTTGATTTCTATGAAGGAGCATGAACCTTCTGAGGTGGCATTCAAACCCCTCCCAAACTTTTGGCATGTTGGATTAATGCAAGTTGGGAGACCAAAGTCGGCAACTCATTTTCAACTGCTTATTGAAAGCTTTTTAAAATATAACAGGGAGACGATGCTGATAGAATAGTCCAACTAGAATTTTCAAACACATTTTATACTTGGAATCACACTCACAGCTCCCCTACACTTTCACTTTGGCCATTCTCCTTCCAGTGTGGCTCCTACTTCAGAGTAGAAATTCCCTTGTGATTGCCACACAATTCCCTTCCTGATGCTTAAAATCTCTTTGTTGTTGGATAAGGTTTTAATCCCCTGACAAGAGTCCAAACATGGAACCTCTGGCATCATAGCATGTTACTGCTTCACAGAGGTTGGCATAGTATATAGATTTAACCTATATGCTGTCCCATAAACACATGCTTGTGTAGTGCATAGTGAACATACATAATACAGGACCAATCCCTGTTACAGTTTTTCTGTCTATGGCCATGACACTAATACTAGTCTGGGTTCAATTAGCATACAGTATTGTTGCTCCTGTTATGAGCACAGCCATCAAGTTTTCTGAAATTGAGATTGTAAAACTGCCTGTTTCCTTTCCACGCTCATCTGTTCATATGTCTTCTATTTAGACCTCCCCAAAAAGTCTTTCACAAATGATAGTTCAATGGAGCCAAGTCAGGACTATATGGAGGGTGAATCATAATACTCCCCTTCAATTTTTTTAATATGTGCAACATGGAGACATTCATTTCTCACCTCTTCTTTCCACAACCACCTTGAATGCATCTATTTTGTCTTTTTGCCATCATTTTGTGTGTAGTCCTAATATTTGCTTCTTTGAGAAAGAGGCAAAAGCACCATTAATTTCAAAATTACATCATCTTTGAAGGTAGAGAAAGACAGACGAACGGAACCTTACTTGTGCTTATCAGACTTTGTAGCTCCAGTGCAGACAGGGATAGCTGATTATGTTGGGATGTTTGCTGTGTCCGCTGGCTTCGGTGCTGAGGAGTTAAGCAAGAGGTAAGCAAATTGTACAATGTGATCCATTGAAGTGTAGACCATTGCGCTGAATCTTTGTGCTATAGGTAGGCAAGCAAGGCACTTGCGACTCTTTGTCAGCATCGTAGTGTGTCGATGAAGCAAGCACACAACAGCTTCAGTTTGTGGCTCAGCTTGATTGATTGATTGATTTGTTTGAAGTCCACTTTATGCACAGTAAGGCTAATCGGAACTGGTCCTACAGTTTAAAGTTGGATCCGAACCACTATTTGCCTCCTCCAGGTATCAAACCCAGGACCCCTTGATTACAAGGGTCACGGTGCTACCACTGTGCCATTGGGGAGGCCCTGTTATGGCTCAGCAAATGTTTTCTACTGCACAGCGTGTCTTTATTTATGATTCATATATGTTAACTCAAATCGGCACATGAAGTTGAAAGGTGATTTGAATCAAGTTTTCCTGGTGTAAAAGTTCCATGCAATTTTTATCTCTGGGATAGATTGAAAACTACTGTATACAAATCAAAACCACACACTCTGGAAGAACTGAAATGTAACATCCACAAAGAAATTACAAACATTAATCAGCGGGAACTGCAGCGAGTTATGGGTGACTTCATCAAGAGGTGTCAAAAATGTATTGACAACAAAGGCATGTTCTTTCATAAATTGGTAAGTAAATAAATCACACTTAAAACTAGTTAGGAAAACTTGCACACTTGATTCACAGACAGTCTACAGTGCAGACACACAGCCATGAGCACCTCGCTTGCCAATAGCTCAAACACAGACACGGCAGTCTACATTTCAATGGATCGCTCTGTATATCTAATATGCATCTTGTTTGTTTAGTTTCTTATTGTGCAATAAAATGTCCTCAAGGTAGGAATGAACTGATGTAAAAAGTGTAGATGTGTATGTGTAATGGGAAAAACATCAATAATCACCATAAAACCAGATTCTGCAAAGGGAAAGAAACTTATCACATTCAAATGAGATAACATTGGCCTGCTTCATTGACCTGCTTCTTAATTCTGAGATCTTCCGCTGTGTCTACTCATTCAATAAACAATGCTCTGTATGGGCCAAAGTAAACAGATCATTAGTACAAGACACACAGAGCAGCCTCCATGATGGCGGAGTGTGCTACAGTGCCGGGGGTCCCGGGTTCGAATCCCAGCCTGAGTATGGGTGTTTGTGAGTGTCCCTTCATCAATTTCATTGTAGCATCACTCACCCTCATCTTTGCGATTAGCCAAAAGTGGCAGATAAGTGAAGTAAAATAAACCATATCAATCAACCAGACACAATAATGAGCAATGGCGTATCCTGGATTTTCATAAAGGGCATGCTGTACACAACTTTTTTAAAGCATATATATTATGGAATGGGGGATAGCATTATACGTATTCAATAGTTGACGATTTGCACATTAACATTACTAGATATTGCATAACAAAGTAATGAAATATGGATAATGAAGTTCAAAACTCACCAGGTTTGATGTCTGATGTGCAAGTCTTCATAAAATTATAAAATCACTTGATATTTATAAACAGTTTATATTTACATTGGAGATTCACAATTTAGGTTTGTTTGGCTTATGCAAATAACATTATAGTAGAGGCCTAAATTTCAATCAGATATTCAGGAACAAAATACCAGATTTAATTAAAATAATTTAAATGTAAATTCTGCTAGTCTGTTTAGAGTGGTAAATTCCCTTATAACATCCTCGTAAAATGAGGGCAATTCTTTAATTTTCAGAAGCAGCTCTTATTCAATGGATACCAAGCACACTTAATCTTTCTTGCGATTGGGTTGCTATAATATAATTATTAATTCTTCTCAATGCTGAAAAAGATCGTTGATGCAGTTGAAGCTGGTATTGACAAAATGAGTGTAGCCAACTTGTAAGTTTCACTCATATAATGTTACGAATATTGTTCGTGTTCATATATGGTACTAGTTCATGTCAGGTTTATTTGCAAACTCGGGGGAAGAATAGAGAGCAATCAACTCATTCTTTAGCTTTACAAAGTCAAATAATAATAATAAACCTGTATCACACCCTCTGTTTCATTTTCCGTCATTTTCGGGAAAGTACTGCACTAAGTCATGTAGAACTTTGAAAGTGGCCCAGAAATAAAAATAAACCAAACTTTAAACTAAATGTGCATTGCACTGTACCTCCAAGGAAAAGAATCAATCGCTGCCACCTCTTTGTTCAACGAAACAACAAGCATACTCTTCTCTGTAGCTGTCACCTCACAGCATGCAGCCAACGCGATATTCACACATTGTGAAGGGGAAGAAGAGGAAAGGGGAGGGAAGAAGCATGGGAGCAGCACTTGCCCACGTTAAAATCTTCCTTCACTGATGCGGTCCATCCAACAGCTTGCTCTGCGATGACATTAATGAGCATTTCTACATTCTAATTTCTTCATATAGGAGAAGTATTAATTTTACACAGGAGCGCCCAACTAAGCTTATATTACATTTCTTGGATCTGAAGTGAAAGAAAGTAATAATTCTTTTCCCACAATTGACGCGTGCACCGCGAATACGCCTCGGAGAATGAGAAGGGTAGTCTGTGGTGTCTAAAAGTTCTTACTTACAAAATGCTGATCATGGAGGACATACTGATATAGTTTTGGCAAGCTAAACATGTGAATACTATTTCTGCACCAGTAAAAATATCTAAATCAATCAATGAACTTTTTAGAACATTTTTCTATTACATAATTTTGTATACTAGAATCAGTCCAAAAAATTAATGGTGAATACTTCAGAATCAGTAAATGTCTTCCTTCGTCACAGCGCTGATGTAAATGAAGAAATCCATAAATTAAAGTAGTAGGAATTTATAAAAACACCACCGGACACATTGAGGTGAATATGTCAACATTTACATTCTGAATATTGCTTGTAGTTGCATATTTTATTGCATCGTTATTGCTGTTGTATCTCTATCGCAAGCAAATGAATATTTATTTGTGAATGCTAACCCTCCAGGTTTGAAGAATCTCTAGACGACTACAGCTCAATCATGGTGAAAGCCTTGGCAGATCGTTTAGCTGAAGCCTTTGCCGAGAAGCTCCACGAGATGGTGAGGAAGGAGCTTTGGGGATACTGCACCCAGGAAGGGCTTAGTACTGAACAATTGCTCAAAATTAAATACCAGGTTAGGAACTTGATATTAGTACTGAAGTCCTCAGATTTAAATACCAGTGTACTAAATCTAGATACAGTAATTATTAACGATGAAGAAAGATAATGTAATATAACAAAGGCCGATGTATTGGTATCAGAAAGAATCACTTTGATTTTATTTACTGATACCGGCTGAAAGGTTTCCGGGGTCAGCAAAAATGCCACATGGCACTTTCGCAGTCTAATTTTATCCAGGAGTTAATCAAACTGCAAGGTTTCCATTTATTTTGCACCAATATTGTGTGAATTTATTTTTATTATTATTACATAACATGCATTTTAACATTCTGGTGCAATTCTTGAATATTTTGAAACAAAACTTGATGCTTATGATTAGAGTGGAAAACTCACCCAATAATAGTAATCAATATTTTGAACAACTTTTAACTTTTACGATTTTCAAGCATTGGTATCGGTGGGAATTGCTGAGAGTTTCAGTATTGTTACGGTATCATTTGAAAATGCTTTTGGTTCACACCTAAATATAATTGTTGAATTTTTATCATTATGTATTTGAATTTATTAAATATCTAACACTAATTGTCAGCTAATAACTTCATGATGGTATGTTAGCAGATTTGCCAATAATTTTACAAATGAGGTAAGATCTATAAACATTAGAGTCACATAATTTAATAGGGTTTTTAGTTGTTTGCATGAAAATATCTTGTAGAAGTTGTGATGAATTCAAAGTTAATTTGTTACCTTGGTGGCCAAGCATGTTAAGTGCTGGACTCGCAATCGCACCACTAACAGGCCAATGATAGACAGCTTCAGAGGAAGGAAGAGAGGGGTAGATGCTCCTAATTGAGAAGTCATCTCTCCCCTCGTTCATGTATGTATGTTTGTTTGGTATGTAGGAGTATATTACATGTGACTGGTGGTCCAGAAGATATTCCTGCCCTCTCACTGTCTCCCTACTCCTTTGTTTTTCTGGTACTATCATGTCGACAGTTGTGAGTGTCCCTTGAGTAATTTCATTTAATCATCATTCATCTTTAATGTCATGATTAGTCTAAAGTGGCAGAAAAGCACACACAAACAATTTGCCTAAAGAGGAAGGAAAGTTATGTAAAATAAGAAAAACACAATATATATATATCTCTGTGTGTGTGTGTGTGTGGGTGTGCGTGCGCGCGTGCATATCAGTTTCAATCTCCAGTTAAGCCACACTTTCCTTAACTTTTCAATGAATTATTCCTAATAATTTCCTTTCTAATTTAAATCTGAACCGGATGTTATTCAGTTTGTATTTCTTATTGTTTCTTTCTAGGACACAATTTTACTTTAATGCAGCCTTATAAACTAGTTACAGTAAAACTTCTAAATAACGGACCGGCCTGGGGGGAAAAAATTAAATGTCCGTTATTAAGAGTGTCCATCCACTATTCAGAAAAAAGTGTAGGATGTTACACAATAGGATAAGCATATTACAGTACGTACTTTACGAACATAATCTTTTTTTTTCCTACATTCAAGGAACAAAATACCATACTACATATGGTGAATCAAAATTTACCAAAGTATCCCTACATACATTAAAAATTTCAAAAAAAAAATTAAAAATTCAGTACACGTGTAATCCTAATTTCCAGTCCACAATTTACGGATGTCATTTTTTCTTCTTAAAATGTCACTGATCTGTGTTTTTCCAACAGCGAACCGCACTGCCATGTCTCTAACACTAAGTTTCTCTTTCTCGTAGACGTTGATGACTTCAACTTTTTCCTTTGAAGTCGGGCATCGTCACCTTGTAATCAAGGGGTCCCGGGTTCGATACCCGGTGGAGGCACAAGTGGTTCGGATCCCACTTTAAACTGTAGGTCCAGTCCCGATTAGCCTTACTGTGCATAAAGTGGACTTAAAACAGCAACTCAAACTCCTTTGAAGTCGGGTGTTGGCGTGTCTGCGACATCATAGCAGAAGTGACACACACTTCTCAAGATAACTACAAATAATACTGTGTACTGTCTGCACTTTTAAAAAGAAATACGTTTGGTGTAACATGAAACAATGCATGCTAGTTCGTAATAGTGGCCATTGTTGTGTCGAATTCCAGGAATTGCGACAGTTTTCTTTCAGGCTGTCCGTTATTATATTTGTGTTAGGAGGCAGTTTTCAGTGTCCGCGTTATACCTCATGTATTTCTGTCGGGGAATTTAAAAATTTTCTTAATTTAGAAGTGTCGATTAGGAGAAGTTTTACTGTATTATGTAAGATCTATTCAAGTAGCATCCATCATCGTATTCACCCAGTACATCTCATAGCAATGATGTATTGTATACAGAGGTTGTTCGCTTTATATCAGACTATTTTCGATTCGGTGCTTCCACCTGGCGTATCATGCTGGAACTATGGGTCTGCTGGCGGGAGCAGTGTTGTGTCTGACCTTGTGCGTGAGTGTTGGTAGTGAATGTTATCAAATGGCGCCGAAAATCAACCGGTATTGGGAGGGTTACGTAATGGCCCTTTTCCATGCTAAGTTTTCATACGTACACAATGTGAAACGGTGTTGGGAGAATGGGTTAACACTCGGGGTGACTACTGCGAAAGCTATTGTGGCCCGTTACACACAACAGGCTCTCCTTGCGAAACATTCACCCATGAAAACCACCAGGAGAAGGGCTGCAAGCAAAGTGTCACCCATAGTGCTAAGGGGGATCCATCGATTGGCATGCCAAGAAAATCACCCGACTCAACGTGATATGGCCCACAGATTTCACCTCGCACCGTCAACTGTGAACAAAACAATTCGCAAGCACCTCAGGTTGAAGTGTGTGCAGAAGGCCTGTGTACACCACCTTCTACTGGGTCACATTGCCGAACGTAAGACAAACTGCAGGAAACTGTATGAAAAGTACCTGGCAGGTTCCAAATGGAAGAAAGTTGTCACAATGGATAAATCATATGTCCATCTCACTGCTGGTGGTCACATTGGGGCGATCACATACCATGACATTGACGGCAAGGGGCGCAGCAACTTTGTTTGTCAGTGCAGGGAAAATTTCCCTCGTGGCTTTATGGTTTTGACGGACAAAAAGGTGGACAAAAACGTAAAGGTGAATGCCAGATACTTCCAAGACTCCATTCTGACACCTATCTATCGGAGAGACATCCCACAATTGTATGGAATGGACGCGAACCAGGTGATGATCCATATGGACAAGGCTTCGAGTCATACCTCCAGAACATCACTACGTTTTTATCAGGAAATGGCAGAGGAATTAGGAATTCATGTCATTCCGTTTGAAGACATTCCTGTGAAAAGCCCAGATGCCAGTCCAATGGATTTTTGCGCATTTGGACTGTTGAAACGACGTCTTCAACATCACCGCCCACGCACCCTGGATGGTCTATGGAAAGCTTGCAGGGAGGAGTGGGACAGAATTCCCATGCCTGTCCTGGGCCGGAGCTTGCTGCAATGGAAACTGCGATGCCGGGCGATAGTCTACAATGCTGGGGGTCCAATAGAACATGATTGGTGGTGACGGCGCGGTATCTCTTAAGGTGAGTACCCGTCAAAAATGGTCGGATATAAAGCGAACAACCTTCTGTAGCCCTGTGCCCAAAATTTAATAAAAGGGGAACTAGATGACTACCAGAGCATTGTGGAGCAGTTGGGCATTGTGATTGGATATACCCCACCATGCAGTTATTCATCCTTTTGCATAGTACTTGATAGCTAGCGATGGAAAAGGCTGTTGTGAATAATCTATTTTCTCTTTCTTTGCATAGGGGATACGTCCAGCTCCTGGTTACCCAAGTCAGCCAGATCATACCGAGAAGCTAACAATGTGGAATCTGATGTCAGTGGAAGAAATGACGGGCATCAAGTTAACCTCATCATTAGCCATGAAGCCAGCAGCATCTGTCTGTGGCCTATACTTTGCCCATCCCAAAGCAATGTACTTCTCAATCGGAAAAATTACTAAGGAGCAGGTATGTTGATTTCCATTGTTCTAAAATGATGGGGAAGGAAGTGCCACTTTGAACATGTCCAGACACCACCAATATTCTTGTTTCTGATTTTTTCCAAACTAATAATGTACTGATAGAAACAAAAGAATTAGAGAAAACCAATGATCTACTAATCCAATGTAAAGTTGGGAATTTCAGTGCCACCATCTGCTCAGGAGCTTCTTATGTTACTACTTGGCTGTCTTCCAGTGTGTGTTCCTCACATGCTGTTCTTGGGTGCAAACTGCTTGAGTAGAAGGATCCAGGTTTGGTGTACCTGTGTGATGTTGATGTGGAGAGTGTACAGTGGCATTCTACAAAATAACATACACCAGAAGCTCACTAAGAAATTACACCAATTCCTAGATGGATGCTGACATTGGCCCAGAAACTGAAAGAAGTTTGATAAAAAACTCATCATAGCAGATTTTGTGGAAAATGCAGGCTTAACCAGGCCAGGTCTCTGGTATATCATCCACTGAGCTGCCAAGCCAGCTGCATTTTACTGTTTTACCTGTGTTGAATCATAAGGTAGTATTTAGTTCCATGATAGGAGATTCTACGTACTGTCGACGTTCATCAGTGTTTCAAACACAAGAGATCAAGTTGTGGTATTACTAGAGCCACATATTTTTGGTAAATAAAAAAGCAAAATTTCGGTACAAAAACGGAGTCAATTTCGGGTTCAAAAGCAGTAAATAAAATAAAATATCGGTGTTATAGCGGTGAAAAAATGGATGAAAAGTGGTATATAAAAAGACATATTGGTTTTAAAATTGTGAAAATAATCCTAAATTTGATTTAAAAACCACTTATTCCACAGAATTAACATTTCACTTCTAATAGCACATTATCAGAGTATTAAGTTTATTTCTGTGTAAAGGAGTCCCTTTTTGCTTCTCCAATATTAACAGCAGAATTAATCAATTTTCCGGGAATTGCATAACTCTCAGGATAATTCAGACCTCAGAAGGTGTCGCGTCTGTGAATAAACCCTGAATTTCATGTTTAAGAGTTAATTTCGCATTTTACAGTTCATTTCGCATTATTTCGTGACAAAATATGGCCACAAAATGCACCTCACACCTTTCAAAAACATGAAAAATTAACACTACAATGTGTTTTTTCAAATTTCGTTTTTTTTGTCAAAAACGAAATATGCATGCCCCTAGGTATCACCTACAGTGACAGTTCCACACATGTAAAACAGCAGAAGTGCCAAAATCAGGCAAAAAAGAAAAAAAGGCCTGCCTCAGTAGCTCACTTCATAGATCAATGGCATGGTACATCAGAGATCCATATTCGAGTCCCGGTAGAGCCTTGATTTTTTCATATTTTTCACTATGAAGTAACATCTCCTGTTTGTGACAAATTGATAAAGTCAGTTTTGCAGATAAGTACTTTTTTTTAGTATATTGCTTCAGTAATTGACTTCCAATTTTTTTCATTTCCTGAAACATGGATGACGCTCTGTTACAATTTTATGTATTAAAGAGCAGACACTGCTGGAAATAGTTCATGCAATACAGAAATTGTGAATAATTTGTTTCCCTGAATTTTTGCAGATGCATATCTCTTCAGAGGAACCTTCACGCGAGCATCCACTTCATTCTGCATCATAAATATTCATCCTCCCTCCTCCAAAACTCTGACATATCCCTGATCATGTACAATCTGTCTGTAAATTTCCACTCATTTTTTTTATTATTTAAAAGTCCCACCACTGTCAATTTTCACATCCTTTATAAAGAAATACAGCAAAACAAGCATAGAACATCATAGTACACACATATACTAAGCAAACGACTGAATGTGACTGCATAATCATTATGTGCAATCAGTTCTTAGTTTTCTGGACACACCTCATAGATCTCCCACATATACAAGGCAGAGTCAAAAAGTATCCTTAATATAGCAATAAAAAATCAGAATATTGTAAGTAGGTCTGTACGCGGTCTGATGGAAAATGTGACGTCGGGGACCACACCTAGATGGCTACCCTTTTGGAGACATGCACCACAGAGGAGCACCAGGCTGTTATCCATTTATTGGGTATTGAGGGTGCAGACATTTATCAAAGAATGAAGAGGCAGTATGGGGATTCCTGTGTGTCACTTCACCAGGTTTTTGATTGACATGGACAGTTTATTAAATCTGACTGAAGCAGCTCGCTCCAGTCGACTACATACTGTGACTACGCCAGGCACTGTTGCTTCAGTGGATAAATTATTCGAGAAAATCGGTGGGCAACAATTGACGAGGTGACTGTACAATTGAACATCAGTCATGGCTTTGCACACCATATCATTCACAATGTGCTGCAGTACCACAAATTCTCCGCTGGATGTGCCGAAAACAAATCAACCCCAAACTGAAGGAACATCATTTGGATGTTTGTGAAACACTGCTACAACGTTATGAAGGCATAGTCACTGGTGACGAATACTGGGTCTATTACTTCCAGCCAGAAACCATCAAAAAGCATTCATCATCGCCTAAACCAAAGATATTCCGTACTGTTGTGTCTGCCTGCAAAGTAATGTGCACGCTCTTCTGAGACTGTAAAGGTCCAATTCTGGAACATTACACGGACAAAGGATGCAGTGTTAACAGTGAGTCATATTGCGATCTGCTTGAGAACCATGTGAAACATGCAGTGAGGTCCAAACCCCACAGTTTGCTCAGTTCTGATTTGCTCTTGCAGCAAGATAACGTGAGGCCACACACAGTTCATGCAATAGCACAAAAATTACGGAACTTCATTTGGAGTGTCTACCACATCCTACATATTCACCGGACCTAGCACCAGGGGATTATCATGGGTTTGGCCCCCTAAAGGAGGTACTAGGTGGCATGAAGTTCGGCAATAATGATGAGGTGAAAGATCTGGTGCATGAGTGGTTATGCAGTCAGTCAGAAGAACTTTTTCTTGTGGAATCCAGGCATTCATGAAATTTTGCCACACTTGTACTGAACGTGGTGGGTATGTTGAAAAGTGATGAAGTGTTTCCAATCCTATTGTATGCTCTGTTAATAAAAAAAAAATGTGAAGGTTACATTTTGACTCCCTTGTATATATATATCTGATTTCATGCCCCAATGATGGAGTTTTTGGTGGCAAGCAAAATTACTAAGAAAAATATTTTGGACTGAACCAATGATGATTGCTCAGTTATTTACTGATACGGGCCAATACTCTTCTGGCATTTTGGTCTTTCACTGCATCTACAAAAATGTTATATGACATTTTCGTGCAATCATGTTACCCATATTATCCTGGAAATTAAACAAAATTTAAAATTTCCATTTATTTTGCACCAGTATTGTACAAAAAACTGGATTTTACGATAACATAACATGTACTTTAGTACTGTATTCTGATGCAATTCTTGAATATTTTAAAGAAAAACGTTTTGTTAATTGATGTATATAGTTGGGGTGAAATCCTTACACACTAAGATTTATCAGTATTTTGGCAACTTTTAATTGTTAAATATTCAAGCATTAGTATTAGTGAGAATTGTTTAGAACATCGGCATGGGTTTAAAGTGGTATCGCCGTAATAAATAGTATTTAAGCCATGTTGCCATGCTTCTTATAAATTCTTCAGTGATATCTATACATATACACTACTGTCAATATTTAATTTCATGTCTACATGGTAAAAAAAATACAGTACATTTTTGTATCCTCTGCAGGTTGAAGATTATGCCGCAAGGAAAGGAATCGGCTGCGAAGAAGCCGAGAAGTGGTTGAATGTTAGTCTGGGTTATGATCCAAAAGTAGGATGATAAAAGTATTGGCTTAGCATGCACTCTTTTAAGAAAAACATTTCGAAGGATTGTATGTGCATGTGAAGAACATTGTCAAACACAGTATTACCAGATAAGTAGTGAGATGTTAATAATGTGAAGTAAAAAGCTTCCAATGTTGAAGTGACATTAGCAATTTTTCTGTCTTGTATATAGTGGCTTCGTCTTTTGTTATAGTACCTGTACCACTTTTCATAATGCAGTTAGTGTAATATTATAGTATAATTTAAACCTTTTTTGGTAGTTTGATTAGCCAATATGCACCACAGTATATACTCCAGTCATTCTCTGAATTATTGTAACAGTATAACTTTCTCTGAATGTTAGTGACAGTGGTTCTTTGTTAGCATGTAATGTTAATTTGTCATAATCCATTGTCCACATGAGCACCATGGAGTAATTGGTTATCACACCAGATTTGTAATAAAATCACAAGTCAGTCATATGTTCAATCCCCACTACCAGCAAAAATACATTTTTCACCTGAAGATAAATGCTCTCTCAAAATGTGGTGTTAAAATAAGTATAAGTAGTAGAAACAGTAGACAATAAATAACATCAATTAACATTGCATTCTATATACTTCTGCTTGTGATGACATGCTACCTAAATGCTAGTGAAAATACCCAGTGTCATTGGTGTCGCTAGATTTTTTTATTATATAATTATTATTATTATTACAAAATAACTGTTATAAACTAATAAAATAAACCCATTTTATTCTGAATTTTTATTATATCATTGGGGACAGACATCTACTCGATGCATCACGTGACTGGTTGTCCAGCACAACTGTTTTTCATAATTTTTGTAACATTTTATAATTAGTGTACATAAATTCATAGTTATACCATTTGCTATTAACTTTTACACGCCTCATTCAAGAAAAAGCTTTACAAGTTAGGGAGAAATTTTAGTCATAATGTTTCTTCTGTGTAACCTCTGACATAAAAATCTCATTTTTTTTAATTTTGAAAACTGTGGAACCATTTATTCTTTGGATCAAATGATAGAATATGACAACATAAATTTGTTCCTGCATTTTACACACAATTTATTTCTGGTATTAACTTTAAAAATAACATGCATTCTGCTGTTATGGACCGATTTGGCCCCCACCTCTGATGCTCATGTCCAGTGCCAGATTTAAAATGACCCTAGGCCAGTGTAAAGGTACTGCCCCTCAGAAGTCCTGTGCTATGTTGTTAGAGAAGTACACCCCCCCCCCCCTCCTACCCTCATGCTACACCTATCACTATCAGTTCTAAATGCATTTTACATGCATCCTCAAAAATTTCAACTCTCTCTCATCACTGTAAGAAAGGCACATTCTCTTCTGTTTTTAGTTATGTTTATCTTACAACAAGAGTGTGTGTTTCTAAGCTTTATGATAGACTGCAGTGCTTGTGTCCTTTGTTGCTGTATTTTTGTCGGGAGGTTCCGGAGGGAAAGGAAAAGTGTCCATTGGTTGTTTCTATGCCTTCCAAAGGTAAGTACTGGAAGTATAAGGATTTAGATGTGATTGTTATTGCCCTTGATGTCTTTCTGTACACTCAGGATTATGATGTAAATATCCAGTCGCATGATCGTATCACTTAGGTTTGAGCTCACAGTATGTGCACAGATTTTTGTGCAGTATTTCGTGGCTCTTTTCTGAATGCAGTGATAGTGTTTTTGAATGATTTCTTTAGAAGCAATGGTTAAATATTTCTCTTCTTAGAATGCTTGGTTTGAAGCCTGCTAGTTTATAAATTTGCGTATATGTGCTATCTGATAAGATACGTTTGGCCTATGATGCGTAAATAATGATCATATATTTCCAATATTTATGGACAGTTTCTAGAGAACTTCAAAAATGAAAGACATTCAAGTAAAGGAGTGAAAGAAAAGCAACAACCGTGAAGCCCTTGATATATCTGATGGTAATTGCAGAAATATTATGCTGTTATCCCTAAAGTAACTTATTCTTTCAATCACTGATAATGGATCTGAAAATTTCAAAATTATTGATTTAAGAACTTTATAGTCACCATTAACCTTTTGGAGCCCAAGGCAGAGTTTCAATTAAATGAGTGTAGATCGGAGGCTAATTGCCCTAGAGAGATGAATGATATACCATTGTAACTGGAATGAACCACAGATTCAGACTATATAAAATTTATGCAAATTTGGTGTATATGTGGTGGGGGAGAACCCCCAAAATTTCAAAATTTTGGAAAAATGGGGACCCCCCCACCCCAAGAAAAAAGTACATGACAGTGTCGACATGCACATGGAAATTATCGCTGGCATGTAAGGAACACAAAAATATTTGCATTATTATCGTATGACCAATGTAACGCAAGTTGTACCCCCAAAAGGAATGGGCAGCATGCCACTGATTGAAGCTTCAAAATGCAGCGTTACCTTGAAATGACTGTAGCTCAGAGGCTAATTGCCCTAGAGAGATGAATGATATACCGTTGCAGGCGGAATGAATCACAGATTCAGACGATATAAAATTTATGCACATTCGGCTTATATATGGAGGGGGGAATCCCCCCAAAAATCTTTTTCTTTAAAAAATGGGGTTTCCCCCACCTCCCTGAAAAAACGGACATGAAAAGGTCAACATGCACATGGAAATTATCGCAGACATTTCAGTTTGTAAAAAAAAATAGGAAGAGGAGTACAAATTAGAAGTTTTTTTTGTACTTACCTTTGCTGCTCCAGCTCCCAGGCTTGGTCTGGAGCCATGATGCCTTACTGGTGGTATTCCATTAAACATGGTTCCAGACACAGGAGCACCTTACAGGTGATACAGCGGCATCTGCTTCGTCGTGGGTTTTGTGATCCACACTGTACGCATCTCCGCTGTTCTCGTACCATGGTGGGGAAGTGACGAAAGCCACAAACCTCGTACCGCCTGTTGGCTGATGGACTTGGACCTGACTGACCGCACTAGTGCCACAGCTCGGGGAGCTGGGTTCAATTGCCTGACCCGCCCCTGGTCCCCAAAAGACTTAGAGCCACCTTCTCACGGAACCCAAAGTGCCTCACGTTCTGATGAAATGACTTGAAGAGCAGGAAGGCTTTCAGGATACATTGGTCGAGAAGGTGGAAGAAGAGCTTGACAGTCCACTTCATGGTCTTTCGTTGGACACTAGGAATTAGTCATGCGGTCGGCCTTGTCAACATAACCCATGTGGCTATTGTATTCGCATACAATAGCCGGTTTGAGTACGTTGCCATGGCCATCGCAGAAATTTCCCTGAGCTGGTGACTGATGTATGTTCGTCAACATGTACACCTCTCTCTTGTCTTTCCAACATATCACAGTCAAGTCATTCTTCACCTGAACACGTAAGTCTCCTTTCTTCAGCTTCAGGTCAGTCTTTGAAAAGTGGGAGGCCTTTTCATCGGGGATTGACGGTCCCACAGCAATATATACTTCTTGTTGCAAGATCATCAAATAGCTCTGGAGAAGAGAAGTAGTTGTCCGTAAATAATTTATGACCAACTCCCTTCACCTTTTCCATCAACGCTACAACTAAAACGCGCGTTGCAGATGTCGTGGCAGTCGCTCTGTCTTTGTCCTTGCCCAGATATACAGCCATGTCATATGTACACTATGTGGAAGAAAGTCATTGGACACCACATGTCAGCGGAAACCATCCGTTTTCTTGCAATCAATAGGTGGTCGGTTCGCCTTTGGCAGCGATAACAGCAGCCACTCATCGTGGTAAACTGGCCAAAAGGTCGTGTAGTACACCGAGTGGGATATTCCGCCATTCCTCCTGCAGTACAGTCACCAAACCTGGAAGTCTAGAAGGGCGAGGCGATCGCGACCTCAATCGGAGCTCCAGTTGGTCCCATAGATCTTCGATAGGGTTGAGGTCAGGACACTGAGCAGGCCAATCCAGTCGGGTGACATTATTTTCTGCATACCACTCTATGGTAGCCCTGCAAACATGACAAGTCGCATTATCGTCCTGGAACACACATTCTTACTTTCCATAGAAACGCCACAACGTGGCGAGCATGGAGTTGTCAAGAATATCTCGGTAGGACGCAGACGTCATGTGGCCATACACCGGTACCAGTGGACCCATGCCATGCCAGCTGAAACAACCCAGAACATGATGCCGCCACCACCATATTTCACTGTGGGCACTACACACTCGGGTAACAGACGTACTCCGGGTAATAGCCATACCCAGACTCTCCCATTTGATCGAAACAGTGTGAAGCATGATTCATCGCTCCATAGGACTTTCCGCCATTGCTCCAGCGTCCAGTTTCTCAGCTCTTTACACCAGCGTAGTCTCTGCCGTTTATTGTTTTCTGTTATCAGGGGTTTGTGGGCAGCGGTTCGACCATGATAACCGAGCGCATGGGCCTCCTTGGTCAAAACAGTCAAATTGGTCGCACTTTGAAACTCTTCTGCAATCGAATACATCGGACAGGTCCTGTTTTTCCGAATCACCCTCTTCAGCACTCTCTTGTCCCAGTCGTCCAATTTCGTAGGTGTTCCACTTCGTGGTGCAGTGTCCCTTTTCTTTCCATTTCTTGATGACAAAGGCTACAGTTGATTTAGGGACCTGTCGGGCATCAGCTATGCTACGTATACTCATGCCTCCTATGGAGCAGCCTACTATGATACCTCTTTCAAACATGCTGAGCTCTTTCCTGTCCGTCATTTTATCAGCGAATGAACTGAGAAGCCTCCTGCTGCCGTATATATACCCGTCTGTGCTCTCTTTTCCATTAGGAGTTCGTTTCAGAGTTGAAACCGAGGTGTCCAATGACTTTCTTCCAAATAGTGTATATCCCAAAGAATCAGAGTTTGTAAATCTTCATCCCAAACCTCGTGTGTTTCTTTGGAATATACTGTTTGAAGATGACTTTCCCTTTGTACAAGACCATAGCTTCATCAACTGCTAAATGCTCTGTAGGATAGTAGTATTTAGAGCTAAGCTCATTGATCTTGTCAAAGACAAACCTCAACTTCCACAGCCTATCATAATTGGGATCTTGGGGAGAGGGGTTCTTCGTATTGTCCTCAAAGTGTAGGAATCTGAGCAAGTGGATGAAGCAGTTACGTGGCATCTGTTGTCCATAAAACTGTGTGTAACGGTGGGGTTTTGTGGACCAGTAGTCTCGCCAATGTGTTCTGCAGTCATGTCCCATCAGTAATGTCAAACCAACGAAAGTCTTCATTTCGTCAATGGTCACGTCACGTTTGGGCATTCTCGTTGGGTGCTTTGTGATATGTTGGTGGTAGTACCTGTTGGTCTCAGTCACCAGATGCTGGAAGACTTCTTCGGAGAAAGTCAGTGCAAGAAAGTCCAAGGGAGAGGATGCATTGTCAATGTGTCGAGCCTTCAGTCCTGTCTGTCCTAGGAAAGGTCGGGGGTTGGGAGCAGTCCTACCAATTCGGGGAGGGGGTTGCCAGTCGGATGGTGCAGGAGCATGATGAGGGGAAGGGGAGCATCTTTGTGACATATCAGAATCACATTCTGATGATATATCAGAGGGAATGTCAAGCTCTTCTTCATCCCAATCAGAGTCTGTATCCATATCCTCCAACTCATCTCGGATTTGAACAGAACGGAGATCACTCAGGGCAGCCATGGTCGACTATAAGCCTTTTGGGGCACAGACGACGCTATCACACGTCACACGAACGATGCAAAGATGATAAGAAGTCTTGGGAAGAGTCACACTTCACTCAAAAAATCTTTGGCATTTGGACACAAAACGAGTGTGACGAACGCACAACCTTCCACGAGGAAAAGCTAGAACGGAGTGAAAAAAGCACGCCAATTCTTGCAGCTACTTCCAAATTCTATTTTTAGACAATGCAGGGTAACCTTTGTAGCCACTTGTGAAACACTTGTGCTCAAGAACAAAGGCTTTTCTTCAGTGCGCCTCAAACTTATATTCTTACGACGCAGTTTCAACAACTCCTCTTCCCCCTCCCCCAACCCCCACTTGCGCCCCCATGTAAAACATTCCTTTTGACCTCAGGTACCGATAAACAAACTTCCTTCGAATGCAGCTTCCAGGGGTGAGAAAAATGCATTGCTCTAGAACAACAAAGCCGGCCTTCCTTCGTCAGCAAATTTTTCCCTTGAAAAAAGATGCAAAAAAGAAGTCACCTTTTCCCCACCATTTTCATGAAAAAAAACGTGCAACTATCATTTCTGTTAAATACATGTGTTAACAACAATATGAAAAAAGAAAATCGGAATTCTAGCCAAAAATAGCGAAGTTATAATGTAAAAACTACGACCTTGACAAAGCATCTCGATCGAGACGATCGGGCACCTGAGGGTTACCTAAGAGCCCACAACTTAATATTCTACTTAAATAATAGTGGAAACTTAGAAATATTTCAGGGCAGTCAGATAAGTTTTTGAGAAGTGTACATGTGGGTATGTTTGTTTTGGTTCACTGTATGCAATTGGCCCAGTTCAGAGTTTTCATCCCACAGAAGAATAAAAAATCAAGTAAACAGAGTTGACATTGGAAATGAACTTTTGCAGAACTTAAAAGCAGATGATGAAGCAAAAATTACACCAAAACACGGTAAAATTTGGGACAATTATGCTAAAAAATAGAAGACAAGACATTCTAAAGGAGTTTGTATTTTCATTTTTACAGTGTTTGGAAGTAACTAGTTACAAGTAACAGTTACTTTTTTGAAGAATTGTAACTGTAACTAGTTACTTTTAAAATCCAGTAATCGTAACTGTAACAGAGTTACTTCTTTTCAGCAGAAGTAACGTTTCAACAGTTACTTTAGGACACTTAAATTGCTAACTTGGATGTTTGTAACGTGGAAGAAGAGCTACTTTTGCTACTCTAAAGATTTTCGTCGGATCACCTAAGGCAAAATTTCAAGGCTGACTATAAGCATATCTGCTTGGCCCCCCTGTTGTTCAAAGAGCAGCAGGGAAGGAGGAAGGGGAGCGCATTTAATCCTTCCCAGGTCAAGGTGTCTTGTCTTTGCAAAAATTTCCAGATTTCAACGTTCGTCACACTGAGAATGCAATCTGCTTCAGGAAATCGCGGGGGGGCTAACAAACAGGTCCACTCGGTTGATAGCTTCAGAACGAGTCCTTTTACTTGATCTGTGATAGAGATAGAGAATGCAAGTGCTTTGTTCCTGATTTTCTGCAGTGGTACTAGTTGTAAACCAAAATCCGCGAAATAACATATCAACACCTTTAAGTATGTCAACATGAATCTTAAATAGTCTTTTAATTATTTCGATTTTCTCTTTAAAGTTATGTTGTTTGCCTATGCTAGGTGAATGCTTAGTTATAGACTGAAGGACCATGTGTCGCTTTTTGCTTTGATCTAAAATCTCCCTTAACGGAACACTCATACCGAAGAGACGGGCAACACGGAAGTTTCACACTAAAACGACAAACGACACTTTGGTCAATCTGCATGCACTCACCGTGCGAATGACAAACCGAGGTAATGTGTTATTCAGTCTCAGCATCACGCAAGTGACAAGCGACGCATGCAGCTTGTCGTGTCGCTTTAGTTCGAAAGACTGCATTTATTTCTGAACATTGCTTTCCAAAAGATGTGTGTTGCATGTCGCTTCCGTCTGAAAGTTCAATAAGTGTGTGATATTTTTCCTTACCGCTATAATTCTTATAAGAACTTCTGTGCACTGTGAAAATGGATTCTAAGCTTTCCGCCAGAGAACAACAAAACACTATTGTTCTAAATGTGTATTGTGCACAAAAAAATATCCAGAACTGCAATTCTTAGCTCATTACACAAAGAAAAGTATTCCTGCTCTTACTATTGATAAATATCTCTTTATATAATAAAAGCTTTATAAAATGTTTCTAGGGAGTTAAAAACACATGAACTTTTAAAAGGAGAAACAAATAATAAATTTTATTAAAAGCTTAGCCCACTATATTCTTTGAACAGTTTAAAATGGTTTTTTTAAACTGCCCATTCTCTAACAATTTTTTCACAAAAAGCAGGAATCTGAATCAGTGTTTTATGAATTGCATTTGTATCTAGAATTTTATTACAACATAAAATTAATACCCTTGAATAAATTGAAAAATCATCCCGAGCACCGATCGGCAGTTTGCCTTCATCAACTTTGAACGTTCTTTTGTTTTAATAGAGTATTGCGTGGCTTTAAGTATGTATATTTTACATCATCTTTTTAGTAAGTGTTCTTTCCTATACCTTTAGACCTAAATCCTCAACCAACACTTTCTCGACGAAGCACCCTGTCAGGTGTCTGAAAACATCGCATTAACCTGAAGAAGGAGGTAGTATAACCTTCGAAACATTGTTTGACCACTCTCATGCTCACACACGTAAGTTACTGATTTTTAATATTTTAACCTTTAGTTGATATTCGATTGTGAGCAATTTGCACATTATCAGTATGTTATAAATAAAACACATTTACATCTTCATATGTTTATTTTATTGCAATTAGGGATGGGCCAATATGAAATTTTGGCCGATACTGATACAGTACCGATATAAAATTTACCGATAACCGATATTCTACCGATCCGATATAAAATTAGAAATGGTCCTTGAAGACCCTGAAATTTTCACTGTTCTCCGTAATAAATGTGTGTTTTGAGCTGATTGCAATGCAAAAAAGGTTTAATATTTAGACATTTACTTTTTCAGAAAGTAGGGCATGGATATTATCCATAAAAATCACAACAAAATGGCAGAATTTTGCAATAAATTATAAGATATTTATCGATATATCGGATTGGTAAAATTATCGGTAATTTTACCGATAAACCGATATGCCTATATCGGCCGATACCGATAGAGTACCGATTAATCGGTCCCATCCCTAATTGCAATTAATGATCACCAGTTGTATGTAAATGTTTGCAAGAAAATTTCCATTGAAAGTAACTTTAAAAGTAACTTACAGTTACTTTTCAAGCACCAACTGAGTTACTATTTAAAAATTAACTTTCCAAATACTGCATGTTTATTAGGGAAAAGTCAGTGAAAGTGATGGAATTTTAAAGATATTGCACATTCTCACATCTAGATGTCATATTTTACTTGTTCACTACAGTCTCCCTGGATGTATGATTGTGACGTCATATACAGGGTCCTCCGTTCAGCCTTGGGCCACTTTATGCACAGTGAGGCTAATCGGGACTGGACCTACAGTTTAAAGTGGGATTCGAACCACTGTGCCTCCACTGGGTATGGAACCCGGGACCCCTTGATCACAAGGCGATGATGTTACCACTACACCATCGAAGAGGAGCGTAGAGGTAACGTCGTCGCCTTGTAATCCAGGAGTTCCGGGTTCGATACCCGGTGGAGGCACATGGCACAGTGGTTCGGATTCCACTTTAAAAACTGAAGGTCCAGTCCCGATTAGCCATACTGTGCATAAAGTGGACTTAAAACACCAACTCAATCAATCAATCAAAAACCATCGAAGAGAGCCAAAAGTTGTAAAATTAAAATGCATTGGTGTCCCGTGAAATTATTTGCACCTTATTAAAGCAATATTGTTTACAGCCTGCAAAAAAATTGGATCCAAAATTTTTTTGTTCCCGTCATTGTTCTCTGTAATGCATTGTAAATTACCAGATCCACTATGTGCCTGAGTGAGTGGTATTCATGTTCCACAGGTATAGTGTTATTTTATGACTGTTTTAGTCAAAAGTGCTTCTTTCGAAGATAACAGCTTTTTCGGTGTTTAATCCATGAAAATAATGAAAAATGTTCAGCACGTTTACTTTGATTTTATTTCATTTATTTTACTTCGCGTTTTGTGCCACTTTATGCTAATTTGGGAAGATGGACACAAGTGATATGATGAAATTGATGAATGAATACTCACAAACATCCATGCCCAGGCCAGTAATAGAACCTGGGACTCCTGGCATCGTAGGGTGATGTGCAGAACGATTAGTACCTATTTTGTATTTTGTTCTTATTTGCCTGCTTATTTTGAGAGTTTTTAGTGCCTATCAATCCTCATTCTGTTTATAAGCCCTTATTTAATCTCCCTTAGATTTGAAATAGTGATGACTGTGGATGGTGTAAATTATATAGGACACTGAAAAGTCTCAAAAATTATGTAACATTTTGAAAACAGTTAGTAATTAAACTTGCGAGAATTCTTTCAGTCTTTAATGATGAAAACTTTTCTTAATCGCAGAAACTTTATTTAAAAAGAAAACAAACGAAAAAAAAAAAAAAAAAGCCAAATTATTGTATGGGTTTGAGCCCCACAGGCTCATTTAAGTTGATGCCACTGTCACTGTCCCCTATTTTTGTTTCACTAAACTACAATAATTTCTTTACTCTGGGTGTACTTCTGGCTTCATGGCAATACTGGCATCGAAAGCGTAGGAACAGGAGGGCACAGCCCTTAATAATTAAGACATTTTTTTTGGAAAGTGGCAGATTGGACTTTCAGAGATGCCAATTTTTCTGTAATGACCTGCTATGTTTTGATAATTATTGCAAATTCATTCCTGCAACAAATACAGTTATAATCATTAAAGTGTCAATTACAATTATAATCAAAATAAGCATGTACCTTGTCACAAGAGATGCTGGAAATGTTGTCCTGATGCATCCACATGGTTTCGGCATGTTTTTCGGAAATATCCATTTACACGCAACAGTTCAGCTTCTGAAATTGCTACAGTTTCTCTCCTGACATTCTTCTTCAGTTCTTCTAATGTCTGAAAGTTTGTTGCATTGACTTTATTTTACAATTTCCCTCATAGATAAACACCTTACTAACGCTAACCGATAAGTCAGGGTGACAAAAGAGGAACGGGAGAAGAAGCCACCTTAGTTTAGGGATTGAGATGTCGTGGGTTTGAGTTACGAGATGAGCATGAAACACTTACGTCAATGTAGCCATGCACACTGAATCGGTTGATTTTGCTAAATTTGGCGGGAAACTGGGAAATGGCACAACATGCGATAAAAATGTGAGAGATACATTGCAGAAATGCGAGATTGTTAAAGAAAGTTAAATTTAAACAAGGCTGCAAATCTGAAACTTAGAAAGTACAACAATGGAAGAAAAGCTCTCTCTCATTGATGAAAAACGACAGATGAAGGAAGACACTTCTTGTGATCAAAATGTGATAAAAGTATTGTAGGCCAGTGAATTATTTTCAAAGAAAATTAAATTTGGAAAAGGCTAGATATCCCTTTTCATAACGAATAGTGAGTTTTTTCAAAGATAATTAAATTTAGAAAAGACTAGATATCCTTTTTTCAAAACGAGTTCAACAATGGACGATAGGTCCCATTTCTGCTCGGAAAGGAGAGATAAAGTCACAATTTTTTATCAAAATGTGATAAAAGAATAGTTTCTTTTCAAATAAAATTAAATTTAGAAAGATTGGCTAGATATCCTTATTCAAAATGATTTCACAACGGAAGAAGGTTCCATTGTTCCCTGTAAATGGAACCTTGTTTCGTTAGAGAAGAATATTAATCGTGGATGAATTACCCCACCACTAACATTCCCCATAATTCATTTACAGAAATTTAACCGAGTCTTGTTCTCAATTTGTTCACAAGGTTTCGCACGGTATTTCTGTGTGGAACAGGCACACCTGGGAATTCTGTTGAAAATCGTCTACGAACATCTCTTCAAGAATTTGTAATCAGATAGGAATCGTACATAAAAACGTTTCGTTGTATTTATTGATTGAGTTGGTGTTTTAAGTCCACTTAAAGGCTAATCGGGACTTAACCTACAGCTTAAAGTAGTATCCGAACCAGTTTGTGCCTCCACCAGGAATGGAACCCGGGACCCTTTGATTACAAGGTGCCATCAGGGAGGCCCTACGTTTTGTTGTAATGAGTGCGTGTGTGCCATTATTAAAACTACAGCAAAACACAAATAACACTTGGAACACTATACGCTTAATAAACACTGTATAAAACAATAGAAAATCGCAAGAACACTTGTAACATGTACCCAATTTCAAAATACAACTGAACTGAGATCGCAAAGTTACTGAAATGGAATGGGGTTAAGAAAGAAACCCACAAATTATGCTCAAACCCATGTGTTTCAGTTGGAACTCTGGCACCACGAGGTGTTAGGAAGTTCCCTTTTAGCGTGTCTTGTTACCAAAGCTACGTGGAATTTCCTAAAAACATGCCAAAAACGAGTAGATGCATGAGGACAACATTTTCAACATCCCCCGTGACAATTAACATGCTTATTTCGAATGTAATTGTAACTATAATTCTGAGAACTTGAAATCATTTCGAAGATAGCGGCTTTCATAGTATTGCACGGGAGTTGGCATCCGGGGAGCCGTTAAACGTGCCACCATCAAGGTGCCCAAGGCTGAACGGAGGACCCTGTACAAGTACTCGCAATCCATTCTCCTTATGGAGAGCCGAGATTTACCTACAAAATGATGGCGTCTACCAACATTTGCTGTCTGCATTAAGTGTTTCCTGCTCACAAAAACAATGTGCACATTGAGAAGCTGAAATCCGTGGGAAACGAAACTAGAATTGTTCATAAATGGTTTGTTGAGAAATGTTTGTGCAATTGTAATTGATGTTTCCTTGAAAGAAACATGTACAATAGTTTCACTGACTACGGAAAAATATTTGTTTTATTTTATTTGAATAAAATATATAAGGATTATAGTTAAAATATTTTTCATTACAATTACACATAACCAGGTAGCTCTAAACAGGGCCGGCCTCCGTGGCAGAGTGGATAACATATGCTACAATGCAAGAGGTTCTGGGTTCAAATCACGGTCTGGACATGGGTGTTCTTTGTGAGTGTCCCATCATCAATTTCATCATATCATCACTCATCCTCATCTTCACAATTAGCCAAAAGCGGTGGAAATGCAAAGTAAAGTAAACCAAATGAATGAGATGTAATCACAGTGGTATGTGAAAGGGCTGAGGGGGAATCCCCCTTCCTGGATTTTGCATCCTGCTCCGGTTGCTAATATTTGGTACCAATGCTGCAAGAGTTATCAGCAGCCCTACTTACGAACAGAGTTCGACATAGCAGTTGTAATCAAGGCACCTTGGGTTCAATTCCTGGTGGAAGTACATTGAAGAGCAGTTCAGATTCCATCTTAATCTAAAGATTCAATCCTGATTAGCTTATCTGAGCTCAAAGTTGATCTAAAACAAACAAAATTCGAATTAACCAAAACACACGTCACTAAAGTTTACTTCTGTTCAAATTACTGAATAATTTGAATTATAAAAGTCCACTGTGTTGTGCAACTTGGGTGCATGTTCACCGGAGAAACAAAGACAGTGTTGGACAAAAGAGGTGCTCTCACCAGGGTTTGACTGTTTGCTGGATGATATATAGGTACGAGTAAAATGCCGGAAGCATGTGGTTTGGATGGCATTGGTTTCAAAGTAGCTAGATTGAGTCTAGGAACTATGGTAGTATGCATAACTGATATGCATAATCTTTCCCAGCATTTACCAAAGGATTTGTTGGTGTGGGTGGCAATAGTAAGATTGGGATTTTGGGTGGATGAGCAGTGATTGTTGATTGTGAGGTCCAGGATTATTCAGGTTTTGCCCGGATAAAAGTCATAAATTCTTATCTGTGCCAGATTTCTTGTGGCTGTTATGATAAATGCTAAAACATTAGTGTGGTTACTAAAACATTAAGTTCAAGAGTGAGTGCTCTCATCTCCCATAAGAAATAAATGTGATTTGGAGCACGCATCCACTAACAACTGTAACATGAGGAGACATCTATAATCTTGTGTTCTCTTTTTTCCTAATGCTCATACGTATTTTGACATAATGGAATTTCCACCTTATGCAAAACTTTACGTCATACCTTTCAAACTTAAAAGTTTAGTTTGAAACATTATTATTTTAATATTATTAAGGTATTCTCCGTTGCCAGTTACTGTATATCATTTGTAACCTTGAAATCCTGTAAATAATTCAATTGCTCAAGTACGATATTAGGAGGTAACTGAGTAACACTATCTAAAGGTCCACAACTATGACAAAATCTAGGGACAGTATCGAGACAAGCCAAAAGTACAGTATTCCCCTAACGGGACCATTTGTGATATTGTTACCATTGATTATAATAAAGTTCAAGTGCATATTGCACCCTACCATGAAGGCACATTTAGGGGATATGGGGGCATGGCCCCACACATTCTCGATCTCTGCCATTGTGGAAGTGATGTGATCAGCACCATGCTCCAGCTGCCTTTATCTCCCAGGGTTGCCCCCAGGTACCCATTGATTAGAGGCTGGTTGAGTCCCAGAGCTGCTTTATGTGGGGACAAGGCCGGTAAAATTCCAACTGTAGATCACCCACACCAGGAATTGTACCCAGGTCTCCCACATGGCAGTCAGACACCCTATCAACTAGACCACCAGGCTCTCATCATCAGTAGCAATAATTATAAGCATACATATCAGCTCAGCACCCTGAAAAAATTAAGACTGGAAAGCATATTATTTTATTTTTAATGGATAAAGTCTCAAAGAAAATTATTTATTAACTTAAAATCAATAGAATACAGGTGAAACTATATCAATTGACTAGGTTCCATATTTAATTCCATTACTGACATGAAAAGCAAACTTTCAATATTACCACATGCATGTTCAAACGAACACAAACACAAGAACGATTACATGGAACATGCATTGTTTTTCAGCAAGTTAAATCATACAATAAATATGCATCATGTAGGGAAGAAATAGCTGCACAGTTTGCTACTGAGTTGCATCTTCTGCTTTACCTTCTCCCTCACCTTCATCTCCACCCTCACCTTTATCTCCACCCTCACCTTCACCTTCATCCTCACCTTCACCTTCCTCTTCCTCCTCTCCTTCCTCTTCCTCTTCACCTTCACCTTCTTCCTCAATAATCTCTTCGAAAGATTCTCTTCCTAAAGGCAGTGGGTTAGGTTCAGGTGGCAAATTTTCTGGGTCAAATTCAGTGATGTGTGTGCAACGCCAGATGGGAATTAGATCAAGCTTCACGGGTGGCATTACCTCCTCCTCTTCTCCTTCCACCTCCTCCTTTTCTTCTTCCTTCGCAGTTGGTGGTTCCTCCTCTTCTTCTAACTCCGGATCTCTGATTAGGAGGTATGTGCCGTACTGCATGCAGCCAGTGTCAAAAACATAACATCCTTTTCCTTTTGGCTGTAAAGAGAACAATGTAAATTTGTGATCTCTTCGTAAAATCTACCATGTTTTTCTGTAACGAGCTACTTTTTGAAATAACTAATTGTAACTTGGAACTTTTTGAATTAACTACTACCGAAATTAAAGAGATGCTTTATAATTAGTGTCTGTGAACACACACATGTGAACCAGCGAACAGGATTTAATTTTTTACCCCACCCTTGACGGCAGGAATAAATATAAGGATAACATAATAAATTCAAGTCAATAAAGTTACTAATGAATGCTCTTTTAGACATACGTTTGAAAGCAATGTTTTGAACCAACTAGCAGACTGAATCCAATAGTGGTTTGAAGCACATGCATTGTTTTATTTACCACTTTGAACCGAACATGTAACATGTCTATAGTTATATTTCAGCATAATATATAACTATATATTGGTTGATGCATAAATTCATAGCGTTTGTGTTTGGTGTTGCAACACTGCGGTGTTAGGAGTTTGTTTATCGTTTAACGTTTATCAAGTGGAGTGGCATTGTTGTGCTTGTGAATAGGAATAAAAATATATAAATAACTTACGTGAGTGAGTAGGAATGTTTCAGAACGATGTTTCGGAAGTCTGTACTACTTCCTTCATCAGGTAATAGATGTGTCCTTGTGTTCTACTCAACACAGATGGAAGTCACTAGGGGACTGTAATAGGTCTTCTATTTTTATTTGTTTTAGTTGTTGTTTTTAACATGGGGAATTTTTAACCAGCGAAGATCTCCATTGGAGTTTTTATGCCTTCACCGTAAGTTTTTACCTTTTTCATCCTCAACCTGAATCCTGAACTTACGGTTTGACAACGTGGTACCATGTTTGGCACCTAAAGTTTTTTATTCTATTACCTGATGAAGGAAGTAGTACAGACTTCTGAAACATTCCTACTCACTCACGTAAGTTATTTATATATTTTTATTTGAATTGATAGTGAGTAAAATGCACCATTGTAATATGTTTGTGAATACGCATTGAATTTTACAGATTTGAAAAAAAAACTGTGTTAGTTATGGGCTAAATAGTGTCCAGTGGGGGAAAAAAATATTTCCGACATATTGTTCTGTCTGAGTTTAACATAGGGGCAAAGGCAGCGGAGGCAGCTCGATATATTTGTCCCTTGCACGAGAAGAATGCCAACGGGGAAAGCAGGGCAAGAAAATGTTCTTTCTCATTACAAAGAGGGCATTTTTGACTTAAGCATTTCTCCATGTTCAGGAAGACCATCGAGCTTTAATGAAGACAATTTAAGCACTTTAATCCACGAGGATCCACATCAGTCGACTTGATGTGATGAACTGTGACCATTCAACCATCGTGTGACATTTGCATTCCATAGGTAAGGTTCAGGATACCGCATACTTTCATCAAAACAACCAAATCAACGAGTAGACCGGGAAGACAGCAACAAGTGCTGTGACATGATAATGCACACTCACATTCTGCTAACATGACAAATGCTGCTATGCAGTGTTGAGTTTTGGGTTCTCTCTGTTCTTCGGTAATTCAGGAAATGGAGTAAAGAATACGACTGAAGTTTCAACACAAACAAAAGTGTATAATTCACCAACACCATAACATAATTATTACAATAACTCACATAATGGTATAAATGCGAGAAGCCTCGTCATGAACGACGGCTATGACTTTTCATACATACTCGACAGGAACAATGCACAGACTGATGACGAACAACATTTAATAATCAGGTCTGGCATTCAAGTTCAATTGGTATACGACACTCTCTCACCCTTCGGCTGAAGAGACTCCCGTTTCATGGAGTTTGCCCATAGCGGTCAGGCGGTCGTCTTGGTCTCTGTGATCTCCTAAGCGGTTGATTGTCGCAGGTAGCATTTGGATGTTCCACTAGATCTTCAGTAGCAGGTACTGGAAGATAGTCCTCCTCTCTAACAAGCATTGGGTTGTTTCTGTGCGGTCGACTTTGATTTCGGACAAAGGTGTCTTCTCTAACCTTGTCGGGATACCTCTTAATCTTCGAGAGATGAACAACAATCATGTCATTATCTACAATAACCTTCGCCATCTTCCGGCCCATCAATTTAACAATTTCGCCAATTTTGTACTTGGATCCATGGCTGAATTGTTTTTTGTGATGTTCCACAAGTACCTTTTCCCCCAGCATAAACGGAACGGGACTAATAGGCTGATTCTTGGAACCATTAGACGCGTCAAAAGCGGAAATGTCTGTTCTTGGCCGGAACTTGAGCAAACATTCTGCTGGACTATACCCGTGCACTGGAGTATTCCTTAATCTGCCTAAAAGCTCAAGAACGAACTTGTCCATCTCTCTCAACGTGATGCATGAACGATTTGAAAAGTTCTTTTCTAGTAAGTTCTTCACCACCCCAACATTCCTTTCAGCTAGACCATTTGATTGGGGGGTGTACGGAGCTGAGTGAAGAAGCTTGATATTCCTCTTCGAGCAATAAGAGTTGAACTCTGAAGATGCAAATGGTTGGCCATTGTCTGTAACATAGGTTTTCGGATATCCAAAGCATGAAGAAAATTCATCTAAATAACCAATCATGATTTCAAATTGCATATTCTTCACTCTCCATATAGATATCCAATGAGAATAAGCGTCAACCAGCAACAGGAAATTCATGTCTGAGAAATGGAAGAAATCAAGATGAACACGCTCAAAAGGCTGCGATGCAATAGGCCACGTTTCGAATGCGGTACCCGGTACGTTGGGCCTGTTATTGTATCGCAAACATGTGTCACACAAAGACGTAACCCTCTCAATATATTCGTTCATTGTTCTTCTGGAACACGATGAACGAAGATATTGAGAGGGTTACGTCTTTGTGTGACACATGTTTGCGATGCAATAGGCCACGTTTCGAATGCGGTACCCGGTACGTTGGGCCTGTGTATCGCAAACATGTGTCACACAAAGACGTAACCCTCTCAATATCTTCGTTCATCGTGTTCCAGAAGAATGATAAACGAGTTATTTCCTTCATTTTGCATGTTCCCTGGTGGAATTTGTGCAACAGAGATAGGACACTTTGGATACAAGATTCAGGTACGACCAGTCTTTCGCTCCCTTCTGTATGTGGACATCATATCGCCTGTCGAATATTTTTCTGAGAGGATGACCTTTTGTTCTCCCGATGAATTGTGGCCATCTCCCTTGAACATACTCGAAGACTTTAGAAAGTTCAGGATCACGTTGTGATTCCAGCGAAATGCGCGTCAACACCAAAGATTCAATAAGATTAAGGACAACCGGCTCAGCTGTCAACTGACATGCAAAATCATCATAATAATCACGAACTGGATCATCTGCAACACAAATTCTAGACAATGCATCAGCCAACTCAACATGAGGCGTGTAAACAGTTTTGAAGTCATATTCTTCCAATACTAACTTCCATCTGTTGATTCTGCTGATGGCTAAAGCAGGCAGGTTACTTCTAGGATCCAGCAGGTGAGATAAAGGTTTCGAGTCGGTGAACGCAACAAAATATCGTCCAATGAGATACTTGTGAAAGTATTTGACTCCACGGACTAATGCAAATGATTCCCTTTCCAATTGAGTGTAGTTCCTTTCCGCAGCGGATAATGTACCGGCCATACACATGATAGGCTTTAGGATTCCGTTTATTTTGTGCATTATGGCTGCTCCCGTAGCTGTAGGAGATGCATCCGACATCAGGTATAAGTCCTTACAAGGATCATATACTGTGCGTACTAAGTCCTTAGATAGCAGATCCTTAACATCCTGGAATTCCTTCTGATGAACATCTGTCCATGACCAGCGCACCCCATTCTTCAACAAATCATATAAACTGGCAACACAGTCAGCTAGGTTTGGCAGGTACGAAGCGTAATACGTGACCATACCGAGAAATGACTTCAGTTCGCCAACATTAGTGGGTGGCTTACACTGAATTATTTTATCAATGTTTTCTTTCAGAGGACGAATTCCCTCCTGTGAAAGAGAATGGCCCAGATACTTCACATTTTGCACAAAGAACACAGACTTTTGTTCATTTATGCGGACGCCATAATCAGAGAAAAGAAAGGTGCGTTATCATTGCACTCCTCAAGAGTAACTCCTCCTACTAAAATGTCGTCTTGGAAAATGGAAACCTTGTCTACACCCATCAATATCTGCTCCATCGTGGCTTGGAAAATGGCACTGGCAGAGTTTACTCCGAAGGAAAGCTTCAACTGTCTGAATAACCCGAATTCCGTGTTGAAGACAAGGACCTTCTGAGCCTGCAGAGATAGGCGTAACTGAAGGTAAGCCCTTCGAAGGTCAAATGAAACGAACCAACTACAACCAACCATCTTGTTGAAGAGGTCCTCTATTTTAGGTAACGGATGTCCCATCTTCCTAAGTTGCGGATTTACAGTGTTCTTGTAGGACACACACAGCCTTAATTCACTGTTTTTCTTACGAACAACAACAAGAGGAGAAGCCCACGATGATGATTTGATAGGTTCAATTACTCCGTCACTAACCAACTTCTGTAATTCATCCTTGACTGGTTCCTTAAGCGAGTACGGGACGTCGTAATATCTCTTGAACACTGGTGCAGCATCGTCTTTCAATGGCAAGTCTATCTCGAAGCGCTTGATCGACTTGGACATGTCACCATCAAAAGGTATAGGAAAATCTTTCCTTAGATTCGCAACCAGTTCCTTTATTGCTGATGATTCAACAGTAGTTGCAACCATCTGAGGAACATGTGAAACAAAAATGTTTCGCAATTCAGGCATGAAAATGTCAATCCAAGACAAACCCATAATCGCACGATTCAATTTTGTCTTTACAACAATCATATCTAAGTTATGTTTCCTTCCTTGAAATACAACTTCAACGTTAACTTTTCCTAAAACACCAAGATTATTACCATTTGCTGCTTTCAAGATGATAGGAAAATTGTGTATACTGCAACCTCGCAATGAAGACTCAAATTGTCTACTGTCAATTAAAGTATAGACAGAACCTGTATCCACTAGGAATGTAATCTTAGAATTGTAGTGAAAATTTCTGGACACTGAGCTGCGCTGTAATCAACAAATTCGTTCTTAGATTTTTCTTCTTGAATATCTGCAAATTTGTAATCTATGGGAATGCACGGCACATTAAAATCCGAAAAATGTGATTGCTTGAAATTGCTGTGATTGTTTGGTACAATCGTAGTTTTTGAATAAGCTGGAACATTGATAGATCTTTCATTGATACGTGCGTTAAGCACAATGTTTGTGTTAGAAACCAATTTGTTTTTGCTAGAATTGTTATATTCTCTCTTCTTGCAGGCTGTCAAGAAATGATTTTTCTTTTTACAATATCTGCAAGTAGCCCCGAAAGCTGGGCATTTCCCGTTAGGATGAAAAGAATTACAATTACCACACGGTTTACCAGAATCATTGTTTGATTTGTTACCAATATTCCTTGTATCAGCTCTATTTTGTCTGATGTTCATTCCAAGATTGCCCTTGTACCTGTTTTGTATTTGCGAAGTGAATTCAGTCGGAGTTTCAGAATATTCCACAGCATTCTTTGAGTGACTTTGGTTAACAATTCCCTCATTTAATTCTAGCTCTTTGAGATACATGGCCGTATCTATTGCCTTTTTCAAGGTCAAATCAGGATCTGATAACAGTCTATTTCTAACACGCACACTTCTCATACCAAGAATAAATACGTCGCGACACATTGAATCGATGAGATCACCAAAATCACATTTTGAGGCCTGCTCTTTAATTTGCACAATGAAATCAGGAATGCTTTGATTATCTTTCTGTTTAATAAGAAAAAACTTATGCCTTTCAAGTACGAGATTCTTCTTGGGCTCATAATGGCGGATTAATGTTTGTTGAATTTGAACAAGGCTGAGCTCTGATATTGATTTAGGTTGTATGAGATTGTATAAATCAGCATACGTTCTGTGTCCTATTGCTGCTAATAGAACATGCTTAGCCTTATCATCGGGAATGTCTGAAGCTTTGCAGAAATGCTCGAATCTATCGAAGTATTGTTTAATACTTTCCTGCTCCCTGCAGAATTCAGAAAATTGAGACAACTTTTGCATTGTGTACAGAGATTCTTACCTCCAACAGACAGCTTGAAGAACAATCATAAGAAATATGTAAAATTACGAGAAGTAAGTATCAAATGAAGTTTCCAAGATCCTCGTCGCCATTGTTGAGTTTTGGGTTCTCTCTGTTCTTCGGTTATTCAGGAAATGGAGTAAAGAATACGACTGAAGTTTCAACACAAACAAAAGTGTATAATTCACCAACACCTTAACAGAATTATTACAATAACTTACATAATGGTATAAATGCGAGAAGCCTCGTCATGAACGACGGCTATGACTTTTCATACATACTCGACAGGAACAATGCACAGACTGATGACGAACAACATTTAATAATCAGGTCTGGCGTTCAAGTTCAATTGGTATACGACATGCAGGAGCTTCGTTGGGTAGTTATTCCACATCCTCCTTACACCCCCGATCTTGCTCCCTCGGATTGCTACTTTTTCAGCTCTCAATCCACCAATCTTCAAGGAAGCTCCTTTGGTGACGAAAATGCTCTTCAAACTTGGCTTAATGCTTTTAACCCCGAATCAACTGATTTCTTCAGCTGAATTGAAAACTGCCCCAGCATTGGTAGACAGTTATAGACAAAGAAGTAAAATATATTACTGCTTAATTTATGTCTTTTGTGCATCTCAAATTAGTATCAAATAAAAATACTTCTGCCACGGTGAAAAAAATGCTACGAACTTATGCATCAACCCAATGTAACATGAGTGTCTTTAACACTAAGCATCCATAACCCTAGATCCTATAGTCCATGCAGAACCAATAAATAACCGTTTCTACATCAACACAACACACAGTATAGGGATACATGTTATGTTTCATGTGCATCGTGGATAGTCATGCAGTTGCTTTCCTTGATGTTTTGGGATGGAAGAAAATTTTCATGAATAATTTTTCTTAAATATCTAAAACCAAAATGTTTGCGTCATATGAGAGGTTGAATTGTGAGTAAAATGTTAATTTTTTGTCGTGGAAATCATCTGATAAACATCCTGGATATGCAAACTTCTTGGTTCAACAGTTACCAATGTTTTTCTAAAAAATAAAAATGTGTTCTCCAGTTTCAAGAGTAAAAGTTTATATTCTATATCATTGTATTAAAGTATGTGGAAGGACAAACTCTAGAAATGACATGAACAATTATACCAGCAATCAGTATAATAATGAAAATTATATAACAAATTTGCGGTTCACACATGAAACTTATTATACGTGGGTGAATCAAAAAGTAAGTTACATCCCCCTGTAAAAAACAAACAGAACACATTAGAAAGAAAAAAATTATTGGACGAAAACGCATGAACAATTAACTTTTTTCGACATAGTCACCAAGGTGTTCCAAGCACTTTCTGTATCATGTGACCAGTTTTTTTGATTCCTTATGTGTAAAAATTCCATCCAATTTCTTTGAACTACTTTGAGACTGCTTCCTGCATTTCCTCATCGGAAGCGAAACGCTGACCCCCTAGGTCTTGTTTGAGAGGACCGAAAAGATGGTAGTCATAGGGTGCCAAATCGGGGCTATAATCTGCATTAATCCTGTGTGACACCAGCTGTATGGGGGTAGCGTTGTGAAGAACAACAACCCCATCACTCAATCTTCTGGGCATTCAATCTTTGATGGCTTTTCTCAGCTTCTTTAAAGTCTCACAGTATGTTGCGGCATTGATTGTTGTTCCTCGGGGCACAAACTCACTGTAAACAATGCCTTCGGAATTGAAGAAGATCGTCAGCATGACCTTTCGAACCATTGGACAGGTTTTGGCTTTTCTTGGTGGTGGTGAATCCTTGTATCTCCATTCCATGGATGCCCTCTTTGTCTCGGGAGTGTATTGCTGCACCCAGGACTCGTCTCCTGTGATGATTTTGCTCAGAAACTGCGGACCATCTGTTGAATAATGCCAAAGAAATAACAGTGCAGCATCAAAACGTTGTTTTTTTGTGCCTGTCAGTTAATAATCACGACACCCAGCAAGAGCACAGTTTACGATAACACATCTGATCACGTATCAGCATAGACGCACTACCATAGGATATGTTCAGTTCACTTGTAATCTCTTTAATTTTCACGTGGCAGTTAGCAACAATGATTGCATTCACACGCTCTGCATTGTCAATAGTGTTCACAGTTGCAGGCTGCCCGACATGTGGTTCATTGTTCACGTTCAATCTTCCCTCTTCGAACATCTGGCACCATTTTGCGATCATGGGGCATGACATTGCATTCTGACCACACACCTCGACAATTTGGCGATGGATTTTACTCCGATTATGCATTTGTGCCCACAAAAATCGGACGACGGAGCGCACCTCAATGTTGGATGCCACCTCAATACGATGTGCCATACTCACACTGTGACTACTCGTGTACTAAACCAGCTGAAGCACGGCTGCTTCTGGTGTGTGAAGAAAACATTCCAGACAGTGTTTCCACCAAGCGTGATTAGTACAGGAACACGGGTCGGGTGTAACTTACTTTTTGATTCACCCTAGTACAAGATATATCTTATCAAGAGTAACTGAGTGACTTTCACAAATGAGTACGTGACATCAATGATACAGTGGTAACGTTGTTGCTTTGTAATCTGAGGCTACTTTTTTCAAGCATACTCTGTTAATAAGAACGATCAAGTTGTACTCTACTACAAGGCCTCTACACTGATTTGTTCCTCATCTTCTATTCAGGTGTGTATGTGTGGTTACTAATAATTGGGAAAACTTAATGAGTATTTGGTACTTTGCATTCTGTTTATTACTCACAAACATGTAAAGCTATAATAACAGGGTGTCTACCAGTCAAGAGAAAGTAAAGAAATCGAAGGGTGGGTCAAGAAGTCATGTTATACTTGTGGTCAAGAATTTTTGCTACCACAATGATTGATTGATTTAGTTTGTTTATTTTACTTTGCTTTTCTGCAATTGTTGGCTAATCGAGATGAAGAGACAATCAAAAATGTATATAGATGATACAACAAGAGCCCCACAGACTTCTGGCTGCTAGTCCAGATGCCAAAACCTCGCTAATCTGCCAAATGCTGTCCAGGGTGTACTATGTGCAAGGGAGATTGACATTTGGGTGTAGTCAGAAAGGGTCACCCCCTTACACTCTGCTATCACAACAGTGACCAACTGGATTGCTCTTATTTTTAATTTATGATGATTATTTGAGCAGTTGACTGAGTGATAGCTTTGCTTTATTATCCCCATCCAGGCTGAAGCACTAATTTTTACATCCATTAATAGATAGAGCAAGTCTAATTCTCCTGTTAAAGTATAGCTTCAATTTTCATCTTAACCAGCTTTTTGGTAGGGGATTTTCATTAAATAAAAATATTTATTTTCTAATTGCTAATTTCCAGCTTTACCTAAGTAGGGGTTGATTAAATAAAGGTAAAAAAAAATGTTGAAAAGGTGAAGAATTTTGGATTTGTTACTTAGGTAGACACCCTGTATAACATTTAGCCACTCAACCTGCTTTACTTGTCAAAGAGCATTCTCGCATGCACGTGTGGGCTGCAGAGAAAGTACCAGTGCTGTAGTGTTGTAAGAGGAGTGGGAAGCAGAGAGTGAGCATGGCAGGAGGCTTTGTTGGTCGTGTTCATGGAGTAAGAAACCTCCTGCCATCTGTTTGATGAGTAACTGTTCAATGCAGTGGCGACTCGTGGATTTTCTTGAGTGTAGGAAGTTATGGTAAACAGACGGAGGAAAGTTTTCGAATATGCATTTAATTACACAATCACAGGTATCACTTGTATGTGTACCTTATACTAGCCATTGCATTTATAATGTTAGCTGCTGGCCCTCCCTACCTGTCTTGTGTGGATTGAGGACAGCTTTGCCAATACCAACCTCCTGATAAGAGAAAAGTGCTGTTTCAACTCTTAAATTATGCTAGGGTCTATTATTATTATCATTTTCTGATGACTGTAGTAGTTTTAAGTTTAATTTATGCAGCTATTTTCGAGCGGTGAACTGCATTGTTGATTATTTATTGTCGTTAAGCATCATTAGGAATTTTGACCATTCAATAAAATGGGTTCAGTAAAGTGCTTGAAAAAAGTTGAAGAATATTCGACGACTGGTAATGGCATTCATTTGTTTTATTTGTGTCCCCTCTTTCTACCGATTTCCTTTTATAAAATGTTCCTCACTTGTTAAATTGGGGAGGGTAACGAAAAAATGAAAACAAGAGGATGGACCAGGGCCTGTAAAAGCTTGTCCCTTGGTCGGCATACTTTCTTTAGTTTGAAACAAGTCCGCTGCATAAGTACAATGAAGATCTGGAGATTTTTTTTTATGTACAACCTCTGACAATAAAGTTCGGTGAATGATCCTGAATATCGAAAGTAGACAAATTCTTAATGAAGCCTACCTTACTGTTCTTCGAAGTAGTCTCCTCCCATGGCTATGGACCATTGAGAACGGCTGTACATGTCCTGGAAACTTTTAGAAAAGTCTTCTTTCGGGATGGTGTTCAAGACCCTTGTCACATTCCGTTGGATGTCCGGAATATCCTCAAATCTTTGACCTTTCAAAGCAATTTTGAGGCGTGGGAAGAGAAAGAAATCTGGAGGATTCAGATCCAAATATCTTGCAATGATTTGTTACAGAGGATGAGAGCTGGTGTGTGAGGTACGGCCCTGAAACGAAACGCCAAAGCATGGAATGGCGTTCTCCTGCATCACCCCGTCGGAAGAAGGTCAAGGTGGAAAAATTGTTGTACCCTCCGGCAGGAATTCCTTGTGGATCATGCTATCACTGTCAAAGAAAGTGATAAGTATCATCTTGATGCGTGATTTTTCCGCCTTGACCTTCTTCCGACGGGGTGATGCAGGAGAACGCCATTCCATGCTTTGGCGTTTCGTTTCAGGGTCGTACCTCACACACCAGCTCTCATCCTCTGTAACAAATCATTGCAAGATATTTGGATCTGAATCCTCCAGATTTCTTTCTCTTCCCACGCCTCAAAATTGCTTTGAAAGGTCAAAGATTTGAGGATATTCCGGACATCCAACGGAATGTGACAAGGGTCTTGAACACCATCCCGAAAGAAGACTTTTCTAAACGTTTCCAGGACATGTACAGCCGTTCTCAATGGTCCATAGCCATGGGAGGAGACTACTTCGAAGGACAGTAAGGTAGGCTTCATTAAGAATTTGTCTACTTTCGATATTCAGGATCATTCACCGAACTTTATTGTCAGAGGTTGTATATTTCCTCAAAATATCTTCATTAGAATTCAATTTCTGTCCCTACTGTTTCCCAGGGATGCCCATTTTTGAGATGATGCTGGATTTTCCCATTATGCTAGGTTTAGAACTATTATGCATCACTGATTGAGGATACCACTGGAGCTTCCCAGTGGTCTCGTAAAACTGTGCAACCCCCCCCCCCCCTCCCTTCCACTGCCCCTCATCCATCTGGCTGTAGTATGACGAGAAACCTTCTTCAGCGGCAGGCAAAGACAGCAGATCTGGAGCGACTGAGTGATAACAGATTGACTCTCGACAGTTGAGTAGTGAACCTACATTGCACTCATAATTTTATAACGTGCATTAAACTTAAAAAGTACAGAACTGGAAATAAGTATAAATGAACTGTAGGAATCGCCCTTGTTTCAATGTGGCATATAAATCATGGCAGAAGAAACAGGATGTGGTTCTGTGAAAAGGAGGGTATCATTCCAGCAGTATTTTTTGTTTCCAAGTAAGTGGTCCCCCTGTTCTTCTGCTGCTTGCTGAGCTTGATGTTCAGTATGCAGGCAGAGCACTCTCAACAAGTGCAAGCAAGTTGATCAAGTCAGGACACAGTTTCTACCACTCTTCCTTGTACAAGACTTACCCAGTTATTTTCCCAGTTGCCACAGAACCTATGGTCAGAATGAATCAGCTGGCCTGGTCCTTGCATTCTACCATTCACCCAAGTGCCATAGAATCTTGAGCCTGAAGATTTGTAGAAGTAATTCCCCACTCCGTGGCGTTTGTTGCGCTTCCATGTCCCCTCATATACGTCACCATTTGGGTAATAGTACACCCCAGTACCATGTTTCATGTCCTTCCTCCATTCGCCTGGAATAAACAAAACAGTCATTGTCTCGTGATGACAATCTGCTGAAGAAAGTGTAAGTTCCAGTGCTACAGATTGTTACAGAAGTAATCAGTTTGGAAAGTTGCCTTCTAAAAGTAACTCAGTCCCAGTACATTTACCCAAAATATATCTTGGTTGTGGCAACTTTGCTCAAACAAGTAACTAAGTTATAGTTCCTTTAAAGAAGTAACAAAGTTACTTTTGGTTACTTTATTCTAGTTTTACTCGAAAATGAAAATTGTCACTTTATTTATGTTATAAAACCATAGCTACTTAGTCAAGAAGCTGTGACATGTCCAGGATGATTGTGGGAAAGTACATATTTACTCTCATATTCTAAGAGCCATGGTGTTCCAGTCCATAGTCGACCTCCTTGACAGAGTGGATTAGCTATGCACACTGCAAAGCCAGGGGTTCCAGGTTTGAATTGTGGGTAAGACATGGATTTTTGTGTTTATCTGTCCAGGAAGAAAAAATAGATAATTAAGTTAATTGGTATGAGAAACCGATTGACGGAAGACTGCCATTTAGGGATATTCCTATTTTATGTAAAGAAAAAATAAAAGTCTGTAGGATGTCTGACTGTCAGATAGGAGACCTGGGGATGGGGAACACCACAAAATCGTGAAGATGAGGATGAATGGTGGTAAGATAAGATAGATGAAGGGACAGTCACAAACATATAGGGACAACCGACACAAGCCCCACATAAGATTGGCTGTGAGTCCAGACCCCAGAGCCCAAAGCTTCGCTTGTCTGCCAAACACAGTTCAGGATGCATTAATACAAGAAAGCACATATAATTCTCTTCTTAAATTCAGCTTCAGTTTTCATCTTAACTGGCCCTTTGGTAGGGATTTTCATTAAATAAATATTTATTATCTTAATTACTAATTTCCAACTTTACCTAAGTAGGGGTCGAATAAATAAACGTTAAGGAAAACGGAAAAAAGTCTAGAAAAGTCCAGAAGTAAAAAATTCTGGATGTGTTATTTTGATAGACACCCTGTTATTGAACTAAAAACTACCAAAGTTGTCGAGAGAGTACTTTCATTACCATCAGCACAACAGACTCGCAAGAGAAATTATTTTTTCATGAAGTCTGTAAAATGTTTGGTACTCATCCCTATAATTTGAAAGAGTTTGACTGCCCAGTATAACTAATATATTTTGACTAAACCTGAAATTTTGATAAAAATTGTCTCCTCTGAGAAGTACCACTTAAATCATGTAGTAAGAGGTGCATTGATTAGTATGATTGCAAGTTTTTAAATTTTGCATTTAAAAATTCATTAATTCATTTTTTAAAACTGAAAAATGTAATTTTTCAACTACTTTCTAACGTGTTCTATAGAAATACGTATTCTTTATTGAGAATGTTTTGTGTCCTACATTTTGGGACAGCATGTCCTACATTTCCCTTACATCGATCTGGTAACCCTGTATAGTGCAGGGGCAAAAACCGGTGGCAACTGCCCCCTAATTGCCGACACTGCCAATGGGTAAGATGTAGACCAGAGTTTCATTTTCTTGCTTCGCTGTTTTAAATTGTATATGGTCCAAACTGTTGCTGTTCCAATGCTTGCGACCTTTCAAGCAGAAACCAAGTGTTGATATCTATTATAATGTCGACTGAAGTTTGGAGAGAGCCAATCACGAGTAAGCTACACGGGAATCCATGATATTTCTTAATAAACATGAAAAAGTCAGGATTAAACTAATTAACTAATGTGAGTAAGTGCAGCTATGCTTCCTATTCACTCCTCGCTGTCCAGTAGACATTTTCCTTGTTTCTGATTGGCATAGGAACTGCCAAGCGATCGGTAGCGTGAGAAAGGTAACAGGTTGAACTAAATGCAGTTTGGGACTGTGTAAGGGCAAGTCGGGGAGGGGGTCTACAGTCTTTTCCAGGAGCACTTACAAACAGAAAGGAAATGTCATTGTCTTGTTTTGACAAAGATTTCCAGGCCTCAGTGACAGACATGCTGGAGTGAAATCTGCTTCAAATATGTGGAGCATCGGTGAGGACAGAGGATGGGGAGGAGGAGAAGATAGACTTGGTAGGTAGGTAGCTCAATTGCAGTTCGTTTATCTTTTAAAAAAAAATTATGTTCAAAACTTCGAGGTCTACTTCAGTTGACCTGTGACTGTGAGAGTGCTACTGCTCTTATTGAATTTGTGCATCAAGAAAAAGGGAATGATTATTTCAACACCTACAAGTAAGTAAACATGTAGCTTTGCTGCTGTTAAGGCACGTCCCCACTATGCTGATCAGTCAAGCCTAACAAATGGGTATGTGTCGTTAGCCTGTGCCGACTGGCTGATTGGCATGCTAATTCCAAACTGCCTAGTAGCAGTCTACTTCAAAGGAATCTGTGCCAACCCATAAAATGAGAACGGGCTCAATGAACCTGAAAACGTTTTTCCTTTTTTCTTCAGTGTCTGTTGCTAATGTTGATATATATTTCTTACTTTTTTATGAGTAGGGTCACATTTCCATGGATTGAATACCTGCAGAAACTGGGCTGGGGACATAGATTTCGGCAAAGGCAACAGGCTTTGCTGCTTGGCCGTGTCTACCGACAGGCACGTATCCAGAGGGGGGGCTTAGGGGGCTCGAGCCCCCCCCCCCCCGAAAGTTTTAGGTTTACACTAAATAAAATGAGGTTTTTTTATTTCTTGTGGTGTGAAATAAAATAATGTGACAATAATTTAAGGAGAGAAATAATTATCGAGGCAAGACGGAGAATGTTCCGTAACCCTGTTATTGATAATAGCACGTATCCAAGATGGGGCACAGGGGGCTCGACCCTCCCCAGGAAATTTTTCAGTTTACGTTAGATAAAATTAGGTTTTTGGCTTCTTAAATAATGTGAAAATAATGTAAGAAGAGAAATAATTATCGAGCCAAGACGGAGCATGTTTTATACCCCTGTTATTGTTAATGGCTCGAGCCCCCCCCCCTCCCTCAGGAAATTTTTCAATTTACACTAGATAAAATTAGATTTTTGGCGTCTTGAATAATGTGAAGATAATAAATTTATAAATCTGAGAGAAATAATTATCGAGACAAAACGGAGAGTGTTCTATAACCCTACTATTATCAATAGCACGTATCCAAGGTGGGAATCAGGAGGCTCGAGCCCCCTTCAGGAATTTTTTTCTATTTACACTAGATAAAATTAGGATTTTGGCTTCTTGAATAATGTGATTCTAATTTGGGAGAAATAATTATCAAGACAAGATGGAGAATGTTCTATAACCCTGTCATTGTTAATAGCACGTATCCAAGCTGGGGTTGAGGTGGCTCGAGCCCCCCCATGATTTTTTTTTATTTTACACTAGATAAAATAAGGTTTTTGGCTTTTTGAATAATGTGACGATGATTTAAGGAGATAGACAATTATCGAGGCAAAACGGAGAATGTTCTATAAAACTGTTGTTGATAATGTTGCACGTACACTTTTCTTGAGCTTTCGGTGTTGTCGCAGCGCACTGGAGCACTATGTAGAGACTTGTCAGCATTTGGAAGCTGCACAACAAAGGAAGCGCCACACGTAGGGCGATTCGTTTTAATTTCTAATCTCTGGAAGGCGGGAGAGGGTACGTTCTTGAATGAGAGAAGGAGTCAGCTACTGGCGATATTAACGAATCGTTTTATCTGCGGAACGTTCTAGAATATAATGAGGATGTAAATACGCGGATTCAATTTTTCGGTTGATCTGTACAGAGAATCGGTTAATGAGATTTCAGAGGTAAGTGTGACAATTCACACAGTCGATTGATGATCAGATCAGTCAGCGTCCTCTGGTTGCTTTATAAGATATAGTGATTCGAAAATGAAGACATTGACGACAGCAGAACTTCCGGGGCCTCAGTGTAGCGCTAGCACGGTTCGAGGGCCGAAGAGATCAAAGGTCTCTCTCTAAAGTGAATATTTCAGCAGTACCGGATATTGGAGTGGTTTATTAAAACAGAAATAAACTGCATAGATCAACTGATAGCAAAGTTTTGAGTGATGATTTAGTTTTGCCAGAACTAAATTTCGTATATGCTCTGCCAGGACCCAAATCAGGGCTCTACCAACTGAGCCACCTAGCCATCCTTGACTTCAACCGATTTTTCGTTAAAATGTCTACATAGTACATGTCCTGTGTATATCAAATCGTAAGGTGTTGCCTGTATAGTGAACAAGCACAGAAAATATAGGAGAGAGAAGAAAACTGAGGAGCATTCCCACCGGTTGAGGAGAATTTTTTTCTGTGGTCAACAAGAGCTACTACTTCGAGGTGACAATGACAGTGGCCTAATAAGGGAGATTTCACACCGTGTCGCCTGAAGATTAGGTTTGTGCGGCCTTTTGTGTCGCTACGGTGTGAAACGTTGCTGTTGATTGGCCCGTTCCAATCGACATGTATCGCGTGTCCCTTCGGTCTGAAACCTTCCTAAGTCTTGAAAATCCAAGTCACAAGGATGGAAAATTAGGGCCTTGTTAAGGTTAGGTGTGATGGCAGACAGACGACAGCACCCTTAAGGATCATATCCAAACCTGCAGGAAGAACGCATCTTACTTCAATCTCCAATACGATGATAAAAACTTCTGGTGAGTTGATTTTAAAAAATGTGTCCGAGATAAAGAGAGGCGTGCCCAGGATTTTTGGAAGGGAGAGGGGTTACGCATACTATTGTTGGTGATCTGTCCTGATTTTGCCATTTTTTCCCTGTCTTTGACGTTCCTTTTTTTTTTTTTTTTTAAGAATACTGGGTCAAATGGGGTTATTACCTCACCAAACCTCCCTTGGGCACGTCACTAGAGATAAATGAGTAAGCATTTCATCATACTGGGAGACGAAACATTAGATGTGTTGGGAACGGAAGGGTTTTCACTGTGCATTAATTGTTTCGTGATCCACCTGTATTCGAGAAGACTTCCTTTGTTTCGTGCCGATATATGACAAGACAGCGGAAGCTGTGACAGGCATTTTTGAACACTTGTGAGTGCTAAGGCCTGAATCTGAACAATTTGTTGGGTTTCGGCTTTTATAAGAGCTGAAAAAATGGGAGGACAAGACACGTTAGTGGTGTTCAGGCTCGAATCAGAGAGAAATATTCGAGAGCTGTCTGCGTCCAGTTCGCAGCCCACAATTTGAATCTCGCGTTGTCGAGTGGATTGTCCATCCCGTGCATGTGTAACAGTTTCGTAAAAACACTCAAAGACACCATAGATGATTTTATGCCTGATGAGAAGAAATGGACAAACCCACATACTGAGATGGTTCCGGCACAGAGGAGTCGAGTGGTAAAAAATGTTCCGATTTCACGTTCTGATTAAAATGATAGCCTTACAGTGGCAACGATTTAAGGGATAGTTGCTCCCCATTTTTAATTTTTTTGCCTGAACATTATGACCTCTTAATGTTAAGCCTTGGCTACCAAGAGAAAGTAAACTTTCCTTGCAACGCCCTCCGCACCCCCCCCCCCCCCCCGTTTTGGAACCCAATTGCCACCTCTGGTCTTAAACACACAATTGTGAGGTTCTTACTATACCCCTTAAAAAAATGATGTTGAGCCCCCCCCCGAAAGGAATTCCTGAATACGTGCCTGTCGACCGACATAGTGGGGACGCAGCTTTACGATTTACTGTCAATGTTACATCAGATTTTGGAGTTCCGCATAGCCCTCTCACAGTAGGTCTACAATTAAAAATATATATCTTACTCCTTTGTGTAGTGTTACCCAACCTTAACATGTCACATGGGACGTTTTCGACTTTTGGAACATACTGTGACTCTGGTAATGTTCGAAGATACAAGTTTTAAATGCTACATGAACCTTGAGGTTAATTAGTAAAGTTTAATTTGATTCTGGCTACATTTGGAGCGTGGGTGCTTTTAAATTTCCCACCGAAAACCAGCGCGACTTTTACATTAATTTTTCCCTCTCCCAAAGTATCAGCAGTAAGTTCACAATTCTTGCCACGAGAATGGAACACACATCAAGCAATATGCGGGCACCATGTTGAATCCCTTCACGTCCCGACGTTGCCTACGTTGGAGCTCGACGAAGTTCATATTTATTAAAAAGAAAAAAATAACTTTTGCCTTCTTTTTCCAGTACTTGATAAATGAAGATAGGTTTTTTCGACCATAGACTTATAGCCTAGTCTGTACTGAAGAAAACAAAGTAAAATTTTAGCTCTAGCATTCATAGTTTCAGAAACAAAATTTGTTATTGAAACCATTGCGGATTTTTTAATTTCCCGCGGAAAACACGCCTTGTCTTGGTACTTACACAGGTAAAATTGGCCTCGGCGTTTAAGTTACAAGTGAGCCAGGTAACCATCTAAAGCACCGATCACTGGAAATCATTATTTGCCGAAACTTAACAGTGGAAAAAAATGACAAAACTTTCCACCTTTGATCCACTAAGGTGTATGTTGTGCAACGTCCCTCTAGTGCACGTACTTAAATGTTATTTACCACAGCTATAGAAATATCTTAATCTCAGAGGATAGGTTCTTTATTCGAGAATTCCAAATAAGAAAGCGTTTTATAGCCAAGAGGATATAGTTAAATGCGGATCTATATTCTGAAAACTGTACACAGTACAGAGAAAATATATAGCGAAGCTATATTCTTCTTATAAATATATGTATAATTGAAAGGAAATCATCTTCTTTTCTGCCTTCTTTTTCGGTAAAAGGCTTCTTCTTCCTTCCTATCTTTGATTTGGGAAAAGGCTTCTTCTTCTTTTCTATCGTTGATTAGTGAAAAGGCTTCTTCTTTTCTTCCTTCTATTTTGGTAAAAGGCTTCTTCTTCTTTCCTATCTTTGATTTGGGAAAAGGCTTCTTCTTCTTTTCTATCGTTGATTAGTGAAAAGGCTTCTTCTTTTCTTCCTTCTATTTTGGTAAAAGGCTTCTTCTTCTTTCCTATCTTTGATTTGGGAAAAGGCTTCTTCTTCTTTTCTATCGTTGATTAGTGAAAAGGCTTCTTCTTTTCTTTCTTCTATTTTGGTAAAAGGTTTCTTCTTCTTTTCTATCTTTGATTAGGGAAAAGGCTTCCTCTTCTTTTCTTCCTTCTATTTTAGGAAAAGGCTTATTTTTCTTTTCTTTCTTCTAATTTATTGTCTTTCCTTTTAAAGTGTAATCTTATTTATTACATATATGCGCTCGCTTTCCCCGCTTCTTTGGCATTATACAAACGACACAAGCTATACTTATAGAAAGATTAGGGGCGACTAAACTGACCATAGCGCCACCTCCTATGTAACGACCAAAAGGGTAATAGCCCAGGATCGCTAACAGCAAGCGCTGCCTATGGCCCAGTGCGTCTAATAAGGAGCGCAACCGTAAGTGCTTCGGGGCGTTTAATTTGACACAGCGCCACCGAGGGACCGACAAACACAAAAGCTGACGATGTTCTCCTCGTCAGAGGTATTAAATCAAATTTTGATCACTAGGATCAAAAAGGAGATACATTTCTGAATTCATTTGCTCACTTATTAACTTTCCTAATTATTTCATATATTAGCATATTCTTAATTATCTTAATTTGTTATATACAACATTTTATTCACTCCTATAATATTTATATTCTTCCTTTATATATTTTGCATTTACTATAATATATATAATCGCTCTTCTCCGCTCCTAGTTTCTACAATGAACTCTGCTCTTTTATATATGGCGTGCTGCCATCTATCGTCGCTCTCGGGAAACATTTCTTCCTTGCATTTCTCATTGTGTAGTCGGAACTGGCACGTGACAGTTGTTAGTATTCACTAACCAATTAGTTGCGATATTTCAGATATTTTAAGAACAACTTTTCAATTTACTTTTATAATTGACTTAATTGTTTTGTACATTACACATTAGCTTGGCATGTTCATGATATCTCATCAGTTTAAAATAACCACCCTATGAGCCAGTAGCAACTTCTGCCTATTTCTCACGTGCACACCTAAATAAATCTGTAATGCAAACCATTATTATTATTATACTTATTTATTGAACTCTATCTCCTTCGAAACATCAAGTGTTCCCACGCCGCTCCACCAAGAGAGATAGTGGAGGAGACTGCTATCCGTGATATCAACCCGCGTAGACCAGGCCGCGATCGGGCTTGAATACAATGGTAGTTTCGCTCCCTATGACACTGTTGCAGCAGTCGCGTAGAGGACGCTGATTGGGTGTTTTGGCTTGGGCGCCTTGTGAGGAGGGGAGGTTGCATCATTTAGGAAGGCTGTGAACGCAGCGATCTGTGTGCGAGAAAATGTAGTGTTGTAAACCCATTCCATTGGAGATCGTGTGACGGAGTCGATGCAACCCATACATCATCGCAAATTGAGGTGGTTTTTTTTTTTTATGAAAGGGCATAACAGGGGAAGAATAGGAGGAGAAGGGGGTAGGGCACCTGAAACCAAAACGGGTGTTTTAAGCATGCCTTTGCTTCGTGCATCCTGGTCAAAATAAACGGTCTCTGTGGCACAGTAGCCGAATTATGAACTCGCGGGGAGGGAGCGTGCATCAAATAGTCAGCTGTTTTGCATTGTGTGGCTGTTACTGGGTTACAAAATATTTAACGCTGTCAAAAAGGTCGTTCCTGTTTCAGTGCAAAGTGTTTGATTTCATGATGAATAGGGAAACTGTACATAGCGAAAGCAGACTTAACATTTAACGTTATTGAATTTTTGGAGGTAAGTTAGCTACAAAGCCTGTAGCAGCAGTAATATATGGATACGCCGGAAGAGGAGGAAAATTCTGAAGCACGATTACGAAGCAGGGCAGTGTGAACTTAGTGAGTACTGTTATTTGCTTTAACATTTATTATTCTCTTGATTTCGCTTGATTTGCTTGGTTTGATCAGTCTGTCATTAGAAATAAACAACAGCTAGATAGATTACAACTGATTTCCTCCATGGGGTAGTTGGATCGGTGTACGACAATGTTATTAATCTCATTGCTCATTAATATCAGCAGAGCGGGGGAGAAAGTTTTTATGAAATATTTTGCAAATCGACAATAGTATTGATATTGTAGATCGGAATTTCTGTTGTGAGTGATTTTGTCGGGTTATCGAATGCTTTATTACATACTGCACAATAACATCGCTCTTCTCGTGATTGGCTGGATAATTTCCGAAATATTTGAAATTTGTAAAACAATCCATGTTAAAAAAAATCGTCAAATACGTATAACTCTCTCATAGCCTCATTTTCACTGAAAGATGATCAAAACTTGGGTTGCCAATATATTAAGCTTCATTATGTACGCAAAAACTGGTGTGAGTATTTCACAGGGGTGGTATAACACTTCTGGACGATGGACCGAAGTGCACACCCATAGAGCCAGACCACGAGCCGCCACTGCTATGAGCTCAGGTTCAAACTACGAAGCACAAAGGGTACTTTTTTTTACATCTGTTCGAAAATGATCTTTAGAAATAAACTCGTTAATTTAGTATTAGACACACGTGTTTGTCTAGAAGCCAGCCGACAAAGCCTATGAGACTATAAGTTGACCCGTCGCCCAGCAGTGCCACGGAGAGAATTCTGGGGCAGTCTGTGGTTGCTAACTATACAGGTGGTGGCAGATAGTCCGTGGTTGGATTGATCTGGCTTATTTTACTTCGCACTTCTGCCACTTTTGGCTAATATCGATGGTGATGGTGAGTGATGATATGAAATCGATGAAGGGACACTCATCAGTAATACCCATAGGCCGGGATTCGAACCCGGAACCCCTGGCGTCTAACAACTGCAACTAGGCGAAAACAATCCTGGCATGCCAATAAACAAAAGCTAAATTAAGAACCTAGGCTGTTGTGAACATTAGACGCAATGCCTGTCACAATTTCTATAATACCATTTCCTGTTTCATTATTCTGCACAATCAAAAGAAATCTGGTACCAACTAATCTTTCACTGCCAGTCCAGCATTGAATATATGATCAATAGGAATGGATTCCATGATTCCTTGCCGATGTGTTAAAAAAAAACGTTAATTAATGAGGAAACGTTTAATGTGTTCCCGGGAGTGGGAATATTTTACTTCCAAGTAAATGTGGAGGTCAGCATAATGATGGCAATGTTTTGAAACAAAAGAAAGGCGATAAAATGAGCGCTGTGATCGATTTCTCGTTCTGGGTAGCCATTCACTGGAGCTCGATGTCAGGGAGAGGAAAAGGGGAGAAGCGAAATCATGTTAGCTAATTGATTTTACTGTTCCGTCGTTGCATTGTGTCGTGTCGCAATCAGTTTTTGAAAGAGGCGTGGGAGGTTTGTCTTGATTTTTCAAAGAATGTCGCTGTTTTCTTTTTTCTCGAAGGGTTTCGCAAAACTGAAAGTCTTCTTTTTGACGCCTACTTTCCAGTAGCCTACATCCGGATCAATCTGAATGAAAGATGGGGTCAGGGGAACCAGAGGTGCCCATCCCCACCAAAGCCTATGACGCACTCCCCCCATCAAAGACACCATCCCTTCCTCTTATTATTTTGAGCAAATAAAAGTTCATGGAATAATTACACGCTTTAAAGTCCTTTTCATCCAAGTATGAAACTTGGTACTGGACCTACACTTTTGCGTGGAATCCAAGTCTTGGAACTACCCCCCCCCCCCAAAAACTTCTCTGCAAGAGGCGTTAGAGTAGATGATGAATACTAATACCAAATATTTATCTGTGCTAATATTCTAAACTGGGCGAATGGGCTATATTACCATAACAATGTAAATGTTATATAGCCTCTATTCAACTGTTGTCAGGGCCAGCTCAAAATACAATTTTCATCCTGGCGAGGTAGGCTTTTGACCCCCTCCCCCCTAATTTGTACCCTGCAACCCGGCTAATTTTTCTATTCTGGTACCCCTTCTTTCCATCAATCCACAATAGGTAATTTTAGTCTAAAAAGTTTATGCTTGGTTGTTGGTGCCGTTGCAAGCAAAACTTCAAATATTAAAAATTTTAACATCAAATGTGTGACCGAACACACCAGTACCACCTCAAGTTTTTTGAAACTAAGATATATCCTCTATATCGGAGTTGCGTCCCAATAATGTAGTGCAGAAATATTTACATGGGTGGCAAAAGGTTAAAAATTATAGTGGTCTCAGGAAAAAAAACTACATCTCAAAGAAAATGGCACGAGTTCAGAGAGAAAGTGGATGTTAATAAATATCAACGCACTCGAAATCTACGTTATTATTTTATCGCGCAGTAATACAAGAATTGCAGCGATTATCATTGAATTGTCCTTCCATGTAGCCTAACTGAGGCCGCCGAACTCTATTATTGATACATCCTGACTACTATCTTCCTCAAGGAATAAGAAAAAGCAAGTTCGAAGTAAAGGGCATCGTGTCGCAATGGCTAGCGAACGTACCCCATATGCCAAAGGTCCAAGGATCGAATCCACCAAGCGACGAGAACGTTTTCAGTAAACTGCCATCATCCTCGAGATTCGACTGCTTCAATCATCAGACTACTGTCTTCGTCGCCCGACCCTGTGGCCAAGTGGTTAGCACATCGCGCTGCGACGCGAAGGGTCCCGGGTTCGAATCCCGGTCGGGCTTGGTTGTTTGTGAATGTCCATTCATCAATTTCATCATTTCATCACTCATCCCCATCTTCGCAAATTAGCCAAGAGGCACAAAACGCGAAGTAAAATAAACTAAATCAATCAATCAATCAATACTGTCTTCGTCAAGTGCCCGGAGAAGTCAAAGAAAGAAGAAACATAAAGATACAAGTAGAGGCAGCAATCTAGCAATTGAAATAAGAAGTTGAGAAAGGGTTGGAGAAAAATTATTGCGGTTGCGACGGGGATCGATCTTTGGATCTCTCGTACATGGAGCAAGTGCGCAACCACTGCACCACGGTCTACTTTTTTTTTTCCAACCGTTAGCATGGAAATGAAAATAAAAGAATTCTACCATACCCTTGAAAATTTCTACCACTCCGTGCTGGGATCGATCCTTGGACCTCTGGATTACAGACCACCTGCGCTAACCACCGCGCCACGAGGCCACTTGCATGGGACCTGTCATCGACGGAATCTTGACCTGCACAACAGTCTGGAAAGCGTAATACCAGAATGCTCCAAGTTGTTGGAAAAATTTTCTACCGTTGTGGAGGCTTGACGATCCTCGGACCGTCGGAATACTAATCATTCAACCAAATCACTACACCACTCTGGCATTTACTTGAAGCTTCGCTTCCTGCTCGAGGCATTGCCCGTCGTTGTGAGTGGTGGTTAGGGACGAACTGATTCTTGTGCAGGGACCTGTGCCACACTTAGGGTGTGAGCTTTGAGGGAGAAAAGTTCTATAACGTGCAATATTTTCAGTTAGTCGGATCGTAGGCATGTCTACCGACGAACATTGGCCTTAATGTTTGACGGCTGTGGCCATTCAGCTAGGAATCGGACATTTCTACTTGATGACTACAATAGGCGCCTTGGTCGGAATGAAACTATGCTCCGTCTTTCTCCATGTTGTAATTTTTCGAAAGAACAGAACAGAAAATCTGCTATTCCTTCTGCCCTGGAATTGGTCCCTGCACATTAACATGGGAATAGTGATCGGTGTCTACGCATGGAGAACAAGAGCACGTTAGTACACAATGTAATACTACACGTGCACGATGCTATCTACGTAAACAACATGGTGACGAGCCTGTTCTTCACAACTTGCTCCATTCATAAATTAATTTTAGATTCCGGTGAAGTTGTCACCAGCCCTCATAGTATAGACGAAAAGGTTTTTGCAATACTATAAAGATCTTCTTGGTCAAGCCTTTAAAACAACAGAAAAGCAATGTATTTTTTTTAACTACATTATACTAATTATACAAACTATTACTGCATGCCTAACAATATCAACATTCTGCATCACTGACGGAAAATGAAAAAACTGAGCTCACACAACCTTTTAGTAAAAAGGAGGTTCATTATGCAGTATTCAAAGCTCCGAGGAATAAAACTACAGCCGAAGGTGGATTTTCATCAGCATTCTATCAACGTTTCTGTGATTTAATAGGAGACGGATTAACGAAATGGGTCAATGATAAAAAATGTGACTCCCACCGCAACTCTGATTTCTTGACCAAACGACCACAAAAAGTTGAAAAACTCACTTTCTCTCCCTGTTCCGCGCCTCATTTATTGCGCTGACGATGTTTCACGGACGCAAAAAGGCAGTGATGAGTGAAAGATGAGCTCTCATCCTCTCATCCTTCTCATCTTTCTCATTCCTCTCATTCTTCTCTCATCTTCTTATCCTCCTCTTATCTTCTTTTTATCCTCCTCTCATTCTCTTATTCTCTTATTCTCTCATTCTCTTATTTTTTTATTTTCTTATTCTCTTATTTTTGAAAGATGAGTGTACCTTATCGTAATTTTCCAAGTCTGGGGCCAAATGTTTATATATCGTGATCTTCGTAAACCTCTCCTCTCATTCTCTTATTCTCTTATTCTCTTATTCTCTTATTCTCTTATTTTTGAAGGATGAGTGCATCTTATTGTAATTTTCCAAGTCCGGGACCAAATGTTTATATATCGTGATCTTCGTAAACCTCTTCTCTTATTTTCTCATCTTCTTATTCTCTTATTCTCTTATTCTCTTATCCTCTCATTTTTTTGAAAGATGAGTGCACCTTATCGTAATTTTCCAAGTCCGGGACCAAATGTTTATATATATCGTGACCTTCGTAAACCTCTCTCTCGGGGAGGGAACGATGTACCACACACACACACACACACACACACACACACACACACACACACACACACACACACACACACACGCGTATGTATTGTGACGCAAACAAACAAACAAAATAATAATTGTTGTTTTTTTAGGATACCTGGCCCCTATAACCTCGCCAGGGTGCGTGGTGCCCAGCCAAAAAAGTAAAGGTTTTCTAATGGCTGCGGTTATAGATTACCGCACCTCTGTAGAGTTTCACGTGTTTTATTTTTTTCCCCCAAACTTCCATGAAACTCTACAGAGGACCTCCGTAATGCATGCAACGTGTACTAACGACTCTAGTGTTATTTGATGTTGTGATATTTTTGGATATAGAGTTTTATTGTGAGATATAGATAAAAATAATTATGTTTATTATAATATTTTCTTGATGAAGATGGAGAATATGTGTGTGTTACAAATAAAGTTGCATGCTTTTTTTTCTAGTGTGTGTATGTGTTTTTGATGTTTCGACAGCATCTGAAACGATAAAAAAGAAATTTTATTGTTAATTTTCACGTGTAAAAACAACAACAAATTTTTTGTGCAAATTTTCTGATTGTCTCGTGCTATAGTGCAAAAAAGATATTGTAACTGATAACTAATGAAATTGACATTTGTAACTGATCTGAACTAGTGAAATTCGTATTGTGCTATTGTAACTGATTGTGCTAGTACAAAAAATTTCTTATTTGTGCAAGAAAAGATGTTAAAAACTTATTAAAACTGCTCTGTGACCCTCTCGTTCTTCACGTCGTAGGCGAAGGACTTCTCTGCAATCAGGATGACACTGCATAGGGTATCCTCGGGCAAGGCATCGTGGAACTCGCAGACGACCTTGATGTTGGTTCGATCGTTGACCACAACCTTCTTTCTCTTAGATGTGTTGATGACGGTCATGGGTCTCCGTGCTTTGAACTCGCTGGGCGTGTAGTACATGTCCACGCTTCCCTCGGTCACGCGTTTGTAAGCCGAAAACGCTTCGTAAAGTTTGAGGTAATCGTTTTTGGTCACGTCGAGGTTGTAATTCTCGCGCGGGAACACTTCGTTCCTGCCATTCTTCAGATAAACGTTCTTGATCTTGCAGTCGTCGAACTTGCTGGAATCTTTTTCCTGATTCTTGTCCCTCCCGGTCTGAAAAAGCACTACGACGAAATCTGGCATGTCGAACTGTATGTTGTTGAACTGTGTCGTCACGTCGAATTCCATGTGACTTCCCGACGCCATCTTCTGCACGCACTGGTAACCGTGAAAGTGAATCGGTACCTGTGGACTTTTCAAGATCTCCGCTTTGTACTTGAGGGCGTAATTTGTTTCGTATTCCACCACCGGCATTCTCAATTCCATGCTCCGGATGACGCACTTGGCTGCTTCGGGTAAAGTGTTGGCTATCGGCGTGGTGCCGTCCGGACCCAAAGTAGCGTATCGCATGAGTGCGTCGTTGTCGTTGGCCGCTCTTCGAAACGTGATCCTCAGTCCTCCCTTCCACATGATCTCCTTGTAGTCCGAGAAGAAACCAGGCAGCAGACGCATGGGAAAGAGCACCGTGTGACTTCTCGTCGATATTTTGGTCCCGGCTTCGAATCCCCCGGCCTGGTAGTACGCTGCGTCCGTTTTGGATAATTTCAAAGTTCCCACTGCCGTCGACGTGATGCCTGGATAATCTATTCTGTCGATGACGGTGTTGTGTTTCCTCACCTCCACCTGCGAGAACAGGTGAGGCACGAAGTTGTCCACGAGTATCAAGTTTGCTGCTGCAGGAAACGCGTCTTCGCTTTCTTTCTTCACCACGTCGAATTGAAGGTAGAGGTCCGCTCTGTGAGGATGAATGAACCCGTCGCCTACGTCCACGTCGTATTCGATCTCCCTGTTCGCTTCGTTCAGATTGGCGAACGTGCGACGGTTGGGAGGGAAAGATTGCAATTCGTAACTTTCGATTTGCTCCATTTTACATGTATGGTTATTTATTATACGTTGATCTCCACGATGGCCGTCGTAGTGGCACCTGCGAAATCCACCACGTCTCCTTTCTCGTTCGTCACCACCAACTCTATGTCGTCTATGCGGTTGCGACATACTGGAAAATAGATCGGCGAAGAGGGCGTGTAGATGATCGGTTCCATGAACTCGGAACTTGGTTTGAAAGTGGCTATGATTCCCGTCTGCTTGTGACTTCCTAATAATCCGTCCGAGGATTTCGTGATCATACCTTCCGCCACGTTGCAGTGTACGTTCAGAGTCTCTATGGCCAAGAATTTAGGAATGTTGGTTGCTGTGTGCTTGATGCCAGCTTCGAGTTTTGTGTCATTCTCGAAACCTAAAAGTTCTCCCATGGTGCCCAGGTCCACGGTTTCCGTCGCGGATAGGATTTCCACTCTGTGCGTGACCGAATTTTGAGAAAGGTATGTGCCTTTGGGTAATTGAGCTTGCAAAGTGGAAAGATTGTATTGGCCTGGCGTGACGACGATGTGTTCGCTTCCGACGCTAATTTTGTTGTTGTGCTGCGTGACGTTAGGTATGAGGTACATGCTGTAGAATGCACGCAGAGCCACGGATTTAGGATAGACGATGTCGTCGTGCAGCGTGAGTTTCAAGATTGAAGATTCGCTCGTGAGATGGAACACGCCCATCCTAGTGATGCTGTTTGAGGTTCCACAATGCTTTCTGGAAATCCTCGATCGTAGGGTTATTTATTTTAGAGAGAAAGACAAGCACAGAGAGGCAGAGATGACCGCAGTTCACGTCTCCGAAATTTTGAATGCGTTCGTCGTTGTAGTATATAGAGGTTTTGTTTGTTTTCAGATAATGAATTAAATTTGTAGGTGGAACACCTCCGAAAGAATCGAAAACAAATGCTTTATCATCATTTTTGTGGTAACATATCCAATGCGTGCCTGGATTTTTTTGATTGTCCAAGTTAACTACTCCACATTCTCTTCTTTTAACGCTTGAAGGTAACGAGTCGGACATAAAAACTCCTCTGAAGTATTTGATTCGTAACGGTTCGATCAGAGATTCAATGTCTCGGTTGGTGAGTGCTTCTGTTTCTTTTTTTTAAACTTTCTCATTACGCCTTTTCCTCCTTTCTTCTCCATGGCCAGGTTGTGACGTTTCTGTTCTTCCAACTCGGCCTTGTTCTTCTTCGAGTCGATGACGGTTTTCGCGATGGCGGCACTTCCGCCGGCCAAACTTCCAACGGCCCCCAATGCTGCCAGGATGGCCGGGATGCTGAATATGAAACCTCCGATCTTTTGCTGTTTCCGCGAACGCTGTAATCTTTTCAATTGAGGTGTGCTGAGCAGCAATTTCATTCCATGTCCTTTCGACAAGCAAGAACGTTTCTTCTCGCGTTGTTTCTTGGTGAGTAACCCATCAAGAGCACCTAGATTTTTCAGATTGGAGTATGGTATCTGGTACACGACACCCTTGGGCTTCATGTTGATGCTCTATGGGTTATTTTTGCGGTATGTTATTTATATATATTTTGATATTTTTTCTTGTGTAGTTTTTTTACGGTATGTTATTTATATATAAATATTCTGAGATTTTTTTTTTCACGGCCCCGCAGTCGCTACACAAATTCTATTACGTGCTTTGTTTTCTTGCCAAAAAGTTCCTTTGTCCCCTTGTACACGATTCGAGTTTTGTTCTCGATTAAAATAGATAGCTTCTCGTCCGATAACATGTTAGCGTATCGATCTGGTAAAAATAGACTGTATTGTGCGTTGAGCAACAGGCGTACCTTGGTACCATACTGGGTAGAAACGATTGAACCGGAAGTTATCGTGTAAGATTTGTCGACTTCCAATTCCCGAATTTTTACATACTCGACTGACAAATTTAGCATTTGTTTTAATGCTTGGAGCTCACTCATTTTTTCAGTTGTCATATCGAAGAAGAGAAATTTTCAGTGTGTGTGTTAGAGAAATTTAATTTTTTTTTCACGATGTGTGTTACTTATATATACCGAAGATTATTTTTTTTCACGATGTGTGTTATTTATATATTTTTTTTTCATGATTTGTATCGAAGATTTTTTTAACAGAGGAAGAAAGTTCGTGCTTCGGAGAACGCGATGATTTGCGTGATGATTTCTTCAGTTTCCTGTTTGGACTTACGCCAATCATCAGTATATCGTCTTCTTCCCTGCCTCGCCTCGTGCAGTTCGTCCAACCTTTCGTTCAATTTCTCCCCCGCGGCCGACAGAAGAGTGTCGAGATCACCGCACCTCATTCCACTGATCTCCCGAAGACGGTCCTTGAGAACTATTTCGCATCCCATGTGAAATGCCGGCGTCGTTTTAGCTACGATCACAACTTTATTAACATCTCCGTTAACTACCTTTTTGAATATTTTAGATAGTAGTTCGTGCGGCAAATCAGTTATGCAAGCCATGTTGTTTTTTTTACTGGATGTTATTTATATACCCCACCCCAATTTTTGTTTTGTGTTCATGGCAATGGTGGTACCCAGTGCGGCGACCCGTTCACCCAACGATGCGTCTCTGCTCACGAATCTTTCGAAAGCTGCGTGCTCTAACTTTCTGTCTGCTTCGTGACGTGCATCCAGATCCGTCTGCGTGGTGTTGTAAGCGATGTCGTGATCTTTGCATGCCGCGTCCAACAGATTCACACCCTTGTCTCCTCTCTCCAATCTTTTCTCGAGTTTGGTACCCGGTCCGCAGTACTGGTAGCCAGGTAGATGCATCTCGAAAGGTAACTTGTTGATGATGTCGTTCACAAGGCCCTTTCCTTCGGCCACGTTCCAAAATTTAGGAGGCAGCGTGTTGATGATTTTGATGAGGTAACCTATGCCCTTGTCGTTGTTCACGATGAAGTTGGAAAGTTTCGTGCTGATCATGTCCACGATGCCAACCTTCTCGTTGTAGAAATTACGGTTGCCTGCATTCTCTTCGCCGGCTATCACCAACAATCGGTCCACGAGCTTCCTCACGTCATCCACCCAAACGAATTCTTTGGGTAACGTGTTGTAGCGTTTGACGCCGCTGCCTGTTTTGACCTGGTTCCAAATCGGTTTGATGAGATTCTTGTACTTCTCGCCGCTGCTCGATTTCACCCTATTCTGCGAGGCGTCGTTGTTCTGGTACAAGGCATCCGTCATGATCAGAATTTCCTTGTAACTTTGGTAATCTTCGTCGGTGTAATCTTTCGGCTGCTTTTTGGCGACGAGTTCCCACAGTCCCACCGTACCCGGATATCTGTTCCAACTATCCTTGTCGCCTAAGTTGACTTTAATGTCGTTGCCTTCGAAGGTCACCTTCGATTTCCCAATCTTCCACACCACACCGCCGCCTTCGCTGGTTTCCATGCTGGGATACAATCCGAACACTTCATCCTTGTCGAATTTCCCCGTACTCAGGTAGTCTCGTGCCAAAGGTCCCAACTCGATTTTATCCGAAGACGTGCTGCCTATGGCTCGACGTCGTGCCGGTGCATCCTTCAGTTCGAACGGTGTCGAAGGAATGCTCGAAATAGGCGTGGGTACGGCGTAACTTTTAGCTGCGAGCGGCACTAGTTCGTTGATCAAATTTTTATTTTGTTCCGTGACACTTTTAATTTCTTTACCTAGACCACTGATGGCATCGATCACAGGTTGATCCTGACGTTTTTTCTCTTCGTAGAATCCACGATTCTCGGATTTCCAACCTTTGAAGCGTTTCGCGAGGTAATCGCGAAGCTTGAGATTTTCGTCTTCGATTTTTCGTTTCGTCATGACGTTATTTATACACGTTGTTTCTCACAACGTTGCAACGTTTAGAAAGTTGTTGATTTTGTTTCTGTATTTTCCGTCGTTGGGTTTCCTCGTCATGTCGATCGTAGCGAATCCGAAATCGTCACCGTTCCAGCAAGAAGAGCAGCGTTCCGAAAATTGATTGTAGTTCATGTCTCCGCCTACGTAGTCATCGTACGCGTGCTTGAGGTTGGTGTGATCTTGACGAAACAAACATATGAAATTAGCGTTGTCGCGTAGTAACTGTTTTGGAATTTTGGAAAACGTTTGAGCTAGGTAAAAGCAATCCATTTCTTTGTGACGACCTTGCGTGAAAAAATTGCGAATTTCATTTTGATTTTCCAGGATGGCGTCGTCGAACACAACAACTGAATTTTCACGACAATCGTCGAGTGGTTTTATTTCCGAGGCGAACGTTGCAATGTCCAGACCATCGTACAGTTTCATCAGTTGCTGGTATTTGGATTGCTCTAAACTTTTCGAGAACACGTACAGGTGCCTGTTCTTCCAATCTAACCAATTCGGTGCGAGGAGAAAATTGTCCACGAGCAGTGTCGTTTTTCCACACCCCGAAGGTCCTACAATCAGACAGCGGATGCTGTCGGGGAGCAACTTGCCGTTCTTTTTCTTCGTTCCATTTTCCGAATTAGGTAAACGTTTCACAACATTCCACGTACTCATAGAATCACTTCGTTTGAATCGATCCAACTTGTTTCCGGAAGTCCCAGCCATTTCACCAAAAGTTTGTTGCCTCTCTTGCGCAAAACTTTTTCGATAAGGTACGTGTCGGGGTATTTAGTTTTAGAGAGTTCCTCCTCGTAGAAGCGCCCCAATAAAATTTCACCGCCACTGTCTTTTATTATATACGTGTGACGGTTCCCGGGTAGAACTCGAACCACGGTAAAAAGTTCAGTGCTCCAGTTTCGTGTGAAACCCCTGTCGAACGTTCGCTTCAATTTACTGACCCTCACCTGTTCTCCAATTTTGTATTTAGCTTTTTTTGTCGTGGGCGTGTACTTTGGACAGTAAACGCTAGAAATTAAACGTTGCTCGTCAGACTTGGTAACGTCAGCTGGCTTCATGCCTATCGTTCCGTGCCGTGTGTGATTATAGTCGTTAACAAGTTCCGGAAGAATGGTGACCCACTTGTAGCTTCCCTGAAGCGTGAAGCGTGACCACATGCGCGATTTCAGAGTGCGATTGAATCTTTCCACGATGCTGGCCTTGACGTCACTGAAGGTCGAGTAATGTTGAACGCTGTGTTTCCGAATAAACTTTTGGAATACGGCATTGTAAAATTCCTTCCCTTTGTCCGTGTGCAGAAACCGAGGTCGTCTGCCGCCGCTTTCGCGAAAAATTGTCTTGAATGCTTCCGTAACGCACGTTCCTGTTTTCGCCTTCAAAGGTAGAGCCCATGCGAATTTCGAAAATGTGTCTATGACGGTGAGGAGGTACTTGTTGCCCTTGTTCAATTTATGTACGTTTTTTAACTTGCCGCTACTCATTTCGACGAGGTCGCTTTCCCAGAGGTCGTCGATTCCCTTGGTTACCACAGCCAAACGTTTGTAGTTGCGGCGTGCAGGTTTATGCAATTCTTGGACGATGGCTTGCCTTGACATTTTTTTTAGAGATTACGTTTGAAGAGAAGCACCAGCGTGATGGGATTCAAAGAGGGTGGCACCTCGCTCGTGTTTTGAACGATCAGCTTATCGCCGGCACTCACGTCGAAAACGGTAAGGTCTTCGTCTTCCTGTATTTCATATATGTTGCGCGTTTCGTTCCAACGCGCCAGAGGAATGTTTCCTGCTTTCTGGACACCACGATTCGATATCAAAGTCATGGTGGGAACGCTAGCTTTTCTGCCGTGAGACCAGTACGAAAATTCGTTTACCTGAATCGTGCCATCGAGGAGAAACTTGTAGTACGGATGATAAGGATGCAGCATGTACAGTTTGTTACCTTCGACGAACGTGGAGATTCTCTGTTGATTGGGTACGCTGTTGATTTCGATGGCTTGCAGAGAATGCAGTTTAGCGAATTTAGTATCGATGCTAACGAGGTTGCTGTGAAGCTGACCCAGTATGTTTTGTACGGGCACCAAATGCTCGACTATGGTATCTGTTACGGCAGAAAATGAGGGTTTGATTTTTACTTCCACGTTCAACTGCTTGTAGCTTTCGTTGAGTTCTTGCAACTTTGCACCGAAAGAGGCCAGCGTCGATTCCTGCGTTGATTCCAGCACTCCAACTTGATCTCTGATGTTGACCACAATGTTCTGAAGGTTCTCGATTTGATTCAATTTCGAGCTCTTCTCGGTAAGATCATTCACGATGATTCGCATCTCTGTAAACTGCGTGTGAAGGTCGACGACGCTCTGCGAAGTGGGCAGCGTCGACACCAGCGAAGCAAGTTCGTCTCGAATCTGTTCCACGTTCGCCGTTTCTGTTTCCAGTCGTTTCAGCATACGTGATATGTTCCTTTTCAAAGCGTGTAATTCTTTGGAGGTGGGGAGATTGGCCACCCTACTCTCGAGATCGCTCAACGAACTTTTGATGTCACTCGAATCTGATAGTGCTGTCACCGCCGTTTTCAATTTTTCCAAATCTTCGCTCGAAGGCACGCTCGTTCGTAACGATTCCAAGTCACCCTGTATGTTGTCCAGTACGTGATGAAAATGAGTAAGATTGGATTCGACGTTCAAATTTTCCAAATATTGGATCTTCTGCTGAACCGTGCTTAACGTGTCCTGAATACTCGTCAACACACTTGCTTCAGCGTGAATATTTTTAATTTCTTCGTTGATCAACTCCAGAGACGCCTGAAGCGTAGCGATGGTGGTTTGAATGTGTTCAAAATCTTGATAAGCCTCCAGTTGAATTTTTATGTTCGCGACGCTTTTACCGATGACCTGCAGTTCGTCCGACGATGGTAGGTTCGTCATTGTATCTTCCAAAATCTGCAACTTGGATTTGATTTCTTCCAACGTGCCGGTGAATTCTTCTTGTAATTTGGAAACAACAACCTGCAAGCGTTCTACATCAATATCATTCACGACGGTTTGAAGTTCAGAGAAATTCTTTTCTATTGCGGAAGTTCGCTCTTCGATTTCGAGTTTCAATTTTTCCAAATCTTCATTTTTCGATTGAAATTGCTGTAATTTGGCCAAATCATTTTGAAGCGAATCCATGCTCAACTGTATATTTTGAATGTTGTCGTAAGAAGGTACGTCAACATAATTTTTTATCAGTGTTTTCAGTTCGGAATCGATTTTCAGAATGGGATCGAGACATTGCGTTTGGAGCGTAGCGATCTCAGACTCTAAACTTTTGTTTAAGGTCTCCTGCAAAGCGATCAAATCGGTCCTCAACTTCTTAACTCGAACGTCCAGCATGAGAATCTCTTCTGCATGGTCTACACGCTTGGTGTTGCCGAAAATGTCGTTAGGCATTTTTGGTTAATGGTTATTTATAATAGAATAGACGATTCGTAATTCTACGAAGAGAGGAACGAGTTTGTCGTAATCTCCTAGGAGTTCCACGTAAAGATAATCTCCTGCAGACACATCGTACGACATGTTAGAAAGTACCTTGTCGTGCTTCATTCGAAAAATGTTTTTGCCGGTAGAAATTTTGATTTCGCCTGCGTTTTCCGGATTCACGGTGATTTGAAGTTTCCCGTCGATCGGAATTTCGTAGAAATGTAAATTGTTATTAAAAACATAAAACATCTTGCCCACATCGTCATTCAGTTTCGTCCAAATGCTGTTGAGGTGAATGATCAACAGACCGTTGAGTTTAGGTAACACGGAAGGTAAGACTTCATGATCTGGTATGGTTTCCATAATAATCTGTTTGCGGAAACCAAAGAGATTCATTGTCCTTGTTAGTTATTTAACACGTTGTGCCTTTGCCATTCTTCAAAACAGACGGAGGAAAAGAGGGGCCCTCGGGCGATGAAAAATAAGAGTTGAATTTAATGAGCCTCGGTTTGGAGCGGGGCTTAACAACATAATAACATAATAACAGCTTGCAAGTTTTCATCGCCCGAGGGCCCCTCTTTTCCTCCGTCTGTTTTTTGAAGAATAACAAAGACACCGCGGACTTCATTGCTATGGGGTTACAGTTAACACACGTCACATTTATCGCTTTTATTGTAGTGGCCCCACTCTCTCGTGTGGATTTTACAATCGAGAACACGTAACTTGTTGTCTGTTGCATCCAATGCTACTTTGGTTACGCGCGTCGTGTACAAATCATGCAATTTACTTGTAATGCGATGATCTGTGCTGAGTTGCCTTTTACTATGAAAAAGGCATTCCTTGTAGTCTTGCATGCTAAATTTGCTGGTACTTATTTTTCCCACACCGTTCGCTTTCTTGATCTCTTTTTCTTCTGCAATCTTTACACAGTACATGTTGGCACGAAGCCCCGCAAATTCGCTGATGTACTTCCCGCCAACTTCATCTTTGTATTTTCCAATCGTCATTTTGTTTTCTGCCGAATGCAAGTGATGGCCTGATGGTAAGTTGCTAAAATCAAACAGATGCTTCATCTTAGTCAGATCATGTTCGAGGCTTGGTGTTTGGATTAGAAAAATGAAGCTATCCGTGTCAATGTAACATATTTGGATGTTATCTCCATAAAAGGGTTGAAACTGATCGTAGTACGATTGGTACATGTGCAATTTTGATAGTTCAAGAACGGTGGCACCTATGGCAATCGGCTTGTTGAGCATCACTTGCTTCTTGTTCCTCTCGACGAATACTAGATTCTCGTCGAAATTGGTGAAGTTTTTGAAGTAGGGGGACGCGACGATCTTTTCAAATTTCTTTTCGTCCGTGACCAACATTGCATCGATGTAATTACGCACGTTCTCCATCGTCTTGCCGTAGATGGCGTTATTGAACAGTTTGTACAGATCCTTGTCTGCAGGCGATGTCGATTGCGCTCTGCGGCGCGTGTTCTCGGTTATGTAGGGTTCCAGCCACCTGCTCTGTCGGAACTTCAATCCTCTATGAACTTTCTTCAACTGCAAGCCGTGACTTATGTAAAATTGGAGGAGTCGGTAGTGCAGAACGTAATTCCGCTTGTTCTCCATGCTTAGTATGAGTTTTGGCTCCGATGATCCTCCAGGTGGCTTCTTTTTGGTGGGGGCTAGGGCCAATCCGTGATGTTTCTCGTGAAGCGTTTCGGGATAATCGAGATCCACTTCCAAGAAACAGCCCCATTCATTATCTTCGCTCCAGTTGAGAAAATCTTCGCAGGAGAGTTCCTCTTCGGTCATCCACGCGTAGTCGCTGATGGGAAGACACTGGGACATGGAGTGGCCGTACAGGTTGTTGACATCCCAGTAGACGATGTAGGTGTTGGGCTTCGATGCATCGTAACCAGGCGTATGAGGATTGTTTGCCTGAGCATGGCGTCGGGGACATTGGACGATGCCACCGCGTATCGCACTCTCCATGAAAGCATACTGTTCCTTCTCTGCGATGAGGCCCAGTTCCACGTTGGTGTATTTCATCATCGATTCCCAAGTCAATCCCGGCGTGGTGAAGAAATACGCAGGATCCAACTTGTATATCGCGATGCATCTCTTACGAAACGATTCGAAAATGTCCATCAGAAGTGTCACGTCCAATTTTAGATAAAGATCGTGATAATCGCGAAAAGTTTGGCAATTGAATGCCGTCCACGCACTACGAGCGTGTTCGTAGTCCTCTTCGGAACAGACGTCCTCCGTGAGATGAGAATAAAATACCTCCCGGGGTGGAAGTTCCGTCCCGTCAAATTTCTTGAAATCGTTGACGTACTCGTAGGGGTAGACGCCCTTGCGACGCAACAGATTCAAATTCTCATCTCTCCCCGAAAAACACATTTGCTTGGTGGCCACAAGATCTTCGTCGCCAAGTTGAGATGCAAGGCTTGCGAGGCTGGAGGACAGGAAATTGTAAGAGTCCAGGATTCGCACTTCCACACTTCCTCCTTCTTGGAGAGGGATCCAAATTCTTACCGCAATATACTTCTCACTCGTTCTCGGAATGATGCTGATTCGAGAAGTTATGTTGTAGAGCTCTTTGACGAAGAGATGCGTGTCGTACTTCTCCGTGTAGTGCAGAAACACGGCAACGAAATGCGACTCCTTAATTTTAAGATTGCACGAATTACAGATGGTGCTCAGAAATAATCCATTCTGGTGGTCATGGTGGACGACCTTGTAATTTTCGGGGGGTGAAAGCCTGGTTACACTCCTCGCATCTTGTCGCCGCGTCATGTCTCCGTTGTTGTTCCGTCGTGAGAGCAGGTGGAGAAACGTAAGAGCCTTTCAGGCTGGGTGCAAGTTCTCTCGCGCATTCCGCTATCTTCGTAACAAAATGTTTTGCCGCATCGGGTCCGCAATACAAGATGACATCATTCAATTTTTCTCCGTAGATGGAGAAACTGCAAGGCTCGTGGTGAAAAATTTGGATCGTGCTTGAGGTAGAGGGATCAGGGTCGCAAGACGTCATGGGAACTTGGAAGCTTTCAAAGTCGGCATAAAGGACGACGGGATGGTGGAGAAGAGCCTGGTGTTTCTGAAATTTCATCTTGGTTCCGGGTTCCGGCATGACATCTTCGGGTTCTGCATTCACAGAGCCAAAACACTTGTGCTGTTCTCTCATCTTCTTACCCCCCGCGAAAAATTCTCAAACACCGATCGCAAATTTCGATCTTATCGCGATTCTTGCTGATCTGTCTTCCTACTAATCCTGAGAAATTCCGTATCAAACTGTAACGGCCATCTACAAGCAAGAGTCGAATTACATTATTCTGGCTTCTAGTAGGTCTTAAGACACGAATATTGGCGGAATCGTCAACCCCAAAGACAGAAATATCGATATCTTCTCCTTTTTCCTCTCTATAGTTTTTTAAAATTTGATTGATCTTATTCAGGGGCACAGGATAGGAAATTCCTCTCATCATATTCTCGTATCTTCCCTCGTATCCTCTGTAATTGGACAGACGTTGGGGGTCATTATTATTAGCTGGGTGTAATGCAGCGATGACAGACCATAGGAAACTCTTCTGATCATTACTTTGTATGTTCAACACTGCATTTTGTTTTTTTTGTTTTTTTGTTTTTTTTTTAGCGCTGCGTAATGGTTTGAAATTGCAGACTCGAAGTTCTAACATGTGGCTGCAACCGCAAAGACTCCATCCACTTCCTCTACCTTCAAACTCTTCTTGTTTTTGTGTCAAGTGCTCAAATAGCCGTGTCACTATCTCGTCAAGATCCTCGTTATTGTCATTGTGTAAGCTTTCACACCCTACGTAAAAGCTGAAAGTGCTTGACTCGGACGAGACAACTTTCTCATACAGCAGGGTCAAGACGAGATGAATTTTAATTGCAACATTGAGGAGGCAATCACGTAATTTATCGACTACCTGAGATTTCACATTGTTGAGGAAGATGCTCGAGTCACACTTTTCATCGCTTCCAGATTTATACGTTATGATGCGTGCACTTTTATTCAAAGCACCCTCCTCATGCGCATCAATGCGAGATTTCTTTGCCGGGGGGGCGTCATCATGTTCCGGTAGTCGACATTTTTTCAAATGCCTAGCAATATTAGGTTTCGAAATCAACTTTCCACAGTTGCGACATGCCACTTTCCCGCAAAAACCGGAGGGACCTGGTTGCGGTTCCATTTTTTCTCTCTGTTATTTATATATATATATACAGAGAATTTTTTTGGGGGGGGTTGTGGTGGTGGTAGTGGAAAGCGCACTGAAACAGAAGGAAAAAAAAATTGAAAAAATGCTAGACATTTTTTCCTTCCACATATATATATTAGACGCGAACAGTATGTATGTATGTGTGTGTGCACTGTTGTAGGAGGTTAAAAATATACGACATGTAAGTGTGTGTCAATTTTTTATGACTCCTCTGAATATGTGTGTGTCAGACGTAAAACAAAAAATATTAATATATCATGAAAAAATAAAAAACTTACCTTTCAAGAGAGATAGAGAGAAACTTCAAAATAAAAACTTGTAGCTCACTAAAACTTCCACGATGATATATATATATACTGCCAGACAAACAATTAAGAATACTGAACTGCCACGATTGACGTTCACCTTTCAAGAGAGATAGAGAGACTTCAAAATAAAACTTGTAGCTCACTAAAACTTCCACGATGATATATATGTATACTGCCAGATAAACAAATTAAAAAATACTGAACTGCCACGATTGACGTTCACTATGATAATAATGTACAAAGAAGAAACTAGTACGTTATATAGGAACTCCTCTCCTTTTTTCTCCTTCTCTCCTTCCTACTCCACGCGACTCTCTTTGGTGAAAACACAATAAGCAAATAAAACCCTTGTTGACTGATTCATTCATGCTATATTTTTTTCAACAAAAAAACTTTTGTGATACGTACAATATCCTGTGGGGGACAAATAACAATAAACGGGACGTTGACAGTTCCACCCATGCATGTATTGTCGATCATTTCCCCTCGGCCTCTATTCCACGCCCCGTCAGGGTGTGGTGTGTGAAACAGACGATCCCCAGCACAAAACTCAAAAAGCGGAAGATGCTGCTGTGTTTGCTTCCGCCGCATCCGCTTCTGATTCTATTGTTATCGGGGATGTGATGGGTTTTTTATTCAGGACCGTGGGAAAGCTGAAAAAAAATAGAATCTCTTCGGGCGGAAGAGGATGCAAGGTGAATGGGTTCGGGGAGGAGTTGCTGTGGATAGTTTGGTCCGTGATGAAAATGTTACATTGAGCGACGAAACACAATTTCTCCACAGGGACAGGAAAAATTCTACCGAGCCTCGCTATCCACGCGAACATTAGAAATTGCTTGAATGCCTTGGGGGGGCTTGGCATAAGATTATCGATTTTCGTTTTTAGAGAATAATCTATGTAAGATTCTAGCATCGAGAATAAACAACATTGATTAAATTTTTGACAACATTCGCAGTACAAATCTAAACTCGTGATAATTTCGCCGCCACCACGCACCCCTGGCGAGGTTATAGGGGCCAGGTATCCTAAAAAACAACAATTATTATTTTGTTTGCTTGCGTCACAATACGGAAAATAATGAGAGGCATACGCACGCGCGCGCGCGCGCGCGTGTGTGTGTGTGTGTGTGTGTGTGTGTGTGTGTGTGTGTGTGTGTGTGTGTGTGTGTGTGGTACATCGTTCCCTCCCCGAGAGAGAGGTTTACGAAGGTCACGATATATATAAACATTTGGTCCCGGACTTGGAAAATTACGATAAGGTGCACTCATCTTTCAAAAAAATGAGAGGATAAGAGAATAAGAGAATAAGAGAATAAGAAGATGAGAAAATAAGAGAAGAGGTTTACGAAGATCACGATATATAAACATTTGGTCCCGGACTTGGAAAATTACAATAAGATGCACTCATCCTTCAAAAATAAGAGAATAAGAGAATGAGAGGAGAGGTTTACGAAGATCACGATATATAAACATTTGGCCCCAGACTTGGAAAATTACGATAAGGTACACTCATCTTTCAAAAATAAGAGAATAAGAAAATAAAAAAATAAGAGAATGAGAGAATAAGAGAATAAGAGAATGAGAGGAGGATAAAAAGAAGATAAGAGGAGGATAAGAAGATGAGAGAAGAATGAGAGGAATGAGAAAGATGAGAAGGATGAGAGGATGAGAGCTCATCTTTCACTCATCACTGCCTTTTTGCGTCCGTGAAACATCGTCAGCGCAATAAATGAGGCGCGGAACAGGGAGAGAAAGTGAGTTTTTCAACTTTTTGTGGTCGTTTGGTCAAGAAATCAGAGTTGCGGTGGGAGTCACATTTTTTATCTACTACTGTTGACAACAGGGACAATAGGGAAGACCAGTAGCACGGGAGTTATAGTGTATAAAGGCAAATCCAAAGTTCGTTACAGATTTTAGGCCAATTTCAATATTGAGTAGTGACATCAAACTTATAAGTAGATGCATAAATCAGCGTGTAAATAAATATATGGTTAAACTTATTGGCAATTTACAGTTCGCTTGTAATACGTCTCAATATATACATCACTTGATGCAAACGATAAGAGACGTAATTATTATCAAATAAAATAAGAATGCATCGGATGCAATTCTATCCTGAGACTTTTCCCAAGCATATGACAGAGTGAGCCATGAATATCTGTACAAATTCTTAAAAGCATATGGCTTCGGAGACACGTTTATTAATTGGATCAAGACCTTATATAATCATACGCTGCTAAAACTCAAAATAAATGGTTTCTTGACAAGAAGTTTTAAAATGCGACGAGGTGTACTACAAGATAGTCCCTTGAGTAGCACATTGTACGTCCTCACAATAGCCCCCTTTCTGTTTAGTATCCAGCATAATTTACAGGTCATTTCTATGGCTTCCACAACAATACAAGTAGGCAGTTTCATGGATGACGTGACCATTTTCCTCAAGGATGAAAGAGATCTGTACAGTGTTCAAAGCCAAATGCATACTTTTGAGCACACATCAGGAGCAAAACTAAACAGTCGAAAGTCATTCCTGATGCCCTTTGGCAAGGAGAATCCTTTCACAAAATATAAGGAGATCCCTGTAGACAAGAAAATAAAAGTTTTAGGTATAAACTTCTATGAAAATATCGATGAAACGATCGAAGCAAATAGTAAACTCACGTGTGAGATGGCAATCTATGTCCTCAGAGCGAACAAGATGCGCTCTGAGTTTAAAAGCACGAGTAAGATTTATCAACGTTTTTGCTCTCTCTAAACTTTGGTATGTTGCAAAAATCTTGCCCTTCAAACCACAGCACTTCGCTAAGGTCAAAAAAGCTGTTGGCTCCTTTATGTGGCATGATACAATTTTCCGAGTGGCAATGAGCGAGCACACGTTATCAGAGAAGACGGGTGGGTTGCCACTAATACACGCGAACACACAGGCAAGAGCATTTTTGTACAGACTGGCCTTCAAACACTTTTTCACTGCACAAGTCAACGACCCAAGCATGTATACAGTCGATAATACGGAACATTCCATTAGAAGCTTCCATCGATATCCAAAGTATCCCAAAAAGGTTTATGTTTTATAAGGACATTGCTATACAAGTATGCTATCAGTTATTACTACATGAGACAATTACACCATCTGTTTAAAAGTTATATAGTGACATCAATAGTTCAAAGAACACAGTACCACGAATAGTCAGGGATTTCTATACCCATAATTGGCCACTAATATGGGAAAATGTCTCCGCCAAACACTTTTCAAAAGCTGGTCAATCAATATGGTACAAAATGGTCCATCGTGTTGTAGTGACAAGAGATAGGACATACCAATATGGAATCAGTGGCTGTCCTAACTGTATATCCTGCCACATACCAGACTCTTTATCCCACAGGTTAACGAAGTGTCGAAACTCTTCCACGGCATGGAACAAATTGAGAACAATGCTCAGTCGTATATGCTCACCTCATTAACAAAGTTCACGGATACAGATATAGTTTTCCCTCATTTCAATAATTTTCCACCAACAAAACAACGAGCAGTACAATGGTTGATAACTGAATACTTATTATATATATTTCACAATGACGAGAGCAGTTTTCAGAAAAAAATCAGTATCTTCTTGCAAGAACAATACGAAAAAATTCATCTCCAAAGAAAATAAATTGTATGCAAGTTTCTTAATAGTACTTTATACTTAAAATTAGATCAAACAAAAATGTAAAGGTTTAAACCAGATAGAAATACAAATTGTAATAGCAGTAATACACTTATGTAAACAACAATGTATTTCCACAACTTGTATATCAGAATGAGACAAAAAAAGAGTGGTTAGCGCACGTGCTCCATATGCCAGAGGTCCAAGGATCGATTCCAACAAGCGGCGAGAACTTTTTCAGTAACTTGCCATCATCCTCGAGATTCTACTGCTTTGATCATCAGACCACTGTGATCGTCAAGTCCCCGGAGAAGTCAAAGAAAGAAAAAAAATAAAGAAACAAGTACGGCAGCAATCTAGAAATTGAAAAAAGAATTTGAGAATGGGTTGGGTTGCGACGGGGATCGATCTCTGGACTCTCGTACATGAAGAAAGTGCGCAAGCACTGCACCACTGCACCACGGTTTATTTTTTCGCTTCCAACTGTCAGCATGGAAATGAAAATAAAAGAACTCTACCATGCCCTTGAAAATTTCTACCACTCCTTGCTTTTTTTTTTAAAAAAAAAATTCTTTATTGAAAAAAGCTATTACTTTCACAGATTGTACATTTGAACGTTAATTTCAAAGGATCACATGTAGGAAATTTGCATACAAGGCTTTACAGGTTATCTGATCATTTTGATAATATTGTTCACTGGCATAGAATTTGAATGATAGTTTTTGTACATGAGGTTGGTTACCAAGCACATAAACATAATGTCCCATGAGAAATTGCACTGCACGTGTTCTTGTGAGAGGAAAATACTGAAACTCTGGAGTTAATATATGGTTCACCATGAAGTCTTTCGGGGAGCGACGGCATATGATTCCAAGTAACTTCTTAAGGTGTTTCCCATGTTCCACGACTGTCACACATGTCGTCAGTCGATGCACTAAGGTGTCGTCCTGTGCACATTTGGTACAATGGGAGTTGTCTGCCATAAGGTATCTCTGCAATCGTACTCTAGTGACGATAGCATCGTGTACAGTTAAGTACCATATGGGGAAGTAGGTCGCCGCTATGTTTCTCCACACGATATTCCAGCGCACATTGGGGAATAATGGGACAATACGCGGAATATGTTTCATCCGGGTTTGCAGCATTTTTGATAGAGATTTGACCGTTATATCAGAAGGATCCACACTTGGAAGGAGCATCAACATGTAACAAATTTCCACTTTGGTTATCCGTAAATAGAGAAATTTAATGGGTATAATACCTGGGTAAATTGGGGCACATAGTTCCACTTCATCCAGCATGGAGCGTAGCACATGAGCCGTGATGCTATCTTGATGATGGAATATCATGGTGATATGGCGGTGCAAAAATAAGGCTTGCGCTTGTCGGTCGATACTCAGCAGGTTTAGTCCTCCAAAGCGAGTTGGTATGCATAGTGTGTTATGAGCTACATGGAACAGGTGACCGTGCCAGAGAAAGCGTGTGATCATTCTCCGGATTCTCGCAACTGTTTCGGTACGCACGGGTAGTATTTGCGCCACATATTATAGTTTCGAGAGTGCATAAGTGTTGACATATTTGATTCTAGCGCTTAGTGACAGTTGGCGGAGTCGGTTGAAGTGTAATACTGCTTGTATTTTGGGCACTATGATTTGAAATGTGTGGTTGGAAGTCTCGTCCAGGTTTCTCGAGAAGTAGATCCCGAGTACTTTCAATACGTCCGTCACGGCCATTGGGACAGATTCTGTCCAGTTCCATGCCATTATCCCCAAGGGTAGTATTTTTGATTTTTTTTTCAGGTTGAGACACAAGCCTGTATTTACTCGTAATTGTTCCAAGATTTCCATTAGGTTAACATAATCCTGGTGATCACGCACCACCACTGTGACATCGTCGGCGTATGCAAAAACTCGGTAGGTCATGCCATATGCTTGTATTCCTCGTAGTCGTTGCTATATTTGGTGTAGGAAGGGGCTAAGAGCTGTACAGAAGGCGAGGAGTGAAAAAGGGCAACCTTGCCTAACAGAGCGTTGAAAACCAAACGGCGAGGATAATGTTCCATTTACACACAAATGTACCCGAACCTGGGTGTATAGGCTCTTTATCGCTTCTACGAAGGATTCTCCGCATCCAACGTGAGTTAAATGCCGAAATAGATAATGATAATACAATGAGTCAAATGCTCCTTTGAAGTTCAGGGCCACTAGAGCTGCATCCGAGTCAGGGGCTTCATTCATTACAGTAACGATGTCTCGTATGCTAGTGAGAACTCTAGTTATATTACCATTAGTTCCGTGCACAAATTGATGGAGGCCTAGTAGGGTAGCTGCATAGTGTTCTAGTCGGCGCGTTAATACTGGTGCCAATATTTTATAATCAGCACATAACAAAGTGATGGGTCGATAATGTTCAGGTGTTAAGGGATGTATCACTTTCAGGATTAAGACCATGTCACCTGTCGAGCTTGTACGACCTAACTTCTTCTGCGCAAAACAGACATTGAGCCACCGCATAAGCAAGTCTGCCATGGTAGGCCAAAATGTTTGAAATAATTCAATCGGTAGTCGGTCTATACCCGGGGTTTTTCCTTTTTGAGCTTCTTGGATAGCCGCTTCCATTTCTTCCATAGTGAGCGGTTGGTTTAAGATGGCTACATCTTCCCCTGATAGCGTGGGGATATCGGGGTATGACTGGTCCTTCCTCCGCCTGGGATGCCTTAAATTTTGCTGCAAAGTGTTCATATAGGCATGCACGAATGTCTGAGGGTTGTGTGAGGCATTCGTCCCCTTGTTGCAATCTCGTTATGAGTTTCCTTTTCCCACTTCGCCATATGTTCTGCGCTTACATGGGCAATACTGGCTTGTTCTTGGGTATCAATTGTGGGGAGACGACTTCTCACCACGAAACCTGCCATTCGCTCATGGTGCATCCTCAGTAGGACCGATTGTATGCGTTTCAGTTCCTGCAGGACTGGGTCGACCCGTATGAGTTGTGTCGTCAACTCGTGGAGTAGGCGTTAATAGAAGTTGTATTTGTTATAGAAATCCGTGTGCATCATACGTGTGTATGCTATACAAAAATGCTTGATTGACGGCTTCAGGAACGTGTCCCACCATGTAATGATGTCAGTTTGGCGCCTGCTCATATTTTCCCACTCCTTCCACCTTTGTTTGAAGGCTGTTCGAAATTGTTCATCTTGAAGAATCCGACTATTAAGTTTCCAGTATCCCCGTCCCAGAACTGCAGTTTTTGCGTCGATTGCCATCTCTAGTTGCACACTGAGGTGGTCGGTGAAGCAAGTGGGAAAAATCTTTATAGATGACACTTTGGGTAATAAGTTCGCACTTATATAGAAACGGTTTAATCGACTGGCCGAGTCTGGACGTATGAAGGTGAATCCTTCCAGTTGTGGGTGCTTGGTTTCCCAGATATCTTTTAGGTGAAAGGCCTCGACCAGGGTAGATAGACTAAGGGATGAGTTAAACCCTGGATATTGATCTTGTCGTCGTAACACACAGTTAAAATCCGCAGCAAGGACAATATGTTGGTGGTTGCCCCCTAAAGCTGTCGCCACTTCTGTTGCATAGAAAGTGTTTCGTGCCTCGCGGGCCACTGATCCTGAAGGCGCATAGATATTACAAAATCAGATTTTACCTATTTCGACGCACGTAATTCGCCCAGAGGGATGCAGGAAAGTTTTGTTAACAGGTATACCTTGTCGTACCAAAATGGTAGTAGGCATACCTGTGGCGTTGTATGTGAAATTATTATATATAGTGTAGTCTGGCTACATGTAAAATGGTCTGTACCGACCTCTTGAAGGAAAAGAAGATCGAGAGCACTTTGCTTTATATAGGTGGCCGCGGTGGCTCAGTCGGTAACGCGTCTGACTACCATGCTAAAGGTCCCGGGTTCGATCCCCGTCCGGTTCAAATCCGGAAACTTTTCTAACGTTGGAAGCGGCACCGGCGTGGTGCTGATCACATCACCCACTCACGACCGGATCAAGAAAGTGTGGGGCGTTACCCCCACACCCCCCTATACGCCTTCATGGCGTGGTGCTAAGCACAGGGGAACACTTTACTTTTTTGCTTTATATAATCAGTTAAGGCATGGTGTTTGAGTGTAGAGGATAGTTTGTTCAGATTTAGTGTGGCAAAATGATACACGGGAGCCGTCATATAACACACTGATGATATAAACAACCAAAACATTGCATGTACTTACAGGTTTTCTAAAGAATCAGTATTTAGAGTGTTCATCATCGTGCGGTGGGGGGGGTGTTTCCAAAGGGTTGGGCACACTTGAGGTCAGGGTATACTGGCGATGGTGAACGCTGTTCGTTCGTTTTCTTCGGGTGGGTGTGATTCTGGTCTGTGCTACGTGGCTTCTTCCTCTTCTTCTTGCCCAGTATGGGTGAAGATGGGGTCGGCAATGATGGGGGTTCTAGAGTCAGGTCCATGTTCGTCATCTGCGAAGAAACTGCATCCACTAGTGGTGAGTTCTCAATGGTTTCCACAGGAGTATGGACACTTAGCGGTATGATTGTAGTCTCGTCATTGGGAGATACTAGAACCTCCATGGGATCGACAGAATTTCTAACACTAGGCAGGGTGCTGTTTTCTTCGGTTGGCGTTAAAGGGACATCCTGCATTGTATCGGGACTGGCGTCTACAGTTGATTCAGTTTGCGTCTTGATTATTGTAACTGGAAGTACTATCTGATCATTGTGTATCACTTCTTCAGCGCTGTTGAGGTTGAATGAGGCGGGTCGCACTCTCCCTGCGTACGAGTTATTACTTGTGCGTGCTGTTGGCCTCTGGCGACTAGGACATGATAGACCGCATCACAGTAGGAACACGTACGCTCTTGACCATTGTACGTGACCCAATAACGGCTGCCACTGATATTATCGTATGAAGGTATCGCACGGGACAAGTTCATCTTTACTAATTTTCTTCCGGTTCTCACTGTGTCAAGGAAGATCACCTGTCCGTAGTTAGTACATAATATATTGCTTCATCTGAAATTTCACTCGGCACGACGTGCAGCCGCACTATTACATGATTTTCATCTGCCCACATCATTATCACTTCATGTTCGCCGTCATCGTCTTGATATATATATATATATATATAGACACACACACACACTCCTTGCGACTCGCGTAATAACTGTTCACCGTTACTTTGGACAATACTTTCACAAAAACACATTTTCTATAATAGTCTACTTCTATACTTACAACCTGTTCTGGTTTCAGTTTCAATTTCGTACTTATCCAGCGATGTAGTTCATTTGACGTGGGCTTTTTTCTTATTTCTCTAAAGTTCAATTTCAACGTGTTCACTCGCTTGATGGCCATTTTCAAGAGAAAAGTGGTGTTCATTTTCATGAAAATTTATGTCCGTTGAGTAAAGAGCAAACTATTTTGAGGTCCATATCACTTATGTGTTTCACAAAGGAGCAAAATCCGGGTTCGATACCCGTGGAAGTGGTTCAGATCCCACTTTAAACCGCAGGTCCACTCCTGATTAGCACATCTGTAGATAAACACAAGCCTTATTTGATAGAATAGAGAGTAAAGGCAGCCCTTTGGCTTCTCTGATCTGAAGAAGACCAAGGGACGTGTCCGAAAGTCCATCCGGGGAAGGGAAAAGCCGTTCTTACAAAATGAACCTGTGGTGTCATGAAGTCCCATACTATCGACTGACTAGTGCTGTAAAAATCTCCACAATCTTGTGTGTTTTGTCACTGAAGTGTGGAAATTGTGAACAACATGCACACGTGCATGCGTAGAGGGTTGCTGGAGAGTAACTCCTTATTGAAAAATGCTTACATCTTTTGTAAATATCAGCACATTTGCATGGAACAAAATATATTGTGATCCTTAAAGTGGTAGAATTTTATTGCTAATTTGTGCTTTCTCCTTACTGTGACAACATCAGCCCATAATGACCCATTGTCTGACACTGTGTGAGTGTGCCCAGCTGGCATTCGTATATGAAGTGTGTCAGTCCGTGGCAGACGCAGGTAATGTGCATCTTCTTAAGATCGGAAATCATAGGTGTAACTGGGCGGGGGCAAGGCGATTGGGGGATAGATGTTCATTTTCAGTTGCACAAAGACGCCAAGGGTCCCAGCTTCGAATGCCGGCCTGGCCATGGATATTTGTGAGTGTCCATTCATCAATTTCTTCAAGTCGTCACTCATCCCCATCTTCGCAATTAGCCAAAAGTGGCACAAAAGCGAAGTAAAATAAAGCAAATCAATCAATGAATCGGTTTCACAAAATGTTGCACATTGAATACACTATAGCTGAATGGCCTCTTTCAGCAATGAGACGTCCGGAAATTTGGCTAAGGTCAACCATGAGGTAAGACACTATTGAATATAGACAGGAATATTGTAGTGAACCGCAAATGATTCTTCAGGAGTAAAAAATAGCACTTAGATAAGTCTATTATGTAATTTGTGTGCTATTTTAGTTCTTTTCCACGGAACTAATCGCAATAGCTTCTCAGTGTTTTGCCTTGAAGCATTATAATTTCTTCATTACCCTGAACACAGGATTACCAATTAATATTGTAAGACACTAAAATTATACCTTCTTTATCCTAAAGAAGAAATATGTTCTTTAATAAGTTTACAACCATCTATAACAGTGTGTTTATTCCTTTCATAAAGGTAACACTCGATATAACACAATTTCACTTCTATTGGATAAGATGATGTGAGGATCATCTGTTTTCCAAGGACAAAGGCCATGATGATTTTTCGTAATGTACAAAACCATGAATAATGTTAGACCCAGTGAGCTCCCCCAAGTGGACGGACGAAACTACGCCTAATGTAACAGAATTGTCTTCATTCTTTTCCAATTACGGACAACAGGAAATAACAAAATTTAGTGGCAAAATGTATTTGTGTTAAAGAACTGTTGCAATAGCCTCCTCAACACGCTACTCACTCGTAGCTCACCAATTTTCTCACGATGGAGGGTTGCCACCGATTCTTTACACAGGCCGAAAACCCAGAGTTGAACCCAGGCGGACTCGAACCGAAGCTGTCCGACTGTACAAACCATTATGTATTGATAAGTGGCGATGGACAAACTGCTGCTCCAAAGCGAAAAGAAGAGTTCCGAAGCTCAATTTATATAGGACCATAAAACCGGTGCTGCCACTACTGAATTTAAAAAATATATATAAAATTACACTGTTTTGAACGTTTTCATCTTCTCTGGTTACTGCGCGCGATTTTCCCCTAGCAGGAAAAAGATGCCCGATAACGATTTTCCCCCCGTAATGCGGACAGCAACGGCACGCTGCCCTAGGACGTTTCGCGTAATCATCGTTGATGAACTGTAACGATCTGAACGAGCCCCAGGCATTCATCTAATGGGAACTTGAAGCACTTCAAGGCTTGACAAACGTTGTTTGGTGCCAGGATATATAGTCGCACCTTTTTTCTATCATACTGAACCAGGGGCGGCACCAGAAATTTTCGACCGGGTGGGCAGAAGCTCCATAGTGATAGATTAGGCTGGGCAGTATAAATGTAAGACCATGTATGTGTACGTAAGACGTATGTATCCCCCTCTCTCTTACACTCCCGATTTTCATCTTAGTTCTTTTCCCTTTCATTGTTTTCCTCTTTATTCTTTTCTAATCTATTCTCGCATCTTCTTCCATTTCCTTTCGTTTTGTCTCTGATGGACAATTATTTCAAGGAAGTATTTACACATGCGCAGCCACACCCCAGCCATACATTCTAATCACATTCTTTCGTGCATGTTAATACAGTGAAATAAATGTGAATTAGGTTTAAGCTTGTGTTGCAAATACAAGGCACATACTTGATTTTATGTATTCGCGTCAATGATAGAAAGTGCGATTGTAGACAATCGTGAAGTTTCTCGTAATTTAAATGCATGTTCCTGAGCATAGTATTTTCATCGTATGAGTTTTTGACTGAAAGAGTTTTCTTACTCCGTGGGGGTTACTTTTCTTAGCTTACAAGGTTTGTACAACTGACAAATCTATCTGAATGTTTGTAGTAGCAGCGATTGGGTGCCAACAACAATATACGCAGGGGTGCTCATCTCCCCCCCCCCAAGGCCAATGGCGCATCCCCACAAAAATCATGTCCATGTCATCCGCCGCCCCCCCCCCCAAAATCATATCATTTGCGCCCTGAAACTATATCGTAATCCCTACACCGAAAGTAACTTTTTCCTTAGCTTTTTGTTACAAATGATGCACCTGCTTTAAAATAAGCAGTATACCAACACTAAGCACTATATTTTAAGAAGTGATGTTACTCATGAATATGGAGAATATCGCTCATGTCTTGTAATGCAGCTATTGCATAAAAATTCACATCCACCTCAGTAAAGCACCAAACACGCATTGTTGTAACAAACATTATTGCGAGCGAAGCAAGCAAGAACATTTTTACATCCATTTCTTTGCAGGCTTTCAGGAATATTAATTTAACGGGGTGTCAATACTTTCTTAGGATCCCGGAATATTTAGTCTTTTCCAACTTCTGTTTTGGCACGTTCGGGGTCGAAAACGTGTGGATATCATATCGCTAAATACAGTCTCCAAAATTGAATGTTCAAACTCTCTCTTCACTACAGAAATCCCTTGACAATCTAAGATTTAACACTTTATCAACAGCTTCCTATCTCCCCCTTTAAATTTAATACTCAATCCTACCACAAAAATGTCCATGCCAATTTTAGACTTACTGTTGATATTGAAGACTGGATATTGCCTCCTCCAAAAAATTAATTCTCAGTCTCCACACCAGAATTTCTGCAACATTCTAAGACAATAGTAATACACAAGAATTGGATACCTTAATGCTCAATGCCCCTCTAACTAAAATACCCACCATAATCTAAGACTGAGTTGAATACTGTCCCCGCCAACGTTTAATTCAGAATTCCCCCCAGAACCCAAGTGTCAATTAAGGCCTAATATAGGAGTTGGATATTTATCCCCCCCCTCGCACCTTCAATAATGGCCTTAAACGCTTTCTTTTCTTCATCTAATGGATTAAATATGGTGAATTTAAGGTGTAAAATTTTTACCTGTATTTTGGAAAAATATATAAATGTTCAATTTTACATTATTTGAAGGGAAAAAATCCCCCAAAGAATCTCGATAGCGCAGCCTGCGCCATAATCCCTCCTGTGGGCAACGCTGAATATACGTTTTCTTGGTAGAAAAGGCTTAGCATAAAGAGTTCATAGTGCGGGGGCAAAAAGTGGCAAAATGTGGCTGGGAAACTGCATCCCCCACTTCCCGCTCCTCCTAATCGCCGCCACTGAATGTTTGGATTAAAATGAACGTCTTATTAGGAATGATTTAAAACACACACGGAAAACAAATTATTTGTTCGTTGCCCATTAAGTATCCCTAGGCTAATGAAAGGCTATTTTGACAAAATATCACTCGTCATAAGTAATAAACAAGTAAGATTGAGAAATCTGTTCAGACTTAAAGAGATTATTAGTTGAGTTGCTCTTCAGTTTTCTGAAGAACTGTCATATTACTAATGCGGGAGAAGCAATACACGTATGGTTACATGAACATATTTTTTGAGGTAACAAAATGATTTAGGACAACGAATTCATCGAAGTTGATCATCGTACCAGTAATAATTCATCTATTTTTCATTGGGTTGTATGGGGTGATCATTTCGAACACACTAGAATGTCAACCTCTATCCTGTGCAGCATACCCTTTCAGGGCAACGAGTCCCTGACGCCTGAAACCACTGTCAAAGTAATAATTTATGAGGGTTTCTATTTTGAGTGTCAGCGTGTGTTTGTTTTCGCCCCTTCGTTACTTTCATCCAATCACCATTGAACCTTATAACGTCGTCATTATTAAAATTAGCAGAAAAATGACTTACAATAAAACAAATCAACCACAACTTACTCTTCCAAAAATGGAGTTTCATTAGTTCATACCTCTTAGAAAGTTGAGGTGGTAATTTCAATCGCACAGCGTTTCAGTAGTGGATCAAGTCAGCTAATTCCGTGAACAATGACGTTGTTTTCAGAAAGTCTCAAATATTTGTCTCAGGTAATCACCCTCTTAAAATAGACGCATCTTCTGTGGTGATAAAATGCCACGTTTTGTGCGAGTTCTTTCTGTATATTTTTTCCCCCAATGGCATAACGCTGTCGCATTATAAGGAAGAGGTCCTGTGTTCGACTCCCCCTCCTCTGGTGGAAGCAAAATGAACACGGGTTCGGACTACACGTTAAACTGTAGGTTAGCCTATCTGAGCATAAAAGTGGGCTTAGAAACAAACTAACAAAATCGTCTTCTATATACTAAAAAAAAAAGGTAAAGTGTTCCCCTGTGCATAGCACCACGCCATGAAGGCGTATAGGGGGTTTGGGGGTAACGCCCCACACTTTCTTGATCCGGTCGTGAGTGGGGGTGATGTGATCAGCATCACGCCCCTGACCGCCTTTACCCCCCAGGGTTTCCCCCAGGTACCCATGTTATTCGACGCTGGGTGGGCGCCGGGGCCGCTTTCACCGTTAGAAAAGTTCCCGGATTTGAACCGGCCGGGGATCGAACTCGGGACCTTTAGCATGGTGGTCAGACGCGTTACCGACTGAGCCACCGCGGCCAATCGTCTTCTATATACTTCGTGACATAACTTTTTTTCTTTACTTCAGCTGCATCTACAGATTCTGTTGACATTTTCGGCTGATTCATGTGACAAAATTTATGTATGGAACGAGGATTTCTAAATAGGATATGATAAGCCACTCATTAGCAATTGAATAATTCTGTAGCTCTTTCCATATATAACTGATTTATTAAAATTTATTCACTTCGGTATTGTAGTGATTGTTGTGGTTCCTTCTTATTAGTACAACGAATACAAAGTTGATATTTCGTATAACATATTGATATTTGAAGATGACAGGTGTATAAAAATTATAATGAAAAAAAAGTGACACTTCTGGAATTTCAATGCAGAGTTAATTAAAATTATATTATACTCTATAGCAGGCATGTCCATCTTCAATCAAGCAGTGATCTACTTTTTATTGTCACAACAGGCAGTGAGCTACTATTAATCGTTAATCTTTGCAAAAATTTGTACCTACTCAGCCATTATACATTATAGAAGTTGAATCCCGTATATTTGTATAATTACAATAGATAACTGCGATCGACCAACAAACGCCCCACGATCGACCGGTCAATCGCGATCGACGCGTTGGACATGCCTGCTCTATATCATACTTAAACCCGAAGGTTTATGGCTGCAGCAACACAAGCCTTCCATCTGTCCCTACCTGGGCAAGATCAATCCAATCTTTCCCATCCTTACCGATTTATTTTAGGTCCATCTCAACGTTATCCCTCCATCCTCGTCTTAGCCTTCCTACTGGTACCTTACCATCAGGTTTCCCAACAAGAATTTTGTAAACTATTCTTTTCTCTGCCATTTGTGTCACATGGCCTGCCCATCTAACTAAGTCTTCTTGATTAAATTATTCTAATATTAATTAAAAAGTGGAAATAATTTATTGTGTTGCTGGTGGAAGTAACGCTAAGATGATGTTTAGATTTGTTTATTTGAAGATTAGTTTAACCATAGCCAGGCCGGAATATATATACGTAGTGGAGGCCCGGAGCTGCAGCCCTCAAGTTCACCCTCAATTCTGATTTAATCTTGACCATACCCTGCATAATTTTGAGCCTCGTAAGCCTACTAGCTGCTTTTAAACATGGAAGTATTAATTTGATCACAGTTTTTGTTTCAACAATGACAAAAGTGGCTTTTTATGGGTTGATAATATTATATGTGAACATTTCCAGCATAAATAATATTCACAAGTAAAATATGCATGTTATGAACACCAGGTTACACTTAAATATTTAATCATTCATATATCCCCGAGTATATGTACTTATTGAATTTGATTGGGTGGGCAATCGGGTGGGCACAGGAATTTTTGGGTGGGCGCTTGCCCACCCGTGCCCACCCCTGTCGCCGTCCCTGTCAGGGACGGCGCCAGAAATTTTCGACTGGGTGGGCAGAAGCGCAATATTGATAGATTAGGGTGGGCAGAATAAATGTAAGACCATATATAATATATATGTGTATGTAAGACGTATGTATCCCCCTCTCTCTCACTCCCGATTCTCCACTTACTTCTTTTCCCTTTCCTTATCCTGTTTTCCTCTTTATTCTTTTCTAATCTATCCTCCCATCTTCTTCCATTTCCTTTCGCTTTATCTCTGATGGACACAATTATTTCAAGGAAGTGTTTAGCATGTGCAACTATGAATTCTAATCACATTCTTTCATGTATGTTAATACAGTGAAATAAATGTGAATTAGGTTTAAGCTTGTGTTGCAAATACAAGGCACATACTTGATTTTATGTATTAGGCGACAGTGATAGATTGATTTGATTGGTAGATTGATTTGCTTTATTTTACTTCGCTTTTTGTGCCACTTTTGGCTAATTTGCGAAGATGGAGATGAGTGATGACATGATGAAATTGATGAATGGACACTTACAAACATCCATGCCCAGGCCGGGATTCGAACCCAGGACCCCTGGCGTCGTAGCGCGATGTGCAAACCACTCCGCCACGGGAGCCGAAGCGACAGTGATGGAAAGTGCGATGGTAGACAATCGTAAAGTTTCTCGTAATTTAAATCCATGTTCCTCAGCATAGTATTTTCATCCTATGAGTTTTGACTGAAATAGTTTTCTTACTCCTTGGGGGTTACTTTTCTTAGCTTACAAGATTTGCACAACTGACAAATCTATCTGAATGTTTGTAGTAGCGGCGATTGGGTGCCAACATTTGAGGGGCAAGGACAATATACTTTTTCTTGGTAGAAAAGGCTTAGCATAAAGAGGCCATAGTACGGGGACAAAAAGTGGCTAAATGTGTCGGGGCAACTGCATCCCCCACTTCCCGCTCCTCCTAATCGCCGTCACTGCATGTTTGGATTAAAATGAACGTCTTATTAGGAATGATTTAAAACACACACGGAAAACCAATTCTTTGTTCATTGTCCATGAAGTATTCCTAGGCTAAGAAAATGCTATTTTGACAAAATATCACTCATATGTAATAAACAAGTAAGATTGAAAAATCTGTTCAGAATTGAAGAGATTATTAGCTAAGTTGCTATTCGTTTTCTGAACTCTCATGTTGCTAATGCGGGAGAAGCAACACACGTAAGGTTACATGAACATATTTTTTGAGGTAACGAAATGATTTAGGACACAAGGAATTCATCGAAGTTGATCACCGTACCAGTAATAATTCATCTATTTTTTATAGATGACTTGGGTTGTATGGCGTGACCATTTCGAATGCACTAGAATGTCAACCTATGCAGCTACCCTGGAAACTTTATTCTTTCAGGGAAATGAGTGCCTGGCGCCTGGAACCACTGTCAAAGTAATAATTTATTAGGGTTTGTATTTTGAGTGTCAGCGTGTGTTTGTTTTCGCCCCTTCGTTACTTTCATCTAATCACAATTGAACCTTATCGTCGTCATTATCAAAATTAGCAGAAAAAATTACTTAAAATAAAACAAATGAACCACGACTTACTCTTCCAAAAATGGAGTTTCATTAGCTCGTACCTCTTAGAAAGTTGAGGTGGTAGTTTCAATTGCACAGCGTTTCTTAGTGGATCAAGGCAGCTAATTCCGTGAACAATGACGTTCTTTTCCAAAAGCCTCAAATATTTGTCTCAGGCAATCACCCTCTTAAAATGGACGCATCTTCTGTGGTGATAAAATGACACTTTTGGTGCGAGTTCTTTCTGTACATTTTTTCCCCAATGGCATAACGCTGTCGCATTATAATGAAGAAGTCATGTATTGGACTCCTCCCTCCTCTGGTGGAAGCACAATGCACACGGGTTCGGACTACACGTTAAACTGTAGGTTTAGTCCCGATTAGCCCATCTGAGCATAAAAGTGGGCTTAAAAACAAACTAACAAAATCGTGTTCTGGATACTTCGTGTTCTTTACTTCAGCTGCATCTACAGATTCTGTCTACATTTTCGGGTGATTCGTGTGGCAAAGTTTGTGTGTCGAAAGAGGATTTCTAAATATGATAAGCCAGTCATTAGCAATTGAATAACTCTGTAGCTTTTTCCATACATAACTGGTTTATTAAAATGTATTCACTTCGGTATTGTAGTGATTATTGTGATTCCTTCTTATTACTAGAACGAATATAAAGTTGATATTTTGCATACCATATTGATATTTGAAGATGACAGGTATATAAAAATTGTAATGAAATAAAAAAAGGACACTTCTGGAATTTCAATGCAGAGCTAATCAAAACTATACTATACTCTCTAGCATACTTAAACCCAAAGGTTTATGGCTGCAGAAACACAAGTCTTCCATCTGCTTCTATCCGGGGCAAGATCAATCCAATCTTTCCTATCCTTACCGATTTTTTTAGGTCCTTCTCAGCGTTATCCCTCCATCTTCGTCTTGGCCTTCCTACTGGTCTCTTACCATCAGGTTTACCAACAAGAATCCTGTAAACACTACTTTCCTCTGCCATTCGTATCACATGGCCTGTCCATCTAAGTTTTCTTGATTAAATTATTCTAATAATAATAATAATTAAAAAGTTGAAATAGTTTGTTGTGTTGCTGGAGAAGTAACGCTAAGATGATGTTTTTATTTGTTTATTTGGAGATTATTTTAACCATACCCAGGCTGGGCTTTATATACGTATGTGGAGGCCCGGAGCTTACAGCACCAAGACCTCACTCCAATCACCTCTACACAGTTTCAGTTACAACTTCTTGCCAAGTTACATGGTGTGGTTTGTTATTATATGTTTTTCCACATGCGAAGTACCTAATTCTTTCATTATGTGGCACTTTTCAAAGCAGTCTTTCCCAGTGAAGCCCGGAGCTGCATTCCTCAAGTTTACCCTAAATTCTCATCTAATCTTGATCGTACCCTGCATAATTTTGAGCCTCCTAATCCTACTAGCTGCTTTTAATCATGGAAGTACTCATTTGAGCACAGTTCTTTTTCAATAGCTCTAGTAATTACTTTCACTTTCTAATGAGAAAATTGGCTTTATATGGGATGATAATATGTGAACATTTCTAGCATAGATCATATTCACAAATAAAATGTACGTACATGTTATGAACACCAGAATACACTTATTTATTGAATCATTCCTATATCCCCAAGTATATGTACTTATTGAATTTGATTGGGTGGGCAATCGGGTGGGCACAGGAATTCTTGGGTGTGCGCTTGCCCACCCGTGCCCACCCCTGTCGCCGTCCCTGCGTACATTATAAATAGCACAGGTAATGCTCAATTCGCTCCGCCTTGCCAGTACAGTTGAGAATTTTGTTATGATTAAGCACTAAGACGTTAATACGTCAATAGTAATGCAATTAGTCTAGTATTACATTTCCCGGCTGCTATCAAAGTGGTTTGAGCTTAGTTTCCTTTCATTTATCTAAAGTTGTTTGCATGACAATAAAGCTAGTTGTCATTATCATATCTTTGTATGGGCGATGATATAGACCGATGACGTAGTTTCACAACTTACATGTTGAACTTCACGTTAGCTAGAATTTTTGACAATTAGTGACCATATTTTACCGACAGTTGCCGATTTGTTTGTACCAAAATGCTCGACCGTTTTTCTGCCGCCGCACAAAATTAGGGAAGGGGTTTGTTCTGACGTGTGAAGAGCTGCAACAGCTGTTTGTGGCACTCATAGGAAATTACAATCCACACAATGTCCGTCGCAGAACCTATTCTGCACCCAGTGCGGTAACCACTTTTTAAAATTGCAATTTGACCAGCTTTGCCAATTCTAGCGACACGTAGTAGCCATGTGTTCACAGTATGCACGACAGGGTGTCCCAAAAAGTTTAACACCATATTTTTTCATGCATGCGGACAGTGGCGCTAACTTAAGAGCCCGTATCACCGCTGGTGACGATACCTAAAAAATAGGTTCTTGCGTCGACGTTCTGTGCTCGAACAGCCAAGTGTGTGGAATTTAAATTTTACTGAGTTAAAGATGAAATATGAAATTAGTTATGTCGCGAAGCCTTTTTTTAAATACATTATTTATTACGTAGTTTTCCTTATCTCAATTTCGTAAAATTCACTTGCTCGCCAATTGTATGTAGTAACTTAAATCAACATTTTAAAGCGCAAGAAAGCTTCAACTGTTCTTCTACAGCAAAGAAATGAAACTGATCTTACATAATTTTCTTTAGAATGTCTGTAGTTTTTCGACGTACAGAGCAATGTATGTAAATTTTAACTTCGACTTTTCTAAGCTGGTCGCGCTAGCCGTTTCCCCCACTGTACCGCTCGCGCTCAAACCCCCCCCCCTCCACAGTCCTCCGCCGACCCTTTTTTCTTTCACAATCGGCCAGTCTTCCAAGAAAACCGCATGTTGAGAGCTAGGAAAAGAAGAAACAAGGCAGGGAAAGGTTTTGGGGGAGAATCAATGGTTTGGGCGATGCTTGTAAACAGTTCTTCACTATGCGATATCCTAATACTAAATCACGATGGGTTTGTAGTGCAATGACAACAGTGAAGGACGGGGGCTTTGCCCAGTATATTGTTCACAAATGGGAAGGGCTGGTTGCACAGACTGAAGTACACCTTTACAAAAGGTTTGCCTGCAAAAGAAAAATTGTGCCAAATTATAACTTTTTTTTGTGAGAACACGAAAGTCCATTTACCAAGGGATTTTTTTTTTAGGGGGAAGGTGACTTTACCCAAAGTTTTTAGGTAAATATTGTGTAAATTCTATCTGGTGGTGGATTATCAACTAGCCACGCAAATGAATGACTTTTTAGCTGTCCATCATAAATAAGTTCAATGAACGTTCATTGTCAGTTTGAGATATTTCTGAGGGTCAATGGTAAAAAATACTTGATGATCTGTTATGGTAATAGTGCTATTTTTAAACATTTTGAACGTCCGTTCAATTTAATTTCGAATTTGACTCCTTTCATGATTTGTAAGTAGGGGGATAAAATATATTTACTTAATACTTTACTGTGTCATCATATACAAAAATACTTTTAGGCATAGGTCTTATGTAAAATAAAATACATTAATTATATGTTGTTTTTTCTTTTCCAAAGACATTATTTAGTTGAATAATATGACAGACTTACTATTGATAATGACCATACAAAACACATCATAAAAATTTCATTCACTAACAACTTTCTGGGACCGGCCACCGTGGGGGAGTGGTTAGCACATCGCGCTACGACGCCAGGGGTCCCGGGTTCGAATTCCGGCTTGACCACGGATGTTTGTGAGTGTCCATTCATCAATTTCATCATATCATCACTCATCCCCATCTTCGCAAATTGGCCAAAAGTGGCACAAAAAGCGAAGTAAAATAAAGCAAATCAATTAACTTTCTGGATATACGACAAATAACACTATTTCTGTATAAGGAATTTTAGGCGTGCTCAGATCCTCCGATTATGGGGAGCAAGGGCCTTGATAAGAGTTCAGCTGACGAAATAAAGCCCTCATTCCATCTCACTGCTTTTATTACATTGGTGGGAACAAAACAGGGTCATGTGTGTCCCGACCCACCTAAAATCACTTTATTAGATGAATTTCAAATTCAGTGGCACCATTGTTCTCTGCTGGCGCTTTATTTTCCATCTCTGTCGTTCAAAGACTAATGTACGCATAAACGTGGTTTAGTACCGCAAATTCAAAAGAACTACACATAATTTATTCATGTGCAATATATGGGCAATTTATTCTGCAGACACATACAGATAATACAACTAAAGAATGAAATATGTGGAGGTGTTAATAAGAAATTTGCTAGTGGGAGAGTCCAATTACATAGGAAGTAATTCACTACCCTTTCCTTACGTAGTTAATTGGAATTTTCGTCGGTTTGAAAATAGTATTTACTTTTATTTCTATAAAAGCATAATGTTGTTTAAGAAGGGTTATTAGATTCCTCTGCACTAAATTTCAAAGTGAGACTATTAAGGGGCAACTTCTCCCTTCCCCCCCCCCCCATTTACTCACCGTATGCAAAGAGTGTGAATACTTTTTTGCTGAAATGGGAAAATGAACCACAGCAAGAAACTAATAAAATACGCGTACGTCTGTTTTTATGAACAGCTGCAGAATTATCTACAAACTTGTTGAAATTCACAGTTTTGCTAGCTTGTACTCACTGGACGAAATACATACAGCCAGGGACGGCGCTACAAGGAGGTCAGGGGGGATGAAACCCCAACAACAGATCTAAGCTCCCTGTAGCCCCCAGATTTTTATAGTGCGGTAGACGCCTTGCGATCGAAAATTAAAGAAGTAGAAGCTATCTTACGTAATATTTTCAGTAGTTGTAGCGGGCGGGCTCTACGCCCTCTATTGAGGCTCGGTGAGGCTCGCCTTAATGGACTTGTCTCGTAAGGCAATGAGCCTCATTTGATGGCAGTGTTGCCAGCTGCTTACTCGAAAAATTCACCAAGAGTTTTTTTGGGGTCTAACGTAGCCTCAAGCAAGGAGCTGGCAATTTTGCTTGAGGCTCGCCTTAATAGATTTTTCTTGTAAGGCATAAGCCTTATTTTCTCGCAGTGGTGCTAATATTTTACTCGAAAAAAATCACCAAGGTTTTTTTTTTGGGGGGGGGGGTAAACCTAGCCTAAAACAAGGAGCTGGCAATCTTGCTTGAGGCTTGGCTTACAGTGCATAAAGCAAGGAGCTGGCAATCTTGCTTGAGGCTTGGAGAGAGAGAGAGGGAAGAGTTAAACAACCGACAGCTGCCAACACCCACCCTAACCTAACCTAACCTAACCTAACCTAACCTAACCCACCCTAACCTAACCTAACCTAACCTAACCTAACCTAACCTATTCTAACCTAACCTAACCTAACCTAACCTAACCTAACCTAAAGCAAGGAGCTGGCAATCTTGCTTGAGGCTTGCCTTACAGTGCATAAAGCAATTTTGCCAACCTACTAGTATTTTTGCCATGGCTTTTTACAAAAAAAAAAGAGAGGAGAGAGAGAGGAAAAAGTTAAACAACCGACAGCCCACCTACAGTTTTTTTTGTCTAACCTAACCTAAAGCAAGAAGCTGGCAACTTTGCTTGAGGCTTGCGTTACAGTGCATAAAGCAATTTTTGCCAACCTACATATACTAAACAAGAAGATAGGTTAGGTTAGGTTAGGTTAGGTTAGGCAACAAACATATATACTGCCGTAAAAGAGAGGAAGATATGGATGGATGGTAATATAGTATGTGTGTGCGTGTGTGCGTATAATATGTAGCATTATTAACTAGAGTGTGTTGGCAATTTACTTGCAACTAAAAAAATAGAGATGCCAATTTTGCTGTAAGATGAAGAGAGAGAGATTTATGGCTGGCAACAGTGGTGGGCGATGTCCTCTCTCTTCTGTGCAATATGACATTATGATGTTACTGTAGTTTTTGACGAGGATTACGAGTTAACTAAAAAAAACCTGCAACTAGAGAGAGTTGCCAGCACACACACGCTGTTGTAAGAGAGATGGATGACTGGGAGAGGCAGCATTTCTGGCATTTCAGCAGGTCTGGCAACTGTTGAGAAATAGTGACGTCAGTTAACAGCATTGGTAGCAGTGATGCGATGCGATGCATTAACTTGTGAATTTTCGAACTCGTAAAATGATGTGGCTGAAATATAGGGGGAAGAATGGCTATTCACAGTGGCGGATGTACTTCCTGTTTTTTTTCAAAAGCTAACAATAATGATGGAATTTCATGCTGACGCATTTATTTTGTTCAAAAATTCGCGTTCAGCACAGATAATGCTATGTAATTTTCACATTAGCTCAGCCAACTGTTGAGAAATAATGACGTCAGGTAACAGCATTGGTGGGGGTGACGTGATGAATTTACGAAAATAGGAAAATGACAGTGCTAAAAATTGAAGTATAGAACTATTTTCTAGAGCATACACATGATGCTTAGGTTACAACAGCTGTTAACATCAGGTCTGGCAACTGTTGAGAAATAGTGACGTCAGTTAACAGCATTGGTAGCAGTGATGCGATGCGATGCATTAACTTGTGAATTTTCGAACTGGTAAAATGATGTGGCTGAAATATAGGGGGAAGAATGTTCTAGACTGGATTTCTACTAGTCCACGTTGTTAACCTACATATTACTCCTCGACTAATAAACTAGAAGCTCGAGGGGCATCAGGTCTTATTTTTTATTGTGAGCTGCAAGAAGAATATTGTGATTGTGATTGAAATTAACTAACGTGAGTAAATTTGTTTGTTAGCTTGCATGAGTTGGCTTTGTGTTATATAAATAGGGTAGTGTTGCTTCTGTGAGTTGATTCTGTAATAACCAAACAAATGTAAAGAAATTGTAGATAAAAAGTAAACAATTCTTAAGCATATTGTGGAAGGAATATATACTCGCAAAGCACGCAAAAAGAAGAGAGAGAAAGTATACAAGTTTTAAGTGTGTTGCATGTATCTCTCTTTTTTTTCTTGCTTTTTTTTATATATATATTTATTACATATTACTATATACACCAAGCATATGCAAAATAGCAATATGCAGGGGTGTAAGAGAACGATTTTCTGGTAAGACGCCCAACAGTTAACCTCACTTCCACGTAGTACACTCTGGACTGTAGAGTAACGAGGCTCTGGCGTCTGGCAGACCAGTATAATTTTGCGTGTGTTAGCCTGTTGTTTTTTTTGTGCCTTTGATATTTAGTGGGGGGTACATAGTGTTTCGAATTTTATTATTATTTAGTTTTATACACAGAAAAGATATTAAACATAAAATTAAATAAAATAATATCTAATTATGTTTTTTTATCACAACAAGCATTCACAAAAAAATAACAATAATGTGGTTTAAAGTTTTTTAACGTAATTGCTACGTAAACAAAATGGCCGACTTGCAATGAGTGTGTCAAAGTTTTTTAAGCCTAATTGCTACGTAAACAAAATGGCCGACTTGCAATCACCGTGTCAAATATGAATAGATTGAGAGATGGAAAGAGAAGTTAAATATGCTTAAATAAAGTGCTCCTCTGTGCATAGCACCATACCATAAAAGCATATAGGAAAACTGCCATGTTTAATGCATGAAACTTAAATATACATATAAAATTAAAATATTTGGTGCTGACCACATCACACATTGCTGATTTTGCATTGTACTTTCCTATATTCACATATGTACAGTAAAACTAATCGGGACTAGGCTTTTAGTTTTTTTTTTAAAATAGGATCCGAACCACTATGTACTTTTATCGGGTTCGAACCTAGGACCTCTTGATTACAAGGCAACAACACAACCACCGCACTTTCGAACCCTAATGAATATGTAGGAAAAAACAACGGTATATACATAATCCAAAATTGCGTGGTTCTAGGCCCCATAGGAACCGAGAAAATCAATGTCTTGGAAAACATCTTAAGATATTTGTCTTAATCTTTAAGAAAGTCGACTTCCGGTCTGTCAAGATGTTACTTCCGGTCTGTCAAGAAAATTTTCTTAAGACAAAAATCTTAAGACGTTTTCCAAGACATTGATTTTCTCGGCTCCTAATTGAGCTAGGATGATGATTTTAGGTTTGTTGGATAGGATTCGACGAAAACTATTCGACTAGCAAATAAAATCGATTCCACCCCCTCAAGTTTTGGAAATACAGACAATTTTTTTATTTTTTGAGAAACTTGATTTGCTGGCTTAGTTTTTACCCTATTTCGAAAATTTTAATGACATTTGATAAAAAATTGAATGTACTCTACAACCTATTGGAAACATAATGATTAGCACTTACTGTTTTCGAGTTATTTTAAATTTAAATTTCAAGATGTAATTTCAAAGTTGTTTTGTAACTCGTAAACTATGGGTCGTAGAAAACCCATTCTTGTTTTATCTGCTATTGCCCGACAAATACTATTAAACACAAATAATGTTTATTGTTTGATTTAAAAAAAATCGAAAATAACTTTGTTTTCTGAAAATAAAAAGTGTGTATGGAAAAAAAACATACGATTGTGTAATTTTTTATGATGTATGTTTGCATGTAAAAATAAGTATACCTGAAAATTTTAGAATTTCAAAAATAGCTATATATTTGCTATTATATCAGCCGAAACAATAGAATATATATAAACAAGTACATTTTCATAGTTTCATACCTCTACTAGATTGGTAGAAAAATATACTAATGGGCAATAAAATCTGAAGAAGATTCGTGTCTAGCAAAAAATAAACTAAATAGAATTACACATGCATACAATATTTATTGTGCTTTTTTTCTATCTACAATTATATTTTTCTTATATATTTTTTTTAAATTTTTTTACAGGGTTTATTAAAGCACATATTTGAGGAAAACAAAATTTTTCTCGTAAGGCATTTTTTTTTGTAAACACTCTACCACCAACAGATCACATATAAATAAACATACCCCCCAAAAAAATGCGCTCCATGAAAAGTTGCCCTGTGTGCAAAATAAACATATCAAGCAGAAATTTTGCAAGACATTGTCGTACCTGCGTGCCGGGCAAGCATTTGGGTGCTAAAAAATCATGTCCCAGGTGCGGTATACATATTACTATTAATAATTTAAAGAGGCATATAACATTATGCAAAATTGTCGTCGGAACACCTGTTCCACAACCGTCGACCAGCTCCACCAAGAGGAAGGCAGAAGCAGCCTCCATCAATGCACCACCCACGAAACGTGTCAAGCCTGTGGCGAAAGCGAACCGGACTGCTTTCGAGCGTTTGTTGGAGGACTTTGTCCTCACTTCGGAGGGCTTATGCGACGTGCGTAGCTTTTTGGAGGAGAAGCGAGCAGAGATAATTTCCATCCTCGGTGATGCGCTTGCAACGCACTCCACCAAATTCTACGCATCGCTACGTTGCCAGTACAAGAAGCCGTCCGATGAAATTTACAGCTTCTGCCACAACACCAAGGCGAAGACGCTGCATCTGGCGGATGTCGACAACCTCGAGGTCATCTACAACAAGTTTGCCGAGGAGCTGGTGGCGAAACAAGAAGAACATGAAGCTGAGGGCTCGGGGGGTTCGCTGTGTGGGGGGCCTCACGAACTGTGCATCAAACTTTGCAAGTTTACGCCCCTCTCCGCCTCCAGCTACGTCCCCTTACCACCTTCCATCGCGGCAAAGAAGGCCGTCCTGAACATTCAGAACAGCGACGCCAAGTGCTTCGTATGGTCGGTGCTTGCAGCTTTGCACCCTGTCCACTGGAAAAACCATCCACATCGAGTTAACCACTACCTACCCTACGAGGCAGAACTGGAAGTTGCCATGGCTGGGATCGACTACCCGGTGGAGGTCCCGGATATTCGCAAGTTTGAGGCCCGTACACGCAACCCTCGGTTGGCCATCAACGTTTATGGCCTCACTGACGAAAATGTGGTGTACCCCATCCGGGTGAGCGACGTAGACGACGATGGTGCTCGAGAAATTCATCTTCTGCTCATCAAGGATGAGACCCATCACCACTACACCCTCATCCGTTCCATCTCTCGGTTGGTGTCGGGTCAAAAAAGCAAGCATCGTGATAGCATAGAAGTTTGTCGAAGGTGCTTGTCAACTTTTGATAATCGAGAACAGCAGGACTACCAGCGCATCAGAGGTTCCAACATCGCTGCAGAGAAGCTTGCTCGCCACAAGTTCTACTGTAGTAACAACGAGCCTGGGGTGGCAGTCTTGCCCAAACCTGGCACCGTGGAGCGTTTCAGCATGCACGGTGCTATTATGGAGCATCCCGCTATCATCATCGCGGATTTCGAGGCCTTCCTCAAACCCCTGTCCACTTGCGATCCAGATCCCGAAGTTTCCTCCACCACCCCTTACCAACTCCACGAGGCATCCAGTTTCGCATACGTTGTGGTGCGACGTGACCAGCACATCGCCCCCGAGCCCTACGTGTACCGTGGTCCCGACGCAGCCAAACACTTCCTCGAGAGGATGGTTGTCGAGGCCAACGAGATAGGGAAGATACTGTTGGCCCCTAAGTCTATGCTCCCACTGTCCCCCGACGATCAACGTAGACACGACGAGGCCATCGCTTGCCCTGTCTGCGTCAAGAAGTACACCGCCAACAACCGTAAAGTCCAACACCACGATCACTTTAACGGTAGGTACGTTGGTCCATGGTGCAACAATTGCAACCTCATGGCCCGGGACCCGCGATTTATCCCTGTGTTTTTTTCACAATGGCTCGGGATACGACTTCCACCACCTCGTCAAGCATCTTGGGTACGACGACATGCGAATCAACGTCCTGGCGCAGAACGAGGAGCGTTATATTAGCTTGAGCAAGTGGGTGCGAATCCCAGGATCACGCTCTACCGTCGAGCTTCGCTTCCTCGACTCCCTGAGGTTCCTCCCGGCAAGCCTCGATGCTCTCGCAGGGAAGCTTAGCGACGAGCAAATGCTCATCACCTCAGCAAACTTTCCGAACTTGGACGCCGGCCTCTTCAAACGTAAGGGGGTCTATCCCTACGAATACATCACAGACCCTTCCAAGTTCGCGGAGACGTCGCTACCTCCCCAGGCGAAGTTCTACAGTCAGCTACGAGGCTCGAACATCACCGACGAAGAATATCGCCATGCCCAGTCCATGTGGCGCGAGCTGGGCTGTCGAACTCTCGGGGACTACCACGACGCCTACCTCAGACTTGATGTGACGCTCCTCGCCGACGTGTTCCAGACGTTCCGTGCGACCGCAATGAAGATCTACCAGCTGGACCCCGCCTACTTCTATAGTCTCCCCGGACTGGCGTGGTCAGCCATGTTTCTGGTGACGAAGATCGAGCAGGAGCTTCTTTCCGATTATGACATGGTGCTGTTTGTGGAACGCAGCATCCGGGGTGGCATGGTCCAGGTGTCGCAACGGTACGCGCGCGCCAACAACCATCACATGGCTACTGGCTACGACCCCTCACAACCGTCCAGCTACATCATGCACACGGACGTGAATAACTTGTACGGACACTCCATGATGCAGCCACTCCCCTTTAGAGACTTCGAGTGGGCCGACCCCTCCAATTTTAATATTGAAAGCTTCGACGATTCAGAACATGTGTTCTTCGCCGAGGTTGATCTGCAATTCTCCGAGAAGCTGCAGGATTTGTTCAACGATCTCTCCCCTGCACCCGAGTTCAAGTGTCCACCCAATTCCAACCAGAAGAAGCTCATCATGGATTTCGAGCCCAAGAAGAATTACGTCCTACACTACCAGAATCTCCGGTGGTTGATGCAGCAAGGGGTCACGGTCGACGCAGTTCACCGCATCCTCAAGTTCGAGCATTCTCCGTGGTTGCGTCCATATATTGAAGTCAACACCAAACACCGCACCGCAGCCACGTCCGAGCTTGATAAGGATTTCTTCAAGCTTATGAACAATGCGGTGTTCGGGAAAACCATGGAGAATGTACGGAATCGTGTAGATGTGAGGCCAATATCAAACAAAGCACAATGTCGCAGGCTCGTAGCAAACCCGTTATTCAAATCGAGGATCATTTATAACGAACAGCTTGCTCTGGTGCATATGAGGAAGGGGGAGGTGAAGCTCAACAAGCCAATTTATGTTGGCGCCTCAGTATTAGACCTGAGCAAGCTGCACATGTTTCAAATATATTATGGGATACTACGCCAGCACTATAACGACAATATTAGCCTACTCTACATTGACACGGACAGTTTAATATACCACGTTCGCACAGCCGACGCGTACAAGGATATGGCCACGGTTTCATCTTTCGTTGACCTCTTCGACACCTCAAATTTTCCCCAGCCGAACCGATACGGCATCCCGGCTCGCAACAAGATGGTGGTCGGCAAACTCAAAGACGAGAAGAAAGGTGATTTAGGTCTCGAGGTTGCAGGTCCTCGCGCCAAAACCTATGCCATCAAAGCCGAGGGCAGCGTTACCAAGAAGGCCAAGGGTGTCGGCAGACAGGTGGTTCGGGAGGATCTCACATTCGACGACTTCTTCGATTGCGTCAAGACCAGGTCGCCGGTTCTAAGAGCAGAACAGCGCATCCAGAGCGTCGACCATGTGTTGACCACAAACAAAGTTAGAAAAATTGCGCTGGATCCTGATGACAATAAGAAGTACATCCTCGAGTGTGGTATTCACGTATCGTCGTGGTGGTACTATCGCTTAGCAAAAAGCAAAACCTGCAACATATGTCCATCTTCAACAGAAGATTCATAAAAACAAAACAAAAAAAAAAAAAACACTTTGACTGTCATTACAAAAAACTTTGACCGTATTCTTAAATAACCAGCATGCCTATGAATTTGTTCGGTTTCAAAAAACAGATCATTATGGAAACCATACCAGATCATGAAGTCTTACCTTCCGTGTTACCTAAACTCAACGGTCTGTTGATCATTCACCTCAACAGCATTTGGACGAAACTGAATGACGATGTGGGCAAGATGTTTTATGTTTTTAATAACAATTTACATTTCTACGAAATTCCGATCGACGGGAAACTTCAAATCACCGTGAATCCGGAAAACGCAGGCGAAATCAAAATTTCTACCGGCAAGAACATTTTTCGAATCAAGCACGACAAGATGCTTTCTAACATTACGTACGATGTGTCTGCCGGAGATTATTTTTACATAGAACTCCTCGGAGATTACGACAAACTCATTCCTCTTTTTGTAGAATTACGAATCGTCTATCCTATTATAAATAACCGTTAACCAAAAATGCCTAACGACATTTTCGGCAACACCAAGCGTGTAGACCATGCAGAAGAGATTCTCATGTTGGACATTCGAGTTAAGAAGTTGAGGACCGATTTGATTGCTTTGCAGGAAACCTTAAACAAAAGTTTAGAGTCGGAAATCGCCACGCTCCAAACGCAATGTCTCGACCCCATTCTGAAAATCGATTCCGAACTAAAAACACTCATAAAAAATTATGTCGACGTACCTTCTTACGACAACATTCAAAATATACAGTTGAGCATGGATTCGCTTCAAAATGATTTGGCCAAATTACAGCAATTTCAATCGAAAAATGAAGATTTGGAAAAATTGAAACTCGAAATCGAAGAACGAACTTCCGCAATAGAAAAGAATTTCTCTGAACTTCAAACCGTCGTGAACGATATTGATGTAGAACGCTTGCATGTCGTCGTTTCCAAATTACAAGAAGAATTCACCGGCACGTTGGAAGAAATTAAATCCAAGTTGCAGACTTTGGAAGATACCATGACGAACCTACCATCGTCGGACGAACTGCAGGTCATCGGTAAAAGCGTCGCGAACATAAAAATTCAATTGGAGGCCTATCGAGATTTCGAACATATTCAAACCACCATCGCGACGCTTCAGGCGTCCTTGGAATTGATCAACGAAGAAATTAAAAATATTCACGCTGAAGCGAGAGCGTTGACGAGCATTCAAGACACGTTGAGCACGGTTCAGCAGAAGATCGAATATTTAGAAAATTTGAACGTCGAAACGAATCTCGCTCATTTTCATCACGTACTCGACAACATACAGGGTGACTTGGAATCGTTACGGACGAGCGTGCCTTCGAGCGAAGATTTGGAAAAATTGAAAACGCCGGTGACGGCACTATCCGATTCGAGCGACATCAAAAGTTCGTTGAGCGATCTCGAGAGTAGGGTGGCCAATCTCCCCACCTCCAAAGAATTGCACGCTTTGAAAAGAAACATATCTCGAATGCTGAAACGACTGGAAACGGAAACGGCGAACGTGGAACAGATTCGAGACGAAATCAGTTCGCTGGTGTCGACGCTGCCCACTTCGCAGAGCGTCGCCGATCTTCACACGCAGTTTACAGAGATGCGAAGCATCGTGAACGATCTTACCGAGAAGAGCTCGAAATTGAATCAAGTCGAGAACCTTCAGAACATCGTCGTCAACATCAGAGATCAAGTCGGAGTGCTGGAATCCACGCAGGAATCGACGCTGGCCTCTTTCGGTGCCAAGTTGCAAGAACTCAACGAAAACTACAAGCAGTTGAACGTGGAAGTGAAAATCAAACCGTCGTTTTCTGCCGTAACGGATACCATAGTCGAGCATTTGCTGCCCATCGAAAATAAACTCGGACAAGTTCACAGTAATCTGCTCGGCGTCGACACTAAATTCGCTAAACTGCATTCTCTGCAAGCCATCGAAATCAACAGCGTACCCAATCAACAAAGAATCTCCACGTTCGCCGAAGGTAACAAACTGTACATGTTGCATCCTTATCATCCGTACTACAAGTTTCTCCTCGATGGCACGATTCAGATAAACGAATTTTCGTACTGGTCTCACGGCAGAAAAGCTAGCGTTCCCACCATGACCTTAATATCGAATCGTGGTGTCCAGAAAGCAGGAAACATTCCTCTGGCACGTTGGAACGAAACGCGCAACATATATGAAATACACGAAGACGAAGATCTCACCGTTTTCGACGTGAGTGCCGGCGATAAGCTGATCATTCAAAACACGAGCGAAGTGCCACCCTCTTTGAATCCCATCACGCTTGTGCTTCTCTTGAAACGTAATCTCTAAACAAAAAAAATGTCTAGGCAAGCCATCGTCGAAGAATTGCATAAACCTGCACGCCGTAACTACGAACGTTTGGCCGTGGTAACCAAGGGCATCGACGACCTCTGGCAAAGCGACCTCGTGGAGATGAGTAGCGGCAATTTGAAAAACGTACATAAATGGAACAAGGGCAACAAGTATCTTCTCACCGTCATAGACACGTTTTCGAAATTCGCATGGGCTCTACCTTTGAAGGCGAAAACGGGATCGTGCGTCACGGAAGCATTTAAATTAATTTTTCGCGAAAGCGGCGGCAGACGACCACGGTTTCTGCAAACAGACAAGGGTAAGGAATTTTACAACGCTGTATTCCAAAAGTTTATTCAAAAACACAAGATTCGACATTATTCGACCTTCAGTCACGTCAAAGCCAGCATCGTGGAAAGATTCAATCGAACCTTGAAAACACACATGTGGAAACGATTCACGCTTCGGGGAAATTACAAATGGGTCGACATCCTGCCGGAACTCGTCGACACCTATAATGATACGGTACACAGAACGATAGGCATGAAGCCAGCCGACGTTACCAAGTCTGACGAGCAGCGTTTAATTTCTACAGTTTACTGTCCAAAGTACACACCCACGACAAAAAAAGCTAAATACAAAATTGGAGACCGGGTGAGGATCAGCAAATTCAAACGCACCTTCGAGAAGGGATTCACAAAAAATTGGAGCACGGAACTTTTTACGGTGGTTCGAGTTTTACCCGGAAACCGACACACGTATATAATAAAAGATAGTAGCGGCGAGATTTTGAAAGGAAGATTTTACGAAGAGGAACTCTCTAAAACGAAACACCCCGACACATACCTCATCGAGAAAGTATTGCGTAGGAAAGGTGACAAACTGTTTGTCAAATGGCTGGGACTTCCGGAAAAGAGTTGGATCGACGCGAACGAAGTGATCTTGTGAGTACGTGGAACGTGGTGAAGCGTCTACCGGATCCGGAAAGTCAAACGAAGAAAAAGAACGGCGAGTTGCTTCCCGACAGCATCCGCTGTCTGATCGTAGGTCCTTCGGGGTGTGGGAAAACGACACTGCTCGTGGACAATTTTCTCCTCGCACCGAATTGGTTAGATTGGAAGAACAGGCACCTGTACGTGTTCTCGAAAAGTTTGGAGCAATCCAAATACCAGCAACTGATGAAACTGTACGATGGTCTGGACATTGCAACGTTCGCCTCGGAAATAAAACCACTCGACGATTGTCGTGAAAATTCAGTCGTTGTGTTCGACGACGCCATCCTGGAAAATCAAAATGAAATTCGCAACTTTTTCACGCTAGGTCGTCACAAAGGAATGGATTGTTTTTACCTAGCTCAAACGTTTTCCAAAATTCCAAAACAGTTAGTGCGCGACAACGCTAATTTCATATGTTTGTTTCGCCAAGATCACACCAACCTCAAGCACGCGTACGATGACTACGTAGGCGGTGACATGAACTACAATCAATTTTCGGAAGGCTGCTGCTCTACTTGCTGGAACGCTGACGATTTCGGATTCGCGACGATCGACATGACGAGGAAACCCAACGACGGAAAATACAGAAACAAAATCAACGACTTTCTAAACGTTGCAACGTTGTGAGAAACGATGTATATAAATAAACATTATGACGAAACGAAAAATCGAAGACGAAAATCTCAAGTTGCGAAAATACCTCGCGAAACGCTTCAAAGGTTGGAAATCCGAGAATCGCGGATTCTACGAAGAGAAGAAACGTCAGGATCAACCCGTGATCGATGCCATCAGCGGTCTAGGTAAAGAAATTAAAAATGTCACGGAACAAAATAAAAATTTGATCAACGAACTCGTACCGCTCGCAGCTAAAAGTTACGCCGTACCCACACCCATTTCGAGCATTCCTTCGACGCCGTTCGAACTGAAGGATGCACCGGCGCGACGTCGAGCCATAGGCAGCACGTCTTCGGATAAAATCGAGTTGGGACCTTTGGCACGAGACTACCTGAGCACGGGGAAATTCGACAAAGATGAAGTGTTCGGATTGTATCCCAGCATGGAAACCAGCGAAGGCGGCGGTGTGGTGTGGAAGATTGGGAAATCGAAGGTGACCTTCGAAGGTAACGACATTAAAATTAATTTAGGCGACAAGGATAGTTGGAACAGGTATCCGGGTACGGTGGGACTGTGGGAACTCGTCGCCAAAAAGCAGCCGAAAGATTACACCGACGAAGATTACCAAAGTTACAAGGAAATTCTGATCATGACGGATGCCTTGTACCAGAACAACGACGCCTCGCAGAATAGGGTGAAATCGAGCAGCGGCGAGAAGTACAGGAATCTCATCAAACCGATTTGGAACCAGGTCAAAACAGGCAGCGGCGTCAAACGCTACAACACGTTACCCAAAGAATTTGTTTGGGTGGACGACGTGAGGAAACTCGTGGACCGATTGTTGGTGATAGCCGGCGAAGAGAATGCAGGCAACCGTAATTTCTACAACGAGAAGGTTGGCATCGTGGACATGATCAGCACGAAACTTTCCAACTTCATCGTGAACGACGACAAGGGCATAGGTTACCTGATCAAATTCATCAACACGCTGCCTCCGAAATTTTGGAACGTGGCCGAAGGAAAGGGACTCGTGAACGACATCATCAACAAGTTACCTTTCGAGATGCATCTACCTGGCTACCAGTACTGCGGACCGGGTACCAAACTCGAGAAAAGATTGGAGAGAGGAGACAAGGGTGTGAATCCGTTGGATGCAGCATGCAAAGATCACGACATCGCCTACAACACCACGCAGACGGATCTGGACGCACGTCACGAAGCAGACAAAAAATTGGAACATGCAGCTTTCGAAAGGTTCGTGAGCAGAGACGCATCGCTGGGTGAACGGGTCGCCGCACTGGCGACACGCCCATCGCCATGAACACGAAACAAAAATTGGGGTGGGGTATATAAATAACATACCGTAAAAAAACTACACAAGAAAAAATCTCAGAATATATATATAAATAACATACCGTAAAAATAACACATAGAGCATCAACATGAAGCCCAAGGGTGTCGTGTACCAGATACCATACTCCAATCTTAAAAATCTAGGTGCTCTCGATGGGTTACTCACCAAGAAACAACGCGAGAAGAAACGTTCTTGCTTGTCGAAAGGACACGGAATGAAATTGCTGCTTAGCACACCTCAATTGAAAAGATTGCAGCGTTCGCGGAAACAGCAAAAGGTCGGAGGTTTCATATTCAGCATCCCGGCCATCCTGGCAGCATTGGGGGCCGTTGGAAGTTTAGCCGGCGGAAGTGCCGCCATCGCGAAAACCGTCATCGACTCGAAGAAGAACAAGGCCGAGTTGGAAGAACAGAAACGTCACAACCTGGCCATGGAGAAGAAAAAGGGGAAGGGCGTGATGAGAAAGTTTAAAAAAAAGAAACAGAAGCACTCACCAACCGAGACATTGAATCTCTGATCGAACCGTTACAAATCAAATACTTCAGAGGAGTTTTCATGTCCGACTCGCTACCTTCAAGCGTTAAAAGAAGAGAATGCGGAGTAGTCAACTTGGACGGTCAAGAAAATCCAGTCACGCATTGGATATGTTACCACAAAAACGGTGATAAAGCATTTGTTTTCGATTCTTTCGGAGGTGTTCCACCTACAAATTTAATTTATTATCTGAAAACGAACAAAACCTCTATATACTACAACGACGAGCGCATTCAAAATTTCGGAGACGTGAACTGCGGCCATCTCTGCCTCTCCGTGCTCGCGTTTCTCTCTAAAATAAATAACCCTACGATCGAGGATTTCCAGAAAGCATTGTGGAACCTCAAACAGCATCACTAGGATGGGCGTGTTCCATCTCACGAGCGAATCTTCAATCTTGAAACTCACGCTGCACGACGACATCGTCTATCCTAAATCCGTGGCTCTGCGTGCATTCTACAGCATGTACCTCATACCTAACGTCACGCAGCACAACAACAAAATTAGCGTCGGAAGCGAACACATCGTCGTCACGCCAGGCCAATACAATCTTTCCACTTTGCAAGCTCAATTACCCAAAGGCACATACCTTTCTCAAAATTCGGTCACGCACAGAGTGGAAATCCTATCCGCGACGGAGACCGTGGACCTGGGCACCATGGGAGAACTTTTAGGTTTCGAGAATGACACAAAACTCGAAGCTGGCATCAAGCACACAGCAACCAACATTCCTAAATTCTTGGCCATAGAGACTCTGAACGTACACTGCAACGTGGCGGAAGGTATGATCACAAAATCCTCGGACGGATTGTTAGGAAGTCACAAGCAGACGGGAATCATAGCCACTTTCAAACCAAGTTCCGAGTTCATGCAACCGATCATCTACACGCCCTCTTCGCCGATCTATTTTCCAGTATGTCGCAACCGCATAGACGACATAGAGTTGGTGGTGACGAACGAGAAAGGAGACGTGGTGGATTTCGCAGGTGCCACTACGACAGCCATCGTGGAGATCAACATATAATAAATAACCATACATGTAAAATGGAGCAAATCGAAAGTTACGAATTGCAATCTTTCCCTCCCAACCGTCGCACGTTCGCCAATCTGAACGAGGCGAACAGGGAGATCGAATACGACGTGGACGTAGGCGATGGGTTCATTCATCCTCACAGAGCGGACCTCTACCTTCAATTCGACGTGGTGAAGAAAGAAAGCGGAGACGCGTTTCCCGCAGCAGCAAACTTGATACTCGTGGACAACTTCGTGCCACACCTGTTCTCGCAGGTGGAGGTGAGGAAACACAACACCGTCATCGACAGAATAGATTATCCAGGCATCACGTCGACGGCAGTGGGAACGTTGAAATTATCCAAAACGGACGCAGCGTACTACCAGGCCGGGGGATTCGAAGCCGGGACCAAAATATCGACGAGAAGTCACACGGTGCTCTTTCCCATGCGTCTGCTGCCTGGTTTCTTCTCGGACTACAAGGAGATCATGTGGAAGGGAGGACTGAGGATCACGTTTCGAAGAGCGGCCAACGACAACGACGCACTCATGCGATACGCTACTTTGGGTCCGGACGGCACCACGCCGATAGCCAACACTTTACCCGAAGCAGCGAAATGCGTCATCCGGAGCATGGAATTGAGAATGCCGGTGGTGGAATACGAAACAAACTACGCCCTCAAGTACAAAGCGGAGATCTTGAAAAGTCCGCAGGTGCCGATTCACTTTCACGGTTACCAGTGCGTGCAGAAGGTGGCATCGGGAAGTCACATGGAATTCGACGTGACGACGCAGTTCAACAACATACAGTTCGACATGCCAGATTTCGTCGTAGTGCTTTTTCAGACCGGGAGGGACAAGAATCAGGAAAAAGATTCCAGCAAGTTCGACGACTGCAAGATCAAGAACGTTTATCTGAAGAACGGTAGGAACGAAGTGTTCCCGCGCGAGAATTACAACCTCGACGTGACCAAAAACGATTACCTCAAACTTTACGAAGCGTTCTCGGCTTACAAACGCGTGACCGAGGGAAGCGTGGACATGTACTACACGCCCAGCGAGTTCAAAGCACGGAGACCCATGACCGTCATCAACACATCTAAGAGAAAGAAGGTTGTGGTCAACGATCGAACCAACATCAAGGTCGTCTGCGAGTTCCACGATGCCTTGCCCGAGGATACCCTATGCAGTGGGGTTTGTGGTGGGGACAGCACCACTTACAAGTGTAGAAAGTATGAACCCCCCCCTTAAGCAGTTTTGCTATACTTAAAACAGGCTCAACATGCCCAAATGAGCTTTTTGCTCAAGTGTGGAATCTTGTCTAATCCAAGATTTTTGTAAAAAAGCCCTCATGGAATCCATGAGAAAGTATGACCCCCTCAGATTGATGAGGCTACACTTATAAAAGGCACTTCTGAGAGATTGTTGTCCATAAATTTGTTAAAAATATGCCCCTCTTGTGGCCACACTTAAAACTAGGCCACACACACACACACACACACACACACACACACACACGCACACACACACACACACGCACACCCACATACTCACATACACATATTTATTTTACCTGGAATATTTCAATTGGGCACCAGGCTCAACTTGTATATCTAGTATTAAGATAATATAATTCTTCTAGAATTGCTCTGTGACTCTCTTATTAGTATAATTTATTCATATTTAGAGTCTGTCCAAGTTGTTATATAAAATTAATACACATGGCATTAGGTCAGTGCCTTCTGGGACATGCATGTCTGTGCAGGTCAGATTCCCGCGCCACGGAGTTGTGGGATCAATATTCGGGGCAATTTCTCGGCGCGGCAGGCAACAGGTGGGATCGGATCGATATTTCGAGCAGAACAAGTTCTATTGCCTGCATGTATTCTTATTGACAAAGCTCGTGCAGTTCTATTGACTGATTGGAGTAGTTCCAGACAATTCCGCTCCCCTAAGCGTGGAGGCGCTGCGGTCTCGATTGCATGTACGCTCAGCAGAAAAATGGGATGTACGCTCAGGAGACAAAAATATAAGAAAAGGTCTCATGTTTCTGAATGCACCCCCAACCTACCCCCACACACCCCCAACCCACCCCCATATACCCCCAACTCACCCCTACACACCCATATACACACCTACCCACCCCTAACCCACCCGTACCCGCACCTACCCACATCTATACATATTTACTCCCCGGTCACTTCTATTGCATCATGTTGTAACTATTTAATCAATTAATATTGTACGACATAATGCGATGTGTGGTGTTTTCTGATTGGTCCGACAAAACTATAAAAGCCAGGGCACAGTGCAGATTCTTCACCATTGCTGGCTCGGCAGTGGAACCCACAAGTGGGGGATAGAACCTGAACAGGCTCCACCAAAGTATAGGAGACTTGAAGCATATAATTTGGCGGAATAACCTAAGTAAGGTCATAGAGACAATATACACTGATACAATAAAAGCCAATTTTTGGCAGGGGGGCCAAAGTGGTTCCTAAATACAAAATAATTAATATCTCAAGAACTAATTGACATAGAGCTATGCAGTTTTTTTTGTCTGTACTGGAATAACCCAAGTAAGATCATAGAGACAATATATACTAATACAATAAAAGCCAATTTTTGGCAGGGGGGCCAAAGTGGTTCCTAAATACAATATCTCAAGAACTAATTGACATAGAGCTATGCAGTTTTTTTGTCTGCACTGAACTCAACTGATCCAGTACAGAATTTTGATTTGAATCCCAGGAAATTGTATATAAATACCAAAGCCAAAAATATTAATACACATACACACATATATACATACACACACACACAAAGCACAGTACTGAACCCAACTGATATTTTTATCCAGCATAGAATTTTGAATTGAAACCCAGGAAATTGTATATAATAAACAACAGCAAAAATGCCAAATCAAAAATATTGTAATCAGTGCAATAAAAATATATCCAGCTCTAATTGGGCCAAGCATCAAAAAATTTGTAATCCAGACAAATACAAAACTCCCACAAAAATTTGCCCCAAATGCAATAGAAAATACAGCCTGCAATATTTCACATATAAACATAAAGATACTTGCTCTGTACAGTCATCAACACAACCATCCACTTCTGGTCTGAAAAGAAAGCACGAAGCACCTCTTAATGCCAGAGCAGCAAAGCAGCCACGCTATGAACCCATCTGTAGCAGTTTTAACGGCCAATTAAGGGATCACCGGTTTGTATCAGAGCCAAGATGCGGCATTGAGAATTTCTTGAACAGTGTAAATCCTAATGTGCAGGCAATTCTAAATGCACAAAATGGCTCTTATAAGCTCTTCCTCAAATTGTTTGTACAATATAAGAAACCAAACGGCACAAAATTTATACATCCCCACTTAACAGAAACTGTACCGGTATATTCAAATACAAATTTAGACAGAATAATAAGCAGATTGATGGATCAATTGAATATGAAACACTCTGAATTTGCAGCAAAAGAGTCCGGATGGAGCCTATGTGGCTCTCCGCACAGGCTCTATGTTAATATTTCTGAATTCAACCCGTTACAAGGATCTACATATCTGCCATTACCTGCTAATATCAAAAACAAAAGAGCCGTGGTCAATATAAAAAACACCGACCAGAAATGCTTTTTGTGGTGTATATTAGCTGCTCTGTTTCCAGCTTCAAGAAATCCTCAGAGAATAAATTATTACAAACAGCATGAACATGATTTTGACGATGCAATGGAGGGTTTGGAATATCCAATGTCTGTTCAGAATATTGATAAATTTGAAAAAAGGGCCAGGCACATCAATGGCAAGCAATTATCTATTAATGTATTTACTTGTTCCACTGGCAATTGCCCGATAGCACCTCTCAGAATCAGCACAATTGATGATGAATCTGCTATTCCGATTGATCTGCTCTTAATTGAAGGGGATGGCACATATCATTACACTCTGATACATAATCTTGAAGCTTTGGTGAGAACACAACTAGACAAATATAAAAAAATATTCAAGTTGTGCAGAAGATGTTTAACTGAACTTGATGGTAGAAAAATGGTGAAGGGGGTTTGTGAAGAGAGTGCAGAAATTGCTAAAAACAAGTTAATTGAGCATCTGAAATACTGTGGCAATCATAAACCTGTTCATATGGTAATGCCTAATCCAAGTGAAAATTGCAAATTCAAAAAGTATGAAGCCTCGTTGGAACACCCAGTATATATTGTCTGGGATTCCGAATCGAATCTCAAATCTCTTGCATTCTGTAGCCCAGATCCAGAAGAATCTTCAATTACACCATACCAGCAACATGAACCTTCCAGCTTTTGTTTTATGGTTATACGGGATGGTGTTGTTATTAAAGAATATTCATACAAGGGACCAAATGCCATCAAAATATTTGCACATATAATAGAAAATGTGTGCCGTGACATAGCATCTAACATCTTATTAAAATCAAAGCCCATGTTGCCTTTAACAGAGGAACAGATTGAGGATTTCAACAATGCAGAAAAATGCCCGGTATGTGATTGTGAATTTTCAGATACAAATATCAAGGTACATCACCATTCTCATACAGATGGTCGATATAAACAGGCCCTGTGTAATAGCTGTAATATTAAGATCAAGAGACCAAGATTTATCCCCATATTTTGCCATGGAGCATCCAATTATGATTTCCATCATCTGATCAGGTACGAGGGGTTTGAGAAGCAGAATTTAAATATTTTAGCTGAAAATGATGAAAAATATATAGCTATTAGCAAGATAATTAAAGTTGATGGTGTTCCTATTCACATAAGATTTCTTGATTCATACAGATTTTTATCTGCTAGCCTGGATACACTGGCCAGTCAATTACCTGATGATCAATTCAAAATCACACGTGCATTGTTTCCAAATCAGGACCTGAAATTAATTAGGCGGAAGGGTGTATATCCATATGACTATGTTACAGGTTTTTCTAAATTTGATGAGTGTTCCCTGCCACCACAACAAGAGTTCTACAGCAGAATCAGAGGATCTGGAATCAGTGATGATGATTATCGCCATGCTCAGTTGATGTGGAACAATTTAAAATGCAAGACATTTGGTGATTATCACATGGCATATTTAAAACTTGATGTCACCCTCTTAGCTGATATATTGCAGGCATTCAGAAAATCTTCCATGCAAAATTATGGACTGGACCCAGTGTATTTTTACAGTGCCCCGGGCCTAGCATGGTCTGCAATGTTTTTCAACACCAAAAAGCAATTGGATCTGATCCACGATCAAGATATGTATCTGTTTATGGAGAAATGTATAAGAGGAGGGATGGTGCAATGTTCCCAGAGATACGCCAGAGCAAATAACAAGCATATGCCTGATTATGATCCAGCACGGCCATCAAATTATATACTGTATGTAGATGCAAACAACCTCTATGGTCACGCTATGATGCAAAAACTGCCATATGCAGGGCTTGAATGGGTCGAAGATTTCAATATTGAGAATCTTAAGAATTTTGATGACAGTGAATATGGCCTGTTCTTAGAGGTTGATCTGACAATTCCTGATGATTTGCACAATAAATTTTCTGATCTGCCCCCAATACCCGAGGTTCAGTGCTCACCTGGCTCTAAACAGAAGAAGCTCATGATGACCCTGGAGCCGAAACAGGGATATGTCACATATTACAAAAACCTCCAGTTCCTGATGAAACATGGTGTCCAAGTGACTAAAGTTGGCAAAGTCTTAAGGTTCAGGCACTCAAGATGGTTGAAACCATACATTGATACAAACACGGAGCTTCGAACATCTGCAAAGAGTCAATTTGATAAGGCCTTGTTTAAATTGATGGTGAATTCTGTATATGGCAAAACAATTGAAAATGTCAGGAAACATACCGATGTTAAAATAATTACTGACCCCAGCCGGAGCAAAAAATTGGTTGCAAAGCCCAACTTCAATTACAGAAGAATTTATGATGAGCACATGGCACTTTTCAACATGATGAAAACAAAGATTAAGTTTGATAAACCTATTTACGTAGGGGCTGCAATATTGGAATTGTCCAAATTACATATGTTAATATTGTATTATGATGTGCTGAAACCTTTTTATGGTGATCGTGTAAAATTATTATACATGGACACGGATAGTTTTATTCTTGATATTCAAACAGAAGATGTTTATCAAGATATGGCACAGCCTGAATTGTTTCAATACTTTGATACCAGTGAACATACAAGAATTCAACCCCACAACAAAAAGGTGCCTGGCAAGTTAAAAGATGAGACATGTGGTGATGTTATTGTGGAATTTGCTGGGTTAAGTGCCAAGGTGTACAGTTTTAAAACATGTAGTGCTGTTGTCAAAAAGGCCAAGGGTATTGGCAGAGTTACTGTGGAAAAAGATCTTGTATTTGAAGATTATAAAAATTGCATCAAATCCCAGAGTTCAATCAGAACATCAGAAAATAGAATTCAGAGTGAGGATCACTTGTTGACTTCAAATGTTGTAAGAAAAGTGGCCCTGGACCCACATGATGATAAGAGATGTATTTTATTATGTGGCATACATACTCTACCTTGGGGGCATTGTGATTTGAAAAGTGGGAAACAATGCCCAATTACAGAGCATGATTTGAAATAAATAAACATGCCTATGAACTTATTTGGGTTCAAGAAACAAGGTATTATGGATCTGCCAACACCACAACCCTCTTCCGATATGCTGTCTAAACTGAGTGGCTTGTTAATTATTCATCTGAACAGCATACTTACAGATAATGATGAAGAAACAGGCAAAACATTGTACATATTTAACAATAATTTAAATCATTACCAATTACCTGTAGGTGGTCAATTGCAATTTATTACAACCCCTGAGGGTGATGTCAAGATTTCAGTAGGGAGAAATATTTATAGAATTAAGCACTCAAACATGATTTCTGGCACTGTATATACTGTTTCTGCTGGTGACTGCTTATATATTGAGGTCCCTGGATCTTATGACAAGCTTATACCCTTTTTTATAGAATTAAGAATTAGATACTCTATAATAAATAACCAATAAAACAAAAATGCCTAATGATATATTTGGCCACACAAGGCATGAAGATCACAGTGATGAGATTCTGATGCTTGATGTCAGAGTCAAGAAATTAAGAAGTGATTTGCAAGCTTTACAAACCACACTCAATGCCAGTCTTCAATTAGAAATTACAAATTTGCAATCACAATGCATGGACCCTCTTCTTAAAATTGACTCTGAACTCAAAGTGCTGCTTCAGAAATATACTGATCTGGCAACATTGGATAATTTTCAAAGTTTAGAAGAGGCTGTAGCAGCTCTTCAAGCCAAATTTAAGACCCAGGCTAACAACTCCGAGCAATTGAAACAGCAATTGGAGGAACAGATAAATAATGTCCAGACACAGCTCCAAACAATTGTCAAAAGCATAAAATCACAAGAAGATTTTGATCTAGTCATTTCCACTCTAAAAGAACAGATTCAATCACTCCAAATACCTAATCTGGATCCTCTGCACAATGCCATAGCCGAGGTTAAAGAAAAAATTGAGACACTTGAAAATTTTATGAACAATTTGCCATCTTCTGATGCTTTGAATGCAATAACTCGGAGTGTAGCAAATATTAAGCTGCAACTTGAAACATATGAAGATTTTGGAAAAATTCAAAGTTCCATAACCCATCTTGAAGGTATCATAGCAGCAGTGCAAAGTGATTTGGCAAATGTACTAGAATCTCGCCTGCCCGGGATTGTAGATACCCTTGTTAGTGTCCAACAACAAATCACAAAGCTTGAAAACCTCAACACTGAATCTGAGCTATCTCATTTTCATCACTTGATCGATGATATCCAAACAAAGCTTGAAATTTTACAGCAATCCACACCCTCTCAGGCCGATATAGCCCTGCTCCAAAATGCCATGCAAAATGTGGCTGATGCTTCTGAATTAAACAATGTAAAATTGGCACTTGAATTTTTGCAAAATACTGTATCAAATCTACCTACATCACAGGAACTTAAAAATATTAAGAGGGCAGTGAATCGCATATTGAAATCAGAAGATATCAAGAATATCCAGGCAGAGATCAAACAACTCACTCAGACAGTAGCCACTCTTCCAACCAATCAACATATTAATGAATTGCATGCCCTGTTTGAGGATATCAGAAGACAGGTCCATGATCTTACTGCTCAAAATTCAAAATTGGCAGTTGTTGAAAATTTGCAACAAATTGTAGCTAATATCAAGCAACAGCTAGGGACCGTGGAATCCAATCAAGCAAATGCTCTGTCTGTTTTTGCCACCCAGCTACAAGAAATTGTGCAACAATACAAGAGACTTGCTGTGGACATAAAGATCAAGCCAGGCCATGATGATGTTGTTAGGACCATCAATGAGCACCTTGAATCTGTAACAAGCAGATTGCTTACAGCAGAAAAAGAAATAACCGGCATAATCGAGAATCCAAAACATACAGTAATTCTTGAATTGTACAGCATCCCCAACAAAGAATATGATTCACCATTTACACCAGGTGGCAAAATATATATGCTGTCCCCTGCTCAATTTTATTACCAGTTTTTTGTTGGGGGCACATTGAGACCAATCAAGATCAAATATTGGCATCAGCCACAGGCACATCACTACCCTACCTTATCAATAACAAATGCTGAGAACAAACCGAAAATCACCAGTGTGGAGTTAGAGGATTTTACAGACCCCAATACATTAGAAACAGCCTATACTGAAGATGATGGCACTCTGGAATTTAAAATACAAATAGGGGACAAATTATATTTAGAAAATCCTGCAGTATCAGCTGCTGAACACCCTATAGTTGCAATATTCTTGTTTACATATTATGTCTAGACAAATTATTGTTGATGAATTACACAGACAGGCCAGACATAATTTTAAGAGACTGCCAGTAGTCACAAAGGGCATAGATGATTTATGGCAGAGCGACTTGATTGAGTTGGCAACTGGACAGTTGAAAAACTTAGACAAAATCAACAAGGGCTACAAGTATCTACTCACTGTCATAGATACATTTTCAAAATTTGCCTGGGCTCTGCCACTCAAATCCAAGACTGGAACATGTGTTACAGAAGCCCTCAGGACAATCATCAATCATTCAGGAAGATCACCGCGCTATTTGCAAACAGATAATGGCAAAGAATTTTATAATTCAGTGTTTCAACAATTTATTAAAAGCCAGGCAATAAAACATTATTCGAGTTACAGTGATCTCAAAGCCTCAATTGTAGAGAGATTCAACAGAACCTTAAAAAATCTTATGTATAAACAATTTACACTTCAAGGTAATCATAAATGGCTTAATATTCTTCCAGAACTTCTACATAAATATAACAACTCGGTTCATTCTACAATCAACATGAAACCCTCTGAAGTAACTTCATCTGATGAGCAAAAATTGATCAGCACTGTTTATTATCCTAGATACCAGCCAACAACAAGAAGAGCCAAATACAGGGTGGGCGACCAAGTAAGAATCAGCAAATATAAGCACTTATTCAAGAGAGGCTTTACGAGAAACTGGAGCACTGAATTATTTACAGTGGTTCAAGTTAAACCCGGGACCCTTAACACATATATAATAAAAGATCACCGAGGAGAAATTCTCAAAGGCAGGTTCTATGAACAAGAGCTCAGCAAAACTAAACAGCCTGACACATATCTCATAGAAAAAATCATCCGCAGAAAAGGCAACAAGTTATTTGTCAAATGGCTGGGTCATCCGGAAAACAGCTGGATCGATGCAGACAAAATAATAATATGAGTACCTGGGATGTTATAAAAAGGCTGCCAGAACCTGAACAACAGAATAAGAGAAATGGCAACTTGCTGCCTGATAATATTAGATGTCTTATTGTTGGGCCATCGGCTTGTGGTAAAACTACACTAATGGTTGATAATTTTTTATTGGCACCCAACTGGTTAGACTGGAAAAACAGGCACTTGTATGTTTTCTCTAAGAGCTTGGAACAATTAAAATATCAGCAGCTGATGAAGCTATATGATGGATTGGATATTGCCACTTTTGAATCAGATGTTAAGCCACTTGATGAATGTCTCGATAATTCTGTTGTTGTGTTTGATGACATTATACTGGATAATCAAAACAAGGTTAGAAATTTCTTTACACAGGGCCGGCACAAAAACATTGATTGCTTCTACCTGGCACAGACTTTTTCTAAAATACCGAAGCAGCTGATCCGAGACAACAGCAATTTTATATGTGTGTTTCATCAAGATCATACCAACCTCAAACACGTACATGATGAATATGTAGGTGGGGACTTGAGCTACAATGATTTTTCCAAGTTTTGCAGCAAGTGCTGGAACCAGGACAGTTATGGGTTTGTCACAATTGATATGACAAGAACACCCAATAGCGGCAAATACAGAAATAAAATCAACGATTTTCTAGACGTTGAGACATAAATAAACAACCATGAAACGACCAGTCATTGATGATCTTAAATTAAGAGATTATCTTGTAAAAAGATTTAAGGGATGGAAATCAGAGAACCGTGGAATTTATGAAAAACACAAACAAACAGAACAGCCTGTCATTGATGCTATTAATAATTTAGGTAAGAATATCAAAACTGTTACAGAGCAAAATCAAGATTTGATCACAGAGCTTGTGCCTGTAGCTGCAAGGAACATATTAGATTATCCATTCACCCCACTTTCCAGTATTCATACACCTAGTCCTGTTGCCCCTCGAAGAATTGAAGCTACTCTGGATCCTATTGAATTGGGTCTTCTTGCTCAAAAATATTTAACCACACCTAAAGACAACAAAGATGAGGTCTTTGGCTTATATGCCGACACAGAGCTTGATGGCAGCATCATACATAGAATTGGTAATTTCAGAGTAACTTTTATGGGGGATGATATTATTGTATATTCAGAATCTCGTCTCGGAGAAAAAGGTGCTTTTGTTAAGTACCCCGGAACACCTGGATTGTGGGAACTGATGACTCGGAAGAGGCCTGGCAGCTATACAGATCAAGATTATGAACATTACAAAGAAATATTAATAAAATCAGATGCTCTATACCAGAACAATGATCCCACACAAAAAAGAGTCAAGTCGAGCAGTGGAGCAAAATATAACAACTTGATCAAGCCTATATGGTCACAGATCAAGACTGGCAGTGGAATCAAACAATACAACACACTGCCCAAAGAATTTGTGTGGGTTGATGATGTCAGGAAACTTGTAGATAGGTTATTGGTGATAGCTGGGGAGGAAAATGCAGGGAACCACAATTTTTACAATGAAAAGGTTGGAATTATGGACATGATAAGCACCAAATTGTCTAATTTTATAGTGAATGACCCTAAGGGGATTGGATATCTCATAAAAATTATTAATACTCTACCACCTAAATTTTGGAATGTTTCTGAGGGTCGGGGCCTTGTTAATGACATTATAAACAAGCTGCCATTTGAACTACACATTCCAGGCTATCAGTATTGTGGTCCAGGCACAAAATTGGATCATAGATTAAACAGAGGTGATCCTGGTGTTAATCCCCTAGATGCTGCTTGCAGAGACCATGACATAGCATACAACACACATTCTGATCTTGACAAGAGACATGTTGCAGACAAGAAATTAGAAGAGGCTGCATTTGGCAGATTTGTAAGCAAAGATGCTTCTTTGAGTGAAAAAATAGCAGCATTGGGAACCACCATAGCTATGAGCACCAAACAAAAACTGGGGTGGGGGCTGTGAACATGTATATAATAAACCTAGAATGAAGGCCAAGGGTGTTATGTATCAAATACCTTATGCAGGTCTTAAATCTCTTAAAACTATTGACAGTCTCTTAACCAAAAAGCAGCGCAAGAAAAAAAGCTCTTGTCTTGCAAAGGGACATGGTATGAAATTGTTGCTTAGTACCCCCCAATTAAAAAAATTACAACAATCCAGGAAAAAATTGCATACAGGGGGATTCATATTTACCATCCCTGCCATCTTAGCTGCTCTCGGGGCTGTTGGGAGCTTGGCTGGGGGATCAGCCGCCATAGCAAAAACAGTAATAGATGCCAAGAAGAATAGGGCAGAATTAGATGAGCAGAAGCGCCATAACCTGGCCATGGAGAAAAAAGGCAAAGGTATTAAGAGAGCCATGAATAAGTTTAAAAAAAACAAGAGCCGCTTACAAACCAAGATATTGAAGCTTTAATCAAGCCATTGGGCATCAAACATTTTAGAGGTGTGTACATGTCTGATTCTTTACCAGAGCAACCACTCAACAAAGAGTGTGGCATTGTTAATTTGGATGAGTACAAAAATCAGGGCACTCACTGGATCTGTTATCTTAAATATTTAAACAATGAGGCATTTGTGTTTGATTCATTTGGAGGTGTTCCACCTGAAAATTTAGTAAAATATCTAAATTCACCTAATCTTTATTACAATAATGCCCGTGTTCAAAACTTCAAAGATGTTAATTGCGGACATTTGTGTTTATCTGTTCTCAGATACATGTCTCAAATAAATAAACCATCAATTGAAAATTTTCAAAAAGCCTTGTGGTATCTGAAACATCATGGGGGTATTCCATCTCACCAGCCAAAATTCAATATTGAAACTCAAATTGCATGATGATATAGTGTATCCCAAAACAATAGCTCTCAGAGCATTTTACGGCATGTACCTGATCCCAAATATTACTCACCACAACAACACAATTGCAGTAGGGGATCAAAAAATTGTCATCACTCCAGGGCAATATAATCTGTCCACTCTAAATGCTCAATTACCCAGAGGTGTAGTGTTAAGTCAAAATTCTGTCACTCACAGAGTAGAGATTGTATCTGCTACAGAAACAGTGCATCTGGGTACTATAGGAGAGCTGTTAGGCTTTGAGAACAACACAAAACTTGAACCGGCCATCAAACACACTGCTATGAATATACCCAAATTCTTAGCCATAGAGACTCTGAATATTCACTGTAATTTGGCCGAGGGTATGATCACCAAATCAAATGGCATAGGCACTCACAAACAAACTGGCATCATTGCAACATTCAAACCTAATTCCGAATTCATGGAGCCAATCATCTACAATCCATCCCCAACATTATATTTTCCCGTGTGTCACAACAGAATAGATTACATTGAGTTGATGGTCACTAATGAAAAAGAAGAATTAGTTGATTTTGCTGGAGCCACAACAACTGCAATCATAGAGATTAACATTTAAATAAAAATACATACAATGGAAAATATTGAGAGTTATGAGCTACAATCGTTCCCTCCAAACAGGAGGACATTTGCAAATTTAAATCAACCCAACACAGAAATCGAGGTTGATCTTGATGTAGGGGATGGCTTTATACACCCCCACAGAGCAGATCTATACATCAAATTTGATGTCGTAAAGCTCGATGGAACAGATTATCAGGCAAATTCAAACATAAGATTGGTGGATAATTTTGTGCCGCATCTTTTCTCAGAAATTGAGATCAGAAAGCATGGCGTTGTTATAAACAGAATAGATTATCCCGGTATTACCTCCACAGCTTTGGCCACACTAAAATTATCCAAAACCGAGGCTTCATACTACAGAATCGGTGGATTTGAAGCTGGTGATAAGATATTATCTAAAAACCACACAGTGCTGTTCCCGATGCGCCTGTTGCCAGGATTCTTCTCGGATTACAAAGATATCATGTGGAAGGGTGGTTTAAGAATTACATTTAGAAGAGCTGCAAATGATAACAATGCTTTGATGAGGTACAGCACATTAAACCCTACAGGAGAAGCTCTGCCCAATACCCTACCTGATGAGGGCAAATGCATTATTCAGACTATGGAGTTAAGAATCCCTGTTGTTGAGTATGAAGCCAGTTACGCTCTTAAATACAAAGCTGATATAATAAAAAATCCACAGATTCCTTTACAATTTTACACATATCAATGCGTACAGAAGCCTGCATCTGGGACATATTATGAGTTTGATGCTACAAATTCATTCTCCAGCATACAATACGACATGCCTGATTTTGTGGTGGTACTGTTTCAGACTGGGAGACACAATAATCAGGAAAAAAATTCAAGTAAATTTGATAGCTGCAACATCAAGAACATATATCTTAAAAATGGCAGAAATGAGGTTTTTCCTAGAGAAAATTATAATTTAGACATGTCCAAGGATGATTTCCTTAAATTATATGAAGCATTTTCGGTTTCAAAAGAGTCACTACAGGCAATACTGACATGTATTACACACCAGATGAATTCAAAGCACGGAGACCCATGTTTGTAATCAACACTTCGAAAAGAAAACAAGTTGTGGTTAATGACAGGACAAACATTAAAATTATCTGTGAATTCCACGAGGCTTTACCTGAAGACACCATATGTAGTGTTATTCTTATAGGTGAAAAATCATATGTTTATGATGTAAGAAATGAGAGAGTCACGGAGCAATTCTAGAAGATTTACATTGTTTTAATATTAGTGAACCTGGTATCCAATTGAACTTAAACCAGAAATAAATATGTATGTGTGTGAGTGTGTGTGTGTGTGTGTGTGTGTGGCCTAGTTTTAAGTGTGGCCACAAGAGGGGCATATTTTTAACAAATTTATGGACAACAATCTCTCAGAAGTGCCTTTTATAAGTGTAGCCTCATCAATCTGAGGGGGTCATACTTTCTCATGGATTCCATGAGGGCTTTTTTACAAAAATCTTGGATTAGACAAGATTCCACACTTGAGCAAAAAGCTCATTTGGGCATGTTGAGCCTGTTTTAAGTATAGCAAAACTGCTTAAGGGGGGGTTCATACTTTCTACACTTGTAAGTGGTGCTGTCCCCACCACAAACCCCACTACTCAGTGTCATCCTGATTGCAGAGAAGTCCTTCGCCTACGACGTGAAGAACGAGAGGGTCACAGAGCAGTTTTAACAAGTTTTTTAACATCTTTTCTTGCACAAATAAGAAATTTTTTGTACTAGCACAATCAGTTACAATAGCACAATACGAATTTCACTAGTTCAGATCAGTTACAAATGTCAATTTCATTAGTTATCAGTTACAATATCTTTTTTGCACTATAGCACGAGAGACAATCAGAAAACTTGCACAAAAAAATTTGTTGTTGTTTTTACACGTGAAAATTAACAATAAAATTTCTTTTTTATCGTTTCAGATGCTGTCGAAACATCAAAAACACATACACACACACTAGAAAAAAAAAGCATGCAACTTTATTTGTAACACACACATATTCTCCATCTTCATCAAGAAAATATTATAATAAACATAATTATTTTTATCTATATCTCACAATAAAACTCTATATCCAAAAATATCACAACATCAAATAACACTAGAGTCGTTAGTACACGTTGCATGCATTACGGAGGTCCTCTGTAGGGTTTCATGGAAGTTTGGGGGGGAAAAAAAAAACACGTGAAACCCTACAGAGGTGCGGTTGTAGATAACCGCAGCCGTTAGAACCTTTTTGGGTTGGGCACCACGCACCCTGGCGGGGTTAGGGGCCAGGAATCCTAAAAAACAACAATTATTATTTTGTTTGTTTGTTTGCGTCACAATACATAAGCGCGCACGCGTGTGTGGCACATCGTTTCCCCGAGAGAAGTTTACAAAAGTCACAATATATAAACATTGGCCTCTCTCTCTTTTTTTGGAACTTGGAAAAAATTTACAATAAGAGGACATCGCCCACCACTGTTGCCAGCCATAAATCTCTCTCTCTTCATCTTACAGCAAAATTGGCATCTCTATTTTTTTAGTTGCAAGTAAATTGCCAACACACTCTAGTTAATAATGCTACATATTATACGCACACACGCACACACATACTATATTACCATCCATCCATATCTTCCTCTCTTTTACGGCAGTATATATATTTGTTGCCTAACCTAACCTAACCTAACCTAACCTAACCTATCTTCTTGTTTAGTATATGTAGGTTGGCAAAAATTGCTTTATGCACTGTAACGCAAGCCTCAAGCAAAGTTGCCAGCTTCTTGCTTTAGGTTAGGTTAGACAAAAAAAACTGTAGGTGGGCTGTCGGTTGTTTAACTCTCCCCCCTCTGTCTCTCTCTCTTTTTTTTTTGTAAAAAGCCATGGCAAAAGTACCAGTAGGTTGGCAAATTGCTTTATGCACTGTAACGCAAGCCTCAAGCAAGGTTGCCAGCTCCTTGCTTTAGGTTAGGTTATGTTAGAGTAGGTTAGGTTAGGTTAGAGTAGGTTAGGTTAGGTTAGGTTAGGTTAGGTTAGGTTGGAGTAGGTTAGGTTAGAGTAGGTTAGGTTAGGTTAGGTTAGGGTGGGTGTTGGCAGCTGTCGGTTGTTTAACTTTTTCCTCTCTCTCTCCTCTCTTTTTTTTTGTAAAAAGCCATGGCAAAAATACTAGTAGGTTGGCAAAAATTGCTTTATGCACTGTAAGGCAAGCCTCAAGCAAGATTGCCAGCTCCTTGCTTTAGGTTAGGTTAGGTTAGGTTAGGTTAGGTTAGGTTAGAGTAGGTTAGGTTAGGTTAGGTTAGGTTAGGTTAGGTTAGGTTAGGGTGGGTTAGGTTAGGTTAGGTTAGGTTAGGTTAGGTTAGGTTAGGGTGGGTGTTGGCAGCTGTCGGTTGTTTAACTCTTCCCTCTCTCTCTCTCCAAGCCTCAAGCAAGATTGCCAGCTCCTTGCTTTATGCACTGTAAGCCAAGCCTCAAGCAAGATTGCCAGCTCCTTGTTTTAGGCTAGGTTTACCCCCCCCCAAAAAAAAACCTTGGTGATTTTTTTCGAGTAAAATATTAGCACCACTGCGAGAAAATAAGGCTTATGCCTTACAAGAAAAATCTATTAAGGCGAGCCTCAAGCAAAATTGCCAGCTCCTTGCTTGAGGCTACGTTAGACCCAAAAAAAACTCTTGGTGAATTTTTCGAGTAAGCAGCTGGCAACACTGCCATCAAATGAGGCTCATTGCCTTACGAGACAAGTCCATTAAGGCGAGCCTCACGGAGCCTCAATAGAGGGCGTAGAGCCCGCCCGCTACAACTACTATTTTCCATTATAAAACTTCCCTTAGGGCAAGGCCATTGCAATGTTCAAGTACATTTCCTGCTTTTATAAGATCGCAAGATTATTACAACGTGTTGTACGTAAAATCGTGGTTGGAGGTGGCAGCTGCAGATCTGCATGGATCAACAACGGACCAAAGGCTCCCCTCTACCAACCTACCACACACAAACATAAACACAAACATACCCTCTACGCTCTATATATAATATGTGTGTGTGTTTGTGTGTCTGTATGTATATTATAATGCATGTGTGTGTGTGAAGTTCTTGATCTCATGTTGACAAAGTCAGATCTAAGAGCCTAGAGGGTGATTCAAAAGTCCCTCAACAACTCATATATAAACACATTGGTGTGTTCCAAGTGGACGTCATGGCACGGTGCTATATGCACAGGGAACTTTAACTTTACCTTTACCCAGTGGCGGCGATTGGGTTCCAAAACCGAGGGGGGGGGGACAGTATATTTCCCATTGTAGATACTGTACGGTTTAGCATAGTGGGGGGACAAAAGTGGCGAAAAGTGGGGGCCGACTGTCCCCCTCGCCGCCACTGCCGTTACCTGTATATCTTGTATTCGTTACTGAACCCCTGAGTAATTAAGTTTAGTTTTTAAATACGCATATACGAACCCTATACTATGTCAATCACTGAGGGCCTTCTAGAGACTTTCTTGTCTCTGCCCCCACCCCCGCACTGCGGGGTCTTGCGGCTTGTAGATCCGGCAGTGCTCGCTTCTGTGTTCTTCCCCTGTTCTTGTATTCGTGTATTTAAATTATTTTTGTATGAGATCCATATCTCAGTGCCAGTGAGATCCATATCTCAGTGCCAGTGATGATGATGTATTATTGTCCTGTAAACACATTTCCAAATTGTCTCATGAAAACTGAAAATTCTGATTGTTTTACCATGCATTTCCGTCCGAAGTTAAAAAAAAGGAGCAAATGCTGTCGAAAAGACAACTTTGAGGTTACTAACTCGAGAATTTGTTCTGCACATTTTTCTACCAGAATGTTATGAAGTCTGAATTACTAGGAATTATCACACTGATAATTCCACTTACACATCAGCAGGTCAGTGTTCGCGCAAGACGTGTGAAGTAGAGATGGCCAAATACAGATTTTTTTTTTTTTTACTATTCGGGAATCCGATGGAAAAATGAGAGAATCCGGATTTCGGAGGTAATCTCCCCATTTCGGAGACAATCCGGATTTCGCTACAACCATAACTTACGTAGAATTTTCAGTGAAAAATGCAGGCTCAACGAGGACTCGAACCCAAGGATGAAAGGATGGAGAGAACATCGCTGACAATTATACGATTGCCAGCAGGCAGGGTTTCGGAGCTAGGTCGCGGTGGTACTAAAGGAACCCTCCGGAGCGGAGTGATTCAGTTCTTTTTCACATGCATGCTCGGATCCTGAGAGATAGTTCGCAACTATGAATAATAGGATGGAACAGTTAGCAGAATCAAGCATATCTGGAAACTAGTAAGCTGCGTGAAAACTGACATACGTGTATTTCAGGATAACTATGATAGATATGAACAAGAAACTGTATTAGCCTTATCTGCGGATGTTTGAAAAGTCCTGTAGTAAATTCACAAATTCGTCGTTCCGGTTCAATATGAGTAATATGCATTGGCTGTAAATAGTTTTAATTGTATCAAAAATGCTAAAAGTACACATTTTACTAACTACACGACTTTCCCAATGATTCCAAATGACATACAGGAGAGATATCCTGCTACTCGATGTTATAAACTATTCCATATATGTTGGTTATATGCGTGCGCACGGGCGGAGGAGGTGGGGGGGGGGAATTGCCCCCTAATCACGGACGTTCGCTGATTTTTCCACAAAGGGACAAGGAAGGTATTTTTTTCATGGGGCATATCACCCCGATACTAGTGCTGTCCCCTCTAAAAACACCACTTGAATTTGAAATTATCGCATTCCTGCGTCCCCATTACATAATAATTAATGTAAATTACTATGACTGAAATATAATTATACTTGTGAAATATATACTTTTAGGTTGACCTTCGTTTTCGAGGTGCGGTCATCCTTGCCCCCCTCCCAGACGTTCCATGCCCCTATATTATTATACTTTCTGCTAGAAATTTAGTGGAGAGCAATATTGTCGCTGTTATTAAACAATATTATACTCTAAAAGGAAATGGCTCAACCACAAGGGGACAGGGGGCATTGCCTTATGCCTTTTTCCAACCTTGGACGGAAATCAATTATAGGGAGGGGGTTATACATTGAAGTAAAAAAAGCAAGACTAGCAGAATCTATACTAGTAGCAGGACAAAAGGATACTCAAGACGGAATTAGTTTTCACGTCCATCTTGCATTATTTCTTCCAGACGGTCAGGATCACTTGCAGGGGGTTACAGAGGGACAATTGTCCCCTCGACTTTAAATTTTATACAAATAAAAATACATTTCGTAAAATTTTCGTTCTCGCTTCGCTCGCGGTACCTGCTTTTTTTGCGCCCTATTAAATCAATACTGTTTTCAACTTTCAAAAATTTGGATCGAAAAATTTTCTTGCTCGCTTCGCTCGCAGTTTCTTTTCTCCAATACATTGTAAATTACCAGAGAGAAAGTAAGAACAAATAAGTAATGCAGACAGTTGCTGCTATAACAGTTTGGTTTGGAGGAAAACGAGCGCGCACATTTCAGAGACAATCTATATAATTTTTGCTGTTGGTTTGTTAAGGGGCGGATGAATAGATTACGTAATGTATTCAAATAATATGTTAATACCTAGGTATATATATATATATATATATCACATCAAATGCAAAAAACTAAAACAGTGAGATAAAATGAGGTTTTCTTTCCCGATCTGACTGAATTTTCAAGGCTTTTGCCCCCCCCCCCCTTATCAGAGAGTCTGCGCACGCCTATGATGGTGGTACCTTCTTCTAATAATAAAAACAAATTAAAATAACTGTAATATTAAATTAATAATTAAAATATTAATTAATATTGTTATTACATGAATGGAAAAAAGACGGCATATGAATAGGAATATAACCGCACATATTCATTATCTAGCTCATGAATAGTTCAGATCGCTTCAATTTGTATAAGAACAACTGCTCTGGCAAGGTGATTGTGAAACAGATAAGGAATTGAATATTGTTTGAATAACGAAAAAGGATGTTAGATCCATTTGACGAAATGAAAAGCTCTTAATTTAATATTTAATCATATTACTTGAGTAGTGGTGTGCACAAATCTTATTTGATACAGTCATCCAAAGTTGTTTGACCCCAATGTAATCCTTCCCTTAGAATATGTTTGACGGAAATAGACGTCTCTCGATTATACGACAGATGCTAAACAAAACAAGCATATTTACATTATTTAATTTTAGTACTTCGTAAGTCTCTCGTGGAAGATTCGGACTCCCTGGACACCCCGCCTCCCCTAAATAGTCCTTGGCTCTCAGTTGTATTGCGATGTTCGTCAATGTGTGTTTTTCTCGTCTATGTTTTTTGTTCTTTCAGACACTCGGAAAAAGTTTTGTCTTGTAACAGGAAACCTGTTATGGTCAGACTCTTGAGCGGGGGGAGAGTAGCGGACAGGGAACCTTGTGGTCTGCTTCTTTCGACAGAGCAACCCCTCTCTCCAGCAAAGTCCCATGCAATGGATTTGCCTTCGAAGGGGTAAATGGAATCAATATTGGTAAGACTAGGAAGAATAAATGACATCTGTCCGCTGTTTTTTTCGAGCGACGCTGATACGGGCTCTTAAACGGGCTCTGAGAGGTTCACGGTAACGCAAGGCAGGAAAAGAAAGACAAAAGTAGACCGTGTATGCATTTATATAGCAATTTGGTACTTCGTTTTGACAACCATGGGTTCGATGTCACAGTATAACCTGCTCTGCAAATCACATAGCTTCTGAGAGATGCAAATACAAAATTTATTTTAAGTCTACTTTATGCTCGGGTAGGCTAATCGGGACTGGACCTACAGTTTAAAGTGGGGTTCGAACCACTGGGCAATGTACCTCCGCTGGGTATCGAACCCGGGACCCCTTGATTACAAGGCTACGACGTTATCACTACGCCATCGGGGAGGCCCCATTTATGACAATGATGTGACAACGTAAACACTACCCCATTCGGAAAGCTCGGGGCGTAAAGGTAACCGGAGGGTGGTACTCATCGCAGGACAGAGATCAACACGGCTCACTGTAGAGTAGCCGCCCTGGGATTTACTTATCCTCTGATAAATTAGCACCTCGTGAGAGAGTTAAGGTGGCTGGGGCCGGGTGCTGATCACATCACCTTTAATTTGCTGAGGTTGTGGATGTGCGAGGACATACTTCTAAATTGTCTCATACACCTTCAAGGGAGTGGCTTTACCTTTACCAGTGGCGTGCGCAGAGGGGGTTGGTGGGGGTCATTACCCCCCATTTTAGTCCAGTATTCCTAAAGAAAAGAACGGCAAAGTCAGTAAAAAATGGTAAAATGAGGACTGACTGCTAATAAAGTATACGTAACCCCCTCACCTATTTCGAAAATCCTGGGCACGCCAGTGACCTTTACCCTGAATAGTCAACCAAATCCAACACTTTAAAGTTTCCCCTCGAAAAAGTTACAAAATTCACTGTTGCACACAACGATGTGAAACCCGCAATCTGGAAAAGTGGTCGGCAGAATTCTTTCAAAATACTTTCAGAAACGCTGGAAGCTGTGTATCGAAGTGCAGGGGGTCCGGTATGTGCGTGAACACCGTTCCCATTATTTTCTTTTCTTCAAGATCTGAACCTTCGGGACATTGATTGTACAGAATTTAATTTGCCGGAGCAAGTTATCTTTGTAATGGAACACGACATCTCGGCTCTGACAACAGAGCTCGCCTTTAGACATAACCTCCCGTGTAAAGGGGGGCAGTTGCTAAGCAATTGGCGAGAGAGAAACTTCTAAACAAATGCCCAGGGTTGGTTCCGCTCACCAACAAGCATTGTTGCCAAGTACCGGAACTATATATCGAATTTACTGAGCGCCGCTAAATCAAATCTACATGCATTAAAAATATATATCTTCACGATAAATTTCAAATATAATTTTACGAGATTTTTTTTTAGTCAAAAATCGTATGGCGAAGTTAGTTCTCATCAGTTTGTTGACAAAATGTGAAGAATATTTTAAAACTACTTGAATCTGCAAGCATATTACTACTGGTGCATGATTAATTAATAAATTTCGATTATATGCTACTTAGTCCATGACGTCTTATCACTATTCTGGGTATAGCGTTTCTTTCACTTATGTACGAAAAAAGTGACTAGTCGACTCACAATCTCACCATCGAAGGATCCAGGTTCGAGTCCTGGCCTGAACATGGGCATTCCTTCGTGAGTGCCCCTTCATCATTTTCCTCTAATCGTCATTCATCCTCCTCATCGTGATTTGCAGAAAAATTATGTCACCAAGACTCGCGTGGTAGGGATTTTCTTTTGTAATTTAAGTTCGAGTACATTATTTTCTTCTTATGAGGAAATTGATCGCAATATACACATGTTTTCAGTGAACAAGATGCGTCTAGGCAGGTGATAAAGCTAAACCTAAAAATAGACTATGTTAAAACGTGAGATTAGTCGCTAAAGAACGCGTGAAATATCCTCAAAAGCCTCTCGTTACTATTTCATGAATTTCGCTCTCAGCTGCCATTACAAATCCTCCAAATGTAGCGACTTCTTGAAGGTTGTCAACTATGCCAATAAGAGCTTAAGGATGATATGCCAGGGATATCGACAAGTACTTCATATCTTCCCGAGAATCGACACAAAATAAATGCAGGAAGGATAAATCTGATATCAGTATACAAAATAATGAGGAAGATTCTGAAAAACGCAATGGTAGAAATCTTGATTATTAAAAGACCATTAAAATTATGATTTATTTCTTCAAGGAAGTTAGAAGATCATATTACTCTAGAAGCAGAAGCAGAATATACGAATGGACTGCGGTTGTATGGGGGCCGACTCGCACATCAAAACTTTTTAGGTCGGGTTACTGAACATTCTATTACACGTGCGCATCCTTGCGCGCAGGAAGGGAGGTCATAGTGCGTTCTTGGTTTGCAGTCTTTGTAATGAAGAGTATAAAGAGTAAGGGGGGAAACCCCCCGAAGCAGCCGTCCTCCACCCGCATAAACCAGGACGTCTTTTACCGGTTCCCCCGTTTTTCTTTTTATGTGTACTTTATTTATGATATTACATGCATTATTATAACTTTGAACATTGTTTGATTTATGAATTTTGATTACAAAACTTAAGATTACAAGCCAGAACAGGCCTTATTTACATAAGTACACAAATACAATAAGTTGTATTTTTTATACCTAAAACTAAAAATTATTTTAATATTTGTGGGTTTGTGTGTGTGTGTGTGTGTGTGTGTGTGTGTGTGTGTGTGTGTGTGTGTGTGCGCGCGCGTGTGTACGTGGTACGTGTTTTTTTTTAAAAAAAAATATGGATTGGGGTGTATGCAGTGGCGAAGCCTCATAAGAGGCCCGGAGGCCGGGCCTACCCTAATATATTTGGCTATTACGGCTTATTTTATTACTTATAATTTCATTAAACGACGCCTTAATACAAGAAAACTGAAATTCTAGGCCTTACGATAATTTCCACAAATTTCCATCCCTGCCAGAGACTCTATCGTCGGATGTCGAGCCACTTCTCCGAGGGCCTCAGCGCTCCCATAACATTCTATGTGATTCATGCGGGAAAGCATAATTTCAGGGACGCGTTCGCCCGAAATGGACACAGTGAGTCCGGCCTCACACAGTGATGCCAACCCTAGCATAATTGTGCTAAACGTAGTACAATTTGAACTTTGTTGGCACCTAGAACCCTTTGTTTGGGATAAAGTAAAATATGTGCCCCTGGGAGACTGATAAATTGAATTCAGAGGAATATATTTTGAAAAAATAAATTTAATAAGAAATCGCAGATCTTATTTGTTTCCTACAAACAGTAGCATGCCGATCCAGCCACGTCTGGTCCACCGTCCTCTTTTCATCTTTTCTTTATCTTTCCTTACTTAGCTCACGAGGAACATTTTATTGAAGGAAATTGCTAGAAAGTTGGGGTCACAGCACAGATAAAACAAGCCGCCGCCTTTTGTAGTCGTCGAATTTTCTCAAACTTTTTCAAGAGTTATATTGAACCAATTATATTGGTTAAACCATTGTAATTAATTTAATGGGGGAAATTACCAATATTGTTTAACTAATCAACAACGCATGTTCACATCACAACTGCCCCCAAAATAGATGCATAATATGAACTTAAGACCTAAGTCATCCGAGCACAATTTAGTTACATTTAGCAAAATTTAAGAGTTTAATCAGCACACATTTCCTGATTGGGAGGTTGGCAACGCTGGACACACGGTACAAAACTGGGCTTCACATCTGTTTCTTGTCCAGCGCGGGGTGTCCAACGAGGGGGGGGGGGGAGGGTAGAAAGGCAAAGACAACTTGTTCGGATGGCGGAAAAAATGTTTCTATCACAGTGTTCTGCGTTGTCGTTAGTTTCTCGATTTACTCCCGTTGCGTTGTTATTTTATTGTTATATTTTATCTTGTTTTTTTTTATTTTCGTTCATTTACATTTTTGTTGTTCGTTGATTGATTTTCTTTTACTTCGCTTTTTGTGCCACTTCTGGCTAATTTCCGAAGATAAGGTTGAGTGATGATGTGATGAAATTGACGAATGGACACTCAGAAACATCCATGCCCAGGCCGAGATTCGAACGCAGGATCCCTGGCACCTGGCGTAGTAGCGCGATGTGCTAACCACTCCGCCACGTGGGCAGGGACGGCGCTACATGGGGTATAGGGGGGCTGAAGCCCCCTGTAGCCCCCTAGATTTTTGTAGTACGGTCTATGCATTTTGACTGAAAACTTAAAAAGTACAAGTTTACATTTCCCATTATAAAATTTCCATTGGGACAAGTCTAGTTCATTTAGATCGCAAGGTTATTTTATTACGATGTGTTCCAAAATCAGGTGGGGGCAGCTGCACGTATGCCTGATCATTTGATACTAAGTAATTGGCCAATCATGAGTCGCCAAACTTGCTACGAAATCTGCTGCCTACCTGGTAGGTATTCAATTGCTGTGGGATTGTGCTTTGATTGTTGACATATGCAGCTAAATGTGTTATAGCCTTTAAAAATCGTATCACTATATTTCGGAATAGGTACAACAGGTGTGACAAATGAATGTTTATAAGTAGGACGACATTCAGAATCTAAAAAGCGTTATATTCCTTATCTGTTTCTTAGTTCCTTATTCGAATACCGACAATTGCATGAGAGTTAGGGATGTTCTCTCATTGGTTTCATCGTTACATCTATCCTTAACGCTGGAATATGATGTTAAGGAATCGAACAGTACACAAACTATCTAATTTTTAAATGCTAACAATTGAAAATATTAAAATTAGGCTCCCAGTCCCGATAGTCTAGCGATAAAACTACTGCCTTCATATCAAGCTGTCCCGGTAGAGGTAACATTTAATTAAGTGGTTCGGATTCCACTAGAAGCTGTAGTTCTCGTCCCAGTTGGCCTCTGTGCATATAGTGGACCTTAATACAAATCCAATCAACTAATCATTGCAATAGGGTGCGAAAATCAGCACGTTGGGCAATTTTATTCCACGCAGTCCTAGTCCTACATGTTAATTAATTATTATTTGCGATGGTAGCAAATAATTTCTTCTGTGCCGTCACAGTGGCTAATTACTCTTCCGTGGAGGAGAATCAATCTTTGAAGCACATCTAAAACTATTCATCCAATTCTGATCAGCCTTTATGTTCGTATATTACAGCTGCTCATAAAAATAAGCATATCTTATTGTAGTTTCTTCCCATGAGTCATTTTCTCATTTCAGTAAAAAAAAAAAAAGGTATTCACGCTCTTCACATGTAAATAGTGTATGTAATATGTATACTTATATCCAGAGAGTTGAGAGTCACAGTGGCAAAATTTGATTCCGTGCAGCAGAATCAATATTTGAAGCACATCTAAAAACTATTGACCTAGTCTTATCAGTATTTATGTATAATATATTCTGAAATAAGATTATAATCTTCTGCAATTATTTTCACTAATCAGAATGCCCAATGCAAGAGTTTAAACTATATTCATTTATTTTGTGTCAACGTATTTGTCTCCTAGTGGAGGGAAAGTTGTAGTGAAAATATGTTTCTTCTTTGAGAGTGGCATCTCCTAAGTGGGCGGTATTTCCGCATCCTCCACATTTCTAGCCCTAAGTTCTGAATTCCAGTCGAAGGTATTTCATCATGGAAGTGAAGAAAAGTATCATTAACACATTTTTCTATTCAAGGATAGTATTGTTTATTTGATGGGTACTTTACTAAGTTGGTGTCGCTTTTCTGCAGCATGAAAATCTACAATCTTTCGCTGCTTCCTATTGTTATGATTTGGACAGTTTAGAGTTACGCACTCCGAGGCAGAAAATAACTAAAAATAAAGACCCTTCAACAGCTGCTTGCAATGGTTGAAACATTCAGAATTGCCTTTTACGAACTTTATAAGCTTTGTGTTATTAAAATGTGCATGTCCCCATCAACTGAATTGGTAACGAGTTACGAGATCCATTGTGTTCTTTCAGAAACAGCTTGCAAAATCCTTGGATTTAAACAAGGTTGTAGCTACTCATATAAAAAGATGTATCTTATCGTAGTTTCTTGCTGCGGTTGATTTTCATTTTATCAAAAAAGTACACACACTCTTTACATATAAATAATAATACATGTAGTATTTATACGTATATTCAGCGAGTTGATAATAAGTGTAGTTTTCATGGTGTATTTTGTACTGTTCATATGAATAGTAAGTCTGACATTATTCCACTCAATTATGGCTTAGGAAAATACAATATAATTATTGCTTTCTATTTCACATGAAAGATTAGTGCCTTTTGTATATGATGGAACAAAATGCAATATCTCAGTGATTTATCTTTGAATCTGACTGTAAAGTATGTTACTGGTAAAATTATACCGTAGTAAAGTATAAAGTAAATACCTTTTAGCCGGTATTAGTTAGCCCCCTAGAATTTGATTCCGAAATCTGTAGCCCCCCCCCCCCCCTACTTATTTCAGGCTGGCGCCGTCACTGCACGTGAGCCGGCTTTTCTTGTTGTGAGCGTGAAGTGAGCAAGGGGAACAATGAATTGTATAACTCTGGAATGCTACAAAAACAAGCATAAAAACCTATTACCGGGCATAGCGAGTTAGCACACATCAATAGTTACTATTCAGGTACGTTGATAGGTGCAAGGATATGTTGTTACATTTTTAAAAATAACTTTAAAGGTTATATTTTTTTTATATTTTAAAAAAGTCGCACCCATAACAACACGAACTCACACGCCTGTGCCTACCCTCCCAGCGACACCACGCTTAGCCACTGGGTGTATGTAAGATTAACTAAAATAAAATTTTGAAAAATAAAATTTAAAGCAAAAACAAGAGTAAATGTAATTGTATTGCAGTAATAATAATATAAACCATGAAATATGATAGGGAAAAGAGGATGAGGTTAGTGTATTGGTTATGATTGAGAGTAGATAAAGTTATTGCATCACAGAGCGTTTACATATAGCCTATAGGCTACACAAAATGATAATGAAGTTATTACAATTGAGTACAGTTTTGTTATTATAAATGTATTGCACGATTATATTTCAACTTGAACACTTTAGTAATGATTATATATATACGAGGGAGAATCAAATGAAAACCGCAAAAGTGCCATTAAAAATATGTTTTTCTTTCTAGGCGTTTGGAAATTTGCAGACACAGTCCTTGACGTCTTTCCGAACTGGTAGTACGAAGCAGTGCCGGTAGGTGGGGTTGGATGTGAGTAACAGCTGGTTCAAGATGGTGGCACCACTACGCAGTTGCACCAAGCAGGAACAGCGTGGAGCTATTCTATTTTTATGGAGTGAAGGTGTGAAACCGGTTGATATTCATCGGAGAATGCAGACGAAGTATGGAGACGCCTGTCTGTCACAGCGGCAAGTCTACGATTGGTGCAAGAAATTCGCAGAAGGTACGACTTTATTGACTGATGCTCCCCGTCCGGGTCAGGCTCAGCGAGTTCTGACAGAGGAGTCCATAGCCGCAGCAGATCGGCTTATTCAGGAAAACCGGCGTGTCACCCTGGCTGAAATGGCTTCCTTGCTGAATATGAGCTTCGGTTCAGTACAACACATAGTGCATGACGAACTCCGCTACAGAAAAGTGTCCGCCAGGTGGGTTCCTCGACAGATGACGCAGGAACTGAAAGTCCGTCGGGTTGATGATTGTCTAGAGCTGCTGAGGCGTTATGAAGAGGAGGGTGAGGATTTCCTAGCTCACATTGTCACTGGGGATGAAATTTGGGTGCACTATTTTCAACCGGAGACGAAACGTGCAAGCAAAGAATGGCGACATTTGTTTTCGCCGAAACCAAAGAAGTTTCGCAGCCAGCCCTCTGCAGGGAAAGTCATGTTGACTTTATTCTGGGATAAGAAAGGTCCTATTCTGGAACACTACATGCCCCCACGTACGACAGTGACTAGTGCCACCTACACTGAGCTTCTCAAGAACAATTTGAGGCCAGCGATAAGCACAAAGCGAAGGGATTGCTGAGTGCAGGTGTTTTGCTTCAACATGATAACGCCCGTCCTCATTCTGCTCGTGCAACCATGAAAACCATCGACGACCTACGGTTCAAGTGACTACCACATCCGCCATACTCACCAGATTTGGCACCATCTGATTTCCACATCTTTGGTCCATTAGAAGAGGGCAGAGTTTCAAGTCTGATGTAGACATCCAATAGACATTGCACGAGTGGCTACACAGTCAACCGAAATAATTTTTCTCACGCGGTATCGAAGCACTACCTATCCGATGGCGTAAGTGCATTGAACTGGGAGGGGACTATATAGAAAAATAATGTACAACTAAACATAATTCCTGCATTAAAATAGTGGGAAAAAATTAATTACGGTTATCATTTGATTCTCCCTCGTATATATATGTACTTCGGTAGGATGTTTAGGCGAAGTTTAGAGGTTGGGGTACTAAAAGAAGGAAACAAGGCAAATGATCAATAGTTGCAGGAAAGGAGAGGAATGACAACGGCCCATTTCCCTTTGGAGGGAAGGGTGTACAGTCAGAGAAAGTAGTTCTTGGGCCACGAGACCTACGGTATCGTAACATCTTAAAGCCTGTTGTCTATGCAACCCAAATAACAAAATTGTCGCTTAGTTTTGCCTGGCGGACCTGGATTCTCGGGAACAATTGAGTATTGACAGCAGCGTGAGTCATACTCCCAGGCCCAGCCACAACAAATAACAGCTGGGTGCCGTGAGACCACCAGAAAAAGTTCCAGGAATTGGTGTCTTAACAACAGCTACTCGTAAGGAAATGTTCTCTTTACTGATATTAGAGTCATTGTCAAGAAAGTTCACTGAAATGGTGGTTTTCATCGAATCATCATCGCGCAATACACATGCTGTCAACCCAGAAGTCCTTGAAAAAGATTGGAGTAAAAAACAATTAACAAATGATAAGACGAATCGCTATTCATTAGTTCCAACTTAGATTTTTGTGTAAGGCATGGATCATCATGTCCTATCATCCATTTAGTAACTTCATTAATCATCCTCATCGCCTTTGTTGACGCAAGTGCTAGAAAAGCAATATAAAATAAACAAAATTAAGATATTAATAAATAACATTTCCAGCGATTTCACGCAGCGACTCAGTTGCATGTAGACAAAGTTTCATTAATCGGGAACCAAGGGCTCCCTCGTTCTGCTTCACTGTAATTTTCCCTCCACTTTGCCTGCCGCGATTAACCTCAAGTTGATTAATTCAACATTAATTAAAAAACAACCAACGAAACAATCCAATTATGCTAATTTAGAATTTAGTAATAAAATGGGAATTTTGGGGGGTTCAGTTAAGTGGCTGCACATCCATTACGTAATCGCGATATCATCAAATTGTACGAAGCGTGTCTACACCTACGTAAAGTGTCAGTCCCCGTCATAGGCGTGCGTAGACCCTCTGATTAGGGAGGGCAAGAGCCTTGATGATAGTTCAGGCTGGAAAGAAAAACGTAATTTCATCTAACTTGTTTAAATTTTATTGCATTGATGGGTGTGTTTATATATACACCCCTCCCTCCGCACATATACATACATACATACATATGTATACAACACACACACACACACACACACACACACACACATACATATACATATATACCAACAGTAAAAATCATATAAATTGTCTCTCAAATGTGCGCGTTCCTTTTCCTCCAAACAATTGTTCATGCACTTAAGAGAAAACCTTTTAGCAGCAGTACTTCTCTCCTCGGTAATTTAAAATGCATTCGCTCTCAATAAATTTTCAGATCCAAATTTTTGCAAAATGAAAACAATATCGATTTAATATAGCAAAAAAATATCATGGAGTGCCATATTATTCTCTTTACATTTTTTTTTTTTCATTTAGATCGTTTGGCGTCCAGGGTTAACTCCCGCCGACCCCTAGCTACGGCTCTGAACTTCACAAGACTGCAAGAAAAGCAGACATTGCGAACAAGAAAATTTTACAAAATGTATTTATATTTGTATAAAATTTGAAATCAAGGGGGCAATTGCAGCTCTGTCCTTGCCCCTCCCCCCTCCCCCCCCCCGCGGGTGCTCTTGGCGGTCTGGAAGAAATAATGAAAGAAAGACGTAAAAACTAATTCCATCTTGAGTATCCTTTTGTCCTGCTACTCTTGCTTTCCATTACTTCCATGTTTGCCCCCCTAAAAATGATTTCCGTTCAAGGTTGGGGGAGGGGGCTGTGGTTGCGCCACTGCACCCCCTTCTCCCGTAGTTGCTTTGAACTTTCATCGGCTTGAAAATACTGAATTTTCTTTAAGAGTATAATATCGTTAAATAACGGCGATAAGATTCATCTATCCTAAATTTCTAGGTGAAAATATATTAATATAGGGGCATAGATGTCTGGAAGGAGTCGAGGATTGCCACATCTTCCCCTTAGAAAATGAACGTCAACCAAAAAGTACGTTTTCACATGTATAATTTGATTTCAGTCATAATAATTTACATTAATTATTGTAATGAGGATGCTTGAATGCGATAATTTCAAATTCAAGAGGTGTCTTTTGAGGGGGCAACACTATTATCGGGGTAATATGCCCCATGGAAAAATACCTTGCTTGTCTCTTCGTGGAAAAAAATCTTCGGACGTCCATGATTAGGGGGGTTATTTGCCCCCCCCCTTGCCTCCCTGTGCGCACGCCTATGGTCCCCGTGATGGAATATGTAGCGCAAAGCCAGGGCTTTAAGATCAAATTTGCTTTGTTTATGTTATTATTAGTAATTACCTCAGTTTTCTTCGTCTGAAGTTAAATTATTCATCACGACTATTTACGATTACATTAAAGACATGAATGAACATACACAATGAACCCATTTTTGTCGGAACTCGAACTCGGAACCTTGTTCGGCAAGAAATACAAATATCCATGAGGCATGGGTGTTTCATTGGAGATGTTCCTCTACTTCCGTCATTTTATCACTAATATATTTCTTCAATATACAATAATAAATCACAACTAAATAAAAATAAATATTATTTTGCATTTTCACGTGCATATGTTTTTTTACGTTTAGAGTGTGAACTGGCACCTGTTTATTTACATTGTTCTTTATGTTTCGTGTGTAATTAAAAATAGTAAAAATGCTTGTGAAACGATTAGGGCTATAAGAATTCCATCCGTGACGGAGTGTTAGCACAGTGTGCTACGATGTCTGATGTGCTGTGTTCGAATCCCGTCGTGCGTATGGGTGTTCTGTGTGAGTGCCCCTTCATCAATCGTCGTCTCGATTAGCAAGAGGTGAAAGAAAAACGACGCTAAATAAGAAAATAAAGAGAGGTTATAAGAATCATTCTTATTTCCGGATGTGTCCTAGATTTTATAGTTGTGTCTGGCCTCCGGAAGGAATTTCAAAGAAATCTCAAATGTCTCATACGTATTTTCGTCATCACGTAACTTCAAATTAGATGGAGAAACAGAAAATCTGAGGGAAGTCTACAATAATGTGGTTCCTTGGAGAAGTATGCTTAAATCAAAGAGTGTGCATGGTTGCTACTGGATTTTCGGAAAAGCAATTACAATCCCAGCTCAGAAATTACTTCCCGCTTTTCTAGATACGGAAAAGTCCGGATATATGTATAAAAATGTTTACCTTGTGAAGTTTTATCGATACTATAAGTGTCGGTAATTTGTTCGAAGTAACAAGTTTCATTCCAGAAATTACATAAGCAGTCCTTATTGGAGAAATAAGGCACACACACAATTCTGTTTTTTCCCAGTGTATAGTAGTTTTTTACATTTCAATAAACAAGAACTTCCAGACTTTGTTTACGAAATTGTGAACTTTTTCCTTCCCGAATTCATGAATTGTTTTCTCTTCCTGGTCCCGCCTCGACGAAAAACGTTCTGTCTTGCAAACACAAGTTGAAAGCACATACGGCTGTGCTATTAATTAGCAGTTGAGGAATTTTGAACTCAACCGTTCACTTCAACATTAATTTTTCAGCTGAAGATGTGTCATATTCTCGTTATATGCTAAGATGTCCTAGTAACCTATTATATTTACTGCAAATGCATTCGTGTCCAACATTTTGAGACAATCTGTCCTACTTTCCGCTGAAGAGTGATCTGATAGCCCTATGTGTGATGAGAACTGTTTTTACTCAATTTCTGATATAATTTATTCCAGCATTTCCTTCAACTTCTGTTACCTTGTTATTACCTCCAATGCTTACACAACTTTTCCTTCGTGCTCGACCTTTGGGTTCAGAAACGTTTACAACACCCCCATCTCCCGCGTGTAAATAGCAGGCAACAACACTCTAGAAAACCACAATGTATACAACTTGTTTACTACATATTTTACGAAAATATTAGAACGTTAGCTTCATATAACTGTGGATTGGAAAGAACGAAATAAAATACCTGTTTTATACGCACACTGGAACGAGCGCAGGCCTGCTGTGAGTCACTCTGGCAGTGAAGGTCACTGATCGAAGGAGTTGGTTCTTGCTTGTTACAAGCAGGCGCCTTATCTCTGCTCAAGGAAACACGGAAATCTTCGTTACTTTTTCTTTTCGCCAGGCTAATGGTGAACATTTACAGGAACGTGTGGAGTAGTATCGTATTCTATTGGAATTAGGTTTCGTGACGTTTAATAGATATCATAACAATATGTAAATCTCTTTTGTGACCTACACTGAATTTATGTTAAAGTTTCATTGACATGTGAAAGCAGAAATTTAGAGATCCTTCTTCCTTACGATTTCTAAACAATCGAAGAGTGTGGTGAACGTGAAACTGCTTCGCAATAACGGTATGTATTATACAAATGGTCTCTAATCAAAAACCCTATTACATCACAAGAAGTAATTTTTAAGACAATTCTACCACGTATCCAACGTAAGCAATATTCAGATTGATTCCAAGCTTCTGTTTGGGTTCTTTTGTGTCGCATTTTTACCTCTTGCGATAATCACGACGATGAAGATGATGGGTACTGATACGAATGCAATGCTACATCTAAGCCTCAACAGGTTTCGAACCTTGATTCTCTGGCTTTGTAGAGAGTTTCATTTGGTATTTTAAGTCCACTTTATGCACACAAAGGCTAATCGAGACTGTATCTATAGTTTAAAGTGGGATCCGAACCACTATGTTTGTCCACCGGGTATCGAACCGGGGACTCCTTGATTACAAGGCGACGCCGGAACTACTGCGCCATCGGAAAGGCTAAGAGAGAGAGAGAGAGAGAGAGAGAGTTACGGTGACTAGGGTAATGAAGAATTGAAAGTAGCAGAACGACTAAACTATTATTTTGTCAATATTGGGATTGTTAATGAATATTATGAATGTCAATACAAATTGAAAAAAAAATACGAAATTTCCATTGTGGCGTTCCAAATCGTTAATTTTTCTCTTTCCACACATTACTTTGCTACTAGATTTTCCATGCATGCTAAGATGTAGAAAGTGCTACATTTTTAGTCTGTGGAATTGAGATTTATTTCTGAGTGGGAGAAAGATCACCTCACATGTTTGGATTATACCCCCCCCCCCACACACACACACAGACGCACACAAAAGATATCGGCTGTTGTTTTTATAACGAAATATAACATGTATGAATTGTGTGAAGAAAAATTGGAGCCTATTCACATCCCTACGGAACTTGGAAGAAACCCCACGTAGAGATTGGGAAGTTCTGTTCCGACAAAATCGGGCTGTATGGTAAATTTAAAAGCAAAGTTCTACCTTGTGCTTTACACCAAGCCATGAAGGCGTATAGGGAGTGTGGAAATAAGGTCCCAAGCTTTCTTCATCAGACGTAAGGTGGGGATGATGTGATCAGCACCACGCCCCTGGCCGCCTTACCCCCCTCCCTTCTCCACAGTTTTCTCCAGGCACCCACTTTATACGACGCTGGGTGGGCACCGGAGCAGCTTGAACAGGTGGACAAAATCCAGATTCTCCCCTTTCGGTGATCGAACCCAGATCTCTCGCATGGTAGTAGAACGCCCTAATGACTGAGCTACTGCGGCACATATAGTATAGTAGCCTATGTAATTAAGGCAATAATTGTTTTAACGTTTCGTTCAACGTTTTTAGGCGAATTATTTTCGGACATATAACGTGTAGCTCTTGTCGGTTCTGCGACCCTGGCTTGAGAAAAGGCGATTATCTGACTAACAACATTCCACCTGACAAGTCACGTGACTTTCTTACATTTCCTGTGCCTGTTGGCTTTTGCATGAAAGACGAGTTGCTCTTGAGACAGACAGAATCACCCGATCACCTAATGGTGCAATGTGTGTTGTCTACCCTTCCGGCATTATTTACTGCTATTAAAGTCTTATGGGGAAGAACTTTTTTCCACCACTGTACATTGGACTAGCCAACGCTGCAATGTTGCCACATCGTGTGTGGAAACTAGCGATTCTTGATTTTCGCTCTCTTTGCGATTCACCATACGTAGCACCAGCGTATTTGTGCTCAAGTGCCAAATTTCGTAGCAATTGATATAACATCGCATGTAAAAGAAGAAATGTTAATTAGTACATGAAAATACCGAAGCGAGATTTACCAGTATATGGAAATTAGAGGATGTTATACTATTATTATCATTATTACATGTGAAACACTTGTATCGCCCAAGTAGATCAGACTAAGGCTGCGTCCGAAAGGTACAACGTCCAGACTTGAAGTATGGTCTTGACGGAAGTGACGTCACCTAGTGTAGTTCGAAAGCGCCAAGTTCACGAGGAATCAAGACAACAGGGCAGAACACGCCAAGTTGCAGGCTCGGTCACGTGACAAGTGGACTTGCTGTTCATTTGTTTGAAATTGCAGAGGTAGAAAACCAGCAAGTTGTTGGATGCAGTTCTTCCAATGAGTTGAAATGTATGTATAAGAACATTTGCAAATGCTATGTGATTTCTGTGGTGAAAAACAAGTGCTTAAAACGTGGGAAACTCACGTATCCTCGGTTATATCTACCTATCGTATTTGGCGCTGCAGTCGAAGTGCAGTTTGAAAGATTGTCACTTCCAGTCTACGACTTCAAGACTGCACTGATTCTTGAAGTATGCTCGCTTCAAGTACGGTCTTGCCTCTTTCGGAGATGGCCAAAGTTACGAATTTATGTTTGAAAATGAAATTTATTTATGTGGATCTATGGAACCTCTACGAATTTTGAACTGACCGATCGGTTCATTTATATTCGGCTCGTATCGTTTACTTTCGTGTCCCAAGGTGCCGAACGACACTCGCGGTACCAGCCAAACGATTAATGATTAGCTTACAGGACCCGTCCCTAATATATTTCTAGATACAGCATGGCGATTAACCAATAAAGACAGAAAGTCGACGTAAAATAACCAAATATGCAAGTATGCCAGTAAACAAAAAATCTCTCTTCTCTAACCGTCGAGAGAGAATAATGAGTTGGCTTCGCAAGGACGAGAAAGGCTGGAATTTCTTCTTTTATCTGAACCCCGTTTGACTAGAGAGAAAACTTGCGTTGGCTGTGCTTTGTGTGGGAGGACTTCTGCCCGGCTGAACAAGGCAAAAAGAGGTTCGCTTTTCTTTCCATGCAACTCCAATACGAAATCGTTCCTCGGATGTTGCTGTAGCGCGCAAGGTTAGGAATGCCGAACTGCATTCTTCAATGTTTCGCTTTTTTGTGTGCGTTCGTTTTCCCCCCCTTATCTTGTTTGTTTTACTTACAAACGGAGGATTTTCCCCTCCCCCTCCCTTCTTCTGTTTGTTCCTCCTGTGTCGCGAACAAACAAAGGTCCGGCAAGATCTATCCCAAATGTTTTCACGCGAACGTTTATTTACCTCATGCGTGGCGTTACGTGTGGGAAATAGGACACGTATGGATATTCACAACTAGGACAACAAGGAAAAGTCATTGTGTATTAATGCATAGCAACGGTGGGTAGACGCAGCTTTGGCAAACTGCACTTGGAGAGAAAAAAATCAAACTGGTGTGTCTTGATCCGGGCTCGAAATGGAAATTTTCACGAAACGGAACGCTTTGTTTTCGTCCATATGTTGTTGTCTATCTTTTTTCTTTTGTCCCTGACAGCGACTAGATTAACGACTGGTGAAATGACGCACTTCATTACAATTAATATGTGTCTTGTTTCGCCGAATGGTCCAGAGGCGCATTATATCACATTTCCCACTCAAGTAAAATTTTCTGCGAAAGGGAAATTCCCGTTTGGCCGAATCTCCTTTCGCCGAATATTTTGAAGGGAGGGAATTTTTACTCAGCTGGGAAATTTCAGGAGTTCGAGACCAAAGTGCACCTCTTTCATTTTTGTAAACAAAATAATAAAAAAAGTGTATGGCAAAAGATACGTGAAGAAAGGAAGTACTATACCCAGTATTTGTTGATCTGGAGAAAGCATTTGATAGAGTGAATCGGATGAAACTTACAGAGATACTGACAGTGCTGTAGTCCCAAAATTAGAATACTCGTGATTGACATAAAAGTTGCATATTACAATAGAGTAGTCATATTTAAAAATTTAAAAAATGAAACGCATTTCTTAATGATTGCATTCAAACGTAAAGCTACCGTAGTATTGTATGTACATACATGCAGGCTAGATTACGGCATGTGATTGTATATTTCCTTGTTGGTATTGCTTTTGTGAATTGTTAGATTGTGTACTATTAATAACATTAAAAATGAAAAAACTTGAAAAAAACAACAACTTTGAGGACTACATTATTTACTTTGAGGAATGAAGTTTTCTTCCGCAGCTGTTTTAACCTGTCTAATCGAAAACACTCCAAAATAGCTCTTTTGATTCATCACCACACTTGTCACTAGAACGTTTTGCACAAACTCTTGAATTAGTGCCATTTGAATCATAGTAGTTTTCCAACCACATAATCTCATATTTCTGAGGCTTAAAATGATCAGCAGTGGGCCTTCTTAACATTATGTTCCAGATCACGTGAAACCAGAAGTGCATTACCAAATTACATAAATTAATTTAAACTAAAAGTAGAAGGTATTCGCATTTTAGCAGAATATGACGAGAATGCTGCCTATCACCTACATCATTCAATATCTACTTTTCTAGTAAACAACATGCAGGGTACTGTTTCTCTAACATTTACTTTGCTTCGGTGTACCGACACACTCGATCCCCTCCGAAAATGGACTTAACTCAAATGAGAGTGCCACTTTATGTGAACAGAGGTGTACAATGAGTTTCTGACTTCGTTGAAATTATCTCTTACTTCAGTCCCTGGAATTTCCCAGTGGAGGGAAAATTCCCTCTCTTGAAAATATTCGACGTAAGAGGCCCGTTTTGCCGGAAATTTTGCTTAGGTGAGATATTTGTTCCTGGAGCATTCGGCGAAACGGGAGTAAACCCAATTGATAATAGATATTATTAAAATATTTACATATTCATCAAATAATATAAAATACATTGGACACGAGCCTTCTGGAATTTTCTTCCCTTTTTAAAATTTTAAAGAAACGGAAATCATGAATGATAGAACTTGTTCTTCAGAACGTTAGCAATATATGTGCTCAGCTTAATGTCAGAAATATATAAAGCAAGAAGCCGCAAGAACGATTTGCTTTGAGTTTGATTTGTGACCCCCAGGCCATTTTATACCACAGGGGAAAATAAAATACGAATGTATGAAAGAAAAAAAGAATGACCATACAGAGAGAACCCGAATTTGTGTAAAGATCTTGTGCAGCTCAGGAATCGAATCTACAAGACAGGACATATAATTAATCAATAAAAAATCAATAAATAACTAATCATAATGTAAAAAACGATAACCACAAGACACAAAACGATGAAGGCAATGTAGATACCATCATCTTCATGTGGAGGGAAGCTTATATAAATGCTATAATATGCACTATTAAGGAGTATTGATAATTTAGTTCACACTGAAAAGTAAAATGTAGTGAAATATGTAAAAAAAAATAAACGAACGGAAAAGGTACTTGCGATTGCTGACGGGACGGAACGGGAAGGTTTCCGATATGCACAAATCGGAACGCCGTTCCCTTTTGAGTCCTGGTCTGGATGGCTCCAAGCAGAGCAAGGACGTAGCCACTGGAGAGCCAATGGTGGGCTCCAGCTCATAATGAAATAGTTTTTGCCCACCAATCCGTCCATATGAGAAATTTGAAAATTAAGCATTTTAATGTTACCGATTCTTTTCCCGTTATTCAAATCACCACCATGGTGCCATAACCGAAGGAAGTGGATACGTAAGCACTATTCAGCAAATTCTCCACCGCTCCCATGAACCGAAGTAATCTAATCACATACCACCATCCATTACTTCGTTAGAACCAGTTCTTGAACTGGGAATCGCTACCTGAGTGATATTTGGTCGGTGTCGGGAAAAATGCGCCCGGGAAAATTGCGCTCTCGCAATAAAAGTGGGAAAAATGCGCCCTCCCAAGAGTAACCACAGTGAAAAGTGGGAAAAATGCGCCCAGCACACACGACCTTCACCAATATGATAATAGGTTGATTAAAACAACCTTGACGCAGCTTCCCCTCACATTTAACACAGGTTTGGGACTGTCAGGAAAGATAATTTTTTTAAAAAAAAGTACAGTAAAAATATTCTCTTTTCTGGCGTGTTTAGAAGCTGGAGATGATGTCCTTTGTCATATTTTTTTTTACTTTTGTAATTTTTATTTAATATGTTGTAATTTTTATTTTATTTGATTAAAGTTTTTATTTACATTTGTATTTCCATTTCTTGTGACCTCCGTTGACGATCTTTTACTCCATTTTTTGGATGTACGCCAGACTTCTGAGGCACTTGGTAAGGTCCTTGGGTGTGCTTGTTTTGTAAGTACTTGTATGTAAAATTTTGCTAATCTGTTCATCCAGTTTTATGTACGTTCGTTTCCTCTTCGTTCCTTCCAAACCGATGCTAGCCCTGTCATATTTGTATCCGCTGTATTCCACTTCCTGCTCAGCGTCTTCAGAAGGGTGTAGAATTTGGGATGAAGTCGAACTTTCTCCTGCAGCTTATTGTTCAACCTTTCGACAGCATTGTTCGTTCGGTGCTTTGCATCTCCTCAGTGCCACACATCAACTGGCGTACTATGGATTAGGAGCCACCCATCTTCAACGTCCTCCCGGGGGATCATTGCCAGAGCGCTGCACATGCGGACATGAAGCCTTACTTCTTCGTCATTCTTGTAGTCCGGTACCAATCCAACGTCTTGAACTTTGCGCCACAGACACTGGTTAAAGTGGAAGTAGCATCCCTTGACGGTACAAGTCGGGAAGTTTGAAATGAGGGAAGAAATGCACGCATCTTCGATGTCAACCATGATTCTTTCTGGATTCCAACCCGGTAAACATTCCTTCATTTTCCCAAAAAGTAGGTCGTAAGTTTATCTTTTTTTGTTCGGCAGGAAGGCGAATACTACTGGAGCGATGTTAGTCTCGTTATCTGTACTGCCAAGATCTGCGTGGATTGTATAGAGCTGGGCGAACTGCTTGCTACACGATTTGAAAGTCCCGTCCATGAAGAACTGATTGTGATTCTGCAGTATTTCCCTGCCTTTGGAGCTACAAAAAACTAGGATTCTCTGCTCGTCTCCTTCATCTACCAAAAGGAAACTTGAACTGTCGCCCATTTTCAGGTCTTCTTCAGATAAAACGATGTTCTGTCTGGAATTCGGGTCCCGACGATCTCCTTGTGCCTGCCTCCTCACACAGTTCATGCTGCGTTTGAAGCTGGAGTACACAGGAACTTCCGCCACGAGGTCGAATCCTTGATTAAACAAGGGACCCATTTCTTTCTGGTAGAGCTTAGACATAGATTCGTCACCTTCTCTTGCTCGCTTCTTAGCTGCCACTCGCTTAATTGTGTGCTGGGCGCATTTTTCCCACTTTCTAATGTGGTTACTGTTGGGAGGGCGCAATTTTCCCACTTTTATTGCGAGAGCGCATTTTTCCCGGGCGCATTTTTCCCTGATTCATTTGGTCGAACCTTATAGCTAACTCTCCCATAGTTTAACATGGCGAAAGTGAGGCAACTGGGAAAATGCCTTTCGAAAAATTTGCAAGGATACCATCCCTCCGCATCGAACACTGGCTGTAACACATATCTTCGAGCTAGAAATAACAGAAAACAAACATGGGCGTACTCAGACATTTTTCAAGAGGCTGGAGTAACACATTTCATTGTGCTCTTTGCGTTGGAAAGTAAAATAAATGTTATTCCCTTTTCAAATAATTCAAACTAAGTCATTGCCACAAGTTCGAAATATTTACGTATAGCTATCTCGTATATTTCTTGATCTCCCCGGGAAAGTGTTGAAAAATTACGGGTACGCCCTTAGATCCCTGTGCTGGTGCAGAGGTTGTAAACGGATTGTCAGGCATTTTTGTTAATTATTGAAGCTCTCTTTGCGTAAAACAGTAAATAAAATTACACGAGCACCGACTTACCTTCGTACGAAGAGCCATCGGGGTAGCAGAACTTCCCCACGCCGTGCTTCACCCCCCGCTTCCACGTACCCTCGTAGTTGCACTTGTTCTTGAAGAGGTAGATGCCGTGTCCGTCCCTCAGCCCCTTCTTGTAGAAGCCGTCGTAGATTTCCTTGTTGGGCAACGTGGCTCGGCCGCGACCGTCTCGCTCTCCGGCGGCGTTGCGTTCTCCTGCGTACTCCTGTTGAGAGAGGAATTGTTGGTGAATGAGTATTTTGATTGTGGATGAGTTTTTATGTTCACTTTATGCACAGGAAAGCTAATCGAGACTGGACCTACAGTTTAAAGTGGGATCAGAACCACCTAGTGCCTTCACCGGGTATCGAACCCGGAACCCCTTGGAATTGTGGATGAGGATTCACTGTGTATGCCGATTGAATGAACTCTTTCCGAAATGATCAAAATGCGAAATCGTAGGCGACGTATCATCACTAGAGCCCGGATTTTAGGCAAAATGCCTATTCGTTTCCGACGCTGGTAGACAAAAACTGAACACAAAAGTATACCGATCCGAAGGTTCTTAACATTCTGAACAATACTTTATGTTGCCTTTTTTGCCTATTTCACCTTACGCTACCTTTTTCAAACATTTTTTGCCTTTTTTGACTCTTGTGTCATTCCGACAAGGCATTATGTTGCCTTTTTTGCCTATTTCATCTTACGCTGCCCTTTTCAAACATTTTTGCCTTTTTTATGCCTCTTTTGTCATTCCGATAAGGCATTTTTTAAAATTATATTTCTCTTCTTCTATATGATTTCGTTTTTCAATAACCCTTGTTATTCAAATTATTATTTGTAAATACATTTTTTAAGATTTAAGAAGAATTTAAGTCCTTCTCTTCAATTTTTAATGCCCCTTCTTCAATTTTCACTGCCTCTTTCCGAAACTTGACTGCCTTTTTTCGACATACACTGCCTTTTTTGCAATTTTTCGTTGCCTTTTTGCCTGCCATTTTTAATACTTTTCAGTGCCTGAACATCCGGGCTCTAATCATCACTTTCACGGGTGAGGGGTCTACACGTTTCTTCACAAACGAGCCACTCTAGGTGTTCTCCCAATGCTGTACTGGCAACGTTGTCGCCTTCTAATTAAGGGGTATCAGGTGTGGTTCCCGATGGATGATATAAACTTAAACTGTAGTCCGATCCCGATTAATTTCTCTGCGCATAAAGTTGACTTAAACATTGACCAACCTCTGACGAGCAATTCTTAGAAAAATTGACAGACGTGATCCTACAGAAATATATATTATCACAGTACGCTACGACGCCAGGCGTCCCGGGTTCGAATCTCGGTTTTGGGACGGGTGTTCTTTGTGAGTGTCCCTTCACCAGATCAGTCAAAAGTAGCAGAAGAGCGACGCTAAATAACAAAAATAAAAACAAATGTAATATAGTTCCAAGATAAAATTTTCTGAAAATGTTCAGCAATTTTAGAAGATTATTTCGCTAATATTGTCTACCTGGAAGAAGGGCAGTTGCCAATTGTCATGAACATAAATTGTTAGAAGAAACATCGGAAGCATGTGATTCTTCTCCGATATTATCATAGCATCTTTAAAAAGCTATGTATGTTTCCAAGCTTGTAGGTTCTTGTTAAACTGAGCAGTCAATATTTTCTCCAAATGGGGGAAGAATTCCTTCTAATCAAGTTGTATATAGAGAAAAGAATTTCATAACCTGCAGCTGAGTTATCCGAGGGCCGATGTAATTTCCAAACTCAGATTATACTTCAGGAATCTAAAGAAAAAGTCTTTCCAAACAGAGGCGTAACGAAGATGTATTTTTCGGGTGGGACCCAACTTACGATAAAGTGTGGTAAGAAATTACTAGGGAAGAGTAAGAGTGACAGCAACTTGCACTGTATCATGCACGTACGCATAACAATCGTGACCACTGTGTTCATGAAATATTACCATAAAATATTGAGTTGATGTTTTAAGTCCACTTTGTACACAGTAAGGCTAATCGGGACTGGATCTACAGTTTACAGTGGACTCCGAACCTCTTTGTGCCTCCACCTGGTATCGAACCCGGGACCCCTAGATAACAAGGCGACGACGCTACCACTGCGCCATCCGGGAGGTCCCACCATAAAATATTATTACAAAAATATTGTTATCCGTCAATACATTCACCGAACACCTTAAACTTGCAGAGGAGAAAGTTTATGATATTGGCAGTGTTTTCATAGAATATGTTTAAAACCTGAAGTACATAATTATTCTATTTTGTTATTAATTTCTACTTCTAATTTCATTTCTAATTTCCTTAATCAAGTAAAATGCCTTATAAGTTGAGGGGAAATTATATTCATAAAGCTCAGCTCTCACATAATAATACTATTTTTGTAATATCTAGATTTATGGAACCAGTTATACTTTGAATTGAATTAGTACGAATACACTAGACTATGAAGACGTGAAGTTCTGATCTGGTTCTTGCATTTTACAACAACTTTACAATTTGAGTAACTTTTACTTTGATTATTCCGTTAGAATCCATATGAACTGAACGTTATTTCTATATCAAAAATAATATAAAAACAACTAGTTTTCTTCTCATTTGAAATGGACGATGCAAATTTTCAATGGGGAGAAGGTTGACCCACTGTGTCTCTCACCAATAGTCAGTTGGCTATGAAGTTAAATGTGTGACAAGCATGCTATAAAATCATTATATTTTTGACGATTTCATCCTTGCTTGTACTTAACCAAAGTCGATAACGTTCCCACATATCCTCTACAAGTTACAAGTCCCTGATATAACCCAAAGGTTTATTGTCGCAGCAACACAAGTTTTCCAAATGTCCCTATCCTGGGTAAAATCAGTCGAATCCACCCTTGACCATCCTTCAGGTTCTTAACATTTTTATTACAACTTCTTCTTGGCCTTCCTACAAGCCTCTGACCATCAGGTTTCCCAATCTGAATAAATAGTTTGATGTGGATTATTAATTATATTCCCACATTTTCTTCAAGTGTCTGTCTAATGTCAAATATTTGATCGATCTGTTACATTTGGAGGCACATTTATAATCTATAATAGTTCCATTACCATCTTAACACAATACATCCTACAACATTAAAGAATTATTCAGGTATATATCTAAAGGATCTACCAATTTGAACGTCAGATCTTTAAAAGAGGGTTATGGCAACACTGACTGGAATAACGAGATGGAACTGTGACATCTGTGTGCAGTAGTCTGTGGCAAGTTATCATGGAGAGATACACAATGCAACAACAAGGGGTGTGCGGGACAGAATTTTTGGGGTCGGGACGGGACCGGGATGGTTTTTTTTTTAAATCTCGACATTCGCGACGGGAAAAATTATCCATTTACCGACAAGGTCGGAAAATTTTCGGGACGGGAAATGTTCGAAATTTCCCGAAGCTCTAAAAATTTCGAATTCTACACGTCATTTTCAACTTGAGTGATTGTTTTTGCATTTCTGGAATAAAAACAAACAATTTCCGATACGTTCCAGCACTTGCAATGGAGAAAACGTCGAGAATTAACAACTTTTTAAAATGACCATTCGGTATTTCCCTACTGCTCGGGATCCCGAAAAGTCGGGAAGTCATTTGCCTTAGTCGGGATCGGGACGGAAAATTTTTTCCCCGATCCCGGTCCCGACTTTACGGTATCCCGAACACCCCTAGCAACAACGCATAGAAATTATTCGAATTTATTATCAAAATTCGTGTTCAGTTCTACAGACATTTCGTGCATTGAGAGGAATTTCATCATCTTTTCCGATGAAGCACATTTTTTTTCTTCATGGCTACGTTATCAAACAAAACTGTAGGATTTGAGCAGATGAAAATCTGCAAGTGATTCTGGACGTACCCCTTCATCAAGGGCGCCGACTTGTCAAAATTATTGGGGGGGGGGGGCTCGGATGACTGAAATAAATTAATGAATGACTCACTCTCTCCCTTTTTTAAGTTTTGGCGTCAGTGTTCGGAATCTCATAAAAGCCCATGAATTCCTCAAAAATATCAAAATTTTTATTCACAGTTCGAATGCAGAATATTAATTGTCCACGGATGGAAATGGCACAAGTTTCGTCAACCATAATAGCAAAATATTCCCTACTTTTAGTATCTGCTATCACGGAGCGCAAAACTGATCTCCCTAATATATCAATGATCTCGTTCTGAATGTCATGTGAGAGCCATTTGTAGCCTGAACGTTCCATCCACTATCCTAGTTCATGAAACTTTTGAAACTCTTTTTAGTACAAATTTTAACAAGACTCATAATTACATACTTAGTCCCAAAGTTGATGGTTTAGCAGTCTCAGCCCCTCAAAGTTGATGGTCTAGAAGAGGGGTTTCCAACTGGCGGCCCGCGGGCCGCGTGCGGCCCACGATGCCTTTTTTTGCGGCCCGCAAAGCCAGTTTGTAAAATACATTAATTTTATGTATTTTTATTAAAACACGTTAGTAGTGTAATTGGGTATCTTCAAAGTCATACTTGGTACGAGGCCTACTATTTTTATTAATTTAAGCACAATGGAAAACCTATTTTGACGATGTTTTTATTGATTTTATACTATTGCAACTCTGTGATTTTTTCACCTCACACTTGGTACGAGTGTCATAATTTCTTACGAGTTAAATTACGTAACATTACATAATATTGTGATGTCCCCCATATTAAGCCCCCTTTATTGTATTTTTATAAAGGTGAACTATTGCATCATGCTTATGCAACAGGTTATTACATAACATTACGCAACATTACAATGGCACAGAAGGTAACTTGTTGCATCATGTTTATGCAACAGGTTATTACGTAATGTTATGATGACTTGTATTTGACGTGGTGTCTTCTGTTTTTCAACATGGTTTTGCGCTTAAGCTACTTAAAGAGTTTTCGCATTACAGATTAGTCAGTATTGTGAGAGTAGTTGAAGAGTACGGAGGTGTTGTTGCATTGCTCCTCATTTTTTGATAAAAGCTAAGTTTTTTAACTTATTTTAAAGCTACATACTATTTATTATTTCAAGTTTAAAGGTGTTTCAAGTGTGTTTTTTTTCATAGTAATTTCGATCAGATTGAGTTTTGATGTGATCAGATGTTACTTGTTGTCTCCGGAAATTCTGTATAAATAACATAGCTGAAAATTTTATCGTAATAGCTACAATTATTTTATTTTGAAGGTGGTTCAAGTTGTTTTTCACACAGATTGAATTTTGACTTGATTGTGTGTTTTGTATTTTTCCCCGAGAAAATTTATATATAAATACCGAGAAACTTCTATTTAAATAACACCTTGTGAAAATGACAACTCGCATAACCGATTTACCACTCGAACTGCTGCACAAGATTTTTGCGTACAGATTCGACGGAGGTGAGGATGTCGCGAGGCTCGTCGACTTAAGCAAAATAGCGCCTGAATTTCGTCCACCGTGCGAGATGATTCTTATGGACAATCTTCGCAAAATAAGCGGTATGAAAAACTTGCAGAATCCCGATTCTCTTTTTCGGGCTGCAGGCATAAAGTTGGCCGATAGGATGGACGAGCTTCATGAGGCGAGGGAAGGAAGAAGACGATATACGGACGATTGGTATGAGTCAAACGCGGAAACAGACAGCATCATCACACAACTCATCGCATTGTCTGAGGCGCGAACTTTCTTCCTGTCACGTGAATTGTGTTGATTGGTTCGCTAAGGGGGATTTTCCCGATTAGTAAATTGAGGTTATAAATATAATATATTCTTACTACTTATGTGCGTCTATTTTTTACACAACAGATAAACGGTTACACAGTGCAACATTAACTCGTCTATTTTGTTGATTTGGTGTTAAGTAGTGTATTTGGTGTCTGCATGTGTAGTACTATGTTCTGGAGCGGTGTAGTGTGTGGTGTATGGTTACATGGTGCGAGCTAACTAAACAAATGAATGTTTAAAGCAGAGGCAATTGTTGAATTTTTTGAACTTGAATACAGCTATTCGTCTATTTAGTTGAATACAGTTCTACTGCACTTGCCTGGCGCTGGGATACAACTGCACTCCACCATATATCTAAAAATGTAGCGAACTAGACGGGGCTAATCATTTCTTCATTGCAATCATTTTTCCAAAAAAGGTGACTTGAGTTTATGGATGTTTTTAGAGTTTTAACACAAACAGACAGCGTAAATTTATTCTTGTAGTGTTTAATTGATTAAATTGCTTTAGTTTACTTCGCTTTTTTGTTCCTTGCTGCGACTGTTGTACATTTAAAGAAGGTAGGGAACATGTTTCTAATAGGTAGGGATATAATTGATCGAGATAGAGAATGTGTGAAAAGAGAAAATGTGTAAGCAGAGGATAAGGAAAATTTTACATTTTGAGTTTTTTATTGTGATAGAACAAGGAGATAAATGGATTAACTTTTGCAGGTGACCAAATCTCATGAAATATTGATAAAAGATACGCTTTCTATTAAAAATGTAATTACTTATAAACATAGAATGTGTGATATACTCGAAAAACTTAACCCCTCTTCCCTCCCTTCAAGAATTCGAATCCTGTTAAAACAAACAAAAAAACATCAACACGGACAACAAACATGTATCACAAGAAATAATATCATATGAACTAACAATTATTTTTTTTTAACAAACAACCTATTTCGTTTAATTAAAAAATCTAAATTTAATATTTAATGAAAGCACATGATAACAACTTATTTGAACTAGTTTCTAAATTCAAATATTTAGGGGTAATATTAACAAATGAAAATTATATTAGAGAGGAAATAAAATAAAAAGTAGGCTTAATTCAGGAAATGCATGTTACTTCTCTCTAAGAAACTAAAAGTTAAAATATACAAAACAGTAATTTTGTCTGTAGTATTATATGGATGTGAAACTTGGTCCATTATATTGAAAGAGGAACATAAATTGAGAGTATTTGAAAATAAGATTGTTAGGAAAATATTTGGACCTAAAAGGGATGAGAAGACAGGTTAGTGGAGAAGGTTACATAATTTAGAACTACATAATTTATATTTATGTCCAGATATTATTAGAACAATTAAATAAAGAAGACTTAGGTGGGCAGGCTATGTGGTACGAATGGAAGAGGAAAGAGGAGTTTACAGGATTCTTGTTGGGAGACCTGATGGTAAGATACCTGTAGGAAGGCCAAGACGAAGATGGAAGGACAATATTGAGATGGACCTAAAGGAAATTGCTAGGGATGGTTAAGAATATATAGATTTTTCTCAAGATAGGGATAGATGGAAGGTCTGTGTTGCCGCAGCCATGAACCTTCGGGTTTAAGAGGGCTAGAGAGGTAGTTAGTTAGTTATGAAAGCACATGTTACTCTAAAAACTATAAAAAATTACAATTCCTGGCATAAAATGAATTTTAAAAAAATGAAACTTATTTCCATATAATAAACCTCAACCTATATAATTGTACATTTTTTTTAATCTGCAGTATTTAAATGAAACAGACTTAAATAAGAATTGGGAGTACGCACATAATAGAATAGAATCAATAGTTAAATAATGTATAAACCAAGGAAAAAGTAAGCAATGGTTCGCATAACCTAACAGAAATAGACTTAGGTGGTTAAAAAACAGCGTGTTTAGAAGTAACAAAAAAGAGATTACTTGAAAAGTAAAATTAATGCAATTGAAATAAAAATATCAGAGGTGCAAATGAATTTAGAAAGGGGTGGCAACCTAAAGTAAACTTGATAAAAAATGGCTGACTCAAGCGATATTTTAAATAGATGGAAGAATTGCTTTAATGACTTTTTAAATGTTCATGTAGGAGATAAATCAGAAATAAATGAAGTACGCACATCAGAACCTATAGTTACAGAAACTAACTTGATTGAAGTTAAAGAAGCTAAAGAGATAAATTATTCGAATTTGGAATACCTAAGAATCTTGTTAAAATGTCTAACAAATGTACAATTTATGATGGATTAAAAAAAAGATGCATTATCTTGCATATTTTTTTTAATTATGCGTGGGTGGGTGTGGGTGGTTGTGAGTGTGCGTGGATGGGTGTATGTGTTACGTACTTTAACTCGAAAAAATTATGACGCTCGTACGAAGTATGAGATGAAAAATCACAGATTTGCAATAGTATAAAATCGACAAAAACATCGTCAAAATAGGTTTACCATTGTGCTTAAATTAATAAAAATAATAGGCCTCGTACCAAGTATGACTTTGAACGCACCTGATTACACTACTCACGTTCTATTTTTACTGAAGGAACGGAAGCTCTGTGAAGAAAGACAATATCACAGGTAGAATTGATTCGATCAAAGAATGACATCGATATTCGGCAGCACATACACGTGTGAAAGAGTTTTTTTTCCTTCAATGAAGTTCATCAAGAACCGCTACAGAAGCCGACTGGCAGATTCTTCACTGTTTCACTTTCTGAGACTTTCAAATACAGAAATTCAAGTGGACATTCCAACTTTAAGAATAAAAGCAGATCGGCCTCAGTTTTCACATTGAACACTTAATATGAAGGATCTTATTTGTATGGTGTGTTTTTCAATTCTTTCAATTCATCCATAAGTATTGGGTTTTTGTGAAATAAATTGTAATTATACAATTTTGATTTGTGATTCCATTCTTTCTATTGCCTCATTTTAGAAATTTAGGTCATGCGAAAGTACTACATTTTCAGTTCAGTACTTACAATTTTTGTAATTTTTAACTCCCCCCCCCCCAAAAAAAATGCGGCGCGCCAATAACCTGCTGGATATAATTTTGGCCCTCGGACCTTTTGAAGTTGGAAACCACTGGCCTAGAACATTTCAAATGTGTATTTAAAGTTACGTTCATGTGGCACAATTCAGAGTAAACTTTACAAGAGAAGCAAAATAATACATTAGATTTTCTTAAGCAAAATTATTATTTGGGGGGCTCTGCCCCCACATCGTTAACATTGGTGGGGCTCGAATTCCCCCCCCAAGCCCCATGGAGTCGTCGCCTATGCCCTTCATCCCAGTGGCGTACGCAAGGGGGGTTACGGGGTTTAAACCCCCCCTTGAGCTTGTGAAATATTATGAAAAATGCTGTGGAAAAAAATTCAAAATGGCCAATTTATCACAGTCAAGGATCTGCGATAATACTATTACTATTACTAATATTACTACTACTACTACTAATAATAATAATAATTTGAATTATTATTTCCATGCAGCACGAAATAAAGCACAACATTCCAAAAACACGCGTCTTTCAGAGTGAATGCCTTGAAAATAAACACGAATTCTTGAAAATAAAATATGAGCGCAAATATGATTTAAAAGAGAAAAGAGTTGTTTTGTATCTCAGTTGCAGCAATGTTCAATACACTGGCGTACGCAGAATATTTTTTTTTCGGGAGGGGCTGGAATAGTAAATGTGGATAGTACATGACTTTTGTTTTGGAGGGCAGGATGCATAATAAAATATTTCGTATTTTTGGAGCTTTCCATCCAGTCTATTAAAATTGTATTCAAAGACAAAAATGGTAATCGGGACTCACTTTAAAAGAGGTTTCATATTTACATATTTTGATTGTTTAAAGTTCTTAACGGATTTTTATTTGAAAACATTCTGATTTTCTCAAAATCTCGGTAGGGACTGCCACCCCTCGTACGTCAGTGTTCAATGAACATGTAGACCTATTTGTTTTGTGTGAACAATGAGAATTAACTAAAGAAAGTTCTTGGTTTGTTGTAAGCGGCTAATGTATAGACAAAGGCTAGGCGGACAATAATACAGTCACCAGTCCGCCTTCCCATTGCTTACCGCGGCACGTTTGAATGTCTCTCTTTAAAATGTGTCACCTTGTAGACTAGAAAATTACACATTCTACAATAAGCTTAACTATTGCAAAATGTTTTGTTGGTAAGAACAGCGAGACAATCTAAATGTGAATTATCGGGGACATTTATGCGAGGAAGAAGCCGGAAAAATTCCAACCAATTCCGGTAATCGAACCCGGATCTCCCGCGTGGTTGTCAGACGCTCTACCGACCAGACCACCGCAGCTCCTTGGATGAGTTGCATACTTTAATTATTTCAATTTATTTTAATATATTTTCTTGTTTTTATGGATTTTCATCACCCTTAAAATGTCTCACCTCATTGACCAGAAAATTATTTCGTAACAAAGAAACAAAAAAATGCTCTCAGAATTTTATAAAAATTGAATGACTAGAAAGTAATTTCGTTCTATTGCTTTCATAAATACTACATGTATGTAGATCTCTACTACTTAATAGTAGTAGTGGTATTAGTAGTATTATTAGAAGTAATTCAACTAATTAATCAATTATAAGTATTATTAATTAATTATGAGTATTATTATTTAATTAAAGTATAATAAAGCAATGGTAGTGTGAATTCAGAGGAAGTTTTAGAAATAACCCCCCCTTGATAAAATCCTGCGTACGCTACTGACTTCATCCTAACAAAGTGACTGTGTGGTGTGATTTTTTGCCCAATGGCGTGATCGGGACTTATTTTTTTTTTGATGATCAACATGGAAATCACGTGACTGTCAATGGGGAGCGATACAGGAATATGGTGGTGCAGTTTTTGTGGCCTAAACTGGCAAATCTTGACATCAACAATGTGGTTTTCCAAAAGGACGGTGCAACTTGCCACACAGCTCGCCAAACAATGGCATTATTGCAGGAAATGTTCCCCGGACGAGTTCTGTCCAGAAAGGGTGATGTGAACTGGTCACCAAGATTATTTGACCTAACCCCTGGTTTATTTTCTATGGGGTTATGTCAAATCTAAGGTCTATGAGACTAACCCACGCACAGTTCGTGACCTGAAACGGAACATCGAACGAACCATTGAGGCTATACCGCTCAATATGTGTGCAGACTGCTGAAAACCCTCCCCTTTACGGCCTGCAGTTGCGAAAAAAATGTGTAAGATGTTCCGGAAGATAACGTATTTACACACGCTGATGATACCGTTCAACACACAAATCAATTCCAATGTCTGAAGTCACACAAATCAATTCCAATGTCCGAAATTTTCAACCCGCCAATACATCACACAAATAACATATCGCAAATTATCCCATTCCACAAGTCAATCATAAGAAGAAAAAGAAAATGTGTAGACGTGCGCCTGTGACATGAATCCATGATGAAAGCCCTGACGTCAAGTAGGTGAGGAATTTTAATATTAAAAAAATGTTCGTTTCGTAGCACGTAGATCTCTAAAAATTACATTCCGCGCTAGTTTGAAACTCCCTTTCTTAGAAGAAACTTCATTTGGGACGAAAATATTTGAAATGTGCTGGAAATCGAGGGTGGGGGATGTGACCATGGAGCCTATATGTCATTATCACTTGTGGTTTTCATTCTAATTTTAAAGATCTGACGTTTAAATTGGTAGACCCTATATACAGTGTGTCTCCGGGTTGATCATACAAACTTTCAGTGATGATGTAGAAGGGCACATGTATCAATTTGAGATTAGGAACCATGGTCCGGAAACGACTTAGTCCAAAGTTATAAGCGAAAATCGGTGTATGAAGATGTAATACTTTTATTACCTGCAGAAGTTTCACAAGCTGCTACATTCACAACAGTTGTTCAAAGTGGGATCCCCCAGCTTCGCTGCAGGCATGACATCATCGCACAAAGTTCTGGCGAGACGAGACTAGGGATGGCCAGATCCGGATTCTGGCGGATCCGAAATTTTTCGGATCCGGAATTTTCAGATCCGGATCCGGATCCGGTACTTTCGGATCCGGAATTTTAGGATCCGGATCCTTTTTGCCATCCCACATGCGCTTCTTTGGAAAGTAAGAATGTGCTTATAACATATTGTTACCTGCTAATATACATATATATATAATATACATACATACACATATACATATAGTGTGTGTGCGCGCGTGCGCGATTTGAAATTAATTAATACACTTACAAGGGAGGTCTAAGTGTCCCCCTCCGATTTCCATGAAACTTGGCAGGTGTATAGAGGTCCCCCCCCCCTCAAATGTCAAGCTGAGGAGAAATTGAAGTGGGGATCTGACCCCGAAACCACGTAAATATGGCATAGGAAGAAACAGGGGGCATAGGGCCTCTCTATACACCTGTCAAATTTCATGGAAATCGGAGGGGGACACAGGGGTCAGATGATCCCCACGTCAATTTGTCCTCATCTTGACATTTGAAGCGGGTTTTGCCCCCTAAAACAGTTTTTTAGCCGAAACAAAAAAAACACGTATTTCTTCCTTTGGGCCCCTCTATACACCTGCGAAGTTTCATGAAAATCGGAGGGGGACACAGGGGTCAGATCCAGACTTCAATTTGTCCTCATATTGACATTTGAGGAGGGGTTGCCCCCTAAAACAGTTTTTTAGCCGAAACAAAAAAAACACGTATTTCTTCATTTGGGCCCGTTTATACACACACCTGCCAAGTATCATGGAAATTGTAGGGGGACACAGGGGTCAGATCCTCACTTCAATTTATCCTCATCTTGACATTTGAGGGGGTTTTGCCCCCTAAAACCGTTTTTTTAGCTGAAAAAAAAAACACGTATTTCTTCCATTGGACCCCACTATACACCTGCCAAGTTTCATGGAAATCGGAGGGACACAGTGGTCAGATCTTCACTTCAATTAGTCCTCATCTTGACATTTGAGGGGGTTTTGCCCCCTAAAACCGTTTTTTAGCTGAAACAAAAAACACGTATTTCTTCCTTTGGGCCCCACTATACGCCTGCCAACACTTAGATAACCTCCCTTGTTAGTCTTACACTTTGTAATTATGTAACACTGCATATATTATAATGTTTTATTTTAATTTGTAAAACTGTAACTGTAGAACAATTGTATAATTTTTGTATAACATTTCTATCTTGTTATATGTGTTAAAGGTTTCATCCTGGAATGGAATGTCTCACATTTATGTGTGTTTTCATTTCCAATACATTGGAATGAATACATGTTCGTTTCAATGGCATTTACAAAATCACCTCTGACATTTTATGTTAAACAAGTAAGATTATTTTTGTGCACGAGTGTGTTAGCCGATGCGTAGCAAAGTATTTTAGGAACAACACTTGAAAAAAAATTCTTGTAGGACTAACTAATGAAAAATTTCTTTGTAATCGAAGATCATAATACCTTTTAGTGGTAATATTATAATGGGATTGAGATATGAAACACTCGGATCCGAAACTTTCGGACCCGGATCCGGAACTTGCGGATCCGGATCCAGATCTGAAACTTTCAGACCTGAATCCGGATCCGAAACTTTCGGATCCGGATCCAGATCCGTAACTTTTGGATCCAGATCCGGACCCGAATGGATCCGGATTTTTCGGATCCTGATCCGTTTGGCCATCCCTAGACGAGACACCTGTCGAGACTGAAGAGGATCTCCTGGCAAGAATTCTCGCTGTCTGTGACATTGTTCGAACGACCCCGGGGTTGTTCCAACGGGTACGCCAGAACTTTGTGCGACGATGTTATGCCTGCAGCGAATATTGTTCCATTTTCAAACTAACGCACTATTCTTGTATTTGTGTTAAGTTCTGTAACCTATAAATATAACACTAAAATTTATTAACATGTTCCTTTGTACTTACTCCAATATAATCAGCTCCTTCGCCTTCCTCTGCCATTTTTTTGGCCCTTCTTTAACAAAATATGAAAGACAAAACTTAATAATTGCAAGAACATTAATTGAGAACAAGTAAACTCAACTCAACTAAGTTTTATTGGACTTACAGCTTTACATATGGCTGTTTATGCCCAGCATACTATTGAGAACAAGTTTATAATACAAAATTCCAAGATCTAGTCAGTAAGCTTTAGCTACGACCTGTAGAAGTGTGTTCATTGGCTGATACAATGTATGGCACATTTGCGTCATCAAGATCTTTTCTGTATTACGTTCTTACCATCAATATCCATCGATTAAACAAATCCTAAGTTTAGAAAACACATTATAAGAACCAAGTACACAAGTAGCATATATTGTACTGACTTTTCTAAGAAAGATAAACAAATCTAATTAGTTATCAATGAATCACAAAATAAATTACAGTGACAAACTTGCGAATTAAAGTCGTCAATCATTTGTTTGTTTATCTTGCCACAGACTAAAATGTTCCTCTTCGTTTTACCAGAGTGTCCCGTTGTCGCCCCCTTGTTTTATTGTTAAAAAAATTCACAACGTTAAATATTATGTCTCTGCTTTCACTGAGTGCGTTCTTACCTTTTTGACACGAACACTAGGCATGGAATAAAGGTGACGACGATGTGTTGAAAAACATGGCACTTTCTGGCAGGGGCGGCGCCTGAAAATTTTGACCGTGTGGGCAGGATCCATATATTGATAAATTAGGGTGGACAGATATAAAGTATACATACACGAGCTTCACAAACATGCATTCTACCCCTCCCTCTCCTAATTTCGTTTGTATTTCATTCCCCATTTCTTTTTAATTGTGTACATTTTTTTTATTTATCTTTTACGTGCCTTTTACCTCAGCTTGTGCCCCCCTCTCTCTCTCACACACTCTATTCTCCCTATTCACTCTACTCTAAAAAAAGATGGCGAAGGGACTCGACGCCGTCACCTATTGAAGAAACACACGGCAGTTTTGGTCCAGGCCCGTAGCCAGGATTTTATTTCGGTGGAGGGTGGGGGTGGGGGTGGTTGGCTTATCCTTTATCAGGAAAAGTTGGGGGTAGATGCCCTGAAGATGAATTTCTCAGTTTAATCCTGCTAAGGAAGTAAAAATTAATTACCACTATACAAATTAGATATTTGTAGGAATTCTGGGGGGGCTTCGGCCTCCTTATCCCTACCCCTGGCTATTAGCCTGTCCTGACCTTACAAAGATCTGTTGCTCCTCAGGGTTTTCTACTCTCTATTCTTCTGTCTTTCCAGTGTCAGTATTGATTTAATCTCCCTACTTCTCTCTCATTTAAGTCCTTCTTCCTTTCATTGTGTCTGCCTGTCCATGCTCTCAACTGTTCACCGTGTGCAGTGGATATATTGTCTCGTGCCTTTAAGTGAAGAAGGAATTTTCAACATAGACTACTATTTTATTAGGTGAATGGAGCAAATAAAGTGCTGTTTAATTCATGCGAGAATTATGAAAAGCATGGAAGAAATTCTTTACCAAAGCAAAAGGCAGCGAAAGTTATTACAAGAAGTATTTATATTTGTGAAACCAGCACCGCCCACAGGAGAGGGGCAAGGCAACGCCCTACATGGAGTCAAGCCGCCTAGCAGCAAAAATATTTGAAATGTAATTTTTAACATACACGGTGGAGGCACATAGTGGTTCGGATTTAATTTTAAACTGAAGATCCAGTCCCCCATTACTTAGAACAAAAACTCAAAAAAGATTCGGAAAGCATGCTACGCCAAAAGTCGACATTTACGGTTGCGCAAGTTCCATCTGCCCTACTTGACTTGCCACTATTAATGTCCTTTACAAGAAAAAATACCTTGTTTCTTCTTTCGATATAAGACACATGCTGATTGTACATTATATATTCAAGGATGGCCACTGAAAGTATGTAAACACAGACAACAGTGAAGTTTTTTTCTCTCCATGATTCCAATGAATGTTCTTGAATATATACGTAGTTTTAATATTGTGAGTTTTTAATTGGAAAGAGTACTGCTTCCTGGACGAGGGTTAATGAATGATCCTTTCATTTGACTCACGGGGGGTTTACAAATTGATAAGTGCATATGAATCATAGCATTTAATTAATGTCTTGTCGGGAAAGTTTTAAAACACACAAGGAACGCATTAATCTTTCCCAGCATAAGAACAAGAATTTTCACACACGATATCACTGAAAAATGGTTAAAAAAAAAAAAATTGCGCAAAATGAATATCGAAGAATCGATGTAATTACTGGAGAGACCACTTACTGAAGTAAATATTTCTCTCGCTAATGCAGAGAAAGAGATTTCTCTATAGGGTTCAATAGAAATATCCATAGCGCTTGGGAAAACAAATATTTTTACATACTATATTGTTGAAAGTAATTTAGACCAAAAAAATCATCAAATTTCACTTAGCACTTCTTCTCTTATTTGCGACTTTTCTAATGCATGATTAACTTCCTTTTCTAAATCCTCTAACCAAAGACCCACGGAATAATTTTCTTTTGCTGAAACATAACCATATATTGGGTTGGTGCGAATGAAATGTCCGGCCCAGGTGCGTCATTGCCAAAGGCCAAAAAAATCAAAACTACAATACCTGGTTAATCAAAATAGTCGCCGTCTGCAGCCACACTTTTGTCATTGCTCAGCCAACAATTGGATTCCATGGCAATAGAAGTCTGGAGTCTGCGACGCAAAGATCTCCTCAACGGTATGTTGCACTGCCTGATCATCAGCGAAGGTCTTCCCTGTCAGGAAGTGATCGAGATGCCGGAAGTGATGGTAGTCAATGGAAGAGAGGTCGGGAGAATATGCTGGATGAGGAAGGGTTTCATATTGCAAATCATGGAGAGCCTGCACCGTCCTTTGTGCAACATGTGGGTGAGCATTATCGTGCAACACGAAGACACCATGTCTGTGGACCATTGCTGGATGCTTGTGGAGAAGTTTGTGGTGCATTTCATGGAGTTCAGCACTGTAACAATTTGCATTGATGGTTTCACCTCGCCTGAGATAGGCATGATGGATCACACCCACCATAGACCACTATACCAGCAACAACACCTTCCGTGGGTGGAGAGGTGGGTGGAGAGGTGGTTTCGGAAACCGCCCTGGACGTTGATCACGATCCAACCATTGTCCTGATCGTTTATGATTGTTATAGCGGATCCATTTTTCATCTGAAGTGACAATCCGAAGCAGGAAACCAGCTCAGTTATTCCTTACACTCAGAGAACTGCACACCTCCAGACGACGAGTCTTGTTAACAGGCGTCAAATCATGTGGTACCCATGAGTCCAACTTTTTAACTTTACTGATCGCACGGAGCCACCAAACGACAGTGGTATGGTGTATGCCTAACTCATCTGCAATGGCACGAACAGTTTTCCGAGCGTCCGCTTCCACGGGTTCCTGAGGAGCTCATCCGAATATGATGTTGGTCGATGGCCACTAGGTTCATTTTGCAATGCTGTGTCACCAGAACGAAATTTGACAAACCAGCAGCGAATGGTGCGTTCATTTACCATTTCTGGCCCAAATGCACTGTTAGTGTTTTTGGCGGCTTGCTGAGCAGAATGTCCCAGTTTGAATTTGTAAAGACAAATCACTCGCAATTGTGTGTTCTCCATCTGTTCAGCATCACACTGCCTCCTGACTGTCTGGGTGCTCCAGCCTGTTTGCTGAACGTATACAGAGTTTATGACGTTAGACCTGTGACCTCAGTCAATCCCTGTGTTGTGGTGTTGAGGTGAGTTTCCCACCAGACGTCAAAGCGGACATTTCATTCGCACCAACCCAATAGTTTATAAGATTCCTCTTGCTTTGGTGGTTGAGCAGTAATTATGGGAATTTCTTTATATACCTGCTTTGAGTCACAATTTATTATACTGTATTACTGATCAACAATATAGAGAAAAAGATAGGTAATCAAATAACAAAGCTTGATTGTCAATTTTAATAATGTAAAGAAAAACGTGAGAATTATAAAGAAATAATGAATAAAATGGTATGATTCGACCAAATTCAAAAGGTGTAATAAAGTTTTTAGGGGAAAGTGTGATTAGGCAAAGTTCAGGCTGCCAATTACAGAATTTTTATAATGTAAATCAAGAATACCAAAAAAATAGCGATTACCAAAGGGTGCAAGACATACAGAGAGGTTATTTAATCAATGCAGGAGAAATTTTTGTACTATTCTTGCTTTCATTTTTAATGTTCTCCTTACGTGAGTTCGTACAACAAATGGGCTCAAGTATTGCTGGTGGTGGATACAGTGTTTACAGTATATCTAAGATGTACTCTATGCATTCTCCAGGTTGGGAAAAGTTTAACTTATTTACAATTATCATCATAGGCGTCGACTTTAGAGGGGTTATTGTTGTCAACCTTGCCCTCCCCCTCACCAAATGTTTATGTGAAGTCAACACCCTCTGATTATTATCATACTCTCGAAATAGAACATCCATTACCAAAAACTCTAGGATAAGGAAGTCTTGTCATGGGTCGAAGTTCTTTTCCATACCATACGGAAGTAACGTGTTATTATTTACGTGTTGGGTTGTTTTTTATATTTGTTCCATTCTGTATGATTTAGTCCCCACCTCGGAAAACGTGCACTTTGGCTACTTCTAGCTACAGAAGTATTAACTGGATCATGTTTCAAGTTTTAAATAAGAGATAAATTTGGCAGGTATTATTCATCAACATATTTTCTAACGATTTTCCTTTACTTACTCAGTAAACTAATGTAAAGCCAAAAACAACGAATAAGCAAAACTTCTTATTCGATCGTTTGTGACACTTGCTAGTATCGACAATATTCATAAGAAAAATGTGCACAGAATGAAGACAAAGATATATTTTTTCTTATTGAAGGTACCCTTCTCTTCTAAGCACTTACGTCTTGAATTTGATGGGGTGGGCAATCGGGTGGGCAGAGGATTTTTTGGGTGTTTTTTTGGCAACGCAGGGGGCAGGATTACATTGCAAGTAGCTGATTATATCCCCCACGCTTGCTTAGAATTAGAACAGAGAGTATGGCTCGTTGTATCCCGCTCCCTGCAAATAAGTTAGCCGAATCATAAGGCTTGCCATTCAGAAATTCAACACGCAAGTTAACAAAACTATTATATATTTACCTCTGAAACCAGACACCTAACAATCCTTCAAAGGACTGAAGAAAGAAGATTGCTGTGAGCTTGATTAAAAACTGCCGTTCTACGTATAAATTTGCAGTGCCCAACTGGTTGGCTTAATTATGGAATCATACACCAACAAGGTAAATACATAAATGGATGAAACACCTTTCCTTATGAATTTTGGAAGATGTTGTTCATTTAGAAGAGTTGAATTTATAAAGTGTAGTAACGATTTTCGTCAAAGTAGTAAAACTTATTATTTTCTCATGTTTTTGAACTCAATTTCCGTGCATAAAAATGTTTAAAGTACAAGCTTGATTTTTTTAGAGTGTAATTTCATTATCGACCAAGAATGTATCTAAAAAGTGTTTAAAACTTACACATATTGATTGGGGGTGGGGGAGTATGATCTAGTCTGTTCTTGTGGCACGAGTGTATAGCGTAGGCATATTTTCTTCGCTCTAACGGAGGCAGGCAGGGTGCATCGGGATCTTGCTTTGTGTCCCAGTGAGTCAGTCCTGCCCTGCATGGATGTATTAAAGTACTTAATACGTTAGCCATTATTTACTTTAATAATTTTGCTTGGTTCTTGTGAATCTGTTACGTTTATTTACTAATTGTAACCTCCTTTTTACATATCAGATCAAACTGTCTGAATAGTCTTCATATTACTTCTGTGAAATAAAGGGGAGGTGAGATGTAAGGAAATTTTTATTGTAAAGGAAAAAAATCGCGGACAAAAAAACGGCTTAAAAGCTGTTAGCTCCAAAATAAAAGAATGAAATGAATATATCAGATCAATTGTCATGGAAAGAAACAGCAGCAGAAAGTAAGCAAACAACCAATCCAGTTATCTTTTAGTACAGTTATACTTGGAAAAATGTTCAACTTATTGTAATACTCTTATTTTTAAATGACGTGAGCGAGAAGAGAAAAAAAACAACTTGTCATAAAGTTCATACTGCAATCAAGTTAGCACACGGTTAAAATTAGGCAAATTCCTTACGCAAGGAGTTTATTTAATCTTCCAATGCTTTTAAATTTCCCACTAAACCCCTTGGTTCTTGTTTAATACTTATTTCTTTATTATATATATATATATATATATATATATATATATATATATATAGATATAGATATATATAGCTATACTATATTTTGTTTGTTTTTTGTTCTTTTACAAAAGGCGGCCTCATTTATCTTATGTTTGAATTCACCGTCATACAAAAGATATAAATACTCGGAAAATTTTGTAAAAAAAGGATAGGAGCCTATTTTACATGATTTTGCTGGGAAATGTTCTAAGTTACATACATTCCATTCCATGTATGTGTGTGTGTGTGTGTGCGCGCGCCTTGTGTCATAGGACAGATATCAAAGTGAAACTTCAATTCTTTGTAAATACGCGTACATTTGGGCCTATATTAAACACTTGCAACAACTGCTGTGATGCGTTGTTTCATATCCTCCACATTTAATTAAAAATAAGTGAATCAACGAACAAATGACATGATTGTCTGTAGAGAGCTAGGCTGACGTGTTTGGAGGGACCAAACACATCAGTCTAAAAAAGATTAAACAGATCGTGATATACATGCACAGAGTTTTCTGAACAAATAATATATTTTTTTACTCATGTTAAAATAAAATCTCCTCAGATGCAATGAAAATCGGGAGGCACCCATATTACGACAATAGGGATTATGGATTTACCCAAAATCAACATTTCTTATTTCATACATTCAATTTTGCCTCTGCACAATTAAAATACAACTAGATAAATTTGACTTAACGATTTCATCATTGGGAATTGTGTCCTCCTCGACGGCATAGTGGCAATGTCATCAAGGGGTCCCGGGTTCGATACCCGGTGGGGGCACATAATGATTCGAATCCCACTTTAAACCGTAGGTCCAGTCCATATTAGCCTATCCGTGCATAAAGTTAACTTGCATAAAGTTAACTTAAAAAGCATCTGTGGTTTGTTATTGGAAATTAAATATTTGCAATTCAGTTCTACTGTAATGCCCTTTTTCCTGTTAGCTTATTCTTCAGTTCCTTGGGCCTTTCTATTCCTTCAAACAAACTTGTAACTTCTTATTATATGTGACAGCTATAGAAACAAAATTTAAGCTTCAGAATCTGAAAACTTTTTAATTGCGTCGATATTGCTTTGAAAATGACGAAAGACTATCACGATATCTTAAAACCTTAGGAGAGGGAAATTCGGAAAATGAGGACAGTAAGAACAAAAGGAAACATCCGGTTTAAGGTGAAGCTTATATTCGGATATCTCATTGTAATTCTGTTCAGCGTTGGTTCGCTTCAACGCTTTACTGAAAATCTTAAAAGCTAACGCGAATTGAATACACAATTAACAAAAAGAAATAGTTGATAATATATTACCAGAATTTCGAATCTGCTTATCTGATTTCAAAACTGAAAGCACGTTTACAGGTTACAAGTACAGTTCTGTTCAATTTACGCAAGTGTACAAAGCAATTATAACAGTTTAAAGATAACTGGTGTGATGTGTAACCTTCAAGAGATTCCATAATATAGTTTGTTTTCTATTTAGATCACATGCTGCCATCATACAGTACATATTTAAAAATGTCCGTTATTTGGAGGTGAGTGGGGATGGTATTAGAAGGAATTCCCCTTCTCGTTACTAATTTTTGACGCTTTGGGGTGGAGACTATAAACGCAATTTATATAATAAGCCGATGCTTCGAGAGACGTTACTGGGATTCCCCGCACTGGAAATTTCTCAAGTAACGCACTGAGGTAAGCTATTCAGAGGTGCCTATTATAAGATTTACTGTACTATGTTTTTTCTCAAATATCTTGTGATGTATCCGATGAGGTATCAAGTAGATCAATAAGTGACATGCTCAGTTTTCCTAGCGGTTTCTCCCCTATTTCGCACAATTCGAAATTGTAATGTGAAGGCGTAAAAGTATAAATATCTTTGGAAGGGAGTTCTGCCAGAATTCGAATTGATCAACAGAAGCTGGCAATGTAGAAATAGTCTGAACGTTATCCTTTTCCTAACATAAAAAAGGTTGATTTATTGCCTCCAATAATTCACAAATTTGATTCCGACACAGCTGTTAGGCAATAAATGTGTATACTTGTATGCACATTCGATTTACAGCATGATAAAACAGTTCTTAGAAAACAGAAACGCGATGTAACCCTTCCCTCTTTTTTTGTAGGCAGCTGTTTATAGGTATTAAACTGTAGGTTTCTTAACAGAGGGTGGGGAGAAATAACACGCATAATCCATAGTTCTTTGTTGTAAAATATAGAGCACATAAAGTTGTGTATTGGAAGAATAGGCTTTGTGGAATGGGCACCAGGGTCACCTGACCTCAACCCCATGGACTGTTGAAAAATCTGAGGTGTACGTTGTGAAAATCCTGGAATTGGATAATCTCCGGGAAAGAATAACAACAGCCTGAAACGGCTGTTCTGGATCCTCACATTTTGAACAGAATAAAAAAAAACTGTTGAAACGTTCGAGGAAGTGTGGACATGTAGAGCTAGGTTTATCTTAAGGAAATGTGCTATTTATCAGTTCTCCCATTGGTTACATATTTTATGGCCACTCGGGACTTGAAGAGCGTGGCAAAAGTCTGCATATCATCTAAAATATACGAAAGTTATAGACCTATAATTTGTTCGATTCCAACTCAAATTGAGCCTCCCCGAATGGACAGTGGTATCGTCGTCGTCTTGTAATCAAGGGGCCCCGGGTTCGATAACCGGTGGAGGCATATAGTGATTCGGATCTCACCTTAAACTGGAGGTCCAGTCCCGATTAACTTATCTCTGCATAAAGTGGACTTAAATAACCTTACTCAAACTCATGTTGAACACGTGACCTCATAGCTATTGTTTTGACATGATCCAAGTTAAGAGTCACTTCTGACAAAGAGTGGTCTTCAAGTGTCAAGAAATACAGTATAACGGGGTGAGGTCAAGCGATCGCGGAGGCCATTCAATCGACCCATCAATGATCCAACCTGACGAAAGTGAGGAGACGCACCAACCTGCTCGAAGTTACGTGGGAAACAACAATCTTCATATTAGCCCAAGGTTTATTTCGGCGAAAAACTAGTGAGATCACTCACGATGTCTCAAGAGGCTAAACGGTAACCCGACTCTGACCTTAAGTTACCTTGACTCTGACCTTGTTGTCAGTGAACTAGTGGTGGTTCGCTTCGCTCCAATTGTTTGGACGATTTAACTTGTCGCCCAGCAATGGTACAGCAAGTACTATATGTAGCGTGGAGAACAATCTCAATCTTTTCGTCAATTGCATTTTCTTCGTTCATTCAGCAGTAAATGGGGACTATACCGAACAAATTTTGAATTTTTGGGAACATGTGTTGTAATGCTGAGAACATATTTCTTCACTTCGGCTCGTTTTGCCTACTTATGCAAAACACCGTATAAAGAACACCTTTGAAAGTAGTTCTTTCGAAAGGAAAAACCTTGAAGCTAAACATTTCCTGATTACTCTCCTCGACAGGAAAGTAACTGTTTTATAACCGCATATCGAAAAAGGGTAATATTGGATAATTACATGTACAGTCAACGGCAAAGATAATGGTAGGCATATTGTCCACCGCTATTTTCATTACTTTTTGTTTTACATCCTGTGTTGCTTTAAGGATAGAAACTATGTTGGTTCGAAGCAGGCATTGTTCTTTGCTTATTGAAGTCATTATTTCAATTCGTTGTTATCATATCGTGTAATTCAGTCCGAATGAAAATGGTGGTGGACAATTCGCCCACTGTTTCTTTCGCCGTTGGGTGTACACCAACTAATCCTCTAGTGATTATGATAATTGTGTTATAATTAGGTTCGTTCAGGATGTGTTCAATTCCCTGGAGAGCCATTAAGCATTCCTAATGGATCCTATTTGAAGTTGTGGATTATGTCACGTTTAAAATGTCAAATCACCATCGATTGCTAAAACGTGCCACTAACTCTCCAGTCCACCTAGCGGTTCGATATTAATGGAGCCTTAGATATTCCTGAAGCTATTACAAAGTCCAGTGACCGTACTGCTCGTCTATCCATTACAGCAATTATCAACTTAAGTGTTGGAACGATTACAAATTGGCGACTTATGCTCATCGACACGAGCTATAGCGGATTAAGTTACCCTCTAACGGATTGGGCCGGCGTCGTCGTCGTCATTTGGTTGGCTCACACCGCATAATTTTCCGATTTCTAGCCAAAGTTCAGGTACTATTATCAGTATCACAAGCGATTATATATGTTCCAACATGATGATTAGCATCGTCCACTTTCTTCGAAACACTATTGACTTCTTACTGAGTGCTTTGTCCATTCTGGTCTTACGAAAGTATGACGTCTAAATAATTGTGAGGGTTATGAGTGTTTAGATTGTAAACCGATATTTTCGAGTGATACTATAAAGTATTCTAACAACTGCAGTACGAGGCTCAGAGATTAATGTAGATATTGATATCGGAAATTGAACCAGTACGCGTAATAATTTTTTATATAAAATGTCTCGATGTTGTTGTCTTAAGGGGCATTGAAACAATAAATGATTGAGCGATTGTATAGCTTCTCCGCACTGACAGGAAGTTGAGAACACAATTTTTAAACTAAAACATGACCTCTACGAATTCTTAATATAAAAACAACCACTGCGGATTAGGCATCGTGGAGGATATCCTTGTCTGAAATATTAGTATATTTACAAGTTGCTGAAATGAAGGTACATCATTAACCTAATGGTGATTCCTAATTGGCTACTCGAACTCGTATGCACATTGATAGTTTTTGAGAGTATTCGAGATTTTTGTGGAACGAAGGTTGGAGTCCTCGCAAGCTTAGAAATTATAACTAATATATTTGAGTAATTAATGGCATAATACATACTATAACAATTTTATTTTTGAGAATATGAGTATGCCAAGTTCTGATGAGTACCCATTTCGCGGTTATGAGGTAAACATTTCGGTGAATTTTAGCACACACCATGCGGGCCAACTTGTGGCTATTGTAATTGCTGATTTAAATTGCTCTTTGCAGAAAGAAATGCGAGAAAGCTGCAAAAAGTACAGCGTTGGAAATCAAAAACTAATTACAATTGCGGTGAGGTTTGAGTAAAAAGACAAAGAGTTAGAATCTTCACTTCACCTTTCGAGTCCTCCTGTGACCTAAAAAACCGCGAGGCGTATTGATTGAGGGATATAAATGTGTGACGAAGGGATTTCTTAAATTGGTTGCGTTGTCCGGAAAGATTTTCTCCCCCGTGAAGAGTGAGGACGAAACACTATCAGGATCCGGAAAGAGAAAAGGTCGCCGCGTGATCTACTCAACTCGAAATAGATTTCCGGTGCTTCCTTCTTCTTGTAGTGCTGCTTGATGGAGTTAATCCATGCTTTCAGAGGATGAAAATGCTTTTTAACGATGAGATAGGTGCATTTGTGGGTGGAAACTACCTGTTGAGGTGGTAGGGAAGGGGTTTGGTTCAAGGAATCGGTGAGAAAGTACTCTGGTTGGCTACTTCTAGCACGATTAGTGGACACAGAGTTTCAAGTTATTTGAAACATAGAAGAAAAGGTTGATGAACTTATATTCGCAAAATTTGAGTGATCTTGCGTGTGTAAAAGTTTGAACGCGAGCACTTAAAAAGTAACACTTCCTAAAAAAGGTAAAGTGCTCTCCTGTGCTTTGCACCACGCCATGACGGCATATACGGGGTGTGGAGTTAGGGCCCCACACTTTCTTGATCACGGCCGAAGGTGGGGATGATGTGATCGGTACCACGCCTCACAATAAAGCACCCATGTAAAACTCCAGCCACCAGGGGTCGTTCGACTCTTCCGCCATATTTGAACTCCTGGCCTGAATGTAGGGGCGCTAGTGTCGCATGTAGTTTTCATATTTTCGGAGGGCACAGATATCGTACCACTAGAGCATTCTTGCTGTCAAGGCTCTAAAATCTTAATTGAATTCTTGAGAAACACACAGAATCAAAGGAAATATAAGTATTGTGGGAGAATAATTAAAGCAGCCTGAGGCATGTTGTTCAAAAGTTTCCACACTCTCGACCATAGCCTCCCCCCCCCCCTAAATTTTAATTCAACAAACTTTATAATTAGGTCATTTTCCACGGAACGTTTAGGTGCAAGTACTAATCAATCACTTACGTGTTTACCTCGAGGCCCTCTTCAAAGAAGAAAAATTCCAACTCTTGGGAGAAGAAGATTACACATTTTCATTATTAATTATGAGATAAACTTCATTGTCTTTTTTCTAAATTAATGAAGTTTCCGGGAAACCTTTCCGCGATGTCTTGGACTATTAGAGAGATTCACTCCGGCATTTAGAATCCTTTTAAAATTTTCAACTTTAAGTGGAAAATGATTCTTATTTCGCTTCGCTCTTCTTCCAATTTTGGCTAATCGCGAAAGGATGAATGGTGACAAGTTAAATTTCAGAAGAGGACCATTAAAACATGTACATGGAAAGGACACAACACAGGCTCCACAAAGGATTATACTATACTGGCTGTGGGGTCAGGTGCCAGAAGCTCAATAGTCTGCAAGAATGTAGCCCAAGGTGTACTACATGGAAGAGAGGTTGACATTTGAATGTCTAGTTAGTCTACCCCTAGGAAAATATTCCTGCCTGATTTACTTGACTGTGCATATACAAGGTGTCGCCGTACAACACCGACAAATTACAGAACAAGTGGAAGACGTCAAGACGAATGTTTTCTCTTCGTAACTTTGTGTTCGTTGAAGTCTTGTTTCGACGCTCCGGACCCTCTAACAACTCCAATTTTATGCACCAAGAACTGCAGTAAATGTTTACTGCAAAAACCCAGCAACTTAGTGCGAAGAATCGACAGTTGGTGCAAATCGTGCATCCACGTTAGGGATAGGTTCCCAAATCTAGAGAAATTCACGCACAATTTTGGGTGAAGAAAATGAAAGAGGAGTTTCATGAAAAAAATATTTCGCGGTAACCGGCCGGATATTAAAGTCAGGCTAAACGAGTGTATTCGCGTAATTGTTGCCCCCCAAAAATAATGAAATATTTTAATTTTGGTCCTTGTGATATTTAATATATTCTCGTCATTACATCAACGTTTGAAGTATTTGCAATAAATCGGTAAATATAAATCTGATCTCGACAAACTCCATGCCTTGACCACGATATCAACCCATGACCTCTGATTTCGTAGCGCGTTACGATATCCACTCCGAACAATCGCCAATAAACTACCAGGTCTATCCTATGATTTTAACCCGTAACTTTTTTTACCTATTAGCTTAAACAAAATAGGAGAACAAAGCATTTGAGGGTAATAGTAATGATATACTGGAACGGTATTGTTTTCTAAAATACAGTGGAAATACTCCATTATGCTACAAAGACAGAGGTAAGGGTAAAGTTACCCCCTGTACATTTCAAAATTACTTTGAGGAGGGATGTGGGGGAGGGGGTGTAGAGGTAGGTCCCCACACATTCATAACCCCTGATATTTTGTGGAGTGATGTGATCAGCAACACGCTCTGGCCCCATGTACAAATTTATTAGAGGCTGGCGAACAGAAAGAAAAATCCTGAGAAAATCATGGAGACTTGCTATGTTTGTCGCACATTCATCTTTAGGTGGGCCACAATATAATTCATTTTCACATTGTAATTTACTTATCCAAACAGTAGTAGGATATTTAAATACTGGAGTAAAAACAAATTATACGAATTCCAATTGCATTGCAAAAGTGTTAAATTTTAGGTACAGGTCTCCGTGATATTTTATTTATATTACAAAATTTAGCTAATGCATTTTGACATGGTGAGTCGTGGCCCACTCTGCCCCCCCCCCCCACAGTTCCTCTTGGCGCCGCCTCTGAATTCAAAGTTGTAAAAAAAAAGTAAAAAGTGCTCCCCTTTGCTTTGCACCATGCCATGAAGGTGTAAGGGGGTGTGGAGTTAGGGCCCCACACTTTCTTGATCACGGCCGGTGGGGTGATGGGATCAGCACCACGGCCCTGGCCGCCAGTTTATAAACATTTCGAGCAGGCCTCCTCATCTTCAGGAAGGTATCAACTAGGGGCATCCCCGGCACCTACCAACATGTTGGGTGAGATGAGTCAAGGCAGTTTCCTCCAGGTACCCACTTTATACGATGCTGGGTGGACGCCGGAGCCGCTTGAACAGGTGGTAAAAATCTTGATTCTCCCCAACCGGGGATCGAATCCAAGACTCTCGCATGGTAGTCAGACGCCCTAACCACAGAGCTATCGCGGCTCAGGACTGAATTCAAAGTTGTATCGTTCAGAATCACGACTTCAGCTCCCGTTGAAATGTTGAGGTTCGAATATATATATATATTTGTGGATCTCAAATGTTAATTCCCTAGCGGCAATATATATATACCCGAACACCAAACCAATTGTTTAGGGGGACATCATCTCGTACCAAAGGACAAATATCCGAAGTAAAATATTTATTTAATCTCATGAGTCTCGACTCGACTTCAAGGTAAAATAATCTCTAAATACTACATATTTATTTAAACAAATGACAATATGTATCGGAGGTCTATTGCCAATTCTCTACGGATGTATCAGCGCGATATCATCGTTCCCCACAGATTTTTTCTAACGTAAGCAAATCCAAGCAGGATCCTGAAGTGGGATATATCGAAACATGGACGTATTTAGGGTGAGCTAACAGTCAAGAAACCGTCAATTTATATATAACAATAAATAGGGATTGGCTTGTAACGACCGCCATGTTAGGCAGATTTCAGTTGTATATTGGCAGTTATCTTATTCGTATACTTTCAAGTTAAGAACTTGGATTAAATTATTTATACTTAATTGTTTTTATAAATCATGTATATATTTACGTTTTATTTTATCTTATAATATTATTCGCGTATTTTGCAACATTTATTCAGAATTTATAGGCTAATAATTATCCAAAATAATATATGCAACGTTTTCATTGTTTTCCAAATCCAAAATGGCTATAATTATTTCTACCTTTCACGCAAATTTTGTTGTTTAAGCACAAGTTAAATACATTTCTTCTTACGTGGTGTGTTAGGAAAGTAATGAGACTGATTTTCTGTAAACGATGAATTTTATTATTTTTACAAATCAAGGTTATCCTCTTCAAAATAGTTCCCTTGGGCAGCTACACAGCGATGGAGGTGTTGTTTCCATTGTTCGTAGCAGTGCTGAAAGGCTTCTGCTGGAATACCTTTTAGCTCGTCGGTTACGCTCTTCTGGATATTATCCAAAGTATCAAAATGGCGTCCTTTCCAAGTGGTTTTTGAGCATGGGGAATAAAAAAAATCACAGAGACTGAAATCCGGCGAATAAGGGGCTGAGGAACCACAGGAATGCTTTTTTTTTTGCCAAAAATTCATTGATGGAGACTGCCGTGTGACATGCTGCATTGTCGTGGTGCAGCACCCAAGTGCGTGCAATGTCTGGTTGCACACGTGCAACCCTTTTCCTGAGTCTTGCAAGGACTTCATTCGGTACACACGTTCAAATTTAACTCACTACTGATCATTCTTACCGTCAATCGACGATCTGACCTCAAAAAAGACATCACTCTTTCCACATTGTCATCCGTTTTTGAGGTTGAAGGTCTTCCCCCACGAGGTTCGTCTTCCACTTGTTCTCGGCCTTCTAAAAAGGACTTGTGCCATCTGAACACTTGTGCCCTAGATAGTGTATGTTCTCCATAAGCCCTTTGTAACTTTTCATAAGTCACAGTAGCGGATTCGCCAAGCTTAACACATAATTTGATGGCACAACGTTGTTCAAACTTTTGCCAGTCCATTTTCGTAACGCACCTCACAAACACAACTTCACTTCAGACGCTCTCAACAATTGTGTAGCAACTGTAGCAAGTTGAAACTTGTACTGAGTCAACGGCAAGCGTTCACCTACCTGCCGTGTGAAGGTGGGGGCAGCATCGTTCGTTGCCGGTTCGTCCACAATGTTGCCAGTCTCATTACTTTCCTAAGAAACCACGTAATATCGATTTTTGTTCAACAATGTTCAAGATTGAAGTAATTTGTCTTCGTTATAAACTAAATCTTTATTTAATCATTTTTATGTGCAAGGGCAAATATGATTTATTAGATAAAATCAGTTTAGTTATTTCTATATAGTTTAACATTGTAAAATTATAGCAAAGTATTTCTCCCTCGTTTTCAATAAAATATCGTTTTTCTATTGGCTGTTTATGTTAGGAGTGGGGGAACCACGCTTCGTGTTCTTGGCGATGTAAAAACTTCCACGTTGGCATTTTTAATTGTTGCCAACCTGAACTTTAGCTTACTATCGCTAACTAACATTGATGTGTTATATAAATTTTCAGTTTTCTTGTGTTATTTTATGTTATGAGTTTGTATTGTAAGTTAGAACAATCTGTTATGCTGCGCCTCGTGCTTGAGGTAGCAGTTGAGGTCTTGCTATTAACTGTGAAGGCGGTGCGCGGACTCTAGTGTTAAATAAGTTGTTTATCACTGCCTACGAGCGTGCATGACCCAACAAATTACAACTTTTAACTTGTGCGGATCAGTATGTACGCGCGCGATTCGTGATTAAAGATTTTGGACATTTTAATTATAAAGTATTTGGAATTTTATTTACTGTCACGTGTCGCAATTCGGTGGTTTCCTTCCTGGAGAAAGGGTGGATCGTCTTAATCCCGATCCCTGGGTGAGAACTGGTGCTCCCAACTGACCAGCCGGAGCAAGGAGCGGTGTGTTGCCAATTCGGATCTCCATACCCTGGAGTTACGAGTGTTGGCACGTTGCAGACTCATCCCTTTCAGATCTATTCTCCACGTGACGTCTGAGAAATAATGATAGTTTTGACTTCATAATTAGAGCCTTATTTTGATCATACATAATATCGGTCGTAGTTCTACAACTCATAATAAAAGTCCTGAGAACTTCACTATAACCGTGTAAGATGAAGCTAGGTCGATAGTAGTACGATCCTCTACATATGATAGGGTAAGTAGGTAGAAACATACACGAAACAATGCTGTAGGTTTCAGATCGCCATTCCGTCTGTATGCCTTCGATGAATTTGTTTGTTATTATGTGCGAGTGAGACTCAATATTCACGATCTCGGCCATCCTTCGAGGTGATGTGATCAGCACCACGCTCCAGCAGTATTTACCTTCTTCCCCGCCAGGCATTCATTTACTAGAGGCTGGGCGAACTCCAGAGCTGCTCCATAGTAAAGCAAAATTGTTATATTAGACAGCAAATTTTCAGAGATGTACGTTGGAGTTCAACAAATCTGCGAGCACGTTGACGAGGTATCAACACAACCTCGCTGCACTTCACGGCAAAAGTATAGCGAAAATTATCCATCGGAAAGTGTAGAGGAGTACTGTTGTCGTCAACCGACTAAAGTGCAAAGTGCAAACTTTCATTCTTGAGTGATTGTTTTATTTGGCAGAGAGCCGACGCGTCTCCAGTTTTTGTTCCGGGAGCAGCTGTGTTCACTGGTGATGATTAGGGGGATGGGGGAAGTTGCTCAGCCACTTTCGCCGCTCACTATGCTAAACCTTTTCTACCAAGGGAAAGTAAACTGTCATTACCTTGTCCCCTTCAGTTTTGGAACCCAATCGCCGCCACTGGCTGTGTTGTGTCGCCTTCTACAAGGAAGTGCTCATATAATTATAATCAGTGATGTGCGTCTAAGCGTAAACAACGATTGTCTACATTATGCGTGTAGATAATGTAGACTATGTAATCTACGTAGATGACATAATCAATGTAGACAACATGGCACTCGGCATTCTTCGTGCAACGCACGCGCATCGTGCTAGGAGCAGCAACAACCAACATCAGCACGTGAAAATAGAAAGCGTGAAGTATGCCACGATTCAGAAATAAGTGTCTTAAAATATTTATTTACGTTCAAATACAATTTCACTGAATTGCAGAATAAACTTGTCGTGACACACCTAACAAAAATGCTACGTCCGTAGAACGGACAAGCTTTGTTTTACTTCTACTGGAGGTTATTTCAGTCGTTTACCGTTACAGCGTCGGCCGCCAAGCGGCCCCTTCATGCAACAGGTACCGGCAAATTGACTTACAGGAAGTCCGTAACAGAAACAGTTTGTTTTGTAATGTTTCCACTTTTCACAATTACTGTTACAATTACAATTGAAATAAGCACGTACCTTGTCGCAAGGATGCTGGAAAAGGTGTCCTCCCAAATACAAATATTTCTGGCACCTTATTTCTGACATCTAATCTTAGATTAGACATCGCTACTTTATCCTCAGTTGACAGAAAGGGAAGGCAGCATACCGGCGCATAAAGCAAACCGAAAGCGTAAAATGATATTTAAAAGTAATAATAATGATGATCACTAACCTCCTGTGTTATAAGAGATGTTGAAAATGACCTCCTTCAACAGCAATACAACACGTTTCTTAGGTTCAAGAGATCCTGTCTCTCGTAATTGCCTGACCACTTTTCTGCAAGAATTCGTTTTCACGTAATTATCGTACATAAAAACTCTTTGTTCACGACTATATTTGTTTAGCGGCATAACTAATGAATGAATAACAATTAACACACAATAAAGCACTAGCACTGAATAACAGTATAAAAAACACGCGTACTGATAAACGCAAACAGAAGTGAGCATGAGGGTACGGTACACTCACAACGTCTGGTAGCCGACAGTGTTGCTAACCATTTTTCGGCAATGTCCCTACCCCAAGTAAAGCGACTAAAAAAAACAACACCTCATGAGCGTGCAAAACAAGATAAAATTTACACATTTACTTACCAAATCTTTCTGCTCGGTGCTTCCACAATTAATGAAGGAGCGAATTTACAATACAGGACCCCTCCCCATTTTTTGTAATATTTCGCATACTCAGTAATTGAGGCCTCCTAATCACGAATTGGAAGTTAAAATTTGGGGGTCACGTGTAGAAATTGCAAAATAAGTTAAATTGAGTGGTCCGCGATCGGCACGATTGCTCATTATTTACTGGAATATTTTGTGTTTCCAATACTTAAAAAACGAAATATACATTCCTGATATTACTACGACCCCAAATTTTAACTATGTTCGCCTATCCTAACCTTACCTGAATGGTTCGTGGGGCTATCCGTCAATGGTTTGTGGGGCTACCCGTGCATGATTTATCGACCCCAAATTTTAACTATGTTTGCCTTGCCTAACCTAACTTAACGTAACCTTACCGAGAATGGTCAGTGGGGCTATCCGTGAATGGTTTTGCGCTAATTGTGATTACGAACCGATAAAAAAAATCTTATTTTCGTAGCACTTTAACGGCAACTGTTCATCATCGAAGACGCCATTTTCGTATCCTGCAATTTTACGATCGATGCACTGTTGCCAAACTTACTTGTAAACAAATCAGTCCACACTCCACATGTTCTTCTACATCGAGATTGTCGCTGTCACATGTAAGTACCTTCTTTGGGCAATATACCGAAATCCATAAGTTTTTTAATTAGCCCACGGCCATCCTCCTGCACACTCAATCTAACAATCTGTACAACATTAACAACTTTTTTACAGTTCTCTTCCGCCATTCGTACACGATCCATGCTCTCCAAGTATGAAATCAACAGTGTGGCAACGCTGTAGACAACGTAACTAATTGCGAACGTCGTCAATTGTTCATATCAACAAATATGGCTACCATACTTGTATACTGAGAATCATTGCGAGAATTGAAAAGTTTATTTTACAACTTCTACACGTTAATGAACAATTTTTTCACCTCACCCCAAAATGTTAACTTCAGATAAATCATCACGACTAATTATTTCGTGAGTATAAGACGTAGCATAGAAATTACAGAAGGGTCCGGTATTGTAAATTCTTGCCTTAATGAATAATAGGGGTGTGAGGGACAGAATCTTTTGGGTCGGGACGGGAATTTTTTTAAATCCCGACATTCGGGACGAAAAAATTTGCAATTTCCCGACCAAGTCGGAAAATTTTCAGACGTCATTTTCACTTTAAGTGATTGTTTTTGCATTTCTAGAATAAAAACTTACAATTTCTGATAAGTTCCAGAAACTTGCAATACAGAAAATGTCGAGAATTAACGACTTTTTAAAGTGACCATTCGGTATTTCCCGACTGCTTGGGATCCCGAAAAGTCGGGAAGTCATTTCCCGAAGTCGGGATCGGGACGGGAAATTTTTTCCAGATCCCGGTCCTGACTTTTCAGGATCCCGCACATCTCTAATGAATAACGTTGAGTCGTTTACTGTTGATTATGTTATTTGAAGTCATACATACTGCTGCTGTGAAGAGATAGGTGTTGATTGTTGATGCTGCATTTCCTGCAGTCTTGAACAATTCTGGTCCCACTTTATTTCTCTTTTTTGTTTTTGTATCACTTAACATTGAAAATATTCTTTCCGTTCCCGCGTTAGAATGTGGCAATGTTAGCACTCGTATTTTCGCGAGAGTGGAAATGTTTAAAAAAAAGAACTTGCCTTGCAAGTTCTTGGTAACCGATAACATGTTCCAAAATTCAAATGGAGATTTGTTAGTTAGTTCTTTTTTCTCCTCCTCGCTAAAGTATCCAGATAAACTAATCCATTCATTCCAAACCGAGCACGAAAAAAGTGCAACTGACTGGCGAGTAAGCTTTGCACAATAAAATGTTATTTTCCAAGATTGAAAAAAGTCCCTGCGTTTTCCATTATTTGGTAAAATCTGTCCCTACGCGGGCGAAATATAGTGAAAAATCCCTATGCGTAGGGACAACTGAGGATAAAGTAGCGATGTCTAATCTAAGATTAGATATCAGAAATAAGGTGCCAGAAATATTTGTATTTGGGAGGACACCTTTTCCAGCATCCTTGCGACAAGGTACGTGCTTATTTAAATTGTAATTGTAATTGTGAAAAGTGGGAACATTACAAAACAAGCTGTTTCTGTTACGGACTTCCTGAAGTCAATTTGCCGGGACCTGTTGCATGAAGGGGCCGCTCGGCGGCCGACTCTGTGACGGTAAACGACTGAAATAACCTCCCAGTTCCACCATTTCACACATGCGAGGAAAGATCTGCTTTGAAGACATGCACTTTCCTATGCAGTACTGAGGCGAAAAAAAAAAAAAAAAAAAATAGCCTTCCTTTTTGTCAATGTAAAAAATAGTCAGTTTTCACCTATGACTGTTATTTGTTTTTCTTCCGTTAGTCCCCTCCTCCCTTGTAGAAAATTTGATAATGATCACGTCGGATGGTCGTAAGTTGGTTATACACACAATTATGACGTGTTTGAAGAAAAAAATACTTTCTCTTTTAAACAGCATCGGCATTTCTTTCTTCCCTGTTGTTTACATTGTCTACAGTAGACTATGTAAACTATAAGCCAATGTAATCTTCGTGTAGATTACAAGGAGACAACGCATGTAGACGTAAACTTATAGTCTAAGCACATAATCATATATTTAGCTTTGCGTTTAGTGTTTCATAAATTAAATTAAAGTGTTACATAAATTTTCCTGCTAAAATTCCTGGCGGCGCCCATGGTAGTGTTAGATAGAGTACTTATGAAGTCGAACCATAATTATCCAACTTGCGACAACTCCAGGCACTCACAGCATTAGTTCAATGAAGATTTGGGTAAACACGCTGCCGAGATAAAATGTCACAAACAACGCCTCTTTCTATCTCTCCTGATACATCACTCAGCCTATTAGCATCTTCCTACATGCACAAAAAGGCATCTTCCAAGGCTGGAAGGCAAATTATGTTCCTAATTCGATATTTTGCCATCCATTAAAAAGTTCATTGTTGAAAGGTCTATGAAGATTAGCAAAGTAGAAGCTCATTAGTTTGTCGTAACAAACGTCTGTTTATGGTCAACGGTTCTTTGGAAGCTCTCTTGAGGAAATGTTTTCTGTCGATTTCGGCAGCTAATTATTTCCCGATTTGAACGTTTCATTTGTCAATTCTGTCTCGAAAAGGACTGATTTAAGATATTTTCTAGGAAATTAAACCTATTAGCATCTATATACCAGTTTAATTGAACAAAAACTGTTTTTGATTTGGAAAGCTTACGATTTCCCTCTTTGAATTTGTACAACTGGCAGCGTGCAAGAAAGTGAAGTGCTCTCTCAAATGTTTTCTTGCAATCATCCTACTCGTCCAAGCAGCTCTATCGCCTACATGTTAGTTCTCTTTGGAGCAAAGGTGACATTTTCCGAAGGCACTCAAACGTCAACCTCTTCCACGTAGCACTCTCTGGAAAGTAGGGTGGGCGGATCCGATTCGAATATTGTATCCGGGTATTGGTTCACACAGGATCCCAACAACGCCCACCCATATTACTGGACGCCAGTGTTTGGAGGAAGTTTCAATATCTCGAAAACGGTTGGAGAATCTAAAAAATAAAAAAAAAAAACGATTTTTTTCCCGAGAACTTCAGCAAAGCTGTGTATGGACTGATGTAACTGTATGCCAAATTCAGTGACCGTAGGACCAATTTGCCTTACCCGCTCCCAATTATGTGTCATTATCAATCAGTATAATATATTGTTATGAAAACAAAAATGGTCCCTCTATAATTCGGGTCAGATTAGCACAAGTTGAGATGTGTGACTCTCTTTTGAAGAAATTTAAAAAAAGGTGGGTATTTAGATGCGGAATGAGAGATTTTTTAGCCGAAAATTGCGATAAACTTTTTAGCTGCAAGATTGAAAAATCGTGGTGGCTCAAACGAAACTCTCAATCCACATTTTCCTTCTACTACCACATTTTCGTATCACCTCTCAATCCTTGAATATGAGCGCGAGGAAAACTCTTCCAGAACTCATCTGTGCGACATTATGTGAAACCTCCATAAGTGCTCGACTTGTGTTAAAAATCTTATTGTTTGTAACTTACACGTACATCTTGGGATCAATTCCTCTATGGATTCCATGGTAGCTTATCCACGTTCAACTTTGCGTTTTGGCACACATAGATGACGTACTGCTAGTTAGAAATGTAAACGAAATATCCAGACCGGTGTTCGAATCTGCATTTTTCGCTTAAATACATACAAATTGTCATTTGACAAATTACTTGCGAGAATATAAACGAAACTCGAGTCATGAAATCCAACTCCAGTTCATATAAAAGGAAGAACACATTTTATCATCAATGAGGATGCTTACATGTTTACTCCAGTTCATATAAAAGGAAGAACACATTTTATTATCAATGAGGATGCTTACATGTTTATCTTTACAAAAATAATTAATAAATGTTGGGAAGAGTCTTTTCGGGTGAAAAAAAATGATGTAGGGGAGAAGCAGGACGAAAATCATGACAAGAAATCACACTAATGCATTAAGGAGCAAAAACCAGCACTTAAGACACGCGAGTTGAATCTTTCGTTTGTGCCACAAGTTGTGTATCGTTGGATCAACGTTCCTACTTCATTTGGGTCAACACTCTTGGATGGTGGTGGTCGTGGTGGTGGTGATGATGATGATGATGCAGTGCTATCCAGCCTCTCGTCACCTTCCCGTGAGCAGTCCAATTAGAGCAGCCTTTTCTTTCTCCTTCTTCCGAACGAGATCGATGTTCCGGGATCTCCAGGAGCTCTTCCTCAGTTTGATCGGCCTGCTCCCTACATAACGGCCTGCAATAACAAGAGAAGACAGCGTCAGCTATTTGCATTATCTTAACAAAACTAAGACAAACCACGTAACAAGAGACATTGTCTATTGTTTGGCGAAATAATGTAAAGTATCCCCTGCACATTGAAACGTGCCTTGAAAGCATATCGATGGGTTGAATTGCAGTAACTAAAACGTTGGGGTCCTAGGTGTGTGTGTGTGTGTGTCATAATTTTGCCCTCCTCCATGCCATTACGATAGCCGTAGTAATTTTTGCGCTACGACGATAGTAGATTTAGAATTAAAATTAGAAATTCTGTATTCAGCCTGTGGCTGCTCTACCACTTAGCTCGTAAAACTTATAATAATCAAACAAACAAAAAATATATATGCAAGTAATCATTAAATTTATCCCTGCTAAATATTTCATTAACTATTACAATTATGCACTTAATACAAAACGACAAAACCGTGCTAATATTTGTCCCTGCTTAAGTTAAGAGACCAGACAAAAACTCGGAAAATCCACATTATGTGGCTGTTTATTAAAAAAGGTATCATACGACATCAAAACAAGTAAATACAGTATATGGAACAATCAAGATTCAAGAAATAAGCAACGATAGTAAATTCAGCACAAAATAATTTTTATTTAAAAAAAAAAAAAACTTTCGGCATCAGCTAATTGCTTCACAATGTGCTCAACATGTAGCCGTTCCGTTTGCCTGTATACCCACTGTTCAAAATGGATATGTTTGTTAATCTGTGCTGAAAAGCACCATTCTGCAAAGACCACATTCAAGGGTAAAGTGAGGAAGATGGAACAGTAAATAAATCTAGAAAATAAGTGCAATACCAGTTTTCTAGAATGAAGGTAGCGAATGGCCTCCAGTCCCTTTGTATAGTGTAGAAATGTAAGTATTTAGCGTACGAGGCCAGAGCTAACGTTGCGTAGTCGCAGGCATATGTCTCTCCACAGGGGAAACAAGTTAATATGACGGAGATTTTGTGACAGAAATATGAGACTTGGCGTACTTCGTATTTTATTTCGTTAAAGGCTTGTAAAGGCGCGATTCCTTCGTGCTGGATATGTGCGTATTTTAATTAGTAGTTGATAAGTGTTTCATCATCCGATGTCGTTTCTATTTAATAGTAAAAAATACATTTAAAAAACCCAGGGAAACCCCCTGACGTTTCTTCTCCACCCGCATACATTCACAGGTATGCGTATATATCCTGGCACTTTTAAATAAAAACCAGGACATACAGTGCTCCGTTCAGCATCTGGTGCTCTTTTTATTATTATTGTTTCTTTATTTAACTGCAGTACCAAAACAGAAACGAGTGTTCTTTCTTCTTTCTGAGTTAAAAAAAGAATAAGAATGCTAGGCAGGGGGCCCGGTGCGAATTACCTCTTACTCTGTATACATATATATACTGCATATAAGCAATGCGTATGATTCTTACCAAGAATCTCCAGCATGTCCCGCTTGGCATTTATAAAATTAACACCGATTTGGTGAGAATACAAATTCCCAGATATATTTAAAGCCCAAGTTTTCACGACAACAACAGGACTCAAAAGTTAATCGGGAGTATTTGGGGGGAGGGCTTAACGTAGTGTTGTCACATGAAGGGAAATTGCCCTCGGCGCAGGGAATTTCAGTTATAATTTTAGGTGAAAAGGGAATTTTCGTGAAATTTCACTAAATACTAAAAATCAAGCTGAAAATATTTACCTTTCCAAAGTAAAATGTGCTAACAATAATCTTCATTATTACCCGATTTTCATGCATTGAAAAAAATTCTACTGTTTACACGAGTCTGGTAGTAGTAGTAATAATTCTACTACTACAGCTAATGATGATACTTCATAAATTTTTGTGATTGCGGTTCCGATATTTCTTAAAGGGAAATTTTGATTAAAAGGGGATGTTTTTTTTATTTTGGCAACAATGCATTGAAGGCGATGCTTAACACAATGGAAGACAGTTTTCTTTCAGTTAGAAACAGTTTTTTTTAAGCTTCCTTTACTCCATCTTCCACCTTCTCGGTGCATTTTAGTCGCTTCTGCTGCAGTCCATGGTGTTCCTTTGTAACTGTATCTTCATCGTGTATCTTCAGTGCCATGTAATCATCATCATTCATCCTCGTCGTTGCCACCGACTTAAAACACCGAAAACGAGACAGGCTTTTTTGTTCACGAGAGAAAGGTTAAACTAAATCTCGTATTCTGGTGACTAACGCGGTTGCCTTGTAATCAAGGGTCCTGGGTTCGATTGACGGTGTGGGTGCATTGTACCATGGTCCAGATTCACCTTTAAACTGAGGTCCTTCATCCGATTTGCCCACCTGAGAGTCAAGTGGACTTAAAAGCAGCGCTCAAGTTGTGGAGAGGATGGGGGTGCAGAAGATGCACCCCTCACACCCTTGTTAGATAAATTTTCGCGAAGCATCACCCAAGCTGTGTCACCATGTGAAACAATAGGGGCATCCCCCCAGCTAACCCCCTGCTTAAAACAATCTCTATAGGCAGAATACAAGGGGTCTTGGGTTCAATTCCCGGCTGGAGCAATCTCCGATAGCGTGGTGGTTAACTCTGTAATCACGGGGTACCGAGCTACCTTCCGTAGCGTTTCCCTACTTTAAACTGTAGGTCCAGTCCTGATTACCTTATCTAAGCATGAAACAATCTTTAAACACCCTTGACGGTGCTAACCGTAGCGGGGAAATCGGGGTAAAGGGGATGAGGGTTCGAATTACGGTGGAGGCAGTGGACAGGATCCATTTTAATCCTGCAGATGTCGTAGTGGTTACCATTATCGTCTTGTAATCAATGGGCCCCGGGCTCGATCTTCGTTGGAAGCGCATTGCACACAGTTTCGGACTCACTAAACTATGGGTCCAATTTCGATTAGCTTATCCGAGCATAAAATGGATTTAGAACAAAGTTTGTCTTTTGACTGACACACAGTCTCGATTAGCTTACACAAGCGTGAAGATGACTTTAAATCTCGACAAGGTGCAATCCATAGCAGAGATGGGCAGATATTTTCCCAAAGTACATTCGTATATTTTGAACACGGTTCCATCCATTCATAAAATTCACGGTTTTCCACCCCCACCAGCAACTCTCTTCCCACGCAAACACCCGTGAATAAAATTGAGCATTCACAGGCCAGCTACGGCAAAATACGAATTCCACTTGTTACCTACGATCGGCGAATAAAAGAGGCCACGTGCGGAGGCTGCGCGATGGATTGTCGCCTCGCCTAGCATCGCATCGCTTATTTAAAGAAACAACCCGAGAGCAGAAGCACATCTGTCCCTCGACTGTCGCACGCCCGACGCTCCGACACCGAACATCGCTACTATCTCGCAGGTCAGTACACATGTGTGTGCCTCCGTAGTCTTGTGTTTAAGAATGGGTGGGAATTGGTCGCGAGATATCTATCGTTCGTAACATGTCGATTATATCGAACTCTCGCTTCACTTAGCATAGTGCCACTTTCTTTCTACAGCATATTTGCCAAATATGGAATACAACAGAATGCGTTTACGTAGAAATTTTTAACTTCTCGTGCAATTGTTCTTGAACACTTCTTAGTGAAAGGGAAAACTTTTCTAAAAACTTTATTATGAGACTCGCAACGAAGGCATCGAAACGAGACTTGGGAATCTCTCGTCTCGTGTGTGAGGATGGTCCCAGGTTCGAATCCCGGATTCTTTGTGAGTGTCCGTTCATCAATTTTATCACTCATTAGCCAAAAGTGGCAGAAAAGTGAAGTAAAATCAATCAATCAATCTTGTGTGATGATTCCTGTCTCGTTCTCTCCTTGGGATACAGCGTGTCGTTGCACAAAGTTTTGCGGCTTGTAGAGATCATTAAGACAAACAACTCTTTTTACTATGTTTTCAACAACTTTTATGTTGTAACTTTAGGGTATCTTATCCTGAACTGTATGCAAACACGTTGCACAGGTTGTTGACACAGACGGATTAACTTTGTAATTATAATACTATAAACAAACTATCACTTCAATCCAATCGATATGCCTAAAGAAGTCGCATAGTAAAATAAATCTGGTACACGTAATTTTTTTAAAAAAATATTACACCAAAAATTCTCGAATGAGTTTCTCGGGTTCTGTCTCGTCAATTCTGGAATGGGTCTGATCTTGGTCTTATCTAGATTTCTACGAGCCCGTATCCGTATCATCCTTAGGGGAACGGAATCTGAAGGATGCGTCTTTGGACTCCGCTTAACGTACCATCTTCGGCTGGAGTGAGCGAGGAAAACCTTCCTTCAGTCGGTGTGTTAAGTGGTCGACTTTCGAACTCACCGGCGAAGTTTTCGGGTTCGAGTTTCGGCCTGGACATGTATGTTTTTCGTCATCTATTTAATCTAATCATACTCATCGCCCCGATCAGCCAAGAGTGGCAGAAAAGCGACGTTAAATAATGAAATATACGAAATAAGACAAATCTTCTTAGGGATGTCTGTCTCTCTAGATTTGAGCCTGCCACCTCTGAAACACCACGTAACTGTAGAACGAAGTTTGTTTTAAGACACCTTTTATTTTCAGATAGGCTAATAGGTACTGGACCTACAGTTTATATTTTGATACGGACATCTGTGCAATGCGATTCCACAGGGGATCGAACTCGGGACCCCTTGTTTGCACGGAGACAGCGTCCATGGGAAGGTCCACGTAACTCTAGATGAGGGTTCAAGCTGGAAACGTTGCCACTAATACTGCAGAGTTAGACGTACCATTGGTCACAAGAAGTCTCCACGCGGACCGAAAACAAAACGAAAAAATCTGTTCCCGAATAATAAACAAACAAAAAAAGAAACGAAGAAATGCAATCTTAATATGAAAAGTTCACACATGCATACGTACGGTGAACGTCTTGGGGGGGGGATACAACTAGCATAAGTATGGAACTACTTCTATCGTTAAAGTAATTGCCATCGCGGAAACAGCAGAGTGGTGGGGGAGGCACTTGTGTTGAGTTGCAAAATAATTCTTTGGGGAAAGACGTCCTTCTTTACACAGAGCCAAATCCTGTTTTCGCTGCCGTGATTACAATGCCACCCTGCACTGTTACTCACGAATCAGATGACAAGAGGTTTCTCTCACTGCACGAACACGACTGACGAAGCCTTTTTCTCCGTTTACTCCATCCTTTCCGACCACTCTACAACGCTACAGAACTGTTGCTCACTCAGCAGTTCACGTGTGCATACGAGAGCGCTCTTTCACAAATACGGCGGGTTGGTCATGCCTGGTTTAGGTTACCTAGAAATAAAGTGGATTCATTATTGTCCCTTTCCTGCACTCCCCGATGTGCACAGTACAAATTACTCTGATTCCCCGGCCAGCAATTCTTTGCTTGTTACGTAGTATGATAAAAACCTAATAAGTGAGTTGACAAGTAATGTGTACGATAGAGAAGACAGTTGTGTGGGCATCAGCTATTAAATACTAAAATACTATTCAACCTAAGTAGGTTTGTTTGTTTTTATATTATTTTATATAAAGGCTTACTGAGAAGGGAGTTCGGAGGTTCAACTCCACGAAATATATTTGACATAGTAGTAGAAAAAATGTCAATACTCTGTACCAGCTAACTGTAGACCACGCGAACGAGAACACGTCTCTGCTCAAGTAGTGACGCGAGACGGCTCCACCAATGAACAGTGAGAGAAACGGGATTGTGTAATGGGCGACGGGAGTTTTCCTGATTTCCTCCAGCGTTGCAAACTTTCGAAAAGGATAATACCGACCACACATGGCGAACGGACCGTATTTTTGTCTCCAGGTTCGTACGATTGGTTTAAGAATTTCTTAGGGAAATATTAAGGATAAAACCGCAAGAGCAAATTTTGACAAGCCGTGCATTTTACGTACGGACTAAGGTCTGGATCGTACGTCCGTACGGTTGGCAACACTGCGCTTTCACCACTCGATTTTCCTCCTCCTCCTCTGCCGATATGCGCAGCCCTGCTCTATAGTTCGCTGGAATAGGGTATAATACATGAAAAATTAGCTTTCATTTTCCACTCATTTTAAACTGAAAACTGTTTTAAACTGTATTTAAATCGTAATGTTCTCAATTTCTTGCCTACAAATGGAGTATAAAATTGCTATGTAAACAGTTGACTGCACTGTTGGAATGAAAATTCTTAACTGTTCTAAAGAAATAAGAATATACACTCTGTTTCGGGAATCTTTGGAGCAAAGCCACGCATAACGGTAGGAAAGGGGGGAAAGCTAGTGGGTGGAGCAAAGCAGTGCGTTTTCCCCCTCGATGTACACACTTCTCCTTTCACGTATTCATTGGTCAAGCCCTCTCGAGTCTTACTTGTTTTCATTCGCTTGCTCCAGACATTCCCTGGCCAGAGTGAAGTTTTAAAATACAACCAGCTCTCTATTAGTGGAAACTAATTTGATTTTGCGCAGCTTGTGACAGAGAATTCAATACTTTTCATGTATATTAGGAATTGTCTGTGCTGAGTAACAGCATACATAGCTCGAAAAATTATTAACCTGTCAAAAAGCCTTCAGATTTTTTTTCCTGGACACGCCTGACTTTACGTCGCTTTTCTTCCAGTTTTGGCTATTCGTAACGATGCTGATGAATTGTGTTTAGGTAAGATGAATGAAAGGACAGAAGGGATTAACCTCGGAGAGGACCGAATTGCCTGTAGAATCACACGCCAGAGCCTTGTTAGCCGGTTCAAATTCAGCCTCCTAGATACTGCGAGTAAGAACGGATGACATTAGGGTGCCTTCCGAAAAGGTCACCCTCGCATCTGTACTGTTGTAGGTTCCGCAATGTTTACAAAGCTCATTTTATGTCCTGATAGGCTAAACGGGACTGGACCTATAGTTTATAACAGGGCCACGCTATCTCCCAGTCCCCATTCACGGTGCAGAACGGTAATTTTGACAAAATTATGCTTTCCTGCTGGCCGCTGCGGGGAGGAGGGATGCTAAGGTTGCCGGTTGTTGCCAAAACAGGGAGGTAGCGGCAGCTCTAATTGGCTGTTTGACCACAAGTTTCTTCGTAGGTAAACGAGGCACCAGCAGGCCACTGTCATATAGGCGGCCCCCGCGACGAGACTTACCTTGGCCGGGCTCTATTTTTTTAAACATAAATTTTACGTCGCTTTTTTTACCTCTATAGATAAGGATGAATGACAAAAAGGGTTTTGATGTTTTATTTCTGAAAGTTTTTTTAAGTTCACTTTAGGCTCTGATAGGATAATCGGGACTGAGACCTAGAGTACAAAGTGAGATCCAAACCAGGGACTCAATCATTAGGATGAGGATCAAAGAATTCACGAGATCTTCCAAATAATTTGATTGATTGATTTGTTGTTTTAAGCCCACTTTATGCACAGGAAGGCTAATCGGGACTGGACCTACAGTTTAAAGTGGGATACGAACCACTGTGCCATGTGCCTCCACCGGGTATCGAACCCGGGACCCCTTTATTACAATACGACGACGCTACCACTACGCCATCGGGGAGGCCCATCCAAATTATTTGAACCTACAGGACGCCCGGTGTCGTGTAGCGCACACCGACCTCCGAGGGAGTGGTCAGCACAGCGCTCTACGACACCACCGGTCCGGGGTTCGATTCCCGGCCTGGGCATGGGTGTTCTTTGGGAGTGTCGCTTCATCAATTTCATATCATCGTTCATCCTCATCTTCGTGGTCAGCCAAAAGTAGCACAAAAGCGAAACCAAATCAATCAATCGTACAGGGCACAGTTAACCACCCAGTCGCGGAACCTGGCTGCAATTTCGAACAGGTAATCGAGCCCGGAACATTTTAAACTAGAGGATGACACCGTTAGCCACTGCACTCTCGGTGAGGTCTCCTCTTTCGTACCACCGTCAACGTGGCTCCTCCACTTGATGAATCCCCCAAAATAAAAAGTTTTCCACTTTGCAGCTCGGTCAACTTCACACGTGTCTCCCTCTGGCCTTGAGCACGTGGACTTCGTTAGCTGCGGCCAGCCACAATTTGCGGTCGGAAGAGATGAAACATGCGCCACTCAACTGTGACCGCCGCAGACTTGTGGCGTCTGGCTTTACCAGACGAAGAGAACATCAAAATTACTGGAGAACCCATATCCATACTGATGCCGATGTTTGAAATGATATACGTATAAGAATTACATTGCAATTGAACGCCACCAATATCTGATGAATTACATTGGATGTTTGAAATGTTAAAATCAGGGTTGTTAAAGGTCCAGATACCTTTTTTCGGTCCAAGTTGCGTTTGTTACATAGAAAAAGGTCCCTGGACCGTATTTAAATTCATCCGGAAAAAGGTTCCTGGACCGAATTTAAATACTTTACAGATAAAAAGGTTCTTTACTGTCCAGAACCCATTTACGCTTGCTGATTTTCTCTCCTGGACCGGAATTGAATTTAATTAAAATTCCTGGACCTTTAACAACCCTGGTTAAAATAGCTATTACTCGTATTTTGCTATTGAATTCGCTCATGCCGCACAATTAAATATTATTATGAATTTTGCACAATTTACAGGACTCAGATTCCCGAAAAAATCGCGTGGTACCTTTGATTGAATTTGAACCGATACGTTTCGATACCGATACTACTGGTATCCACTGGCGTACTCAATTTTTTTTTCCGAGGTGGCTCGTTGCATAGCTGCGTCATAGGGGTGGGCGTTGCCCACTATAAAATATTTCTTCGTCTTAAGTTGCTCAGTTAAAAATAATAGTCGAGGTATTTTCAAGCTAGGGTTTTTCCCTAGTTATTCACTGCTTTCATTTGAAAATATTGATTTTCTCAAAATTTTTGGAAGGGCTGTAACCCCACCAGGTACCCTATGTGTACGCCAGTGCTGGCATCGGATCAGCCCTACATTCACCATATGACCACCCTCGATTCCTTGAAGGAAACACTCGCACGCGGAATCCAAGCTGATGTCACCAAGCAGAGAAAACGTCCCAGAGAGTGCCATACGCGCCTTGAGGACGTTCATTATAAATTAAGATCTTACAATTACTACCGTTATTTCTATCATTGTCTAGTGGTAACATGCTTTTCAAAATACATTAAACATAAAGTCCCTTTAAACCATTCTATACAGTTCCATGATACAGTTACACACTTTAATCTTAATATACAAACAAAACCTACATCTTCACTTTCAACAGTTTTACCAATTGTATCTAACGAACTCAATAACAACAAATTTAGGGCGTGTGTGAGCGTGCAATAACTATGAAATACCGGGTGGCCAGAATTAAAGTTACCCAACTCAGTCTCCTCTGTAGCCTGTTTGAGGCTTCGTAGAACTCTGAAATTTGGTGAATCAACTATGCAGATCATGAGGAAAAGGATGGCGATAAAAATTTTTTTAAAAAAATAATAAATAAAAGTTAAATTTTCCGTCACCAGGTTGAAACGTGGCGCTGTACTTCCATGATGGGTTGTAATAATGACGTAAACTGCTCCAATTGGAAATGGATTTGCCTCTACCTTGCAAAAAAACGAGAGATTATTTTCTCGCAACTTCCAGCCACTAACAAATGTCTTTCTAATTAATAACTCAGCTAAATCACTTAACGTGAGTGCTGAACAAAAGTTCGGAAGTGATCACCATGCCATTAAATAAGAAAGAACGTGCATTGCTGGTGAAGTTGTTTTATCAGAACGGTAGTAATAGTGCAGCTGCACTGTGAGGTTATCGTCATTATTACAACCCATCATGGAAGTACAGCGCCACATTTCAACCTGTTGGCGAAAAATTGAAATATATTTTTATCGCCATCCTCTTCCCCATGGTCTGCATAGTGGATTCACCAAATTTCAGAGTGCTACGATGCCTCAAACAGGCTACAGAGGACTCGGAGTTGGGTAACTTTAATTCTGGCCACCCGCTATGTGTGTCACTAACAGAAATTTTGCCCCTACTTCACCAAAAGGCCCACCCATTACCTAAAGTGTATTCGAGCTGTGTATGCGTACGGCGTGCTACCCGGAACTCGGGTGCCCGAGACTTCTAGGTCGCTCGTGAACCCTTAGTGCGTATTCGGTAGCACCAATCAGATCAGCCCTGACGTTACATATATTTCTTACATCTAACCATATAGTTCGTTTGTAGCCTCCCCGATGGCGTAGTGTTAACGTCGACGTCTTTTAATCAAGGTGTCCCGGGTTCGATAACCGGTGGAGGCACATTGCACAGCGGTTCGGATCCCACTTTAAACAGTAGGTCCAGTCCCGATTAGCCTATCTGTGCACAAAGTGGACTTAAAACAACAAATCGAACAAACTTCACCTTGCAACAATCGTGGTAGCCGAAAAACTACATTTGCATAAGAAAGTAATGATCACGATGAGTGATATATCTCACAACTCCTGATCATTTCCTCTGAGGCTTCCTCAAGGACACTGTGTAGTAATAAACAAACAACAATAGGTGTTCTCAATGAAAACATTCGCCGGCCTCCATGGTGGAATGGTTAGCACAGCGCGCTACGACGCCAGGGTTTCCGGGTTCGAATCCCGGCATGAGCATGTGAGTGTCCCTTCATCAATTTCATCATATCATTACTCATTAACAGGGTGGCTACAAACTAGCAGAAATGAAATTCCCTGACTTTTCCAGGTTTTCCAGGACAAAATTTACATATTTCCCTGACAAATACAAACTAAACTAAATCGATCTTTTGCAAATAGAAATAATAAACTCACACAGATCCACGTATGGTTTTGTTAAGTACCAATATCATCCTCTATGAAATTGACTTAATTTATCTATTCTCTATGATTTGAATCCAAACAGCAAAATAGTGAATTTGGAAAATTATTACAATTCACAAGCTAGGGAAGGATTATGGAATTTTGTCATACGCAGTAAGTTTAAAATAAAATACTTGATTATTTTTAAAGTTACGACTAAATGAGATAAGAGTGAAGAGCGAATGATTAAGAAATACAATTTGTAATTTATCAGTCTCCTTATACATTCTCGGTATTATATGTTGATATTTCCACTGAGGTTTGGAACCCTCTGCTTGCAAGAACCATGAGTGCGGACTCAATTTTCAATGCATAAAGCTTCTTCTCTGTAAAGCAAACAACTTAACTCTTGCATATAAGTGAAACAATTGAATCGAACAAAATAAAGTGTATTATTTCCTTACATTATCAGTGGGATTTCTGCATCAGTACAGTATATACAAGTGAAGTACTGTGAAACTGACAACATGCAGTTATACCATTAATGGTGATGAAAAGGGTATGTAGGTATTAGAAATTTAACGCAAGGAATTTATAGAATTGCATTGGATAGGTACCTGATTTAGCTAACCACACATTAAAACAGGAAAACTCTAATAATAAAAGCTTCTGAAAGTTCATATACGAGGATCATCCTGAACAAAGCTCCAATGGTGCCTATACGCAGCACTAGTGGTCGGAGAGCGACACACACACACATGCAGGCAGAAAGAAGTGGCATGTAGCTGTAATCTGGTACAGTCGCAATGCAGCCGTTTTAGGACAGTTCTAGGTTAAAGATTGCAGCTCTCATACAGTCTCCCACCGACTGTGATGTAGCCTACATTGCACGCTCAGAATTAGGCACAGTGGCACCAGCAGTCGTGTGAGGTGTGCAGACCGTACGTCGTGAGTGATAGTATGGTCAGACGATGGTGCAGACAATTCACAGAAGGCCAATCGAATGTGCACAACCCCATACAGCCGAGTACACACGGGCCCTTTGCATCACTTCAGGTGAGAGATCTTGGACCACTCCCTGTACAGCCCTGGCCTTGAATGTACCGACTTTCATCTCTTTGTTTAACTGAAGAGGTTTCTGGCAGGGCAAGGATTTGACAGCTACACTGTGGTAGAGATAGTTCCAGTTTTTGCTGTCAGACACATATATACCATGGGCATAAAAGATTTAGTGCCATGCTACGACAAATGCCAGAAGAACGGTGGTGATTATGCCGAAAATTAGGTTAGGACTCCATGTTACTAATGAAATAAATTACAACTGATATTCGGGGTGTAAGGGGAGACCTTCCACGTAGTACACCCAAATGTCAACCTCACTTCCACGTTAGTACAACCTGGACTGAAGACTAACGAGGCTCTGGCGATTGGCATTATGGCCAGTATAATTTTGTTTGTATTGTCCTGTTCTTTTGTCCTTATGTGTGCTGAGTGCCCCTTTACAGCCTCAGCTTTTAATGAGTCAGAACATTTTAATATTTTATGATTTTAGTTGCAACGATAGAGTTGTTATTTGCAATGATAAGGGGCTGGACCCCGTATAATGTGACGGGTGCAAAATAGCCTTAGTGCTGACGCACCCACAATTTTAAATTCAAATTCAATACAACTGATATTCTTGTTTTATTTATGCCTAATCGGTAGGGACCTTACTCTTTTGTTATTTTTTTAAAATTGGTGTATTTTCTCCTTTTTTATTTTTTACTATACGGTGTTATTTTTCCCAAAACTCACATTTTCATTTTAGAGCATTTTCTGGCAAATATCTGAAATTATACCTTCATGGTGTTTTTAAACTACTGTTTCAAATTGTAAGTCACATGGCTTACGTCTCTTCGTGAGAGTTCGATATCTTGAAAGTTATTTTCCATATATTTTTTTTAAAAATTTTAAGGTAAGAATTTTAGATAATGGAATTTTTCCCGTATATACTGAAGGATGCATAATAACTATAAGTGGCGACGCACCCAAAAAATTAAAATCAATCAATCGCACGTGACAGATACCGATATATTATGGCACCAAAAATTGGCATTATCATTTCTTAACTTGTTAGTGTTAAGTTTCCCAAAATTCGCGTTTTTGTTTTAGAACATCTTTCTGCCAAATATACCAGAACTTACATTTCATACTTCCATTGTGCTTTTAAGCTATTTTAAATTGTATGTCACATGGTCTATGTATTTTCGTGACAGTTTGATATGTTGGAACAGATTTTTGAGGAAGTAAAAGTGAAGTGCTCCCCTGCATTTTTCCATGAAGGTGTATATTAGGGGTGTGGAGTTAGGGCCCCACACTTTCTTGATCAAGGCTGAAGGTAGGGGTAATGTGATCAGCACCCTGCTCCTGGCTATCTTTATCCCTCCAAGTTTCCTCAAGGTACCAGCTCATATGATGCTGGGTGGGCGCCGGAGCAGTTTGAATAGGTGGAAAACATCACGATTCTCCCCCGCAGGGAATCGACCCGGGTCTCTTGCATAGTAGTCAGACGCCCTAACGACTGAGCTCCATTATTATTCGCTCGACAAATGCCAATGGTGCGCACAGAGCTTGGTAATTCAAAACATATCTCGTGCGACAAATACGAAGATGTGGTTCCCGTGTGACGGTAGATACACAGTCGATCTCCTGTTAGAACCCTGCCACTTTGGTCTGTGATGCAAATGGTTTTGATAGAAGTTGAAAAAATCGTGGGAAATACGTGATTTAATGTGGCTGTCGGAAATATTCCATGTACGTATAACTCTATAGTTTACTCTTGAGTAAAATGTTGGAAAACTTGCATGTTCTATGTACACAAACATGGCCTAGAAAAGACAAGAATGTTGGATTTCATAGAATTTTTCGTTGCTTTAGGACATTTCTTTTAAAAAAATCGCTAAAAACGCCAACAATTTGCATTTTATGCCAAATTCGCATTATTTCAAACGGGCGAAAAATGTGTCCAGACATCACTGCACATTCCTAAACATTACTTCGCAGCAATTACCATTTTTCACGGTGTTGGCATTTGCGAAAAATCAATGTCCCTACTAATTGGAAATAACTTTCTGGCCACCCCTCGTATAAATCAGTAGATGTAAAGTGAAAATTTAGCAGGGATGGCAGAGAAAAGTCAATTCTTGAAGAAAGTGATTTGCTTTTATGATTGAATGATTCGAGTAAATATGATATTAAAATATTTACGTATTATTATTACTAGAGCCCGGAAGTTCAGGCATTTATTTTCGTTAAAATAGGCAGGCAAAAAGGCATTTATAATGTGGAAAATAGCCACTAAAATGAAAAAAAGAGGCAAAATAAAAAAAAAAAAGGCACATTTGGAAGTCGCTTACTTTTATCTATAATTTCTGGCAAAATGTTAAAATCTACATTGGGAAGAGCATTTCAATTTTCACCAAATTCACGCACGTAACCATGTAACTTACCACTTAATGGCACACTAAATTTCGGCATGATGACAACTACACAATCGTTTCCCTCCAAAGTGCAGAACTAAACTAAGGATAGAGAACTTGATTTTGGAATGCATGCAAAGACCCTTGGGCATTAGTGCTGTTTCTTGTCAATAACGTCCTGACACGGACGCTGGACGTGATGACGTAATTGTGCAGATGTTCTGCAACAGGTTTTCAGCAGTCAATCATGCACAAGGAAATGTTAACCGAAAGCCAATATCCTAACTCAGCATGAAATACTTTTCTCTCACACTTTTCTCCTTCAGCAATGTTGAAACATGCGTGAGTTCAATATTACTTAAATAAAGCGAAAATTATTCACATAATAAACGCAGGAAAAATAAATGCCAACAACGTTTTTTTGGGAGAAAAATAATTTATATACACAGTTTTTTTTTTAAAAAAAAGGTCCAATTTCATTGAAAAAGGCAAAAAAAAGCATTATAATTAAAAATAGGCAGTGGGGTCCCAAATAGGCAAAATAGGCAAAATGAAAAGGCTTCTAAAAACATTCGAAACAACATAAAAAACGTATATCCGGAAAAATTTTATCAATATATGCAGTAGATAAAAAGAGGCATTTTGCCGAACTTCCGGGCTCTAGTTATTACCAGTTGGCTCCGCCAGGATCGCTAGTGTAGCAAAATGGCGAGTGACAAGCAGAAGGAAGATTGTGTGTTGAAATTGAGGGAACTGATTCGATCACAATGGTGCAAAGACATTTCAGCACGTAATGTGGTTGTTCCACCCATTCCGAAAGACCTGTCAGAATTACAACGGCAAATTATTAGTGCCTTCGAAATCGTAGATGACGACATCTAGTTTTGGATATGACAAGAGCTTGATTATCGTCTGGACGTTTGCCGCGCGAAACGTGGTTCTCATATTGAATCCTTGGAATGCAAGTCATTTGAATAAAAATCAATGTCCCTACTAATTGGAAATTACTTTTTGGCCACCCCTCGTATAAATCAGTAGATGGAAAGTGAAAATTTAGCAGGGCTGGCACAGAAAAGTCAATTCTATGATTGAATGATTCGAGTAAATACGAGTATGATATTAAAATATTTACGTACTTATTATTAGTATTTTATTTCATAATATTGGACATTAACCTTACTCAGTGAGAGATTAATGACCATCTCTCATGAGTTTAAACAGACAAGACAGAGAGTGGTGTTCATTGCAATACTAGTGTTGCAGTAAATTTGAGGTTGGGAGCATGCACTTGCCAATTTGTATAACGTTCACCAATGCAGATTTATGTTTCACTTTTTCGTGATAGTATTCAATACATATCACGTTTGGTTGGATTCTTCTTGATGTCTAAGAATAGTGCAATGTCATTGTAAACGTATGTTAACTTGTGCGAAACCAGTAATACGTCAGGATGAAACAAAACCTTCGTTAGCACTGCTACATTAAATAAGGTGAAGTGAGCCAGAAGAGTAATAAAATTCCAGCAGCATATTTGCAGTCTAAAGCTCTTCTTCTTTATGCATTCGATTTTTGTTGGATGTTGCAGTCCATGCAATTTCTGTCACCATGTTGTAGTGAGATACTTTGTCGGGTGGCGATATTTGACAAAAATCGTATGTATCAATGGAACCTATTTGTTTCCATGTTCCTTCAGTTTGCCCAACAAAATGCCTTACAACGACGTCCGACAACTATCGGATGGCGCCACCCGCACTTATCCCCTCCATCTGTTGACTACTCCCATACGGACAAGAAAAAATGATAATTCAATGCATTTTCCACGTAATATTTAGAGGCTTAACCTTTACTCCCCCGATGATACCATATGGTACCATGGTGCTGATTACGAAATGAATGTGCTTTTTGGACCTTCATACTCTTATTTTTGGGTGGAAACAGGTCTGGAGCAAGCCTGGGAAATTCATATTGATGACCTACCTCACCCCCTCTCCGCAATATATCCATGCCACATTTCCGAACAGAGTTTCACATTTTGGCTCATTATTCAACTTGTATGGCACCCAAGAACATTAAACATGTTTCAATCTCTTTGAAAACGTCCATTCTTTGAGGAGAATACTAAGGTTTGTGCTTTCTCCCCAAAATAGCGGGATAAGAGGGGGCAAACTAAAGATTTTTGTTGTTTTTTCCATTGAAATTCGGGGGTTGCGCCCCCCAAGCCCCTCTTCCTCGGTCCGGCGTTCTGAATTGTACACGGTTGCATGCTCTGATGTTCTAGCTGAAAAACAAAACTTATCCGAAGTAGATTGCTCCCATAGTGCCAGAGTTATAACAATTTACCTCCAAAAATGCAAATTACCTATTTTTCGTAAAAAAAAAAATCACATTTTGGCTTATTATTCAACTTGTATGGCACCCAAGAACATGAAACACGTTACGTTCTCTTAAGAAATGTCCATGCTTTGAAAAGAATACTAAAGTTTGCACCCTCTCCCCAAAATAGCGGAGGAAGAAGGGGCAAACTCGAGATTTTTATGTTTTTTTGAATTGAAATTCGGGGGTCGTGCCCCCAAGCCCCCTTACTCGGTCCGGCGTTCTGAATTGTACACGGTTGCATGCTCTGATGTTTTAGCTGAAAAACAAAACTTATCCGAAGTAGATTGCTCTCATAGTATACGAGTTATAACAATTTTCCTCCCAAGAGTACTCAAATTTAAAATTCCCGCCGAGAACACCCCCCCCCCTCTCTCTCTCCTCCTGCCATCACTGGTTTCTGGCGCCGTGGTTGTGTTGCGCATAAAAGGGGCCTAAAAGTTGAGGCCGAAACTTACGAACGAGATTTCCTGTTCCCGTGAAGAGCTCCATAACGATATCTTTAAATAAATAAATAAATAAATTTTTAAAAAAAGTCAATGAAGACGAAATTCCCTGACATTTCCCTGACTTTTTTTGACACCTCAAATTCCCTGACTTTTCCCGGTTTTCCAGGTTTTCCAGGTCTGTCGCCACCCTGATTAATCAAAAGTGGCAGAAAAGATAAGGAAAACAAACCAAATATATCAAGGACAACATTCGCATAGCAATTCGCGATCTCTCACGATAAACTTTGTAGACGGTTATGAGTAGGGAGCGGAAGTTGATGACCTAAAAAATATAGGTATATGACCTATAGAATGTCCTAAAAAATGGGGAAAATGACGTAAAAAAATACAAAAAATGAAAAGGAAATTAAACAAAATGCAATCTCCTAATCTGATCTTAAATTTGAGTTTGCCCCCAGACGGACACCAGTGGTTTCCCCCGACACAACAAAGACTGTCACCAGTTCAGCATTTCTTTTGCTCGTAAATTGCAATCCTGCGAGATATATATTTCACCTTGGTGAATAGACTCAAGAATATTACCAAAACGAAAGAAGTGACAAAATATGACGAAACAATACACCGAATATTGCGAAAAATGGCGGAAAAATGCCGAAAATGACCTAAAACCTAAAAATTGGCAAAAAATGCAAAAAATGCACTTTAAAATCACCTTTTTTGGGTTCTAGACGAAGTGTAATATTGTGTATATTTAATGGACATCGTGTCCGAGATGTCAGACACATCAACTTCCGGTCGCTAGTTATGAGAAGTGGGGTTTCTCGAATTCGTCGCTGTGGAGGTGGCCATATGCCCAATGTTATTTTTCACAAATAATCTCCAATGTGTAGACTTGCAAGAATGCGATAATATATTTGTTTTAAACAGGGTTGTTTCTAACTGAATATGAAGTAACATCACCGAAAAATATAAACTTTTTCTTGAGAATTGTGTTTTAATATAATTTTACTGTATTGTATAATGTCTAAGTAGACTATGTAAACTATGAGCTATTGAAATCCACACGTAGAGGCAACGTATGTAGACGTAAACTTACACTCTACGGCAGGCTTGAGCAACTTGCGTGCAGGTGCGGTAACAAGCGACTGCTCCGTGTGGTGCGAGGCTTCCCTCCTGCACAATGCACTTCGGCGCCAGCAGGTGAATGGATGGGGGTGGGGGGTGGGGGTGTCACTGTTCAGGGTGGCCACTCTAGGACCATGATGAAGTTCAAGTATAATTCCCGGATTTCAAGGAGTGCTTCCAGGAATTCAATTCATTTCAATTAAACGGTATATACAGGGTAAGTCAAAATGATGGACCCGATTTCAGACATTTATTCTGTGAAATATAATAAACAAATGTTATTGTGAGACATGTGCTAAGAAAGGTAAACTGTCAAAGTTTTTTTCAAACAAATCACAAGTGTTCTATGTGAGCACCTCGGGTAACACGGCACACATCAAGCCGATAGTCTATCTCCTGCCAAACCTTGTGTAGCATGTTGCGGTCAATATCAGCAATGGCTGCTGTGATGCAGGTACGCAGGTCATGCAATGTTGTTGGAAGTGGTGGTACGTAAACATGATCCTTGACAAAACCCCACATGAAGAAATCACATGGGGACAAATCGGGGGAACGAGGTGGCCAATGAAGGAGAGGTCGATCCTCCGGAGATGCACGGCCTATCCAACGTTGTTCAAATGCCCCATTGAGATGGTCCCGAACGCTGCCATGGTAATGTGCAGGGGCACTATCCAATTGGAGAATGAATCTGCGGTATCCTCTGCAAGCTGTGGAAGGAGCCATAGTTGCAGCATATCAAGGAAAACGAGTCCCGTCACAGTACGTTCATGGAAGAAAAAGGGCCCATAATTCTTTTCATGGGAAATGGCACGAAAGGCATTCACTTTGGGAGAGTCGCGTTTGTGTTCCACAAATTCATGGGGGTTAGCAGTTCCCTAAATCCTTACGTTGTGTCTATTCACTTTCCCTGAAAGGTGAAAAATTGCTTCATCACTGTAAATTAACCTCCCAGAGAACCTATCCATTTCCATTAATGCGAGGAGATCAGCACAGAATGATACACGCAAAGCATAATCAGTGTCTTTTAAGTCTTGAACTAGTTGCAAGCGGTAAGGGTTTCATTTGTAAACGTTTCTGCAGAACCCACAGACAGTTTTCTGTGGAAGTTGAAGTTCTCTCGCTGCCCGGTAGGTGGACTTCTGTGGACTCCGCACGAAACATGTGCGCACTCGTTCCACTGTCTCTTCCCCAGTCGACGGACGGCCAGTCGATTTTCATTTACAGATGCAGCCCGAATCTCTGAAATGTTCATACCACTTATGAATGGCCTTCCCCGTAGGTGGTACGGAAATGCCATTGCACACTAATCACAGATTTGTTCACATGATAATAAAGCACACAGAAAGATCTCTGTTCTCCAGTCAACGCCATTTTCCTGCTCACTGCCCGCTGCTGACTCCTAGCGGTAGAAAGTGGAAACACTGCGTGGAAACTAAACTTTGAAAGTTAACCTTTCGAAGCGCATATCTCACAATAACATATGTTTATTAGATTTCACAGAATAAATTTCTGTAATCGGGTCCATCATTTTGACTTGCCCTGTATATTTGAAATATTTAATATAAGGTTCGCACATTTGCCATTTTCCTTAGTCAAGACTCGAAATACATCTAGAAACATAAGTTACAAATTTTACAGGATATACTAAGCTACGAAAAATTGTTAATTGTCTAAGATTTTCAAACTCAAATTTATCTAATCAATAACAACAATAATAATGCCTAATCAACTTCTTGCAATAATCTTTCGTCTGTCAGATAGATTTTTCTGCAAAGAGCACTCACAAAGCAAACAGATTGAGAAAATTCTGTTTTATTTTCCCAGCAGCTTTCTTTTCCTTCCTGCATAAATATGAGAGTTAAACTGAGAGAAACTTGCCTCAGGGCATTTGTAAATATGTAAAAATTCAATGGGACTTGGATTAATAAAACTTGCAATTTTTTCACGTCTACAGATTTCAAGAGAATTCCCGGAGCCAATAATTCACGCATAATTCCCGCAATTCAAGGAATTCCCGGTGAGTAACAACTCTGCTGTTATTCACGTGATAACGCGAGTGGTTTCCCACTGCGCGGACGCTACCGACGAAGCCTCCTGCATCTCCCATCTTGCAACGCCGCAGCATCGCTGGTCGCTCTCCAGTCCACACGAGAACGCCCTTTCCGAGGCAGAGGATGTAAACCAGGCTTGTTCTGCGGCACGTCACCTGTCACCTCTATCTTCGACTAGAAAAGAGGAGGAGTTTTAAGGGTGAAGCCTCACTGCTGTCTCCGTCAGTGCTCTTATAGCTTTTACAGTCTGCTACAAGCCCAAGTACTCGCATAAATGACTAAGCTGTCACGACCTTTGAAAACAACAGTACAATGTTTTCTCCATAGCAATAATTTGTTTCACTCCTTCTCCTGAACGAGGAAAAGACGAATTCCTACGTTTCTAGAGGACCTTAATCACACGGAACTCGATTTCCAGTAGGAATGCTCTAGTTGGCGCTGAAAATGGCTGCGGCTGGCTGCTAGACTGGTTTTGTCGACTAGACTGTGTTCTAATTGCAACTGGCTTCCCTGCTAAATGCTCTGGTAACAACCAATCAGAGAACGTGACGAGAAGTCAACACAGTTATGTCTAACGCTCTACAGAGAAACTCTACGAAGGGACACTAATGAAGAACACCTTGCCGTGACGTGAGTAGAACCAGGTATATTAGATGGCGAGATCGAAATGGTCTCAGCCACCCAGCCGGCTTGGTTCTTCTGCTGAAAAATTAATTAACCGAGCTATATATATTTGTTATCGACTATCAACATAATAAACTCATTGACTTTTTCTAACTCGAAATGAATTATGGCAATTATGGTAACACCCAAGACAAAGAGTGACATATTGTAGTTCGCCATTTGCCACTTTCTTCATTCTTCAGTTGCCTTTTTCAGGTATGGGATAATTTTCTAATATCTAATAGCGCTCTTGCCATTGGTGCATGTGGTTCCGGCTTCGTTTCTCGGCGGAAACGCAAGCAAGATAGAGTTATGGTATTGTAAAAGGCTTCTGGCCAGCCAACCTCTGGGCGTACTAACCAGTGATTTATCAACACATTCCTAACAATCCAAAAAATGTTCACAAAGGGTTCACTCAAGATAACTTTGGCTGTAAATTTGCCCCTTACCGTACTCTCCACTCTCGATTGAAAATTCTGTATAATCCCCTGGTGCTGAGTTTCCAAAATTTCAGAAGGGACTTCATGTCTGGTTGTTCGGCATCCTGGATCCGAATCTTGGGCGGTCATGGATGTATAGTACCATTCTGTTTCACCCATCAGTTCATCCTCGTCGCCGCGATTAGTTCGCAGATACAAAAAGCGACGTAAAACTAACAAAAGTGGACCTAGAAAAAACTTTACCAAACTTTTGATCAGGTGAATCGCAGACCTTCGCGACAGAGTGATGAAACTGACGTTCTTCGAAGCGAGATTCAGACATGTATGCATTTACCCATCGTAAATGTAATGAGTTAATACTTCATCCTCCTCTTCGCGATTTACCCAAAAAGTAGAAAAGTGACGTAAATAACTAAAAAGTAGAAGATTCGGCGGACCCTGAATTTTCGTACTTGCCATATACGTATAATGAAAAAAATATATAATAATCAGAGTAATAATCACTAATTATTTGTGCTATAGAAGCCGTGTTTACGTTGATTTGGTTAGAAAACGTGGTGAAACCACAGGGTGTTTCAAAAGTCACGCAATGTAAAATTAATCGTTAATGACATGAAAATCATAGGAGATATCCACATCATCTTAATTATGAAAACAACTACAGGTAAAATTTCATGTAAAACGCTGAAATATGTTAATTTAGAATATGAAATATGCTTCGGCTGAACTTGAAATTTTGATTCTGTGAAAGAGTGAACGCCCAATGTCCCTTTTTACATCTTCTCCCCCACCCAATAAAAATTTGTGATTAAATTCCAAAAGGCCCAAAAATTGTCTTTTAAACCCACCTCTCACACCGCAGATGGATAATTCTTCTGAGAAACCTGTCTCCATAACATTTGTTTAACACGTCACGTCAGTGTGTCCAATGATTGCTTGAAATAGGGTGAAGGTAATTAAAGCACAGTGCAAATCACTTCACCTCTAGCCCTAATGAGAAACGGTTCGCCACATATCGTCATGTGAGTTGCTGTCAGCGTGAAGTGTGGACAAATAGCAAACTTATTACATGCCAGGTGAGAGCGTTATTAAAAACCCACGTTCAATAAGTGTGAGAAGGTCGCACGCGGACACCACAATGTTCGACAGCGTCGACCAAGAATCTGCAAATATTGTTGAGGAGACATGTCACAGCGTGATGTGTGTGTTAACATCTCAAGATTTATCACGCTTGCTGGAATGTCAGTAATACATATATATTTTCAGTGTGGCCGACGAATAAGCTTTCCTTCACACTTCAACAGAATGTTGCCATTTTGGGATTTTTTTTATTTGAATCCTGCACTCAGAATAGATATGGTGGCGAAAAGATGTGGCAGAAGAATGGGGCGCGTGAAAAATTGCTCCTACATCGAAACGAGACTTTCCCTTCGGGACCGAAAATTGGAAGTCTTGTCTCGCTACTAGATTGCTGCAGGGAGAGGGTTTTGCCCGAGTGCCAAATAGTTCGCACGGACGACGTTAAATAGCGTACGGAAACGAGAGCTTCTTCGCTCGAACAGGCAAAACGAGCGGTATATTTGCGTAATTCGTCTGTGGTAGTGGGCCATTAAATATGTACCGAGGGTGAAAGACGCACTGAAATTGAAACTCAAGTGAACATAGTCATCATCTCGACGTTGAAATGTAGTTTAATCTATCTTAGCAATGAACATTGACACATGAAAATTAAATAGATGATTGCGGCCATAGGCGTACGCAGACCCTCTGATTTGGTTTTTTAAAGTCCATTTTATGCACAGCAAGGCTAATTGAGACTGGACCTACAGTTTTTAAAGTGGGATCCGAACTAATATGTGCCTCCACCGGGTGTCGAACCCGGGACCCCTTGATTACAAGGCGACTACGCTACTACTGCGCCATCGGGGAGGCAGACACTCTGATTGGAGGGGGGCAAAAGCATTGATGAAAGTTCAGAAAAATTCATCTGTTTTATTGAATTGAGGAGCACGAAACGGACGTATATAGTGTGTGTCCGGATCCACCGAAACCACTGTATTAGAAAAAGTCTAACTCCTTGGCACCAATGTTCTCTCCCCCCATTATGTCCCCTCTCTGTGGTTCAGAGACTATTTTACATATTGACATGGTTTCGTACAGTACATTCAAAACAACTCCACATAATTTATTCACTTACAATATATGGTAAATTTATTCTGCAGAAACAACTAACGAATAAAGTATGTTAATAACAAGAAATTTCCTGGAGAAAGAAGTGGGGCAGTCCAATTACATAGGAAATAATGCTCTCCCCCTCTCCTTTCGTAGTTGCTTGGAATTTTCGTCGGCTTGAAAATAGTTAATTTTTCTTTAACAGCATAACGTTCTTTAAGAACAGTGATAAGATTCCCTACACTAAATTCCCAAATTAGAGTATTAGGGGGACAACTGCCCACTTTTGCTTCCCCCTTCCGTGCGCACGCCTATCTTGTGGGCTGAAACTACCAAGGCGGATATTTTACATATATGTATATGTGTCGGCTGAACTTGAAATTTTAATCCTGTGAAAGAGTGGACATAAATAAGGCCGCTTCCATAATAGTGCTGTTCGAATACACCATGCTCGAGGATGGGTCAGTCGAACGAATACCAGCGAACGAAAGTGGTCTCTGATGCAGTACACTACAGTCCCGTTTAACCGAATTTCCGGGTTAACCGAATCGCTAAAAAGAAGCCTTTACTCGTGCGCGACCGTTTTACGCGGTACGTAACCGTAATCGATGAATTAAATGACTACGTATTATTGTTATATTTTTGTTTATGCCTACACGCTGAAATGAAATACATTATGTACTGTACAGGGTGGCTCAAAAAGTCACTTAACACCCTCGGTACAAGGCTACTGCAGCGCGCAACATGAAAATGGTGCTAACCAATCGTTATCAGGTCAAGGGGTCACCACATTGACGCCACCCGCGCGGTCGGCGGCCATCTTGAATTCAACTTCACAATTTTATATGGGAAGGGGGTGATATTATATATCAAATCAGGCTAGAATTTAACGAGAAATGCAATGGTGAAGGTTTTTTCGACGTATCTTTAACCAGTAAAAAGTTATGACTGAATTCTTGTACCAATTTGCTCCTTTTCGAGGTGTTAGAAAAATGCCTTAAAATTTGTTTAGCGCATCGTTAATGCATCGAGATCAAAGTGATGTCTAGAGACAGAAGTTCGCATGCCATTGCACATTATGAATGTTTGTCGCGAACAATTTACAGTGTGACGCTCCCATTGAATTAAAAGTCCTTCACAGTGACAAGGCTAATGTTTATGTTACCAGCACTAACCACTCACCTTTGATCTGTCGAAAATGGATTATCACATAAAAAGCATCGAATATTCTGTTTATGAACTTCCTTATGAACATAAACATTAGCCTTGTCACTGTGAAGGACTTTTAATTCAATGGGAGCGTCACACTGTAAATTGTTCGTGAGAACCATTTTCGAGAATATTATTTTGTGATGTCTCTCAGTTATAACTTTTGTTGGCATAATATCCTGCATTACTTTTACGAGACGAGACGAGACAAAACGGGACAAGACGAGACACGACAAACGAATATTTTCGAGACGAGACAGCATTTCCTCGAGAAGAGACGAGACAGACCAAAGTCTCGTCTCGTCTCGTGGGCAACACTAATATTCACTCATTTTGTGTAATGTATAAAATAGTGTTCCCGCTAATATAATAATAATTGAAAATAAAATAATAGTTTATAATAGTTACTTAATTAATATTACTTCTACTATTCAATTTTACGGCTCAGTCTTACAAAAATTCCTGGCCTCTGCATTGCGTTCTGTGCACAGTTCCATAAAAAGTTCAATATTCATAATACATTTATTAAGCTGGGTGGCAATATCTCAAGATGTGGAGTCGCTGACAAATAGTCGACAAAGGAAGAACGGGAGGTTATCAAAAAGCTGCTTCAAACGACGGAAATTCAACAGCATTTCCAAAAAGCCCGAAGGCGCAAAGAAAATTCTATTTCAGCCGGGCAGAAATCTTTGAGCTCGACTGAGATGGATATTACAAGTTCTCACTTTATATCTGAAAGGAGCTTCGGTCGGATCCGCGTTATTTGGAAGGAAACTAGCTTTTCAGGACAAATATCCGAACGGGAAAAAATTAATTGAAATGGATCTCTTTTACGCACACAAGTGCGAAGGTATGAGAGAGGCTTTCCAGAAATGCAATTTGTTACAACAATATAATACCTTGTAAGGTATTACATTGTTCTGTATGGGACACTTGCGACGGAGATTGGGAAGGGGGACGGAGAGGGTACTTGAAGCATTTGGAGATGACAACTTTTAATATGAAGCAAAGCTGGGAGAGAATACTGCAATGAAATATAGTTCTCACATTTTTCATAAACATCTGATGTTAGGGAAACACTTTGAATGTTAAATGATACGGAATTGTCATTGTAAGCTGCGCATCATTTAAAGGCTACCTGACTTACAGCAATGAACTTTTCAACACAAAGGAACAATATTTCATATTACACAACAGGTGTAAAAAACTGCTTTCTGTGGTTACACTTTATTTGCTCAACTATAAGATATCAGTTGCAAACAATGTAGGTATGAGAAATAAGTTGCGATGATTAAATTATTTTAATGCTTTGTTTTTTCTTATTGGTAGTCTACTGGAAGATCAAAGTCCATTGCAATTATTTCATTTGTAAATTATTCTTTGCTCTTGTGGTTCTACGTTTCGACACAAACGACACTTTCCTTACTCTTGAAGAAGAGGCATAATTTTAAAAAAAATGTAAGAATGTATATGAACTTGCAAAACAATCAGAATTGAAGCGACAGTGGAGGGAAAAAAATCCAGTAAACAATGGAAGCCCAACAAATACTTATCAAAAGTTGGTACCACTGAACGGCTCCGAGCCATACAGTCACGAGATAAGTGTTGCTGGGAACTTGGAAAAAACCCGCTGAAATATCGAAAATTAAATCTTATCCTGAAAGAAACTACCTCGCATCGTGTATTGCCTCTTGATTTCTTACCATGATCTGTCCCTCTTCCACGAAAGAATATAAATTGCATAAATTTTACGACTTTCTTTTATCGATTCCATACCGACAAAAGTCTCGGTTTTGTCGCTAAATATATATAGTACAGGCACCGGCAATAAAGATGGGACACCTATATCCTGAAATATTGGCTTTCCTGCAATGCGTTTGGTTGCCCAACTTTGAGGCGATAGCGGAACTTCCTATTGAAAAATTACTATTGAACTTGGCTCATCATCCTAGATTTAGGTAACACACAACGTATTTCAGGAAAGCAGACATTTCAGGATCTAGTTATCCCATTTATATTGCCGGTGACTGTACAAACAAAATAGGTGCTGCGTGTCACTCGAAAAACTTTTATCCTGAATATATGGGACCACGCAGCAGAGGCGGGGATTGACTTGGTACTCTAAATAAAACATGACTTATTTATAAATCAGATATCGACTTGATACTTCAGAAGTCGCAAAGCTATTTGGTATACGTAAATTTTACAGATGACTTTCTCGTTCTCGTCTCGAAGTACATTACGCGTAGATATCATCGGGCTTGCTTTTCAATGTGTGACATCTCTAATTTGACTCTGTACCGCTTCAAGAGCATTGATCTCTATCCACCCACCACTCCCCAACCGATGCCTTTCGAAACGCTAAAGTGAATCTGCTAATTGCCGCCCGTGCCCTTTTTTTAGGTGCAGACGTCGAGTAACCCAATTTGACGCTTCCTTAATTAGTCACGTAGCTCCAGATGCTAGAGCGCCAAGTGAGTGTATCTTGAAAGCATCTTTGAAATGTACACGCTGGTATTAATTCCGCAGCGGAGACTCAAGTCAGAACTTGATGAAAGCTCTGAATTTTTTTTAACCCTCAACGGGCAAGATGGGGTCAGTGTGTTCCCCCCTCTAGATTTTTGGCAGAAGAAAAATGATTCGATTGTTGCTGACTAATTGTGAGTATTGGGCAAAGTTTGTAAAGCTAGTTTTCAAAAGTGCCCCTGTTACAGTAAGAGTTACATTACTCTGGCAGGTACTAGTTATAGAATGTTTAAAATTCGAAGACCGTGTTGCATGTATGAGCTCTGGAAGTGGGCTGTACTTTTTTTTATTGACAATGGCCTAAAATTAACATGGATTGATTGATTTCGTTTGTTAACTTCGCATTTCTGCCTCTTTTGGCTAATTGCGAAGATGTGGATTATGATTATATGATGAAATAGACGAAGAGACACGCACAAAGAACACTCGACCCCCCGTGCACCTGGCGTCGCACCACACTCCCCTACGGAGGAATTTTCATTAAATTGTAATAAACCTTATATATTTAATTATAAAAATATAGAGATCATAAAAAAGAACGTCCATGACCAAGTAAGGTCTCGAACCAGAAACCTTTGGTGGTGACATTCGAATACACGAACTCTGCAAGAGTGGAGCCAGAAAGGTAAGATTATTATGAATGCATTGTAATATGCTTATACTGTTTTTTCTAAATTCTGACAAAAAAAATATTCAGAATCCCAATACAGGATTCTCAAGACTGTACATACGGATTTCATGCGCTGTTGTCTAGATGTGCATAATTGTTTCTTGACACCGTGAACCTGTTTTCTACTGCTAGTCACCTGAGAAAATCATGGAATATCTTGCATTAAAATCACATCAGACGCATATTTTTGGTTTAAAACCGCCTGAATGTTTTTGAAATATACACGAAGTCATTTTTATCCACGTGTATAAATAACTATGTCTGGAAAAACCCATCCGCTACAAAATATTTTTTCCTTTCCTCCTTACGCACAAAGTCTTCACTAGCAATGATACTGTGCACATCTTATGCTGAAGATTGATTGTTGGGAAAATTGTTGAAAGGAACATTTTGATGTACTGACTTTGGCATTTGGTTAGGCTCGTCGTTTTAGAAACAGAAGAGAACCTTCAGCAAGGAATTAGTCTGCGTTACATCTGCAGCGCGTGTCAAGTGCTTGGCTCACAATCTTCTAAAAACTGTTTCGTGTCCAGGATATGGCTATTCATTTGTCTTTGTCTCCCATCAAAGATTTGGCCTCATTCATCCTCGTCGCGAATCATCTAATTTCTCATACTTTAGAATATCAACGCAGTTAATCGAATTTTTCGATGAAAGTGGTTACCGAGACAAGCCCAAGGAGAGCAAATCCCGCTACACAGTCTCACTGTTGCCAGTCAGCTGACCCGTATTTTAAAATTCAGTTACTTCATGGACAACCCTCGTACATGCTCCATAAAATGTTCCTTTTCCTCTAATCACAACCATATCCTTAAGTTCCGTACCGACTAGTGTGCGTATTTTCCAGACACAAGTAACTAAGCGTCTGCAGGAAGATGGAAGTATATATTCAATTAGGTCTGAGCATTGTTAAAAGCACCCCTCAGCATTTAGTATTAATGTTACTGTTATTCCGTAATGAAATTTTGTCCTCGACGGAGGAAAAAATTAAAGGGTGGGCGGGATGGCCGTAAAAGGAAAATCAAGGCAGGTGAGTACAGATGTTGAATTTTTATTAGCTTCATTTTTCCTCCTACGTTTTTTCTAAATGATAAGCACAGACTTATCACATCGTTAGAATTTTTTCCAGTGTGAAAAGGCTTACAGCGCAATAATGTGCACCATATGAAAAAACAAACTAAAATTCCAAGTTATGTTTATTAGTGTAATTATCTTTGTGGAGACAATTATGGTGGACGGTGAACCACGGGCCACATGAACTAGATCTGATACAACCTTTCACGCATGGAGACCAACAACATTTCATAGTTTTCTTGACGCCTAGTTTCGACGCTACGAACCTCGAAAATGAATTATATGCTGAATTTATGCAACCACGCAGTGCAGACTCACAACTGCCACTAATTATTGAATGCTTTGCTTTATTTTACTTTGCTTTTCTGCCATATCGCGATGATGGGGATGAAAAGTGTTAAAATTAAATGGATGGACAATCACAAACACACATGCCGCACAAGGATTATCCTGGCTGTGAGTGCAGACGCCAGCGCCTTGCTAGCCTCCAAGCATGCAGCCTAGGGTGTAGTACACAGAAGAGAGGTGTGCATTTGGGAATTAACCCTTACAACTCTTGTTTGGTATGTCGGAAGAAGTCACATAAGAAAATCAACTTTAGTTTAGGTAAATTTTTCAAATATCATTCCAAAGTTTCGAACCCAAGTCTCAATTTTTCTTGGTACCATCCCTAGAGAGAGCAGGGAGGGAGAGAAAAACAAAAGACTGAAAACAAAGAAACATGGAAAGAAAAATTGAAGCAGATACGGGAATACAGAGAAAAGAAAAAATCGAGACCACGATACCTCAACAATTCATCAACCCACCGGCCATTTGTAGATATATTTTTCACGTTAATATAATTCGTCTGGAAAAAAAGAATCATAATTTCTCCTGCACGTGTATTCAAGTCTCAAAGAAATACTATTACAAGATTTCGACGAGTCCTCGCGTGATGTATATATGCAACACGGGGGAAAATGAAATTCCATTCAGTTGCTGATGGCATCGGGGAAATTGCAGAATCGCTCCACTCAGGAATGGGGGGAGGGAAGTTATTTCTCAAAGAAAATTGAAAGATCTGCCGATGAGAATGCCTCTCACGCAGTTCATTCAATAAAAGACTCAGGAGGACCCGGGTAAAGGCATGCGCAGTTGAGTTATAACAGGGTAAATATGTTCGTTTCTCTGGAAAAGAGAGCGAAGTGTTGGCGACAGGCAGGCACTCAATAATAGAGTACAAATGTCAAATATGTATTCTTTAGATCCGAAATCCTCTACAAAGTGATTTGTTTAAAATGTCTAGGCTGTTCGGAAAAAACACTTAAGTCAAAAATGCAATTTTACAGAAGACAGTTGTTTAGGTTTATTATTATTTTATAGCAAACACGACAGTAATATTTCATGTTTATTTATGGGTAGCTGGGTACATGTAAATGGGTAGCTGGAGTCAAGCCTGGTAGGGGAGGGGGTAAAGGCGGCCGGGTGTGATGCTGATCACATGATCCCAACTATGGCCGCGATCAAGAATATGTGGAGCTCTCTACCTCCACATCGCCCCATATGCCTTTATGGCATGTGTGCACTTTTACTTTACCTATATATACAGTATGTTGATGTTGGGTCATCACTGTTTACAATCTTTGCATATGCTCAATACAAAATTATACTTACGAGTATAATATTTTCTTGAATTAATTCAGTGTGAATTAAATGAAAACGACAGAAAATAGCAGTTTGTGACTTGTGCATTTTCTCGAACACCATAGATATATTGTGAAAAAAAAAAAACAAGAAAAGAAACTTGCGCTTCTATTGCAACTAAAGATGTATTTCAATTCGCATATTATTATGATTATTAGACATGTTAAACCCAAGTTGTTAATGTTCACTTATGATTATTACACATGTTAAACCCAAGTTGTTAATGTTCAAAGTTGCAAACCTCCGTGAAATTGCTCTGAGGCAAATGTTGAACGGCAGGGGGTTGATAGCACGTATGGCCTACATGCCAAGAGGTTTATTTTGGTACTTCCCGCCACTGAGTTGTCTGTCGTCTGCGGGCCGTTGTTGCCAAATGTATGTTTGGTGCAAAAATATAATGACTGGCCGCGCTCTTACAGAAGTTCTTCGAAAGAACAAGCGAATAACATCGATGAGTTATTCAAGACCTTAGAGGGAACTTTACTTAACGCTCGTCAATAAAATACATGCACCACCCTCCAGTCCGCAGTGAATATGACACCAAGCGTTCGAATTCCCCCCCCCCCCCCCCAAAGAGAACGGCGAGCTCTGGTTGGCAGAGAGCAAAGCTCGTGCTGTCCCCAGCGCTCCTGTCCTTGGATGGAATCACTCGTGTGACAGCTAGCAAGGTCTGCCAGCAAACTACAGACCACTCAGTGGCGGAAACTGTACCAGGATAAACATCCTGGCATGTAGTGACCAAACCATGCGACGCTGTGGCGTTTTCTTGGCTGAATGAACTGGTATATCAGATCCAGCGGACGATGGGATGATCCAAGCGAGTTCCCCCACCCCCCGGTCATTTCCCTTGATAAGCCATTCAGGGGTTCACCCAGCTTCAAATTAATGAATAATTAGGGGGGCGAAGATGATTGTGTTGATCACACAAGAGTATGTGGAGGTGTGATTCCACACCTCTACGTAACTTCCAACAAATACATACGAAGACAACTTTACCTTTTTTACCAGACACTAAAGGTTCCGGGCTATTGACAATTACTCTCCATCGTTACAGCTGGTCAAAAGTGAGAGAAAAGCAACGCAAAATAAGGAAAATACAAAAATATCATTAATTCTTTACGGTTTAACTTTGAAAAACAGAATTCAACGATGGCAAGAATCAGCAATGTACCCAGAACCTTCGTAAGAGGGATACATATACGTTCTTTTTATTCCCCATTTTCCGTATCTGTTCTCGTGTTTGACCTTTTTGTTAGGAAATCTGGGCCACTGATAAGAATGGCACACTTCCTTCCTTACATTACGGAGAACATGCATCCCTCAAGTAGGAAGAACTCGAGCAAAAGGTCTGGTAACCATCTTGCCGGAGAACAAAGCAAAAAGCCTTACATCTGCATCAGTGAGAGTGATGTCAGAAATGGATCAATTGTGTCGACACCACGCCACTCTCCAATTCTGGAAGAATAAGATTGAAAATGAAAAGGGCGAACTGTTCCACTTGCTCTTGGTGACGTTAAAGGCATGGTTTGGGAGCACAGCATTTACGATTGTACAAGAGTATGCTCTATTAAGTTTCATATGTTCCTCGCGAATATTATTAATAGCATGCAAAATTTACTATCAAATAATATATACCAGGGAGAAGCGTTAACAACTTTTCTCCTGAGATTTCGGCCTATGTATGGAAACTGTGACCACTCGCCATCGTGAGGAAATTGAGGAGCTATGAATGGGTAGCATAAACCGGTCAGAGAAAACCTACAAGGACGACTGGGGATTCGCACCCTGTAATTGGTTGGATGATCTACCACATCTGGTGGGAGTGAAGCAGGCAGTCGGTAGTGTGCACTGGGCTGGCCCTCACGGGCTGTTATGCCACGAGTTATTATTATTATCATTACGTATACACGAGACCAATTATTCATGCATCCTAGTCAGCTCTCATAAGGGACTGTGACTACAATATATATTTAAACTATATATATACACTTTTAAGTAATCATTTGTGTTCAATCTCCCTCCACATCCAAGACTATATTCTTATTCTTAAAACACAAAGTATTGTTCGAATTGTCCATCGTTTCTTCCCACCCAAAACAATTCCCTGGAGATTTTCCAGCATTCGAGCAGTTCCAAGTTTCCGGAGTCTTCCCTCTTTCCATGTTCTTGTACTCAGTCACCTGTTTCGTCTCTGTCACATTCCTATTTTTAATGAGGTATTTACACCAGCGGACACGAAACCGTTCAGTCAGAGCAATCAGGACCATCTGTTGATTTAGTGTGCGCTTAGGCAATTCTTGTGCACTTGTGGAGGCCTATGAGTGCTCCGTGCCTCTCGCCTGCACACTGCACTTCTAGGTCAGTAAGCAACAGAGCAGGAATGGGGAAGCCGCTTACGTTGAGAGGTAAAGAAAAATACTTCTTCTTCTGCCATGATTACCAAGCACACTGCAATAATACTCACTAGTTGGATGACAAGAGATTTCCCACTGCACTATACTGGATGTCAGCGTAGAAACGGAGCACTTCGATGTTTCTCGGAATTTTGAGGGAGCGGTCTTTCCACCCCTCACAGGTCATCAACAGGCAGGATTGGGTGTCGCCGATCCGTCCAAACAATGTTTCCAGCTTGAGCAGTTTGTGACCAGATTGAGGAATGGCCGCTTGTGCGGCGGTAAATCGCATATATGCAAACAGTTACAGGCAGTCCCGAATCAGAGCGCAACACACGCTAAAATAAGTATAATGCTGGCATGATGCCTATTTAGATTATCATATCTCCGGGCAAGTAGTATTATTCACAGCAAATGCTCTACTATTGAGACAGCCTAAAACACGCAACGTGTTAAAAGTAATAATCTTCACAAACTGTACGATTCCTTGAGTCGCATATTATTTTTCTCAATTTCGTGAACACCGATTTTGAGAATCCCACTTAACAATCAATGCCTCCCCGATGGCGCAGTGGTAGCATCGTTGCCTTGTAATCAGGGGGTCCCGGGTTCGATACCCGGTGGAGGCAAAGTGGTGCGGATTTCACTTTAAACTGTAAGTTTAGTGCCAATTAGCCTTACTGTGCTTTAAACCACCAACTCAACTCCTTAACAAACGTTTCGAATATTCGAAAATTTAAACAAGTAAATACATTTTTGTCATTTTGAGGTAAATTATTATTATTTGAAAATTTTTGGCTTATTTGAATCTGCCTCGCACAATAACTGGGTCAAGTACAATAGCCAACGCTTGCAATAATTACATTTTTCTAAAATTTTCATTTGTTTTAAGTCCACTTTATGCATAGTAAGGCTAATCGGGACTGGACCTACAGTTTAAAGTGGAATCCGAACCACCATGTGCCTCCACCGGGTATCGATCCCGGGACCCCATGATTACAAGGTAACGACGCTACCACTGCGCCATCGGAGAGGCTCGAAGAATTTTGAGAATATTGATGTTTTATCGGAGGTACCACCCCCCGAATAAATATCTGTGGATGTTTTGCAGGTTTCATCGCATTTAAGATGGTAATTTTCCGGTGCAACTTTCCTCCGTACAACATGCGTGTTGCCACTCGGGCTGCAGAGCCTGATGATGCTGACAAAGTTCCGATTCATAGGTGGCAACACTTACAGGCAGAGAGGATCTTGGCAGGAAGGAACTCTAATTGACACCATGTTGACAACTGACTCAAGAAGTCCCATAACTGCCACAACTCGAAGCGCTTGGATACTAGGGTGACATACACTTTAGCGCGGCCGACGAAGCCTCTTTCGTCGCTCGCACCCTCCTTTCCTCACCTCTTACAACACTACAGGACCGCTGCTCGCTCTGCATGCGAGAGCGCCCTTCCACAAACACGGCAGGTTTATCAAGCCAAATTTAGTGTTTAGAAAACCTTCGTTCGGCACGAGACAGAGACTTGCTGTCAGGGAATTCTGTAGATTAGAATGGAAACTATACGAAAATTTACACGGAATCAAAACTGCTTTACTTGGAGGGGAGACGAGGCTGTTTAGATGTCTATGCCTATAAATAGGATATATGTGTATTTTCGTGTACACAAACTTATGTTTTCAGTTAGCTTTGACGCTGATAATTTAGAAAAAGTTTTGTTTTTGGTCATTGCCCCTTTTCTAGGTTATTTCGTGAATCCTCATGTCCTTTCAGAATTTCAATAAGACCACTGATATTCTCCCTTCTCCTTCCAATACTGTCCCCAAGAATAAAAAGAAAGTTGTTTTGCGAGAAATGTTTTAATGGGATTGGAGCTTCGAAAAGAGAAAATAGGATACGTCTTTTTTTTTAAAAAAAAAAAAAAAAACGAGTAATTGGCACAGATTCACAGAAGAAACACCAAGAGAAAAAAAAACACTTTAGGGACTTTTACTTTTTTCTATACATGTATATATTTGTCATAATACCGTTGGAAACACACAGCAATCATTTTATTCTGCGTCTTACTTCTCCTTGTAGATGCCTCGTTGCACAAGACTTTTACGCACACAGATTCCCCCGCCCCCAGATTTTCACGATAAAAAAGACCGCCATGCGATCCGTGTTCGAATTGGATGGCGAATACTCCTCACCCCCTCCCATACGATTTTTTTCTTTTCGAAGTTCCACGAGAGCGAGTCAAAAAATGAAAATCTTGATTTGTTTTTGCCTCCAACACCCCTCCCCCTTGTGTATCCTTGCACGTAGGATTTCTCGAATGGAATCCTTGTTATTCAAAGCATCTTTCTCAATGCTGAACAAGTGAGTCCATAGGAAAATAAGCTTGGGCCGTGCGTACGTCTTTTGCACTGGAAAAATATTCCCATCCGCCATTGAAGTGACGTCATTTTCAAGCACTGTCTCCCATTCGTAAACTTGCTAGAATAGTAGGCGCGAGTAGCGATGGTGAATATTCATTTATCGATAAACCACTGATCTCCAATGGTGCAAGTGCCTGCCGGAACCACCGTATTTAAAACGACAAAATGACGTTTTGCAGCTCAAGTGGCCAGTGCGAACGATTTGGAAACAACAGCCTACATCTTACGTACAGTGAGTGTAAAAAGTGTTTGGACACCATTGATGGTACGCAAACAGGGGATCCGCTGAGGGTTGTGGGTGCAGCTAGGCAAGTGGAATGAAAATCACATTATTCTACCTCGTATACTTGTTTATCTGATACTACAGAAAAATGCAAAATATAAAAAGAAACAGTCCATAAACAATAATAACGAAAATATCACATATTTTGAACACAAAAAGTCTTTGGAAACTTGCCATTCTTGTCCATATTTTCTGCAAAAAACACAAGCATTTAATATTTTGTTGGATTTCCTTTGGCACGAATCACTGCCTGGAGCCTGTCTGGTACAGATTTTACCAGATCTGTAGTAATCTGAGGTGAAATGGCGTTCCGTTCTTCCTGCAATACTAATTTTAGGTCGGATTTGTTGGATATGTTTCTTTTTCATATCTGTTTCTCTAATACACTCCATAAATTTTCTATGGGGTTCAGATCTGGGGATTGAAAGGGGGGGTAAAGTTGTTTTGGGGTGTTATATAACAGCCACAATTTTGTATTAAGGGCGATATGCTTAGGATCGTTGTCCTGTTGAAACAAGTAATCATTACCCAAGTTCATTTGAGCCGAATTGGCGCTCAAATTATTCTTCAATATATCAATGTACATGTACAGGTCCATCGTCCCCTCTATGAAATGCAACTTGCCGACCCCGGCAGCACTCATACAACCCCATACTAAGAGTGAACCGCCACCGTGTTTGACAGTTGGGATTAAGTTTCGCGGCTCCAACTCGGTATTTCTTTGCCGCTATACCATATGCCTACCATCCGACCCAAATAAGTTGAATTTGCTTTCGTCCGAAAAAATGACCTTGTTCCAGAAGTCTGCATCGTAATTGCGGTGATATAGGGCAAATTCGAGGCGCTTCTTTCTGTTTATTGCACTAACCCAACATTTCTTCCTTGCCACGCGTCCATGGTAGGCATTTCGTCGGTATACATTACGGACTGTACTGGAGGAAACTTGCTTATCTCGGTCTCGAAGGCTTGCAGCCAACGTCGGAGCACTAGTTTTGGGGTCTTTTTTGATAGTTCGCAAAATAAACCGTTCGTCTTGCACAGAAAGCACTCTTGGTCGTCCACTCCTCGGCTTATTTTCTACTGTTTTTCTTTCGCCAAAGCGATCTACGATCACGTGCACTGTTGATTTAGGAATTCCGAACAAGCGTGATATTTTCCTTAACGATTTGCACTGGCTGTGTAGCCGGATAACTTGCCGACGTTCACAAACGGTGAACTCTCTCCTTCCGGGACCCATGTTGCACCATCGTGTTCAATAAGGCGGAGTTACTGCCGAACTGACAGCTGTGAGCCCACAGGTTGAATGGGTCAGTGGTACGTGTATGGCAGTCCAGGTTTATTGATCGTGTTTCACAGAGGTCCTTTTTAATGTTTCTTACTTTACTTTAATTTCTGTGCCCACAATTTGTGGCATTTTTGTTATAATTGTTCATGGATTGTTTATGTTTTGATATTTTTAATTCATTGTTGTGCCAAGAAAGAAATAATTTGAGGTAGAACCGTTGCACTTTTATCCCGCTAACCTACCATCATCCACAACGCCAAGAGCATCCATTATTAACGTAACTACAGCAGTGTCCGAACACTTTTTACACTCACTGTACATTTCAGCAGTGTGCAGTCTCTCTTAAAAGTGTTGCGTCATCCATCCTCGTGCATTTGTCAATTCGTACCAAACCAGGGAAACAGAGCTTTCCCCTCTAACAGTGATCGCCAAACCCAGCTACGGATATCTCACCGCATAGTTATGCAACGCACTGCAAAAAATCGAGTACTTCAGGATATAGGTTTCTCACTCTAATTAATGGTGAACGATACGGTTGACTCTTATGCCTACTGGTAAATCTGGCACTGGCGATATTTCTTATATATATACAGGGCGTTTGCGTGACGAATGAAACTGGCAGAGTGGATGGAGACTTACACAAGTTGAAAGAGTTGCTAACCAAGATTATATAGCCTACCCCTAAAATATCACTGTTAAACTTCACTTATAAAATCGTTATTTACAAATTCACAAAGTGTTGTACCTGATCCCTACTACAGATTAGTATGGCACCAGTCACAAAACTTTAAAATATGACCCTGTGATAATTTCTTAGCATCTCTTCTTCCCCGAAATTGGCATTCTGGGTGAAAAAAATCGTTCCGATTCGAGCCATTAATTAATTTCTAGATCTTCCTGTATGGTGTAGGTTGCAATCAGAAGTACGTATTTTAAAATATCTCAATGAACGGAGATTTACAATGCAGAAAGCCCGTTGTAAATATTTCTCGCAGATTTCATGTTATGGTCACTCAAAGTTAGGGTTACGTGACTTTCAAAACACCGGTACAATCAAGTCGTTTTTGAAGCCTCCAGCATGAATGACAAAATATTGGGTTCTCTTATGCATGCCATTCCTCTTGTCAATCCATGTCCGTGGACACAAAAGAGACACTGCGGTCCCATTCACCCCCAACATCCATCTTGCGCGCTGACAACCAGGCAAATCGGAAAAGGGTTACTCTGTCAAAACTGTGTAAATGTCAGCTCTCGCATGAAAGGGAAATTCAAACCGTTGATATCTTAGACCTTTCATGCTATTACTACCGATTCGCAATCCATAAAGGGAAAGTGGGGGCATTCGCTCCTCCCAAATTTTCAGGTTTATTAAGATTTACAAGTTAATGGTATTTTTGTTAACCTCCTAGGGCCTCAGGAACAAAGAAATAAACAGTAATTTTTATGATATCTCAAATGTAGCAGCTATGTATCAAACTAGTCCTGGGCGCCAATTTTATGGAAAGAAAAATTTTCGATTCTCCCCATTCCACCAAAGTTAAACTTGATGGTCGACTCTGCCACCTCCTCAAAGTTTGACCCCAAGCTATGTCCACGCCCCCTGGCAATCCTGGCTTTGAATTGAATAAGGCGTCCTATATAAATACAGATTTGTAACTTTCTCTGTAGTTTCAAGAATGTCAAGTTTGTACACGTAAAAAAATCTAACGAGAATTCAACAATCAGAACGACACCGAATAAATGGATAATGATAACAGCGCTTCTGAAAGATTTTTAGTTGCACCTGGCTACCATGGTTGACTTTCCCAAGCTTCCCTGCTACAACTGTGACCATATGCCGGTCGGTTGACCCCCACGCCCCCGGAAATTTCCATCTACTTTTTTCAATTTATGGCAATTTATAAACGAAGCACTTTATTTCACCTCATTTCGCTCCATTTTTTAAAATGGTCTTGAGATATCGAATTTGGTACGAAACTTTCATAATTTGCAACACTGAAACTCTGTTAATTTGTAACTTTCACACGTTCCGAAGATGCTTATACTACTGCGTTTGCTGCTACTGCTACTAATGTTAGAAGTAACTATTATATAATCTTGGTTGTAACAAGCAGTGGCGGTCCCTCCATGAAACAGAGGGAACAGGCTGTTCCCTCCTACTTACTGCGCTTTTGGGCTATTTAAATTATTTATATTAACATAATAAGAACACTTCTTTCTCCCGAAATCAACGTTTCCAAAAGTAACACTGAAGAAAATCTTTCACCGTGGCTGGACGTTTTTTGACGTCATCTACCCCCAACGCATCATGGTTCTCACCCCATGCTCTACCATGGTCTCTTAGTATCATGCCCTCTACTGTCTGAAGCCGAGTATTTCCGACCACGCGCGAAGGTAAACGATTCCCACGGCACCACGGAAGCTGAACACACTAGTTGTTCCCTCAGAGATATTGCAGATTCGCTTTTCTTCCAGTTTTTGCTATGTGCTGAAGTTTAATCGCGTCATAAGTGATACTTTTGAGTGTATAAAGTCCATAACTTCCTAATCTCGTTGAGAACTTGCGTCTGACATTCATAACGAAGTAACGAACTGAAAAATCTTCCACAGTCTAAGCGTCTGCTAAATGCCTTGGCTAAACGCTGCGAAATAGCTTCCGAGGGAACAGCTCACATCCACCTGTTCCACCAACCCCAAGACCAAAGTTCCAAAGCACGCAGCTGCAGGACAAGAAAGCGAATGTTGCGAGTGTTGTATGATCGACCGGCTGAGTACGAAAGCCTGTAGTTCATTGAACTTTGCAGAAAATACAACAAACCAACACACATCCTAACTGAATTAAAAACTAAAACGAAATCATACACAAGGCATTTTCAAACGAGTTACTACAACTCTGTAAAATGATTAACTGGATATTCTTCCAGTGGCAAATTATATTGTTGTCCTTGTTTAATCCTGAGAAGGGAGTCTGGAACAGGTCGGGTTTTGTCACATTAATAACTTCTACTAACAGGGTGGCTACTCACCGGGAATTTCTTGAATTCCGGGAATTGTGCGTGAATTCTGCTTTAAATTTTCTCTGTAGACATGAAAAATTGCAACTTTTTAAAATCCCAATTCCATTGAATTTATACATATTTATTAATGACCTGAAACAAGTTTTTCACAGTTTAGATTTTACTTTTATCAAGAAAAGAAAGCTGCGTGGAAAATAAAACAGAATTCTCTCAATCCGTTTGCTTTGTTAGTGTTCTTTGCGGAACAATCCATCTGATGGACGGAAGATTATTGCAAGATAAAATATCTTGAAGTTGATTAGGTAAATTTAAAATTCTTATAGAATTAACAATTTTTCGTAGATTACTATTTCCCATAACATTTGTGACTTGTGTTTGTAGATGTATTTATAGTCCCGAGAAGCAGTGGCGTGCCCAGGATTTTTGTAAGGGAGGGATTACCTATACTTTTTCTTGGTAGTCCGCCCTCATTTTGTCATATTTTCCTACCATTGACGTTCTTTTTTTAGATAGTAGGCCAAAAGGGTGGGGTATAACCCCCTACCAACCCCCCTTGGGCACGCCACTGCCTAGTAGCTATGTGAAATGACAAATGTAAACTCCGCGCCTTAAATTATATATATGTACCGTCAAAGTGGATTAGAATTATTGGATTCATTGGAATCGCACAAACCATATATTGTTAATATAAGTATTTGTTGGTGTGTATGTGTGTGGGTGATGAGAGACGGTAAAACCTTAGTTTGAAATAGATAAAACATCTGCTTGAATTTTTGTACAGTTCGCCTTGAAAACCGGGAATTATACTTGAATTTTATTACGGTTCTACAGTAGCCACCCTAACTAATCTAGCGAACGTCATGAAAAAACTCAACCATCTGCGTGCCATTATTGCATTGAGGACGTTTGAATTACAAGAATACTCAACTCTATGAAAAACGTCAACTTAATCTACGAATAAAGAAATGAAACAGGTCACGACAAAATATTATTTTCTTTCTCTGATGACTCATAAATTTATATTATCAATTTTTTCTTTGTTGCGCCTCGACAATTTTATTTTTAATGTTTTCTTTATATTATATCACATTTGCTTTAAAATTATTATTGTCATATAATTTTAACGTGCCTCATGTTTGTCACTTCTGACATTTCAATAAGGGTTGAATTTTACTTGATCTATTGTATTATATTAAGACACCCATGCGAGGGGGAGCAAGTGCAGGTGACCTGTTCCCCTGTCTGATTTATCACCGCACGCCACTGGTAACAAGTACTATATTAATCATATAATAAACTTATTGGATGCTAACAAACTAAACTAAAACTGTTACTGCTACTACTACTACTAGTAGTAGTACTAATAATAATAATAATAATTTAAAATACCAATAATGCAATAATTTTAAAAATGAACCCCTCCTTGACAAACTTCTGCATATGCCACTGGTCTGTATCACAATATTTTTGAGGGGAGGGGGTGTCCTTGACATCTTCGATTCGACCCCCCCCATGGAAATTTCTGGCGACGCCCATGACTGTGCCTGTATCACTGGAGATAGCATTCTCAGTGGCATAATCTGCTGGTGTTGCAAGGTGCAACCAAATTTAGTCAGAAGTAGAATTTCAGAGGGGAAAAAATACTACTTCAAACCCTACTTGATATAAAAGAATTCGGCAAGGCTACATACACTGAAATCTTTCTGTACATCATTTTTCAAATATATTGCACACATTGTTAGAAGTGTGTTAGTTCGAAGTTGTGGGAAGGACATCTAGAGATGCGAATAATTTAACCCAACATGCCATTTCTAAATATTAGAAAACTCTTGAGTCAGAATCCAATAAAAAGAATGACACTCACTAATAGACAAAACCCGAAATGATGAGACCTTGAGATTGAATTACATGAAGTCTTTGATTAACGAACGATTTCTACGATTACAATGTGAGTAATGTTTCATATTAAGGTTCACAGAGGGCGTATATTATGCTGAATAAGAAAACGTTTGCTCTTTGCTTAATGGAAAGGTTTGTCACAATTTTCAACTCCATAATTTGGAAAATATCTTTAAAATATATAAAAATAACACATTTAACAATAGTTTCTTAATATCTGCGGTGCGAAACTAAATGTTTTAAGTGAGCCCCTTTCCTTCGAATAACTTCCCTCTCCGCCACTGGCCTTCTCCCACATGGGATTATTACAAATCCTAAAGAGGATTGTCAAGATTGGTTTTTCCTTTAGCCTACACATAAGTAATTAACGACATATTACAATTCACACACCACAAACTAGTATTATATGCAAGGGTTGTTTCATAAGTCATGGTGACTGTCAATTATCTTGGAAATGCGGCAAAACTGAATATCTATTACTACATATATATATATACTGCTGGACAAAAAAAAAAACCGGACACCTTAATATTTGACATCTGAATTGGAATTACTTATGAATTACGCTCTCAGTTAAGTATTGAACAACTGAACATTCATTATTGAACATTTTCCATACTTTTTCCGTTTATTATTTATGTATTTATCTACTCGTATTTACTTATTTGGAACACCTAGTAGGCTCAAAATCAATTTCATGCAATTTCGTTTTAATTTATTGATTTTCAATTCCTGTTGATGTTATTTTGTTTAATGTCTAGAGAGCCATGAATTTTGGTTCATAGTAACCATAGTAACAGATATTATTGACATTGTCATTGCTGGTGTTTTTCTTGCAAGTGTATTGTAAGTTTGCTAGCTTGAAAATGAGACGTGAAGAGGTAATAAAAGCAGTAGCTCTTCGTGATGATGGTCGTAGTGTCCGTTATATTGCTAGGGTGCTAAATATAGCACGAAGTACTATCCATGAAGCTCTAAGACGGTATGATGCAACTGGTTCATATGGTAGAAGACCGGGTTCTGGTCGGAAACGATGCACAACAGCACGGGAAGAGCGTTTCATGCGTATCATGTCTTAAGAGACCGTCGTACGACTTCAAATATTGTGGCACGGCGTTTGAGAAATGTTCATAGAGCTGTGGTTTCTTCACGAACAGTTCGTAGAAGACTGAATGAAAGTGGTTTATCATCTCGGAGGCCGGCTACAGGTCCCAGGTTGTTAGCACGTCACCGGAAGCGAAGACTGGAATTTGCTACACAACACTTACATTGGAATGTGGAGCAGTGGGAAAAGGTTTTATTCTCCGATGAGTCAAAATTCAACCTACGTTCTGCAGACGGGCGTGAACGTGTGTATAGAAGACCTAATGAGCGTTATGCACAGTGTTGTTTCGTTGAAATAACACCCTTTGGAGGCGGTGGTGTCATGGTCTGGGGAGGTATTTCTTTACAAGGACGTACAGAGTTGGTTCTTGTAGAGAATGGAGCAATCACAGCTCGCAGGTATATTACAGAATGTTTGGCAGATCATGTAGTACCATATGCACCATTCATAGGCCCAGATTTTGTTTTTATGCATGACAATGCGCGTCCTCACATTGCGAATATTGTCACGGAGTACCTGGACGAAGCTGGGATTACGCGATTAGAATGGCCACCACAAAGTCCGGACCTAAATCCGATAGAGCACGTCTGGGATCAACTGAAACGACATATCAGAAACCGCGCAATAGTTCCAGAAACAATTGAAGAGCTAAGACGTGCTATTCAAGAAGAATGGGAGCAATTGGACCAAGAAGTGATTGCCAACCTTATTCGAAGTATGCCACGGCGGTTACAAGCTGTAATTGATGGCAAGGGAGGTAACACCCGCTATTAGACCCCACCAGTACCAGTTAACAATATTAAAAAAAAAAAATATTGCTAAGATTTTTTTTGGTAGTTTTCTGTAACTTTCGTTTATGTTCTAATTTAACTTATTAACAATAAATTTTAATTTGCTTTCTGTTGAATATATTCAGGTTTTCTTCTTTCCAATAATTTCTGCAACATTTACTTAGCCTTCGAATCAGAATTTATGCGTTATCACAAAAAATGCAAGTGTCCGGTTTTTTTTTGTCCAGCAGTATATATTTTTTTAAAAAACAGCTATTATGTACTTGTATTGAGTACATGAACCACCTGCATTTCTTTCACATTCAAAATGTCCCTTCATCTTTGAAAAAATGGAATTGTGATCAACATTTTTTCATCTAATAGCACTATTAAAATTAATTATATTGCTATTTACTCATAATCAACATGAATTCTCAGAAATTTCATTATTGATTGAATGGAGGGTGAAACCATAATAGAGATAAGTGATATGATTTTTGAGAAAATATGCAAAATATGAAGTTTCATAAACATCAGTTTTATACTATTGAATGATAATGGAAATATATTAATTGTTGGGTTTGCTTTCGGAGATAAACTATGGAACAAAGGAAAATAAAATGTATTTCGTGCCCTAATGAGCTTGAATTTTTTGTGGGAACCGGATATCTTCAAATATCCCTGAAATTTCTATATTTTTCTTTGATATTTCCCTTTCCCCTTTTACCCAAAATTCTGCTTGTATTTCCCCTACGTCGAGTGAATTTTTCCCTTCAAGTGGCAACCCTGCGTGCAGGAAGGGAAACAAAAAAAAAACACGTGTATGCAAATAATCCTTTCATTATGACAAAATATATAAAGTGGGTACATTTTCTTATGTTTTATTTTTGTTTCCTTGTATTTCGCTATACAAGGTTGCTTCGTTACTTCCTTATATTACTCGAGGAAAAGGATGAATAATGATTCGATGAAACTGGAAGGAAAACACAATTTATTAGAGGCTGGATGAATCCCAAAGCCGCTACAATCAAGGACAATGCAGGAAAAATTCCCACCTGAATCGTACCCAGGTCTCCCAAGCGGCCGCCAGACGCCCTGCCTGACAAGACCGAGATAGACTGCAAAGTGTCGTCTAGTCTGGGTATCATCCCTATTGCTATGCCTGAGAAAGTGACAGAGAGAGATAGGGAGAGAGATAGACACAAAGGCAGAGAGTAAGAGAAATATCAGGGTGGCTACAAACAAGCAGAAATGAAATTCCCTGACTTTTCCAGGTTTTCCAGGACAAAATTTACATTTTTCCCTGACAATTATAAACTAAACTAAATCGATGTTTTTGCAAATGGAAATAATAAACTCATACACATCCACGTATGGTTTTGTTAAGTACCAATATTATCTTCTATGAAATTGACTAAATTTCTGTATTCTCTATGATTTGAATTCAAACTGCAAAATTGTGAATTTGGAAAGTTATTACAATCCACAAGCTAGGGAAGGATTACGGAATTTTGTCATACGCAGTAAGTTTAAAATAAAATACTTGATTATTTTTAAAGTTACGACTAAATGAGATAAAAGTGAAGAGTGATTGATTAAGAAATACAATTTGCAATTTATCAGTCTCCTTATACATTCTCGGTATTATATGTTGATATTTCCACTAAGGTTTGGAACCCTCTGCTTGCAAGAACCATGAGTGCAGACTCATTTTTCAATGCATAAAGCTACTTCTCTCTTCTCTGTAAAGCAAACAACTTAACTCTTGCATATAAGTGAAACAATTGAATCGAACAAAATAAAGTGTCATATTTCCTTACATTATCAATGGGATTTCTGCTTCAGTACAGTATATCCACGTGAAGTACTGTGAAACTGACAACATGCAGTTATACCATTAATGCTGACGAAAAGGGTATGTAGGTATTAGAAATTTAACGCAAGGAATTTATAGAATTGCATTGTATAGGTACCTGATTTAGCTAACCACACATTAAAACAGGAACACACTAATAATAAAAGCTTCTCAACTTTCATATACGAGGGGCATCCTGTAAAAAGGTTCAATGGTGCCTATATGCAGCACTAGTGGTCAGAGATAGACACACACACATGCAGGCAGGAAGAAGTGGCATGTAGCTGTAATCTGGTACATTTGCAATGCAGCCGTTTCAGGACAGTTCTAGGTTAAAGATTGCAGCTCTCAAACAGTCTCCCACCAACTGCGATGTAGCCTACATTGCACGCTCAGAATTTGGCACAGAGCCACCAGCAATTGTGTGAGGTGTGCAGACCGGATGTCGTGAGTGATAGTATGGTCAGACGATGGTGCAGACAATTCACGGAAGGCCAATCGAATGTGCACAACCCCATACAGCTGAGTACACACGGGCCCTTTGCATCACTTCAGGTGAGATATCTTGGACCACTCCCTGTACAGCCCTGGCCTTGAATGTACCGACTTTCATCTCTTTGTTTAACTGAAGAGGTTTCTGGCAGGGCAAGGATTTGACAGCTACACTGCGGTAGAGATAGTTCCAGTCTTTGCTGTCAGACACATATACCATTGGCATACAAAATTTAGTGCCATGCTACGACAAATGCCAGAACAACGGTGGTGATTATGCCGAAAATTAGGTTAGGACTCACTGTTACTAATGCAATAAATTACAACTGATATTCATGTTTTATTTATGCCTAATCGGTAGGGACCTTGATTTTTTGTTATTTTTTCAAATTGTGTATTTTCTTATTTTCTATTTTTTACTATACGGTGTTATTTTTCCCAAAATTCACATTTTCATTTTAGCGCATTTTCTGGCAAAATCTGATATTATACCTTCATGGCGTTTTTAAACTACTGTTTCAAATTGTAAGTCACATGGCTTACGCCTCTTCGTGAGAGTTTGATATCTTGAAAGTTATTTTGGGAAAGTTATTTTCCATACCCCTTTTTTAATTTTAAGGTAAGGATTTTAGATAATAGAATTTTCCCCGTATACACTGAAGGGTGCATAATGACCATAAGTGGCGACGCACCCAAAAAATTAAAATCAATCAATCTCACGTGACAGATACCGATATATTATGGCACCAAAAATTGGCATTATCTTATTTTGGACTTGTTAGTGTTACGTTTCCCAAAATTCGCGTTTATGTTTTAGAAGATTTATCTGCCAAATATACCGAAACTAAATACTCCATTGTGCTTTTAAACTATTATTTCAAATTGTAGGTCACATGGTCTACGTATTTTCGTGACAGTTTGATATGTTGGAACAGATTTTTGAGGAAGTAAAAGTAAAGTGCTTCCCTGCACTTTTCCATGAAGGTGTATAGGGGTGTGGAGTTAGGGCCCCACACTTTCTTGATCACGGCTGAAGGTGGGGGTGATGTGATCAGCACCACGCTCCTGGCTACCTTTATCCCTCAAAGTTTCCTCAAGGTACCAGCTTCATATGATGCTGGGTGGGTGCCGGAGCAGTTTGAATAGGTGGAAAACATCCCGGTTCTCCTCCGCAGGGGATCGACCCCGGGTCTCTCGCATAGTAGTCAGATGCCCTAACGACTGCAGCTCCATTATTACTCGCTCGACAAATGCCGATGGTGCGCACTTAGCTTGGTAATTCAAAACACATCTCGCGCGACAAATACTGAAGATGTGGCTCCCGTGTGACGGTAGATACGCACTCGATCTCCTGTTAGAACCCTGCCACTTTGCTCTGTGATGCAAATGGTTTTGATAGAAGTTGAAAAAATCGTGGGAAATACATGATTTAATGTGGCTGTTGGAATTATTCCATGTACGTATAACTCTATAGTTTACTCTTGAGTAAACTGTTGGAAAACTGGCATGTTCTATGTACACAAACATGGACTAGAAAAGACAAGAATGTTGGATTTCATGGAATTTTTCGTTGTTTTAGGACATTTCTTTTAAAAAAATTGCTAAAAATGCCAACAATTGGCATTTTATGCCAAATTCGCATTATTTCGATATTTCGAACAGGCGAAAAATGTGTCCAGACATCACTAAACATTCCTAAACATAACTTCATTGCAATTACAATTTTTCACGGTTTTGGCGTTTGCGAAAAATCAATGTCCCTACTAATCGGAAATTACTTTCTGACCACCCCTCGTATAAATCAGTAGATGGAAAGTGAGAATTTAGCAGGGCTGGCAGAGAAAAGTCAATTCTTGAAGAAAGTGACTTGCTTTTATGATTGAATGAATCGAGTAAATATGATATAAAAACATTTACGTATTTATTATTAGTATTTTATTTCATAATATTGGACATTAACCTTACTCAGTGAGAGATTAATGACCATCTCTCACGAGTTTAAACGGACAGGACAGAGAGTGGCATTAACTTCATTGCAATACTAGTGTTGCAGTAAATTTGAGGTTGCCAATTTTTATAACATTCACCAATGCAGATTTATGTTTCACTTTTTCGTGATAGTATTCAATATATATCACGTTTGGTTGGATTCTTCTTGATATCTAAGAATAGTGCAATGTCATTGTAAACGTATGTTAACTTGTGCGAAACCAGTAATACGTCAGGATGATGAAGGAAAACCTTCGTAAGCACTGCTACATTAAATAAGGTGAAGTGAGCCAGAAGAGTAATAAAATTCCAGCAGCATATTTGCAGTCTAAAGCTCTTCTTGTTTATGCATGCGATTTTTGTTGGATGTTGCAGTCCATGCAATTTCTGTCGCATGTTGTAGAGAGATACTTTGTCAGGTGGCGATATTCGACAAAAATCGTATGTATCAATGGAGCCTATTTGTTTCCATGTTCCTTCAGTTTGCCCAACAAAATGCCTTACTACGACGTCCGACAACTATCAGACGGCGCCACCCGCTCTTATTCTCTCCATCTGTTGACAAGTCCCCTTACTGCTCCCATGCGGACAAGAAAAAATGATAATTCAATGCATTTTCCACGTAATATTTAGAGGCTTAACCTTTACTCCCCTGATGATACCATATGGTATCATGGTGGTGATTACGAAATGAATGTGCTTTTTGGACCTTCATACTCTTATGTTTGGGTGGAAACTCTGACACAGTTCTGGAGCAAGCCTGGGAAATTCATATGGATGACCAACATCTCCCTCTCCGCAACATATCCATGCCACATTTCCGAACAGAGTTTCACATTTTGGCTCATTATTCAACTTGTATGGCACCCAGGAACATGAAACATGTTTCAATCTCTTTGGAAACGTCCATTCTTTGAAGAGAATATTAAGGTTTGCGCCTTCTCGCCAAAATAGCGGGAGAAGAGGGGGCAAACTCTAGATTATTTTTTTTTCATTGAAATTCGGTGGTCGCGCCCCCAAACCCCCCTTCCTCGGTTCGGCGTTCTGAGTTGTACACGGTTGCATGCTTTGATCTTCTAGCTGCAAAACGAAACTTACCCGAAGTAGAGTGCTCTCATAGTGCCCCAGCAGTTATAACAATTTTCCTCCAAAAATGCAAATTACCTATTTTTCGTAAAAAAAAAAAAAAAAATAAAAAAAAATAAAAAAATCACATTTTGGCTTATTATTCAACTTGTATGGCACCTAAGAACATGAAACATGTTTCATTCTCTTGAGAGTCCATTCTTTGAAAATAAAGTTCGCGCCTTCTCCCAAAAATAGCAGGAGAAGAGGGGGCAAACTCCAGATTTTTATGTTTTTCCATTGAAATTCGGGGGACGTGCCCCCCATGCCCCCCTTCCTCGGTACGGTGTTCTGAATTGTACAGGGTGCATGCGCTTATGTTTTAGCTACAAAACAGAAGTTATCCGAAGTAGATTGCTCCCATAGTGCCCGAGTTATAACAATTTTCCTCCAAAGAGTGTTCGAATTTAAAATTCCCGCCGAGAAGCCCGGGCGAGAGAAATTTCTCTCTCTCTCTCTCTCTCTCCTCCTGACTTCACTGGTTTCTGGCGCCGTGGTTGTGTTGCGCATAAAAGGGGCCTAAAAGTTGAGGCCGAAATTTACGAACGAAATTTCCTGTTCTCGTGAAGAGTTCCATAACGATAACTTTAAATAAATAAAAAATAATAAAAAAAATTAAAAAAGGTCAATGAAGACGAAATTCCCTGACATTTCCCTGACTTTTTTTGACACCTCAAATTCCCTGACTTTTCCCGGTTTTCCAGGTTTTCCAGGTCTGTCGCCACCCTGAATATACAGAAAGAGGTTGAAAAACAGAGAGAGACAGACAGAAAGAAATATAGAAAGAGGAGAGAGAGAGAATGAAAAGAGGGATAGAGAGAATGAGAAGGAATGGGGAGAGAGAATGAGAAGGAATGGGCAGAGAGAGAGAATAAGAAGGAAAGGGGAGATAGAGAATGAGAAGGGGAAAGAGAGAAAAAGAATGGGAAGAAAAGAAAGAGAAAGTATGAGAAGGGAAAGGGAGAGAGAATGAGAAGGGAAAGGAAGAGAGAACGAGAGGGGGGAAAATTAGAGAACGAGAAGTAAAGGAATAAAGGGAGAAAGAGCGAAAGAGGAAGAGAGAAAATGAGAGGGAAACGACAGAGAAATTGTTAACAAGAACTGATACTTGTTGAACTGTTAAAAAACATTAATATTATTGAATAGGGATTTGCTATACATCCGTTGCTACGTTACACACTACAGCACTTGACGGAAATATGGGTTTCAATTGTAACACTCGCAGCTTTGTTGACTAAAGAGCTAGGTGGGAAGAACCAAAGGCATTAGGTATGTTGCTTGACACTGTTCATGATTTTCCTCTCAAGCTAGAGAAAAAAAACACCAGAAAAATCAAGGCGTTGAACACACGACAGGTGCGGGAATGCGTAAGACAAACACTTTCAACTTGTTCTGTTTTGTGTAAATGATAATTACTGTACCATATAATACGATATTTTTTCACAATCGTGATTATATGAAACATCTGAGTAGCAGAAATTCATTAGCACCATTTCAAGCATCTCATTACAAAGCAACAGTGTTAGCCTTCTTCATCAGCAAGTCTGCAAATTATCTTATTAACTATAGAAACGCGAACTCAAGGTTGTTACGAGAACACAATTCCCTGATCAGATTTTAGCAATAACTAGATTGCTTAAACCTTAACTTAATATTACAAAAGAGGTTGGTTATTTTCACTTTACCTCATTACTAAAAATCTAAAATTAGCCCTGCTGTCCGAGTTAAAGCTAAAAATCTCATTAAGCAAGTTTATAATTGGTGGATAACTTTGCCAACAGCACATTTCAGTGATGAACTTGCGATTTTTCTTCCAAAACTTTAACAAGGTAAATATATTGTCGTTATGTCTCGCTGTAATTTTATTGCTTAAAAAAAAGAACAACAACAACAAGTGATTTCCACAGCACCGTGCTATGACAGTGCATCTAACTGGCCAATAAAGACCTTTCTTTCTAAGGGTACGGAAAGTAGAAGAAGTGTTTGAAAGTAACATTTACTTTCTTCGAGTAAGTGTAACTGGATATACTTTCTGAAATTAGAAAGTGTAAACTGTTACTTTCTGGCTGCCACGTGAGAGACCCGGCTTCGATTCCTGGGAAACTGACATCAGATGGGAATTTCAGAGGGTCTGAAGTTCACTCAGCCTCTACTAAATGGGTAGGTAGAGGCAAACCTAGGCGGTAAACGCAGCCGGAGTGTGGTATAGATTACATCACCTCCACAGGTAGAGGCAAACCTAGGCGGTAAACGCAGCCGGAGTGTGGTATAGATTACATCACCTCCACACACGACCTAGATTGTGAGTGTGTGGAAACCTACCTACACACCCCCACCATGCATTTATGGATGTTGTAATGTGTAAGGGGGGGTAGCTTCACCTATTCAAAACAATGCTACTTTTATTTTTACGACTACCTAGTACCTCCAGTTATTTTTCTTTACAGTTTTAGCATATGAGGAAACTTTCTTCAGCCATATTTTTTGTATTATTTTGAACGAAAACTTGGGTTTAACATTGGAAATAATAATAATAATCTAATTGAAATACTTCTTTTGTTTCAATGGAAGGGCAACAGTAATTGATTAAATAAGAAAATTAGGAGTGTTGTTACATGCACGCGCTCATAGTGGAAAACCATGTCATTTCATTCACTTATCGTTCTTTGCCTAATAGGAAGGTTTTTCACTGCAACCTCCAGATTTTCCTGTTTTGCACCTTACGTTTCATCTCATCGTAAGATCCACTTAATATCATAATCCTCCTTCCGGATCCTTTCCCCGTTAACGAGTTCCAGTGCGTCTTTTACAAGGCATTTCCTTCTTATCCAGTGTCCCTGCCAATGTCTTTTGCTTTCCTTGACCACTCCCAGCATTACACCAACCCTTTCCAGCATTGTATCGTTTCTTACTTTGCCTGTCCACATAATACGCTCCATTATTCCCCACAGCCGCATTTATAAAGCTTCTGACCTTTTCTCACTTCTTCGTAGCGTCCAGGTTTTTGGGCCATACAGCTCCACACAAAACACTTCTTATTCTTCTACGTATTAAAGGCTTCCTTCGCCATTGTTATTCTCACGTTACATTCCTGACTGCACATGTCACTGCCTATGACGCATTCCAGGTATCTGAAGTTACTTCGTAATTGTTCAATTATTTCGCCTCGAAGTGTTTTGTTAATTTTACTTGTTTTTTCTTCGATAACAATTGCCTTTGTCTTCTTCAAATTTATTTTCATCCCGAAGCCAAACTGCTCACAGTGGGCATTTGAATATTCTAACATAGGGTTCACCCTTTTTTCGTTTTCTGCTAAAAAAAAAATAAAGCACCGTCCAATTTTATTAATAATTTTAAAAAGTTTATTGTTTATAACCAGTACTGAGTAACCAGCTTGTAATTCATACACAAAACATGAATTACAATCTGGAATAAATGTTATTGACTTGGCTTGTTTTCTTCGCATTTCTGCCACTCTTGGCTAATCGCAAAGACGAAGAGGAGAGTGATTGATTGATTTGGTGGTTTAAGTCCACTTTATGCACAGTAAGGCTAATCGGGACTGGACCTGCAGTTTAAAGTGGGCCTCCCAGATGGCGCAGTGGTAGCGTCGTCGCCTTGTAATCAAGGGGTCCCGGGAGGCACATACGAGGGTCACTATTTATATTTTGAGCCTAACAATGAAAAACAGGAATTTGGCATTGAAAACTGCTTTATTGTTTTTCGAAGTATTCTCCTTTATGGTCAATACACTTTTGCATTCGTTCGAACCATTTGTCAAAGCAGTTTTTCCAATCTTCTTGACACACCTCCATAATATGGTTTTTGAACGCATCAACGGCGTCTTCCGCAGACGAAAATCGTTGTCCACGCAATTTATTCTTGACATTCGGGAACAAGAAGAAGTCATTGGGTGCCAAATCAGGACTGTACGGCGGATGACCCATCAATTCGATTTTTTGACTGTTCATAAAGTCGGTTGTTAGACGAGATGTGTGACAGCTGGCATTGTCTTGATGAAGAATGATCCGACGGCGTTTGTTTGTTTTCCGTATTTGACCAAAGACCTCTGGCAAACAAATTGTTGTGTACCATTCAGAGTTGAACGTTCTACGTTCCTCTAAAGGCACAGTTGCCACATGACCAGTTTTCCCGAAAAAAAACAGGCGACCATTTGTTTCGATGTGCTTCGAGCGCGAACAACTTTTGTTGGATTGGGTTCATCTTGAAACACCCATACAGTCGACTGCTGTTTACGTTCCGGTTCATATGCATATATCCATGATTCGTCACCTGTTACAATCTTATATACGTCTTTTGAAGCACCACGATTGTATTAATTGAGCATTTGTTTGCACCAATTGACGCGAGCGTCTTTTTGAGTTTTTGTCAAATTGTGTGGGATCCAACGAGAACATACCTTTCTCACAGCTAAATGATCATGTAATATTTTATATATGCTGGTGGAACTAATACCTATGGTTGCCTCAATCTCACAGTATGTCACATGATGATCTTGCAGTATTAGGTTTTGCACAGCATCAATGTTTCTTGAACAACAACTGATTTTGGACGACCTTCGCAAATCTCGTCGGTGAGCGAATGGCGGCCACGATTAAATTCGTTATACCAGCGTTTCACAGTGGCAAAGGATGGGGCTTCATCGCCAAATGTGGAAGTAAGTTGATCGATGCAGTCTTGTCTTGATAATCCACGTCGAAAATCGTAAAAAATCATCGCACGAAAATGTTCACGAGTTAATTCCATTTTATTGTTGTCGCGCAATCTCCAAGGCAACATAAACAACACAAATCAAGCTATTGACAAAACATTTGAAGTACGTTATGGTCAATAATGCCAGACGATTCCGTGCAAACGTCAAATCGCGCCTAACTTCAATCAGTGTTGCCAAGGCTCAAAATATAAATAGTGGTTTGGATTGATGAAGGGACACTCGCAAAGAACGTCCATGCACAGGCCAGGCGTCGTAGCGCTCTGTGCTAACCACTCCGCCACGGAGGCAGGCTGAATAAAGTGTAAAAGTAACTCGGTTCCTTTTTAAAGTAACGGTAATTATAACAGTTACTATTAGAAACAAGTAACGCTGTGTTAATTTTCGAATCCAGTAACTATAACGGTGTTATTTACTGAAATTAGTAACCCTGAGTTACTTATGGGGCAAAGTAATTGTAAGTCAGTTTCTTTTAAAAGTTAACTCTCCAAACACTGTTTTGAAGTCCAACATTCTTTCCACCCTTCGCCAAATTTCCAAATCCACTTCACCCAGGAGACCCGTGCACTTACAAATAGCTACCGCTTTGGATCCATCAATCTCAGCACGATTAACACAACAATTGGATAAATTCGACCCCGCCCTCGGTAGTTAACGGAATCCAATTACGGATAACCACGAGATTTTACAAACTCTGATAGAGTTCTCCTAAGAAGAAGCACACGGAACTTTCTGCCAACTATTTCGAAGTCTCTGGGCTGTCAGAAACAGAGAATGGCTTCTTGTGGGGAATTAGACTGGGCTGTTCTTCAATGCTTCTTCCAAGTGGGTGGATAGCCTTGGATGTCAAACCCGTATTTTTGCCTCCTGGATCGTACGCTAACACTTCAGGGATTCTTGTCCGGCCGCGCGTGTGTATAAAATAAATACACACACGGATTTTTGTCTTTCCCGGGAGGGAGAGGGAAGAGAGTTTGACTAGAAGTCTTCACACTCCGTAAATCTGCCATTGCTTTGATTGGTCACACAGTTTCACTTGCGAACAATGTTTTTGTTTTCAGGCAGAAAATATGTCAGTGGCAACCGTGTCACTGTTCTGCATGGCTGCATGCATACAGGATAGAAAATGCCGTTTTCGACGTCTCGTAATGTCGAAACGAGGCCTTAGTGAGCAAAACATTGCTAATAAAAATTATTCGTCTACATGTCCTCTACAAACTGTGAGATTATCTTTTCACTTTTTTATTTTCCTCTCTCCCTTCGCTCTTTCTTCCTTTGTTTTTTCATTATTCTGCTCAACCTTTCTTGCTGCTTCTCCCTCAATTTATTTTTCTTTCCTTTCCTTGTTTCTCTTCTTTCTGTTTATCTCTCTCTTTCTTATTCCGCTGTTGTACTGCTTCTTTATATCTTCTGCTTCTCAGCGTCATAATTTTCTCTAATGTTGTTGTTTTTCTGAATCTCCACCGCTTTCTCACTATTCTTTCCATATCTGAACCCCTCAATGTGCGTTCGCGCATGTAATTCTTCATCTTCAATCTGAAAATGGGGTATCAGGTTCGAACCCCGGCCTGGATTCAAGACTCATCGCCCATCCTCATCTTCGCGATTAACCAAAAGTGGCAGAAAAGCGAAGCAGAATAAACCAAATCAAAAATTCTGAAAATATCTTAAGTAGGCTATTTGGGTGGGTACTCTATTTCAAGGTGTACTAAGGTCACCCTATGTTAACGACCCTCAACGAGATTGGTTCTCATTCACATGGCGAGACGAAACCTGCAGAGCTTTGCGGTAACATTCCAAAGGTGATGTAACACACACCCATATATAAGGTTACCCTTTACACAACAGGTGAAAAGTGAGTTTCGTATCAGATATGCATTTACTTCAATATCGTAGGAATGGGCACTGCACTGCAGGTGGGAGCTGTTTCTTTAAAGTTTATTATTAAGCTAGATACAATCTGTAAAATGTATGAATAATTAATTATTTATAAACTCCCATGTATTCCTTATGGACAAACAACTTCAAGTTAGGGCTAATGAAGTTAGGAAGTTCCGACTTTTCCTAACAAAAGCAAAATCTTCAACCTGTCCTGTTCCCGTTGATGTATTTTTCTACACCATCGGAAGTTCGATATTCCCAACAGAACAAGTAAAAAAATACTCTCACGGGCGTAATGTTAAGTTTTCTCCCCCTGCTATAACCATCCAGCCGAAATACCTCTCTTTCCTCAGCTTGCAACGGGAAAAGGCCGGTGGGGAAGGAACAGTTTCGGGATCTCGCGACGGCTGAAGGTGCCCAGGATTTTCGAGGGGGGTGTTACGTATACGCTTTTTAGTGGCTCACACTCATTTTGTCATCTTTTCCTGTCTTTGACGTTCTTTTCCTTAGGAATAGGGGGGCCAAAAGGCACGACACAGTCACTTAAGGCGATGTCCTACTCCGGCGAAAAGTGTGACCATTTTCCATGTAAGCTTATGGGGGTGACTTTGGTCAAGATTATCTCGAGAACAAGTCGACAGAAAAATTTCAAATTTTAACTGAACACTGAGAAAGGATGTTTCTAGAGAACCACTGATTGATATTTTCATTTTCTGTATCAACGTCCCGAAAATTAATTAATTCATTCATTTTTATCGCATATTTTTTCACTTTTCTTGACAGGGCAACACTGCTGCGGCAGGCGGGCTCACTGCAGGTGTTCGCGGTCGCGTAATGACCTTGTAGAAAGAGGGTTGAAACATGACGGGTGGTTTCGACCCAACACACAGCAGGTTTAGAAGATGAACAGAAAGCAACATGTCTTTTGAACTTCTAACTGGGTAGCTTTTAAATTGTAGACTGGAAATGGTGGAATGAAATTGGTGAAGTGTGTTCCGAACCCACGAAAATATGAGTTGGTGTTTTAAGTCCACTTTATGCACTGTAGGGCTAATCTGGTCTGGTCCTAGAGTTTAAAGTGGGATCACAACATCTATGTGCTTCCACCGGGTATCGAACCCGGGACCCCTTGATTACAAGGCGAAGACGCTACCACTGCGCCATCGGGGAGGCCCTGCGAAAATATGAAGTTGGGGTGTGGTGCGAGAATATGCGTCAACTTACTGAGAGGGTGAATTATGTTTCTAAAGCAGTGGCGTTCCTGTAACGGGACTGGTTGTGGCACTATTATTGTTAATGTAAAATACACTATAGTGTATTGCAGATTCTTCCATTATGAATGTAGATATGGATTACACTTTATATGTATAAATAACACGTTGGGTTTGTTTTTAAATTCGTCTTATGCACAGAAAGGCTAGCCAACCTACAGTTTAAAGTGGGGTCCGAACCACAATGTGCCTCCACCGGGTATCGACCTCGGAACTCCTTGATTACAAGGCGATGACGTTATCCCACTACGCCATCGGGAACGTTCGCCGGGTAAGAAATCGCCTTAAAAGAAGTCTGTATCCAGTTCCGAGAACATGAGACGAAAAACATCTACGAAAGGTCGCCAATTACAAGTTACCTAGTATCTTCTCCATTTTCCCTGAAAGGAAATCCCATCAGATTCCACGAAAAAAAAGTGTGGGATGAGAGTCTCACTTAATCCCAAGACTGCACCAAGCTACACGTCCCGGTAATGCACCTCTCAAGTATTTGGTCAGTCTGGCGGCAGGTCAGTTTTCCCGCCGCCGGTCCTACCGAAATAGTTATCTGATCAATTTCAATGTTTATCGAGCTCTCTGGCCGATATTTACAAAGGGCGTCCCCTGGCTGCAGGTTCACGTTACCCCTCTTCCAGATCGAAGCTTCCGAACAAAGTGTTACTGCCTAAAACAAATCCTCCCACTCAGTTCTCAAACGACGGGAGAATATGTAGTAGAGGCAAAACATAAATAGCTACAAGCATGGTGAGAACTGGGATGGATTTAGGCCCGTAGCTTTGTGTGGCCCGGTAGTGGCAAATCTTGAGGTGAATTCTAGTAGGGACCGAGACGAGACTTTGAAGAATATACAAAATAAAAGGAACGTACAGAAGGTGTCGTCCCAAAACTTTCACAAGGTATATAGATCCTTAACGCAAACTATTCTTACAGTGGGACCAGAAGCTAAAGAACATGCGCAGAATCGCGTGTCCCGTGCATCGTACTTCTGCGCGTGTAGGGGGTGCGTAGAGTGAAACAGGCTTCCTTATCAGAGGTGTTCACCCTCCGGAGGGCGGACCTCACCCTCATCCTCCGGAAGACTTGTGAGGGTGAGGGCGACTGCGATCTCGGTGGGTGAGGGCGGTGGAGGGCGAGGGCGAGGGCGAGAGCGATCTCGGAGGGCGAGGGCGAGAGCGATCTCGGAGGGTGAGGGCGGTGGAGGGCGAAGGCGAGAGCGATGTAGTCAGGTGAGGGCGGTGGAGGGCGAGGGCGACTGCGATCTCGGTGGGTGAGGGCGGTGGAGGGCGGTGGAGGGCGAGGGCGAGAGCGAGAGCGATCTCGGAGGGTGAGGGCGGTGGAGGGCGAGGGCGAGAACGATGTCGGAGGGCGAGGGCGACTGCGATCTCGGAGGGTGAGGGCGGTGGAGGACGAGGGCGATTGCGATCTCGGAGGGTGAGGGCGGTGGAGGGCGAGGGCGACTGCGATCTCGGAGGGTGAGGGCGATGGAGGGCGACTGCAGTCTCAGGGGGTGAGGGTGTGCGGAGTGAGGGCAAGTGGAGGGTGTTGGAGGGTGAGGGCAAGTGGAGGGTGTTGGAGGGTGAGGGCAAGTGGAGGGTGTTGGAGGGCGATGGAGAGTGAGGGTTATGGCGGGTCCAGATGGAGACACGAGGAGATAGGATTAAATTAAATTTATTTTTGTTTTATAATTTTCCTTCACCCAATAAGCCGCGGTGACTCAGTCGATGTCGACCTCCGTGGCGGAATGGTTAGCAGAGCGCGCTACAACGCCAGGGGTTCCGGGTTCGAGTCCCGGGTAAGGCATGGGTATTTGTGTTTGTCCAAAACGTGAAAAACTGAGAATAGTGTAAAAGTTGAAAAAGTGTGAATGACGGGGGATATCACCGCGTAGGGGTATTCCTTTAAAAAAAAAAAGTCGGTAACGTGTCTGACTACCATGCTAAAGATCCCGGGTTCGATCCCCGGCCGGTTCGAATCAGGGAACTTTTCTAACGTTGTAAGCGGCCCCGGCGCCCACCCAGCGTCGAATAACATGGGTACCTGGGGGGGGGGGGGAAACCCTCGGGGGTAAAGGCGGTCAGGGGCGTGATGCTGATCACATCCCACTCACGACCGGATCATGGCGTGGTGCTAAGCACAGGGGAACACTTTACTTTTTTGTTTTTACTTTACTTCACCCAATATAATATATCAATTTTTCGATAATATTTTGTTCCCGTTGTAACTTACATCGAATACTATTTGACCTCACATCGAATGGAATTAAAGCTCAAAAAGAGATATTTGTACGAGATCATCACGAATAAATCGTAATGATCTCGTACAAATTTCTATGAGCGTCAAATGTCTATTTCTGAGGCATTAAGGCATTAATGAAATTGAAGCCTAATTCTAAGAATTACCTGCACATTCCACCCTGCTGGTAGACAGTGTGCGTGCCTATGGAACCATGAAGAATGCGCTGGATGATTCATAGAAAGCGTCCGTGGGAAGGAAAGATTGCTGGTACTTTATTTAACGGCAGATATTTTCACTTGACTAGAAGAGCTTTACTTAGACATAGAAAAACAATCCAATACGTTTAAAGCCTTAATGGATAAAGACCTTATAAGGGTAGTAATATTCAGAAATATTTGAATACATATGTAAACTAAAACCACACACAGGTACCAACTAACTTCTAGCCATGATTTTTGAAACAAAAATAATCAATGTTGAAAAAACACATGCCTTCGTTTTATTTATTTTTTTCAAATTTGTTTCATCTTTTAAAATCCGTGTTTTAAATGTGCTTTAGTGCTTAGAAATCTGTGTCCCTTCTGAGTATATTTGAAAGGTTTATGGGTCATTCCAAGTCAATTCAACCAGACCATGCTACCCATGATCTCAAAGTTTGATGAAATTTGACAAATTTAATCCTTTCATGGGAATTTAGGTAAAAATGGCAAAGTGAAAATGGCAAGCGGAAAAAATGGCAAAGGGAAGAAATGGCAAAAGGAAAAAATGGCAACGGAAAAAATGGCAACGGTAGAAATGGCAAGAATAGAAATGGGAAATGCAATATATTCTGATTTTATGTGAAAATTGAGAAATTATGTCTAGCGTTGCATAATTTGTAATGAAATATAATATAATTTTGATGTCTTAACACTGTCTTTGAATAGATAAATTGTATTTGATGTTCCCAAAAATTATTATTATGCCGTTTAAATTCTTCATTCTTTAATCTGGTAGAACTTGCTGCTCCTACAAAATTACTATAAAATCACAAGTTAATGAAATACCTTTTTGAATAATTTCAAGCATGTGAAATGAAATTTGGAGGGTAGCATAGCAGGTGTTTTAATTTTGACTGAAAACAAGTTTACGTCTTGCGCGCACCTACTGACCAATCACATGTGTTTAATACAAGTATGACTTCACCCCAACCCTTATCTACCCCCAGCACTAATTTGTGTCACTCGTTCCGCTCAGGGAGACGAACTTGTTTACTTCTTCGAAATGGAAATTGTTAGATCGCAGAAAGGTGGAGAGAAGCTCTTCTTCCTAGGATATGCATATGAAGAATGTTATAAGGTGGAGGTGTGCTGACAGGAACAAATTCAAGTGTCGAGGAATTCTAAAAACAAATTAATATAAACAAAAAGCGGTTATTCTGCAGGTAGTGTTGTCCGCGGGACGAGACGGGACAGGCTTTTAAAAATTCGAGACGAGACGAGATTGACCATGTGTCATGAGACAAACGAATATTTTCGAGACGAGACAGGCCAAAGTCTCGTCTCGTGGGCAACACTATCTGCAGGCTGAGAGAGGACAACTGCCAAAAAAGAAAACCAGGAGAATATATACCGACATGCAACACAGACTGCGAAATTTGTGCATTGATTACAGTGCTAACAAAAGACCATTGGAGGATTTCTTACGAGGAGTTTCACATAACCTAAAGTTGCAATGCATGTAAAGTGACGAAATCAATGGTGATACATATTGTTAGTTAAATACAGAATTGCAAAGTAATTTATAGTGTATAAATTATCATAAACTAATTTCACACGTATCAGGTATTGCATTCTTAAGAACCTGATGAATACTCTTTACAATTTACATGTGAATTATTTATATCAATTATTTATAATTTGCTTTTCCTTTCTTCTTGTCAGCATTTTTACTTTCGCCATTTTTTCCGTTTGCCATTTTTTCCGTTGCCATTTTTTCCTTTTGCCATCTTTTCCGTTTGCCATTTTTACTTGGCCATTTTTTCCGTTGCCATTTTTTCCTTTGCCATTTTTACCGGACACCTTTCATGGTGGTGAGAAACGACCTTTTCTTTTGTGTCTTACATGCCTGGTTTCATATTTATAGCCCCTCTAACTTTCAGTGATTCATCCTTTCTTTCGTTCACGTAGCCTCCAAGTATGAACTGTGCTGTCTTGGAGAAATAATCCTATCCCTCTTAAAAATTATTCAATCTTTTTAAACTTTACGACAATGTTAACCAAGCAATAAGGATTCCAGAAAAATATATTTCAACAGTTCACATTTATATTTTAGTACACTAATGAATTAATAAAATAGTATTTTCTATTTTTCTTTGGACCGAAAACATGATTTACTAAAATTTCATATATCATTGAGAGGGAAAGGTGCAACATCAACACAAGTATTTTTATAATGAACTTATGTGATCTAACTTGTCCTCCTCCGTAGCCGAGCGGGTTAAGGCGTTCACTCGTCTTGAGATCGTTCGCTGCGGGACGGCGTAGGTTCGAATCCAGCTCTAGTCGTGAGGAAATTGGGGAGCTCCGAGTGAGTGAGCGTAATCCGGTCGCGAAGTCCTACAACGGCTGGGGGTCGGTCGGGCTGACCACCCGTCCCCCTAGTTTGGCTGCAGATCTCCACGCCCCCTGGGTGGCTCGCGTGGGAGGGAGGCGAGCAGTCGGTAGGTAAGCCTTGGCCCGATATTGGGCTGTTGCGCTATAGGATTATTATTATTATTATTATATGATCTAACTTACCCAGAAATAAAATTGATAACTTTTTCATTCCTTCTGAAAATTTGACAACTTATTTCTGATTTTTTTTTTAAAAAATGGCTACCGGAGTATATATTATTCAAATTAACTTAAAATCTAAGATTTTATCTTCAAAATATCATTGAAGCAATTTTTTAGAGTATAAAATTGTAAATAATTCCCAGAAGGCGGGGCACAGGAAGGAGTGCCCCTTCCTTGGAAAATGAAGGTCAACCTAAAAATATATATTTCACAGATATAATTTTATTTGACACAGTCATTTGCGTTTATTATTAAATGGATATCGCAGGGACATATGCAGGGTTCGGAAAGTGACTTTTTTAAAACAGTTACAGTTAAAAAGTAACTGAGTTACTTGTTTTAAAAATCATTAATTGGAATAAACTAATATGTGAAGACTTACATGCATTTTATTTATGCTTCTGGCTGGTTTGAAAGTTTTAATAAGTCTTAATTGTATAAGTCTTCATATATTTATATTATTCATTAGAGGCGGAAAGTATTCCTGTAGGGAGGGGACAAATTATCAATTATTTCTAGTGGAGAGGGGGATTGAGTTTCAAATAAGAACACCTCTTTTCGAATTCCCCATAACAACAATAAATAACATGTCATAATAATTTTCTTCAATATACTACAAACTCATTGTAATTTTTTTATTGGAATTAGGAATCTTATAAGCTGGTATCGAGATGAGACAAGACTTAGCATAATCTCGGCTCTAGTTGTAAGCACCAATCTCGATCTCGAGGGGAAAAATTTCGGTCTCGTCTCAAGTCTGTAGCATAAGAAACATACACAGCATGTCGATGCACAAACTTTCACAGCGTATAGAGGACGAGATAAACAAATTTTCTTAACAACATTTTTGTACATTTCGACACAGCTAATCCTCGGAAAGGATAATTTTATCCTGAATTTATAAAACTGAGCTGCACAAGGCCATGGCTGCCACTGACGGATTAACTTTGCAATTGATTAAAATAAATAAAATATATACATGATCTATAGTGTTGCTCACGAAATGAGACACGATACGGGACAAGCTTTTTTGAAATTCGAAATGAAATTGAATGCCTGTCACGTCTCACTGTTGCGATGAGACACGAGACAATACAAGACGGCTCGTGAAAAGTCTCGTCCCGTCTAGAAACTCTAGAAGAATTACAAACAAAAAACATTAAACATTTGCAAATATTTATTTACTTTGAAAACCCTTGGAAACCCAGACCAGCGTTCATTATGTCTAAAAAAGGATAACGTACAAAGAGTAATGAACGAATATCTAAACTTTTTTAAAATACTTTTTAATAATTGGAAGTGACTAAAGGCCTGCACAAGACCTGGAGCAGACCCGTTCGCGAGACATCGCTCCTGAAATGCCATGCAACCTGCGCAACACCCTCGCTTGAGCAGCTTGTATGCCCACCTGCACAGATCGTTCCTGGCAGGTATTGTGGACCCGCCGGGTACCCGCAGTCTTACGATACCTAGTAGGTCTCAGTTCGTTCTTTCCATCAACTGCAGACCCCTCCCTCTGCATGACGTAGTTGCTTCGAGTAGAAACTGCACCTGGCCCACACCGTTCTGCAGTGTTGCCAACTGCAATAGATTTTCAGTACTTACAAAAGGGAACTCGAAGCTTCGTAAGCCACATCACCAATGAAATGAGATTTACGAATGTTGCTACCCCCCCCCCCCCACACACATTGAAATAGGTTTTCCGTGGCACAGGATCCATAAGTATATGTCGTAAACAACCAATATACGTATATATAGTGATATAGGACAGGACTGAAACATGTCACGTTCGACGCTGAGGTCGCGAGTCGAACAACACACTGTTCTACTGCGAACACCAGGGCCGTAGCCAGCCAGGGCCATTGCCGTTACCCTCGTTTGGGGGGTAGGGCCAAGTACTTGGATAAACGTGCCAACAAGAACAATCACAATAATAGTAATAAAGTAGCATGAAAGGCATTATAATCCTCATAAATCACGCAAAAAGGGGGTAGAAGTCGGTTCTCACGCGCATTTGTGTTGAAACAGAGGATCAGAAATATTTTTTTTCAACACGTCAATTTCACATTAGCTAATAATGGAAAACAAGCACACAAACTGTTTTTGAAAGAAAGAAAGTGCATGATAAATGCATTCCGAATGTACAGACATATGGCATGTAAAATTTCCATCTACAATATTTTCTTTTCACATGGACCGACGTATTACATAATCAATTCATCCAACTCGTAACAAACCAACATTAATAGCAAATAATATCACGGGCCGCCATAGCATTCTCTGTTTTAAAACTTTTCTCACTTAGATCGTTCGGCGCTCAGGGCCGACTCCCGCTACCCCTTTGCTACGGCATTGAACTTGATGAGACTGGATAATATTTTATAATATATTTCTACTTTCATAAAATTTGAAATCAAGGGGTTGCAATTACCCCTCCATTCCCCCTCTGCAGGTGCCCTTGGCCGTCTGGAAGGAAAATGCAAGAAAAATATGAAAATTAATTCCATCTTGAGTACCCTTTAGCCCTGCTACTCTTAAATTCTGCTAGTCTGTTTTTTCTTGTACTTTAATGTTTGACCCCCACCCTGACCCTTCCGCTAGACTTAATTTCCGTCCAAGCTTGTGAGCAATGCACCCTACCCCCTCTGGTTGCGCCACTGCGTGCCTGGTTAAGGCACCGTGCAATGAAAAGCAATTAGTTTTCAGTGAGGAGATTTTTGTTTGCTCGATCATTCATTTCAATAAATGAAGCTGTAATACTGCGTGCATTTCCTGGCAATAAGATAAAAACTGCTTACGCTGAACTGAAATCGCTAAGAATATAAATTCTCCTTGGAGGAGAGAGCTCCTCCTAGGACCTCGTAGGATTTACGAGCTACGTAAGTAGGCAACACTGGCTGAAGCTGTCCACGTGGTGATGAAACACCTGGAGCGACACGCTGCCGGAGGGCTGTTTCCTTCCAGCAGGTTTTGCAGGCGCCCGGGTCTTGTTGAATGCCCAGTTACCTTGTAAGCGCAGAGCGCCTGGAAGACGAAGAACCCGGGTAAAGACGCAAGTCGACTCGTTGCCGTGGGCAGGCGAGCAGGTATACCTGTCCTCGCGGCAAGCGGGCAGTGGGTAGGTAAAATGCAGATTATGCTGGCCTCTAGAAGTGACCCATCGTTACTTGTTGCATACACTGCGTGTAGACGAACAATATAACTTCAAAAAGGAAATCGAAAAACTAAAGAACTATTTAACATCCATGTTCACAACATGCCTGTAGGTGTTGCTATGTTCATTCGCAGATTTTGGTTTGCGAGCAGTAGCCATTTACCACTGCACAAAATCAGCAACAAAGTATTTGCATTTTCTATCACTATCACAGATCAAATAAAGGGGCTCGTTGGTCTGCAGCTATGAACCGAGTGGACCTGTTTGTTACCCCTTAGGCGACTTTCTGAAGCAGATTCCATTCTCAGTATGAGGAACGTTTACATCTGGAAATCTTTGTCAAGACAAGAGACCTGGCCACAGATTCTGGTCCTGGGAAGGATTAAATGCGCTCTCCCCCTCCCCTGCTCTTTTAACAAGGAAACGAGGAGATAGTTGGCATCTGTGCTTTCAGTCAGCCTTGAAAATTTGGCTTGGGTGATTCCACGAAAATCTTTAAAAGTTGCCAAATGTAGCTCTTGTCCCACGCCACAAATATTCAAGTTTGCAATTTAAGTGTCGTAAAGTAACTATTACTTGTAACTAGTTGCTTCCAATCAATGCTTCATATCGACGAAGTGTTTCTTTCAGGGTGCGGCACTATTATGGGGGAATATTCCTAGTTTACAAACCTTCCACGAAAAAATAAAATCTGCGTATGCCCATGATTATTGATTATTTCACTGAAAGCATACCCTTAGAATTACTTATATTAGAGTGAGTGGTTTAGGAGTGGTTATGTCCAGGACCCTTGACCGACAATACCCCTCGAGAATGATTTATGTCAAATTTTTAATCAATAGATTTAGATTGAATGATTTGATTGATTTATTTGGTGTTTTAAGTCCACTTTATGCACAGTAGCTAATCGGAACTGGACGTACAGTTTAAAGTGGGATCCGAACCACTATATGTGCCTCCACCGAGTTTATAACTCGACACCCCTTGATTACAAGGCGATGACACTACCACTGTGCCATCGGGAAGGCATTCAATAGATTTATACTATGATGTAATACGTATAAAATGTGTTTCCGAGTGCAGAAATCACAAATAACAGGAGATATTGGATCCCAAAGTATGGACCGTGTAAGTTAAAATAAATAATAAAACCTACCTCGTACTACTTTCACTGCACAGAAACAGTGTCGGCGATTAGGGGGCAAGGGGGGCAGTTAACTCCCCCCCATTTTTGACACTTTTGCCCCCGCACTATGCTAAACGTTCTCTACCAAGAGATAGTAAACTGTCCTTGCCCCCTCAGTATTGGCTCCTTCCCATCCCCAGTTTTGGAACCCAATCTCCGCCACTGGACCCAGCAAAGCCATTCAATAGAGGAGAAATTGGGTTGAAGAATGCCACAAAATGAAAATATTTGTAATGTTCTCGAAACATACTGACTATCCGAAACATAATTTTTAAAATGCTTCTACTGAAATTGTATGTAAGGGTGCCCTTACAATGTTGTTAACCCCCTCTCTATATCTCCATGTGTATGAGGGTGGGGGTTGTGGGTGGGGAGCTAGTTCTTCCCCCTCATCTATCGACTAGCATGGGTTAAAAATCGGTGCAATTGAACAAATTACATTAACAATATGAATAAATCACGTAATAAGCAACATTAAAATATGCTGCAATTTAACCAAATATATGACTACAAACATACGAGAATAAAAAGTATTACACGAGCCTCCCCAATGTCGTAGTAGTATCATTATCCCATCTGAGCATACAGGAACAAACAATATTCATCCCATAATATTCGCAAACTGTCACGGAATAGATTTTTGGAATATTCGTATGCAAAGAAATGAATGTGGATGGCCAAGGGAACTAAGTATTTTTGTCATCAAAGTCACCAAAGCTATTTAATCTACAACTTATAATGCAAAGTATATTTCTCATTAATTTCATTCCGTGTATTATAAAAGTTAGATTATCAACTACTTTTTAAAATGTGTCTTTTTCCTAATAAATGTAAAAAAACAATATAAGATATTATAAGGGCATGCTTTCAATCTAATAATTAATAAGAACAATTCATGGACATCAGCAGGATTTTTATTTTGGTGGGGGAGAGGTGTGTATTCCTCCACAACAGTGTCGCACCCTGAAAGAAACACTCTGTAGATATGAAGTTATCATGTCCCTGCAATACCCTTTTAATAATATACACAAACGACTGTGACTGAAAGAAAAGGATGCGTGTGAACTGATTTGATTGATTTGGTGTCTCAAGTCCACTTTATTCACAGTAAGGCTAATCGGGACTGGACCTACAGTTTAAAGTGGGATCCGAACCACTATATGTACCTCCACCGGGTATCGAACCAGGGACCCCTTGATTAGAAGGCAACGACGCTACCAGTGCGCCATCGGAGAGGTCTGAATGTGTGTAAAATACGTACTTTTTGGTTGACCTTCATTTTCCAGGGACGGTGGCACGGCCCCCCTCCCCCGTGCCCAGCCCTCTGTGCATCCAGGAAAACATTATTTAAAATTGTATGCTCTAAACATTTACTTCAATGATATTTTGAATTAGAATCTTAGATTTTAAATTAATTTGAAAAAAATAAAATCTGGTAGCCGTTTTTAAAAATTTTCAGAAATAAGTTGTCATATTTTCAGAAGGAACGAAAAAGCTATCAATTTTGTCTCTGGGTAAGTTAGATCTTATAAGTTCATTACAAAAACACTTGTGTTGGTGTTGCACCTTTCCCTCTCGATGATAATTGAAATTTTAGTCAACCAAGTTTTCGGTCCCAAAAAATTAGATAATAGTACTATTTTATTGATTTAATTGTCTACTAAAATATAAGTGTGATATGTTGAAATATTTTTTCTGGAATTCTTATTATTTGGTTATCATTGTTGTGAAATTTCAAAAAGATTGAATATTTGTAAGGGAGATAGAATAATTTTTCGAAGACAGTGCAGCTCACTTGGAGGCTTTGGGAATAGAGGAAAGGATGAATCACTGAAAGTTTGAGAAACTGTAGAAATGAAACCAGACAAGTTAGAGAAAAAAATATGTAGTTTCTCACCAGCATGAAAGGATTAAATGTGCCAAGTTTCATCAAAATCTGAGAGCATAGGTTCCAAAACCTCTCTTTTTACCTTGGTTGAACTGACATGGAATGACATGACTTATATATACATAGGGCAAATATGTTAACTTTTTAGTGCCTCGTTCTACCCAATGAGTACAGGGAAAGGATTGTAACTTTCTTTCATCTCCAATAAGCTCATGTTTATATCCGTATAGGAACTGTAAATCTGGAGAGATGTATAATTAAAGGAAGGAACTAAATACCAAAACTTCCAAGTGTCTACATAAAGAATGTATTTTCTTGGTCAATGGGGGTAAAACCTACCACTAGACTAGAGCATGGTTTATCAAAATATGGTATGCAGTACTGGTACACGTGCAATGTGTTCAGAAAGTAAATACTCGGTCGATGATGGCGTTGAGAGCGAAAATTAAGATATGAAATCAATTAAGACCAAATCGTATAATTTCATGCCATTGCCACTTGAAGTTCTTGGAGGGACATAGATTTCCATTCCTGGAGTGTCTACGTGTGTGCTAGAAAGATTTCCGTAGGTAACAGAAAATAAAAGCAATAACAGTCTTAAAATACGCACATCTGAAAGACAAAGAACAAGAATAAAAGTATTCGAGTGATAAGACATTCAAAGTAATTTATTTGTTACCGCTGCCGCATAAAGTAGGAGCTGTATGTGAGTGATTAATGTTATCTATTGGATGCGTGTTTGAGCTCCCATCCCCAACGTAATGGAGTTTTTATTTAACTGCCCTTTATAAAATGATGCCGGTACGATTTCATTTTCATCTTAAATCGAATTTATTTTTCCTAAATTTCCGGGGACAAATTTAGTACAAGAACTTCCACTTTTCCTCTTCATCTATTGTTTATAAGAATTAATGTGACAATGGATGGACTTTTGTATGGCGTATTATGTACGTAAAATCTTTATCCAGTGTCACAGCACATGGCCGTATTTAGAGAGGGACTTTGGATGTTCAAAGGTTCAACCCCCACCCCCCCTCGAAACTTCTGACATGTTGTATTGATGGACGTCCAGGAACCAAAATCAGTATCTCATTTTCAAAAACTTATTCGAAGCTTCTCAAAATACAAGAGGGAGACAATGCTGAGACGATCTATGTACCTTTATCAATTTCATCATATCATCTTTCATCCTCATATTTGCAATCAGCTAAAAGTAACAGAAAGCGAAGTAAAGAAGGCCAAACCAATCTAATGATCGAGCTAGAATTTTCAAACATTTGCAATTCCCGAAACTTGTGCAAAACATTTTTTTCTCGGAATCACAGCCCACCTCCATTGCTCCATTTTCACTTCTGCTGTTGTCTTTCCAGTGTATTTTTCTGGTTTGACTGAAAAATGGGTTTGGGGTTTCCCAAAATTGCCTTTCCGACCTTTAAGTTGCCCCATTTGATAAGGTTTTAATCCTCCTTGACAGGAGTTCAAACCTAGGACCTCCAGCTTCGTAGCGCGTTACGTTCACCACCCTCCACCCAGCGGCCTATGTAGTGTATACATGCAGTCCTATAAAACACATACTTAGTGCATAGCGACTGTCGTCTGTCGACGGTTTGGTAAGTACAAGAACAATTATGAGCATCGGGAGGAGAGGATCGAACCGAGATGATCCATGGACCCCCTGGAATTTGCATAGTTTATTTCAAGATACAAAACATTTTTACTATTAATAAGAGAAATAACAAAACAGTTTTATTATTGATAAGAGAAATAAAGTTCAGTTAGTATTCGAACAGAATAACAAAAATAAAAGTTTCATTAACTTGAAAAAAATAGTGTACATTAAAGAAACCATTTTATATATATATCATAATCTACCATTTATTCGAAATAATAAATGGTTCCACAATTTTGAAAATTCTATTTTTTTTTAATAAAATGTTCAGCTCTCTCACTTTGAAAGCTTTTATTGAACAACGAATATAAAAGATATTAACAAAAAAAAATAACTACACATGTCGTGTACTCTAACTGTATTAAATGTAAAATATACAATGTTTTGATTTGATTTAGTTTATTTTACTTCGCGTTTTGTGCCTCTTGGCTAATTTGCGAAGATGGGGATGAGTGATGAAATGATGAAATTGATGAATGGACATTCACAAACAACCAAGCCCGACCGGGATTCGAACCCGGGACCCTTGGCGTCGCAGCGCGATGTGCTAACCACTCGGCCACAGGGTCGGGCTAAAATATACAATGTAAAACAGCTATGATGTTCATCTGGTGGATCGAGAACGAAAGTCTCCTCACGGATATAATAACAGCAATAATAATAATAATAATATTAATAATAATGAAAATTATGATGATAATAATAATAATGGAATTAAATTATATAAGTTTTATGGTATTTTGATTAACATTGTATAATAATATTTATTATTATTTATATTATTGAAATTTGATCAATGGTCTGATCCCTCCCAAAAATTTTTGTTGAACCCTACGGCCATACCATAGAAGGAATTAAATTCCTCCACCAAACTGATTTGACGGAACAGAGTTCCGTTGTATTCCGGGTCTGCTGCATATCTACTTATTTAATGAACTATTCACATTTCCATAAAGTGTAAATATTTATTCAATTTGTTCAGGTTTTCAAACGGGTGGCGACAGCCCCCACCTTGGCATGTATATTTATTTATGTATGTGTGTGGGGGGGAAGGGGTCATCCCCCAAAGAATGAACATTTGCAAGCTGAAAGAGAAATTCCCCTTTTAACCTTCCCACAAACAGGTATCACTCAGGCACGGACAGACGCACAGATTTACAAAGATAATCACCAAATAATGAACAAATAATGCATCCCTGCTACTGTTTCTGGCACCTAGAAATGTGACTCATTTTTCTAGATGTCCCTGGTTGATGTGATGTGGGAGCAGTTTTTCTTGATCTTAGCATAAACAGTAGTTTCCAATAACTGGATGTTCTTGACCCATCCAACTAGAGCCCACAGGCCATATAGCACAGATTAGACACACATACACACACTCACACAAAAGAGGCAAAGTTGAAATGAACGATTGCATGGAAATTACTGCCAATACGTATATGCAATAATAAGCACATTAAGCTCAAATATACACTAACACCTGTGACAGAACTCTAAAAGGTTGCCAGAGTATCCCAAATCAAGATATATATATGAATGAAACCGTTGAAAGCATATGAATTTTCCTCAAGGTAAAAATGCAAAAAAAGCAAAAATCAACCCACTAGTAATGACGTGAGGACTGGTGGAGGGTGGTGGAGGGTGAGGGCGGATGGAGGGTCATGGAGGGCGAGGGCGATTGTGATCTCGGAGGGTGAGGGCGAGGGCGACTGCGATCTCGGAGGGTGAGGGCGGTGGAGGGCGAGGGCGACTGCGATCTCGGAGGGTGATTGCGGTGGAGGGCGAGGGTGAGGGCGGTGGAGGGTGAGGGCGAGAGCGATCTCGGAGGGTGAGGGCAGTGGAGGGCGAGGGCGAGAGCGATCTCGGAGGGTGAGGGCGAGAGCGATCTCGGAGGGTGAGGGCGGTGGAGGGCGAGGGCGACTGCGATCTCGGAGGGTGATTGCGGTGGAGGGCGAGGGCGAGAGTGATCTCGGACGGTGAGGGTGGTGGAGGGCGAGGGCGATTGCGATCTCGGAGGGCGATTGCGGTGGAGGGCGAGGGCGAGAGCGATCTCGGAGGGTGAGGGCGGTGGAGGGCGAGGGCGACTGCGATCTCGGAGGGTGAGGGCGGTGGAGGGCGAGGGCGACTGCGATCTCGGAGGGTGAGGATGGTGGAGGGCGAGGGCGACTGCGATCTCGGAGGGTGAGGGCGGTGGAGGGCGAGAGCGATCTCGGAGGGTGAGGGCGGTGGAGGGCGAGGGCGATCTCGGAGGGTGAGGGCGAGGGCGATTGCAAACTTGGAGGGTGAGGGCGGTGGAGGGCGAGGGCGACTGTGATCTCTTAGGGTGAGGGGAGGTTGACTCAAAATGAACACCTCTGTTCCTTATGGCCCGAGCTGAACGATTGGAGGAAGATGTGCGAAGGGTCCTGGTCGAAGGTTCTTTTGTTTGTGTTTTCTACGCCTCCCTTTAACGCAATCACGGGGGTAGTAAAAAATAAGTAGGGTGGCACTGGCAGAGGGGCGTGGTTATACTTTCTGCGGGGGCATTACTTTTAATGTGCCTCTAATTATCATACAAAAAATAAATATTATAAATATTTCCTGTTATCTGAGGACCCGGGATGCGTCCGCCCACTCTTCTTGAGCCATTCAACGCTACGAACCCTCGAAAAACAAAAGGTTATTCTCAATGTATGCAACCACAGTTGTCGCAATAACGGTACACATTATCAGGCCTGGTCAACCCACAGTATTTGTGGAAGAGTGCTCTCGTATGCATGTGTAGACTGCTGAGCGAGCAGCGGTAATGGGGCGTTGTAACAGGAGGAAAGAATTAAGTGAACGAGACAGGAGGCTTCGACGGTCACGTTCGTGCCGTTTGAAACCTCTTATAATTTGATTTGTAAGCAACAGTGCCGCGTGGCATTGTAATCATTCCAGAAGAAACAGAATGTGGTTCCGTGGGAGGGCTCCTTCCCCTGAAGTATTTTTTTTACCTCTCAGTGCAAGTGGCTCTCCTCTCTTACTTACTGACCTTGAGGTGCAGTGTGCAGGAGGGAAACTCGTACCGAACGGAGCACTTTCCGGCCTCCCTAAGTGCACGCAAGATGTGCAAGCATGCTATTTACAAAAAATCACAGAGATATCCACTAGATATGCATGAAGAAACCTCAGAATACAGTAATTTGGATTAGATAAAAGTTTTAAAAATACAGAAGTTCGAGACAGATGGACTCTCGAACATGAAGTCCATCGGTACCATTCCATAAACTGAGTCAGGTACCTAGGTATAATCAAAGTTCCAGTGGTCATCGTATGATAAAAACAACTCTTTAATTCTAAACCCCAAGAACTTGTTCATTGGCTTACAAGTATGCTGCACATACAAACATTGCAACATTTGAACAAATACAATCTTTACCGTCAAACTTCTGCATAAAACATTGTCACACTTATATGTGATGTGCTTCCTGATGAATTAAAACCTGCCAACATGGAGACTATCCACCACTGATACTTCCCACTAGCTACTACCATGCTAATTGTGACAATGAAAATGAACAAATTTGTTGAAATAGACAAATGACACACAAAGAAACATCCATGCCCATGATTAAACTTGGACCCTTCAAAACTCGTCCGCAAGACAACTCTCTTCATATGTTATTTCAAGGATATTTCAATAAATTCATAATTTAGAAAATTGCCTTTAAATATCAGTATAATTATTAAAAAGAAAAAGAATGCAAACAAGTTAAAATATATCAGGTTAAATAATTATCACATTCATGTTATTTGCAAAATATAAATATTATTCACCTACTGATTTTGGAGATTCACTGTCACCACACACAAAAGCCAGTGAAAATTTCGTAAGTAACCTGAGCTTGGTGTTTATTACACAATGTGTAGATCATTTTGACAACATTCAACACAGTAGGCCAAAAACAGGAATAAAGTGAACATGCACATATTACTGATAGGATTGACAATTACAACCACAAGAAGCTTTCCAAATCAAAAGAGGTGGTAGATAAAGAAACTGTTGAAGCTCGATTTATTGCCACTTTTCGGGAACAGTTGACAAATATAAATAATAGTGATGTTAAAGATGAATGGGTAAAATTGTTAAAGCCAATATTTGTAAGATATTTTGCCAATTCCTATATTTTACAAAAGAAATGGAAGATCTTCAATATGAATTTAGCTTTCAATAATTTAACACAGATATATTCAAATGTAATAATTTTTGAACATTTGTTAACTGGCAACTCGTAAACATATAAGGTTGTTGTAACTGATATCATTTCATCAGGGCACCATATAAAAGGCAAAGTTCCCACCCAAGTCTTTTAACAGTCACCAGGTGGGTCAACCTCACTGAAAAGTTTGGCATACATGAAATGTGTCGAAACCTTGACTATTAAAAAGGTTTAGTCACTACAAGAAAAAATACTGTTTTCTATGAGTTCTGCTAGTATATTTTGTTAAATTATAATTTGTATATTCTAGTCACTTGAGGAAACTAATTTATATTTTCTTCCTTACAGGATGCGCAGATGCTCATTCTCAATATGGCTCTTAATTGTGGAGCTATTCTTAGTCTTTGACTTGTCAGCTACTTCCAGTCACGAGAAGTTGTCATCTCCATGGAAGGCTAGTCAGGGATCTGAGACTAAAAAAGTGAAACGAAGCAATGGAAATTTTGACGAGTTTGTTGAAACAAATGAAGACCTGCCACCGTTCGAAGCACCACAAAGAATATGGGAGATGTGCTCTGTCGCAGCGGAACCAGAGGCATGCATGCTGGAAGCTGTGAACGAAGAAAGCCGAACCTTTTGGATCATGTTTCTGGAGAACCTACGCCGAACGTACTGCAACTCGAGAACATCTCGCCTCTGCTTATTTCTGGATTCTCTGTCGCGTGGTATTAGCACCACCGAAGCAGAAGCTGACGACGAGAGGGCACGGGACGATGACAAATGGTACCCGGAACAAAGTGCAACTCAGCCAGTTAACTGGATCCACAATAAACTCCGAAAGCAATACGTAGAAGGTTGGTACCGTACCCCTAATTCCCTTCAAGAATACGCTGAAGATCAGTTTGCAATTCCCAAGAAGAAAAACGTCTTCACGTCTCGTGGCTGGGGTGCAGGAGGCATGCCATTCAGTGTACTGTACATGAACAAGCAAAAACCCAAAATCATCAGTTCGGTCCCACAACCAAGAGCAGAGATGGCACCAACACCTGCACCGCTCCGCAGGGAACCGCCTCATCATCGCCACACGCAGGTGGGTCTACGAAATGCAGTAGGATTACGCCGGAAACAGTACCCAATCATTCCACAGCTCTTTGTTTCCTATGGATGGGGTCCACTGGGTAAATAGTTATTAAAACAATACTTCCTGTTCAAATGTGAAACTTTTCAAGTTTTGTTGGAGTTTGTTCTGTGCACAAGATAAAGAGTGCTACAACCTACATTCCATCCACTGTGAGGACAATATTGCATGTGCAGCCTGTTACACAATATTTAGTTATACTTTAAAAAAGAAATAAAACTGTAATCACAGCATACATATATATTTTCCTCATTTTCATGGCCATATCCATTGTTACTGGCATTATACTGTTTTGTTGGAGAACAAAATGTGAAAAAATGCTGTACTTTAATAAAGGACTAAAATATAATGAATATAAATGTAAGATTTTAATAATGAAGTGGCACTCCTTATATTGAAATGTGTTTTTTTTTTATTCTCTATGCTGATGACATCACATCTTTGAGAATGAACAGGTAAATCTGAAGGGACATATAAACAGTTAAAACAGTGCAAGTGAAAAATGTCGCTTGGTAGTTCAGTTGGTAGAGCAGTGGTACACTATGCCACAGACCCAGGTTCAGAGTCCTGGTCTAGCCTGAATTTTTCGCTTCATCTCTAAATTACGAATGAACATTTCTGGCTATCTTACATATGCCTGAAATGAAACTGTTCAGTTATTGAACACTTGAAAGACATGACAACAAGGTGCCAGGTACAGAGCAATTACTAAAATTATGTGCAGGAGAGTTCTGATAATCGAAAATGGTCAAAACTCAGTAAATTGTATTTGGCATTTCGATGAAGTGATTATGAAGGTATATGCTATATCTGCATTAAGGGAGACAAATATTCTCAGAACTTATTATTGTCAGTTATAAAATATTACTGTGTCATTGTGTTCTATTCCATTTAAGGCATACACATAATGTTGTTCTGTTATAAATACTACTGCATTAATATATCTCTGCACACTGTAATGATTGAGCTCAAATGCACAAAATGTATGGTAGAGGTGCTATGCTCCTGTCGGAAGGGCATCTGACTGCAATGCAGGAAGTCTAGGTCATCTAAGGTTGGGATTTTTCTGACCTTATCCCTGCATAAAAACATCTCTGGGGTTCAACCAGTCTCTAATAAGTGGCCGGATCATGGTGATTGTGACATCACATCCAAAAATGTCCACAGTACGGTGCAATGAGCTTGGGGAACATTACCTAACATAGTAATATGCTATAAATTATCCAATAGAACAGAGAAAAATGCCAAATTCACGCTATGAACCTTTTAACTTAGTGAGCTGATAAAATTAAAAAAATAAAACATTTTTGTTGCACAGGAGGGTGCACCATTGACACAAAATTAATAATATTTTTTCTATTCATACTTGATGGGGTCGGAAAATTGTTCACACATTAATATTAAAATAAAGTGCAAGTTAGGAGAATAATATTTGTCCTAAGCAGGGCAGGAAGGTAAAATTTGAGCATGGTTATTCAGAAATCTGTAGCTATGGTTCTAGCTTTCCCTTCCAAAAGTGCAATAAGATTATTATCAACTGCAGTGAAAAGATAACAAGATATACTTAATTTATTAAATAATAATGAAACTAAAATCCATGGTGCAACAACCCCTTGAGCTCTAGCAAGAACCCTATTTATACTTTTTCCTTCAAAACTGGATTTGTATGGTGAAGCACAAATATTTTCCACTGTTAACAAAGATATTTCTTCAGAATAAACAACCATTTATATTTGATAGTCAAAGGGTTAATTAACAATTAGGGAATTTATGATGCTCTCATGTAAGATTTCTTGCTCATTCATATAACAAGGACAATCACAGAATGAGATATTTTTGCAATTTTATGAACTAATGTGTTTCAAGCTTCAAGAGAAATATTGGATCATTAAAATTATTGGCAAATTTACCAATAATCCAATATACCATTACAAAGTACAATTTAATAAATTGGTTCACTAATTACTTACACGTGGCTAATTGGGCCACACACAATAAATCAATAGGTATGAAAATCTATTTCCACAGCTACATTTTTCGTATTTGTTTTCTCATTTTACATTGCTTTCAAAATTTCTGGGTCAACTGCAACTACATAATTGAAGGACAAAGTCATAAAATACACAAAAGAACAGTACATAGGGTTCCCACCTCATTTCGTTAAAACAAATTCCATGACTTTTCCAGATTTTTCTTTGTTTAGACCATACATAAACTGTGTTTACAATATTGATTTCGAATGGCAAGAAACCTCATAAGTTTGAGTATTCCCTTTACGTGAAACACCCCTCTGAAGAATTTAGCATTTACAAATATTTGAAAAATCATATCCACTGCAAGTCGACAGCCATACTTAATATTCACAGAATTTCAAGGTTTTTGAGTATCCTTCCCCCAACCTCCTCTTTCCATGCACAATGTTGAGCCTGGTGCCATTATGACAATGACCTTACATACCCTGTTCACACACTGTTTGCAAATTTTACTTTTCTTTTAAATGCAACACCAGTATAGTTCATTGACATACGAAATACCATAAGTAAATAAATAAATTAAGTTGAAATTTTATATCTGATCTGGATATATCTTAGGCCCGCTTTAGCCGAAAGAGTTTTCCTTAGCATTTATGCCAGGACCAAAATGATACCATGTACACTAAAAAATCTTATGGCATTTCAGGTGCCATAGCATATTTCATGGCATTTCTCAAGGATAGGATCGGTCCTATTTCCGCAGCACAATCAATTAGAAGCGACCTCTAGGTCACGAGTGCAGATGTAATGGCGACCACATGAGATGTAAACAACATTTCACTTCACATTTTTAAAAGATGATAACTATCCAATCAAGAGGAATTTAGTTTTCTACAAAAAAGTTTTAGGTACAAAGTAATGGTGCTGGTTAAATACATACTTTATAACGTACACAGTACACTTATGGAAGAATATTTTAGTTGTTTCAATTGTGAACACCGTGAACTCGCCATAGATGGTGTAACACGACGTGCCTTTCATAGTGTATATATTATACATTATAATTGCAAAATCTTATAGAAATGTTCCATGAAATGCTTCTGTATAAAGTATTACCTGCTGTAAGATTTTTGGAAGCATTTACACAGCATTTATGCTAGTAAAAATGTTAAAGGAAATGCTTCCGTCTAAAGTGGGCTTTAATTAGGGCAATTGGTACTGGCCAATACATGTGATATAAGTACCAGGAAGTACTGATTGTAATTTATACACCAATACTGGCAGATAATTATCCTGCAATTTTATCTTTTGCATGATATTCTTGCAGTCTATTTATCCTAGAAATTATTTAAAAATTTGAAATTCCCATGTGATTATATAACAGGTACAACCTTAGTGACAATGAAGTTCGACCAGTCACAAATATAGGAGTGCATTGTGAAAGAAGGAGAACACATGCATATGCTGAATATATTTTATTCAGCATGCTACATGGAACAAAGGAAAACATAAATTTCCGCTGCAACACAGCAATGTATGGTGTCCACACAAAATAAAACATTTTCGTCCATCTACACGTGACATTGAAGTTCGACCACTGTTAGAGGGGATCCTGTTTACCATGGTGTGACGCTGCCCCGTCGGCGAATAACTGTGGCAATGCGTCGGGGTATGCTGCGGACGAGTCGTTCAAGGTATTCCACATCGATGCGGTGCCATTCCTCCTGCAGGCAGGCGATAAGAGCAGCCACTGTCGTGGGTCCCCTCTGTTGCACACGTCACTTAAGAACACGCCACACATTCTCAATGGGCGAGAGGTCGGGACTCGATGGTGGCCATGGCAGAGTTCGCACGTGATGGCGAGTCAACCATTCTCTTGTCAGCCGCGCTGTATGAGGCCTGGCATTGTCGTGTTGAAAGATGAGACGCCGCCTGTGGAACAGGTGCCTTCGCACTGTGGGAAGATGCCGCTCCAGTATGCGTGTATAGGCATGTGCATTCACAATGCCTTCGCAGACGTGTAGTGGGCCAACCCCAGATGCCGTCATGCATCCCCATACCATCACTGACGCAGGTTTCTGTACCTGACGTGCATAACATTTTGCTTCATTCTGTTCCTCCTTCCGACAAATGACTGTTTTCCGTATTTTCCGTAGACAACATTGAAAATGGATTCGTCCGTCCACAAAACACTGTTCCACTGCCGAAATGTCCATCCCCGGTACATTCGTGCCCACCGTAGTCGATTGCCTTTGTTCAACATGGAAAGGAAGGGTTTACGTTTCACCTTGTACACTCGGTAACCGCATCGCTGTAGGTAACGGCGAATGGTTCTGGTTGACACTTCAATGTGAAAGCGTTCTCGAGTCCACAGTCGTAATTCGGCCACAGAAACATGATTGTTGGTCTGGATATAGCGCCTAAATATCCGTAGGTCACGCATGCTCAGCAGGCGTTTTCGACCGGGGGCCTTACCTGGCTCTGTAGTACCCGTATTTTGGTGGTGTTTGATGATGCAGTGGACGGTTGACTTGGGTAAGTTCAGTTGGCACCCTATTTCCCGTTCACTTGGGTAAGTTCAGTTGGCACCCTATTTCCCGTTCACTTGGGTAAGTTCAGTTGGCACCCTATTTCCCGTTCACTGAATCCATCCCGTTGCAACTCCACCACTCTTCTCCTCACGGTGTTATCAATAGGTTTGCCCCTGGCCATGGTGATGATGCACTGCGGTTCCTCGGTGCACAGCATGTGCTTATATACGGCGGACTCCCTTATCGTGTCCGTGACGTCATGCTTCCGTCGAATGCGCCACTATCTGGAATTTTCCGTATGGGTCTGGTGCCTGGTCGAAGTTCAATGTCATGCGTATAGTTCCCCGTTTTTGTTCTTTACGTGACCTTGGGTGCAACATGCTGGGATCACGATTCTTGCCTGCTCACACGCCTCCTCTTACACACATGCGTCACTTATGCGGGTCACCCATTCCACCGCCTATGCCTCTATGCATTTATCACATATTCTGGTTGAACTTCATTGTCACCAAGGTTGTATTTCAATATTCTGATGTAAGTCTTGAATATTTTAAAGAAAAAACTCTTGTATATTGATGCATATAATCATAGTGGAATTCTTACACACTAATTTTATTATCATTATTTCACGCATTTGTATTAGTTGACAGTGGCATCAGTTCAGTCTTTCCAAATATTATTGAACTTTGCAGTAATGCTTCATATTTCACATTTAACACACACCACTTCAAGATCTGGTAGCATATGTGTTTGGCGGTTAGGGGTCTGCACAAAGAGTGGTGCTTAACCTTTTGGTGCCCAAGCGTCTCGAACGAGATACTCAAAAGTAACCCTCGGGGTACCAAGCATCTCAATCGAGACGCTGTGTCAAGGTCGTAGGTTTTACGTTATAACTTTTCTATTTTTGGCTAGAATTTCGATTTTATTTTTTTATATTGTTCCTAACACATGTATTTAACAGAAATGTTTTTTTTTGCATTTCTTTTTGTCTTCATGAAAATGGAGGGGGAAAGGCGGGAAAAGGGACTTCTCTTTTGGGTCGCTTTTCAAGATCAATTTTTTGCCGACAAAGGAAGACCGGCTTTGTTGTTCTAAAGTAATGCTTTTCACTCCCTCCTGCTAAGTGCAGTCGAAGGAAGCTTGTTTATCAGTATCCGATGTCAAAATGAAAGTTTTCCATGAGGGCGCAAGCAGGGGGTGGGGGGAGGGGGACACTGGTTGTTGAATCTGCCTTGTGAGAATGGAATTTCGAAGCGCGCTGAAGGAAACCTTTGTTTTTTTTAGCACAAGTGTCCACAAGTGGCAACAGGGGTTACCCAGCATTGTCTAAAAATAAAATTTCAAGCAGCTGCAAGATTTGTCACTACGTTCTAGCTTTTCGTCCGTGAATGTTGTGCGTAGGTGTCATTTTGTGCCCAAGCCCGAGGACATTTTTTGGGTGAAGTGACAATTTTTTAAAATAATTTTTGGGGGTTTTCTCCCTTCCTCCTCCATATATTCACCAAATTTGCATTAATTTTGCATTTCGTGCATTTTGACATTTTTTTCAGGGCGGGGGGCAGGGAGAAACACCATTTTTTTAAAGAAAAGTATTTGTGAGGGGCTTTCCCCCCTTTCCCCCTCCATATGTACGCCGAATGTGCATAAATTATATATCGTCTGAATCTGTGATTCATTCTGCGTACAACGGTATATCTTTCATATCTCTAGGGCATTTAGTTTCTGAGCTATTGCATTTTGAAGCTTGAATCAGTGGCATCCCGACCATTCCTTTTGGGGGTACATCTCAAGTTACATTGGTCATACGACAATGATGCAAATATTTTTCTGTTTCTTACATGCCAGCGATAATTTCTATGTGCATTTTGAACTTTTCATATCCTTTTTTTCGGGGGGGGGGCGAAACCCCATTTTTAAAAAAAAAAAAGTATTTTCAGGGGATTTCCCCCTTTCCCCCTCCATATGTACGCCAAATGTGTTAAATTATATATCGTCTAAATCTGTGATTCATTCTGCGTACAACGGTATATCTTTCATATCTCTAGGGCATTTAGTTTCTGAGCTATAGTCATTTCAAGGTACCGCTGAATTTTGAAGCTTGAATCAGTCGCCTGCCGACCATTCCTTTTGGGGGTACAACTCAAGTTACATTGGTCATATGATAATAATGCAAATATTTTTGTGTTCCTTACATGTCAGCGATCATTTCCATGTGCATGTCGACAGTGTCATGTACTTTTTTCTTAGGAGGAGGGTGGGGGAACCAATTTTTTTTTCCGAAATTTTGGAATTTTGAGAGTTAGCCCCCTCCCCCCCTGCCACATATACGCCAAATTTGCAAAAATTTCATATAGTCTGAATCTCTGGTTCATTCTGCATACAGCGGTATATCACTCATCTCTCTAGGGCAATTAGCTTCCGATCTACACTCATTTAATTGAAACTGCATTTTGCTCAAAATCGGCTCGGTACCCAGAGGATTACTTGTGAAAAAGGCCATGGGCGGCAAAAGGTTAAAGTTGAATTGAAGGATGGGAGATCTTTGTCTGAGCCTTGGGGATAGCTGGGGGGATGGGGGGATGTCTTGTGTAAAATCTCCTAGCTGTGGAATACCACACAACATCCACCCTCCCAATTTGAGCATTGGTAACCTTATTGTTCAGATGACAGAAAACTTGTAATTAAAGCAATTGGAGGGTATATATATATATAAAAAAAGATTGCAAACCTTCGTCTGTTTAACTTCGAATCTACATGGGTGCCATGATGCGCAAAGATAATACAAAACATAACTGATTTCAGGTTCATACATAAATATGTATTTACATAAAATCAGTTACTTTTTGTGTACATCAGTCATTCCATTCCTTTTTTTATTTTGTAATTTACTAAAAATAAATAGAATATTATTTCTTCATTCGCCAATGCAAGTCTCAACATTTACATTGGTGGCTTACGACAATGTAACAATACAACAATTCTCACGTGATAATAGTTTTCGTAGAGCATATCTTACAAAAATGGATATACAAAAAAAAATCGTGTCCCTGAAAAGCAGATTAAGAATTTATCGACGTTTTACAATTTTCAAAAGTCTAAATTTAGCCAACAAGAAGGTAAGTGTTGTTTATATATGTAATAATTAAATGTGTACTGTGCTCTCATTCAAACTTTGTCAATTTAGAATTGTACTGGAATCGCTGATTGGAAGAAAGTTCTATCTTATAAGAATGTAAGAAGGTGCATGATAAATTTGCCCAGGATATCATTAGAAATGTGTGTGTGGGTTCGTGAACATTTGATAAAATTATAATCTTCTGTGTTGCTAGTCAGAAAATAAAGAATTATTATACCTAGTCATATCATAAATACTGTCACAAGGTTTGTGAAATAGACACAAGATGGTTAAGGATAGTGTAATATCCATAGAATATGTGGTATACGAATATGTGAAGAACACAAAACACCTATAGCTACTCAAAATGACCACCTTTAGCACGCACACAGTCCTTCAGTCTTTGTGGCCACGCATCAATTGCATTACGCACGATATCTACAGGGAAGTCCGCCACTGTCTTCACAATAGAGCGCTTCAAACTAGCGATGTTGGGGTGTCTTTTCTTGCACGCCATTTTCTGAAGAACAGCGCACAATTTTTAGTCCAGAGAGTTAAGATCGGGGCTACCAGAGGATCAATTAGAAGTGGAAATGAAGTCCGGCACAGTCGTCTGGGGCCACTGCTGGGTCGTCTTAGCCTTATGGGCTGGTGCCGACTCCTGCTGGAAACTCCAGACCTGACTGCGAAAGAGGGTGTTCGTGAGTCCCTTGACCACACCCTCATGGACCATCTCGTGGTACACCTTGGCCGATGTTTTGATGCCTTGCTCACAGAAATGCAGCTCAGTGGGGCCCTCGTAGCTCACCCCCCACCACACCATAACTGACACTGGGCGATGACCCCTCTGGACCCTCGGAGCTTGTCGGCAGCTTCTTGTGAACTCCTCGCATATGCTCTGTCGTTTTGGGCATTGAATGCCTCCTCCACATTGAACAGTTTCTCATCGGTGAAGAGGATTTGAGGTGAAGCCCATTTGCTGCGTACCGCTTGTGTAGGTGCTTTGCTTTGATCTACCTCTGCTGCTTTAACGCATCATTGAGCTTGCAGTCCTAGCTTACAACGTAACACATGAGACATCGACATTTTTGACATCTTATGGTCCTGAGGCAGTACTGACTGTCTCCTGACATGATTTCGTCGCACACATGCCGCCACTGCTTTCACAACCTCTGGAGTTTGTACTGGAGTTTGTACTGTTCAAGCCCGTCCTGCCCTGGGCCGGTCGTTCACAGTTCCAGCTTCAATATATCGCTGGAGAGTGCGATACACGAACCTCTTTGAGATTTGAAGCTTCTGGAGAAGTTGGAAAATCTCACCTGCTTCTTTCCCCACCTTATGTAATGCAATGACAGCCACTCAATTGTAATGCTCGCTCCATTCCATCCTGATCTGTACCACAATCACCTTCTCCCGTCTGCAGCTCACCACAGAATGACTCAGGTCTTACAGTTCCCCATGGGCAGGTGCTACCCTTGCCCTGAAGATGTCCAGCCAGCCTCCAAAGTTGTGACAGTATTTATGATATGACTAGGTAGTAAGAGAAGTTTGCTTCTACACAGATTGGTATAAAAGCATTTTTTTTCTTACGAAACATTTTTGTTGTTATTTTAACATTCAAATATGGTTTGAATGATGTTGCAAGAAACACATCAGCATCATTTCTCACTTAAAAATAATTGGGAAAGTGCTGTAATATATATAACTCTAATTCAAAGGTTTGAACAAATCCTTATACAGTGTTGTCTCCATTTGAAATAATGTTTTTTGCTAGTTTTCTGATAGATTTATTGTCAAAATCTACTGTAGCAACTTAAAAAATTTCGTTTACACATCTGTATCAGGCATTGTCCAATCTTAAATTATATAACAATGGAGTGTTATTAAATAATAAGAATCTCGTGTTTGTGTGAAACACGAACACACGCGCACACACATATCTACCAACAATGAAATTCCAGGCCCAACTGGACACTGACAATGAATGAAAAGGCCTCCAAGGACCCCAGATCTCATCTCTGCTCGATTCTTATTTGTGAGGCAACCTGAAAGCCTTGGTGTACGAGGTCAATATTCAGAGCATTCTCCATCTTAAAAACACACTGCGCAGGCATGTCAGCAAATTTCTGTGACTACAATCCATAAAGTGATGCAAGAGGCAAGATTTCATCTTTAACTGCGTATGCAATACAACAGCAGACACATTGAACAAACTCTGTAAGTCTACATGCTTTTCTCCTATGGGTCCAGATTTATGAGACACCCTGTAGATATTTTTTAGGAGTTGATCTACAAAGCATGCTCACTGAGAGGTTGTTCTGTTCTCTTTTCAAATCTTGCAATGTAAAAAGCGTAAAATTTCTGTACATATCAAATACTATGTACATCAAGAGAGAGGAATTACTAATGTTTCCACTTCAGGCCCGTAGCCAGGAATTCTTAGTAAGGGGGGAGGGGGGAGCGAAGTCAATCCCAGAGGAGGCAAATTTTTAATATATTGTGTCGCATTGGCAGATATAGGAGGGTGCACATAGGCACTTGCCCCCCTTCCCCAAAAGCTATAAGAAACAGGAAGGGGATGATATCTTGACGGCAGAAAAAAGTACTACTTGAACCTCGTTCTACTGGCTTCTGCATTTCTTATCGCGCTGGATTGGTCGCTTCCCCGCTCCCCACTTACCCTGCCAGCTTCTAGAGCACCCTCCGTAAGAACTGAAAAGAGCTATAGTACGACATTATTCAGAATCCCACACACCTCAATAAATCACAAAATCAATAAGTGTCTTTGTTATGTTGCTAGAGTAATAGAGGATATAATTGTAAACATTAGTGAGAATTCCAGATAGGAATGTGTTCTGTATTTTTCACAGGGGCGCAAAGCAGGCTCTCGGGGGGGGGGGAGTTGCCCCCTGCCCCCTCTAGCTACAGGCCTGTTCCACTTTAGAGTTTTTCATGCTTTTTCTATAAGAATGTAGAAAGGCTTATGCTCTGTTACATAATTCTATGTGCGTGAGATTGGTCTTTATTAGAAGAAAGCCAAATTTGTAGTTCTTGCATTTGTAATGCCTTGCACAATTTCGACATGTATAAAATAAAAATTAGGAATTGGGAATTTTGAAATCATTGGAATTTTGACATGATGGTAATCTTCATGTAACGCTTTTACTACTTTCAATTGTTTTATGTAACTACCTTTATATTATTCACTTATGGAAGCCAGTTTAAAAATTGTTTCACCCTTGCACAATTTCCATGTATATAAAAGAAAAATTAGGAACCATGGTAATTTGAATTCAATAATTTGTCAAGTTTATCTTTTCTATATCCACATAATTTGATTGTATAATTTTGAAAGACGATGCAATATTGGAAAAATAAAATAAAAATTAAAGTCGGTAGTATAAATGATCAGAGAATATGGCCAAGGAGGTCAGCTATTTTGACTGACTTTTACTTAGTAGGCATCCCAAGAACTCAGTCATCTTGTACTTTGCTCTAATGCACTAACAATTGTAATAAAATGTTATACAAGGTAACCAAAAAAGTTCTTGCCGTTTTTGACGTCCCATTAACCATGCGCTCACAGAGAGGAAACGAAATGACGCACGTGCCTGCCAAGCGATCGGGAATTAGTCTGACCATCGACTGTCAGTAATACAGGCACGTTGCGCACACACAGCAGTCATAGCTCGTCCAGTGTCGAAGAGAAATTTAGGTATCGAAGCAGCTTGTTCGCATGTGTTTGTTGTATGACTTTAAAGTGGGCCTGTCAGCTGCCGCATCAAGTCTCCGCATTTGCCAAACATTTGGGGAGAATGCTGTGAACGAACACAATGCAAGGCATTGGTTCCAGAAATTCCGTTCGGGAGATGTGAGCCTTTCGGATGAACCTCACAGTGGAAGACCACATGTGTTGGATGATGAGGGCCTGAAAGTAGCCATCGAGGAGGACAGTGGTCTAATGTGTGATGAACTTGCAGAAAGGTTCCATGTTTCCGCTGAAACATTCAGACTGCACCTGCATGAAATAGGGAAGTCATACAAGTTAAGCAAGTGGGTACCCCACACATTGTCGGCAGCCAACAAGGAACAACGAGTGACAGCCTGTTTGTCCTTGCTCACTCGGCACCTGAACACACCCATATTTGATCGCTTGCTCACTGGTGACGAAAAGTTGGTCCTCTATGACACTCCCAAGCGTACCAGACATTGGTTGTCGCCACGTAACCCTGTTCCTCACACCTCAAGACCACCTCTGCACCCACGAAAGGTTATGCTCTCTGTATGGTGGAATTGTCGGCAAGTGGTGCATTACGAGCTCCTTCCACCTGGCCAGACCATCACTGCTGACCTCTACTCTCAGCAGTTGGAAAGGGTGCACCATGCATTGCGGCAGAAGGAGCCGGCATTGGTGAATCGCAAGGGTGTGCTGTTCCTGCACAACAATGACAAGCCACATGTGGCAAAGAGTACCCGGGACACCCTTCAGCAACTTGGCTGGGAGACACTGTGTCATCCACCATATTCACCGGACCTTGCACCAACAGATTACCACCTGTTTCATTCCCTCGACAACCACCTCCGTGGGAGATCCTCCGCAAATGAGGGAGACCTGTGGAATGCACTCACAGACTTCTTTGCATCCAAGCCCGCCGAGTTTTATCACCAGGGTATTGTGCAGCTGCAGGTACGTTGTCAAAAGGTGTTGGATGCTGATGGAGATTACTTCGAAATCTAACGGTACCTACCGTCCACTGTATTGCTCTTTGTTTATCACTGCTCTAGAATGGCAAGAACTTTTTTTGTTACCTTGTACATGAACTTCTACTGTGTTCGAGTACTGATAGTAAGAATCCAGTAGGAAGACCAACATGAGGATGGAGGAATAACATTGATATATGCCTAAGGAAAATCGGTAAGGATGGAAAAGACTGGATTGATCTTGCCCAGGATAGGGAGACATGGAAGGATTGTGTTGCAGTGCCATAAACCTTCAGGTTTAAGAAGGGTAGAGAGTTAGTTAGTTACTTAAACATTTGAAATCTCGGTGCTGTTTAAGACTGCCCAACTGGCAGATAGTTTAACAGAAAGAATAACAAGATACTGAAATCCCAGCCAAATCTAACACAATAATTTTGAACTGTTCTGGATGTAACAATCACTTAGTAATAAAAATGTCAGAAAGGGGCAGTAGCCCAATTAACAGAAAATGTTTAACCCCATAAAGGTGGATTTTTTTCTGAAAAAGTCACTACTGGTCAAAATTGAGGCTTTTTTAAGGAAAATTCCATTTCATCACTCCCTTCTTCCTTCTTCATTCCATACACATTCATTGTCGTGTTGTAGTAGTGGTAACCTCTTTGAATTGTAAACAAGGGTTCCCTGGTTCGATACCCGGTGGAGGCACACTGCACAGTGGTTCATATCCCACTTATAACCGTAGGTCCAGTCCTGATTAGCCTATATACTCATATAGTGGACTTAAAACTTTAAACAAGTTCAACTCAATGTTTGCATCAGCAAATTTGGCTTTTGAGCCATATTTCGGTTTTCTATTTTGCATGACCTACACTGCACAAAGGCACGCAACTTTTCTTACATCTTATATTCTTTTTCTTCTTCTTCTTCTGCTACTTTTTTGTTTTTACTACAGCTAGCATAATCTCACCTAACATGATTGTTTGTTATATTCTCAACATCTGGGCATATAAATATGCCACACGCAGTCGAATCTAGTCAAAGGAAACACAAGCAGCTATATACGAGGGTCACTATTTATATTTTGAGCCTTGGCAACACTGATTGAAGTTAGGCGCGATTTGAAGTTTGCACGGAATCGTCTGGCATTATTGACCATAACGTACTTCAAATGTTTTGTCAATAGCTTGATTTGTGTTGTTTATGTTGCCTTGGAGATTGCATGACAACAATAAAATGGAATTGACTCGTGAACATTTTCGTGCGATGATTTTTTACGATTTTCGACGTGGACAAGACAAGAGTGCATCGATCAACTTACTTCCACATTTGGCGATGAAGCCCCATCCTTTGCCACTGTGAAACGCTGGTATAACGAATTTAATCGTGGCCGCCATTCGCTCACCGACGAGATTTGCGAAGGTCGTCCAAAATCAGTTGTTGTTCAAGAAAACATTGATGTGACATACTGTGAGATTGAGGCAACCATAGGCATTAGTTCCACCAGCATATATAAAATATTACATCATCATTTAGCTGTGAGAAAGGTATGTTCTCGTTGGATCCCACACAATTTGACAAAAACTCAAAAAGATGCTTGCGTCAATTGGTGCAAACAAATGCTCAATAAATACAATCGTGGTGCTTCAAAAGACGTACATAAGATTGTAACAGGTGACGAATCATGGATATATGCATATGAACGTAAACAACAGTCGACTGTATGGGTGTTTCAAGATGAACCCAATCCAACATAAGTTGTTCGAGCTCGAAGCACATTGAAACAAATGGTCGCCTTTTTTTTTGGGAAAACTGGTCATGTGGCAACTGTGCCTTTAGAGGAACGTAGAACGGTCAACTCTGAATGGTACACAACAATTTGTTTGCCAGAGGTCTTCGGTCAAATACGGAAAACAAACAAACGCCGTCGGATCATTCTTCATCAAGACAATGCCAGCTGTCACACATCTCGTCTAACAACCGACTTTATGAACAGTCAAAAAATCGAATTGATGGGTCATCCACCGTACAGTCCTGATTTGGCACCCAATGACTTCTTCTTGTTCCCAAATGTCAAGAATAAATTGGGTAGACAATGATTTTCGTTGGCGGAAGACGCTGTTGATGCGTTCAAAAACCATATTATGGAGGTATCTCAAGAAGATTGGAAAAACTGCTTTGACAAATGCTTCGAACGAATGCAAAAGTGTATTGACCATAAAGGAGAATACTTCGAAAAACAATAAAGCAGTTTTCAATGCCAAATTCCTGTTTTTTCATTGTTAGGCTCAAAATATAAATAGTGACCCTCGTATGCTTTCCGCACTAGAACAGCACATTAGGGATGGCTTATATATACACCATCCACATTTAAGGGCAGTGAGCGAATTAACAGGGGGGGAGGATGCCAGGGATCCTCGCCAACCCCCCCCCTCCCAACAACAAAAAAAAACACAGCAAAAGAAAAATTATTTTTATCCCTGCCAGGAATGTTTTTATCTCCTCAAAGAAAATGGAACTGCTAGAATTTTAAGTAGGAAAGGGTCATTCGACCATTCAAATTTATGTTAGAATTTCCTGATAAATTTAATGGGGAAATCTGTCTTCATTGGGAGAGTTAATGAAAATGTAGTAATTCAGAAATGCATAATGATAAATTACAACTGAAAGCATACAGTATATGATTTCTTCACTGTAGCACAACTGAAAAATCATTCATGTCCACAATTGTAAAGTCACCAAAGATTTCCATGCCAAAAAGCAAGCAGCCTTGTGGATTAAAGGAGGACCATTCTGCAACTGACTAACCTCACTGAACATGTATTCAAGTGTTCACAAGAAACTTGTAGGTGGTGAAATGGACCTTAAGTTTGAACCTGGCAATGGAAATTTGGATAAGTTTTCGGTGTTATTAGTTCGATAGCTTTCTTTTGTATACAAGTTTGGGCTTTCTTAGAATGTGAATACAATGTTTCTAAATTACATCATAAATGCATTAAGTAAGATTTAATAACCTAGGTTAGAACCAATGTTCTAAGGTACTTACAACCGCAAGGCAATAGTTTAGTTTACTGGCTGGTAATATACAGTATACACAAACTTTCACACCCAGAAAATCACAAATATGCCAACAAGTGACGGCACCAGCAGGAAGGGGTCAAGCCCTTGCAGCCCCGAGATATCGAATGGTCAAATTGTAGCGATATTTTATTACAAAGAATATTGTTTTCTGCGATTTACAGGCTGTCAGTTACATCAATTAACTGCCATGTCCAACAAAATAACGGGAGAACATTTTCACAAGAGACATTAGAATGAGAATCATGTTGACTCCCATAACTAGGGGTGTGCGGGATGGAAAAATTTTGATCAAGATTGGATTGGGAAGGTAATATTAATACTTCAAACGTTCTGGAATAAAGAAATTCTCCATTTCCTGATCAGGCTGAAAAATTGTTGGGATGGGAAATTTTCAAACTTTCATGATGCGGTGAAAATCTGGAATTGTATGCACCATCTCCTCTTAAAGTGATTGTTTTTACACTTCTGGAATAAAAAAAAATAATTTCAAGAAATTTCAGGCAATTATAGTGTTGAAAATATAAAGAATTAGTTTCATTTAAATAAGATCCTTTGGAATTTCTCGGCTGTTTCTAATTTACGAAAAGTCGGGATCTGATCTCGATAAATCACACTGTCATTTTCAATTATTACTTTTTTTTACAGTACCCTTCGGCATATAAAATGATGGATCAGAGATATCATGAAGGACAGTAGATTAAGTGGTCTCTGTTTGATATCTGTACTTTGTGACAGTACAAAATGACAAAGAACTGTTCATCAACAAAGTGAATGATGTATATGGAAAGGAAGTACGGCGAATCCAGTTTCTATCTATATAGCACACTGGAGTCTGAACTTGTATACACCACCAAAGTATTTAAAATTCAATTTCAACTTTATGATTTGTAAATTAATAATAATAATAATTTAGCAATAATAATAAAAACAAAACAATAAAAATAGAAGTTTCTATGACTGAAGGGCAAGATATGAAATCTTACTCTGCCCCCCCCCCCCCCAAAAAAAAAATCCGACTTGGTGTGAGCCTCCTCACCAAAGCAAAAAGTTTAATTCGCACAGTGCTTAAGGGGTTGTCCTCCTCCATGGCCGTGCAGTCTAAGGCACCTTGCTTTGGATGGCGGCTGTGGGACAGCATGGCAGTCGGTAGGTAAGCCAATGCCCTTCATGGGCTGTTACGCACAGGATTATTATTATTTAAGGGGTTATATTTTGCATTGCATAAACTTTCATCATGTAAAACATAGGGACTTAACTTCATTTCTTAAAATATCAAACATTTACTCACCTTAATAATGTATACTGTGTTTCAAATGTGTTTCTAATGTCTAAACTTCATATAAATTCACCAAAAAATCCCTCTAAATACAGATTTTTTGCAGTTTTTATGTATTTACAACAGCGTTGTGATAAATTACTTTCTGGACCATTATTGAGCAACTTAAAGGCCAAAATAGCTTCAGTGGCAAAAGATGACTAGTTGAGTATGTTTCCGAAAAATGGCTGGCACTTAAAAGAAAGCACGTGCTTCAGAGATTTCAAAATCAATCTACCACGTCAACAAGTATAATAACAATAATAATCATCATAATAATAATTGGCAAATTACTGGGTGGACTCAAGCTCCATGTGTTCATGTTAAATTTTCTGCAATAGCAAATTTAAAACATATGCAGTTTGTAGAGAATATTCTAGCATTTCCTAATCCCTGATTTTAAACAATTTAGCAATATGCATTGTTGGAGTAGAACAATGCTTGCCTGTTAACCATTTCCATGGTGCTTATCTTCAAAAGAAATTAAAATAACATAGCCATTGACTCAGTAACAGATTGGCTTTTGTAACTAGTTTCGAATTGATGTTTTAACTAGTTTGAAGCAAAGTAAGTAACCATGATATATGTGTGTTACACATGCAAAATCTTCCTATTTTAAGACTTCCCATCTAAACTTTTCACGCATCCAAGACGTTCGGTTGTTGTTAAGGCCAATGCTGGAAACGTAAATTCTCTAGGTATGGGGGGGATCTGTAGGAAATTTATCCTCGCTGGGAGATGCTTTACACAAATGTTCTTATCTGAAAGGGGGGGAGGGGGACTGGCTTCCCAAACGTTGAGCTCTGGTTAAGATTATAGTCTTTAAAAACAATGGATTTATTAAATTTCCAGAAATTTTGTTAGTGGGCAGGCTAAAAATACTTTCGTATTGAAGCCTAATGCAGGTTAAAGTTAACAAATGAAGATAAAACAGCTCTAAAGCTGTATAAAGTGCTTTACTCACAATCATAATGGATTCTCATTGCTATTTTAAAATTTGCCATTGCAAATGACACTGTGTATTTTAGTGTAACCCACGAGTTTCTGCCGTGATCGGTGTGGCACAATGTGAGAACCAGTGTTGCTAATCCGTTCGATAGACAAATCGCTACAGAGCACCGAGGCACAGATGTTACAGAAATCAGCTCTATCTAATGTTGAGTTTTGAATGCCATGCATTATAACCAGGGCTGGGATTGATATGTACAGTCACGGACAGTTCTGGGTTGTAACAATCTCATTAACTTTCAATGGATTTGTTACAACCCAGTAGTGTCCACGACTGTACATACATATGGACTAAAACGTTGCTAAATATGGACTAACACATGCGTAAAATTACCCAAAATGATGCAAAGAAGACGTCTTCATAGTGATTCATTACTTGTGTGATTTCAAATAAAGTAAAAAAAAATATTTTTCCATTGCAGTAATGGACCTGGTGGCATTTTAACTGTTCACTCCAAATAAGCTCGTCCACACTGGTACAGAAACTGCAACGATATGTGATTGATACACGACTAACACTACCACTGGTTGGAGAACTAATAACCTGCAAATGTGTTAAACTGCGACAATTGGACCACAAACACTCCTTAAGCAGTTTTTTTGACTCTCTGTGATGGGCAACAGTTGGCTGCCTTTGATGTACATTTACAAACGATGCTGGCTTTCACAACAATAACAAGAATAAGAAGTTCATATATTGCCACGAGACAATAAGCGGCGTGGCTTTTTCCTTTGTTATAAACATGTCACCATCAAAGAATGCCAATTTTAACAAACAAAGCAATATGCATCGCATTAGCAGCAAAAATAACAGCTTCCGTCATACAATTTCTAAGAACACGTGTCGGAGCTGAGAGTTGAAATGCTCATGCATCCACATAAGTTATTTCATTTGAGCAATTCTAAAGTGATGAAATATGAACAATAGTACTGGAGGCATTATGGTGAACAGGGTAGAACACATGATGCTGAGAGAGAGGGAGACAAAACAAAAATTGGGATCTGCACAACGGCAAAGATATGTGTGTTGTACTCTACACTCCCAATTTTATTCAATCTACACTTGTTATTACATGAGAAAAATTCTGAAAAATAGTAAAATTCACACTTCAAATCAATACTACTTTCGTGGAGAAAATCACACAATAATCATATCTAATCTGAACCAGTTTGTTGTTTGAATATCTAGCTGCCATCCATCGACAGACATAAATAATCACAAAAAGTTATTGTATTTTTATTGTGTCTAATTTAAGAATAAAATGCGCTCATAAGGCATATCTTCATCTGACCATCATTCCCTTAGTTTCTACCAGGACCTCCCCGATAGCGCAGTGGTAGCAAAATCTGCCCCCTATTCATTATTAATTTTTTTTTTCCCAATACTTCTGTCTGGTGTGCACAATAATGAAGGCACATTAACTTGTGATAATGTTTTGTATACAATCATTATGCATGCATAACAAATTCCAAATTAATGTGATGAATTCTTGACTTACCACAAACACAATTTGGAGATTTCAAAATATTTATTTTACATAAATGGTGATACGATATCCTGTGACCATTTTTTAATCTATTTATTAAAATGATTGCATTATAAATTATAAAACCAAAGTTGTTTTCCTACAGTGTTCATCAACACTTTACAATGAAGTCTTACACTATATTTGCCACTCTTCAAAAATGTTCTTCTTTACCCTACACAAAAGATCCGTGTAGTGCAATGGTAATGGATTGGTTCTTTGGTCAATAGTTGATAGTAGTTTGTTGTCAGTAGTTTGTTACATGCTATTGAATATATTAGGATGTTTCATTTATGATTGATTGATCGATTTGGTGTCTTAAGTCCACTTTATGCACAGTAAGGCTAATCGGGACTGGACCTACAGATTAAAGTGGGACCTGAACCACTATGTGCCTCCACCGGGCATCAACCTGGGACCCCTTGTTTACAAGGCAATGACGATACCACTGCGCCATCGGTGAGGCTCCCTTTCAACTATGATAATGGCATCATCGAAAAATATGAAAAGTCCCAAATAACATAATAGTAGTATGCGAGTTTCTTTGAATGTTTAAATGTTACGGAAATTTACAAGCATTGACCTGTATATCCATGTAGGATTGCTTTACGGCACGAAAGTGAAGCCATTCTCTCGCATAGTTGCACCAGGTAAAAGGGGAATAACACTGGCGCGGACATAGTTTTCTATGGTAGCAAACGTATTGTTACGACTTATTATTTAATAAAAACAAATTATTGTTTATTAGAGAACCTTAACAGGGAGCATCTCACCTTCATTCAAACACCATGAGCTTTAAGATTAGAATAAGAATATCACTGTATTTTTAAGAGATTCTTAAGCTGTCATTAAACTTTATGGTTAGCTCCATCGACTGCCTTAAGGGACAAAACTGAAGCCACTAAGATCAGCTCAGGTAGAAGACGTCTTTTCCTATAATGGCCACTGTGGCTCCTGTAGAAATACATGTATTCGAGCACCAATATTTTCACCAAGCACCCTATGCCAATAAGGCATCTGGAATAATAGCATACTACTCATAACATTCATGCATAAAGAGAAAATTCGCAGCAGTAAGTTCATTCCCTTTTTTTTTTCTATCATACCTCTCGTTTTCAAACCTCTGCGATGTCCCAAGTCATTCGTGTTTACTTAGAGACACGGACATTTCTGGTTTACAATCCCATTAACTTTCAATGGAATCACAACCTAGAAACTGTCCCTCACTGTAAGGTAGTTTTCAGACCGAAATGACAAATGGCACGTGGCACATGTTGCTTCAGTATGAACCAATCAACAGCAACATTTCACTCCGCACCAGCATGACAAGCTGCACAAGCCTGCATTCCATTGATGAAACCCCTAAGGAAGCTTTCAGACCGAAGTAGCAAGCAAAAGGCAACACGTGTCACTTGAGGATTTAACCAAACACAGGCTTGTGTGGCCCATCCTGCCGCTGAGGTGTGAAATGTTGCTGTTGATTGGCTTGATCCCCAGCGACATGTGTTGCTTGTTGATTGTCACTTCGGTGTGAATTTTCCCTTAGGGAGAGACAAGCTGAAGGGTAACGCAACACAAGAAGTTTACACCGGAGCGAGAAGCAACACACTGTTATATTTCATTCTAATGTAACTTTGACCCGAAAGCTGTTTAATAACGAACATTGCACTTAAGAGACTCTACCAACACAGTTCTGTTTTGGACAGCTTTGGAGTTAAAGTTAGGTGAGAATGAACCTGCTCCTATCTACAAGAACGTCAACAGTGTGTCGTTGACCTATATGGAAAATCTTCGTGGAAAAACATTCCTTGTGGTGTCCCTCAAGGCACTGTACTAGGCCCCCTCTTAATTGCTCTGTATATAAGTGACCTCCCGACGGTGATTAACTGCTGTAAATACCATATCTATGCCGATGATTTTCAGTTATATTTCTCTTTCCCCCCGCAAGAAATACTGCATGCAATATAAATTGTGAACAATGACCTTAAACAAATAAGTATTTGGTCTGTACACCATGGTTTACATCTAAACCAGACTAAAACCCAGTGTATTCTTGTAGGTACCCCTAAAATTTTGAGCAAAATAGATAAATCTAGCCTCCTTAGACTCAACGCAAATGATATGCATCTGCCCTTCTCCTCTACTGTTAAGAATCTGATACTCAACCACCATCTCACCTGGGCAGAGCACATTAACTCGGTATCTAGAAGAGCTTTCGGTGCATTGCATTCACTCTATCGGCTCAAAAACTTCCTCCCTGAACGCATAAAAATTAAACTGGTCCAGTCTCTTGTATTTCCCATTGTTGACTATTGCGACATTGCTTTCTTGGATGTCAATCACGAGCGAGCTGAACGACTGCAGCAAATTCAAAATGCCTGCATTCGTTTCATTTTTGATCTAAAATATTCAGAGCATTTGACATCGTACTTTGCGAAGGTCGAGTGGCTTAAATTAAGCGATAAACGAAATTTTCATAAGTTAATTTTACTGTACAAAATCCTCCAAATAAAAGACCCGCAATATCTCTATAACCGATTTCAACATCTTTCCGACTTTCACAGCCGCAACACCAGATCGCGCGAAAGCTCTCTGCTCTCCATTCCATTCCACTCCACAAATCCAACTTTTATGCAAATTCTTTTACTGTTACCTCAGCAGGCCTTTGGAACAAGTTGCCACCTGAAATTCATCTCTCTTCCTCAATTGTCACGTTCAAAAAATTGTTAAAGTTACACATATGATATAATGAAAATTAAATGTTTGACTTCTCTAATAATGTGGCAGGTGAAGAGAATGCCTACAAGGATGTAAGGCATAAAATATTATTTAACGTAATAGTTTAGTTGAATTATCGTCAAAGTATTCCGTTTTGGACTGTGTTTAAGTAAGTGCAATGTTGGACTGTGCTTAAGTAGTGTAGTGTTATGTATTTGCTTGTACGTGTGTAAGGTCAAAAATATGTATGTGTGAGTGTGTGTGCCCGTATCTATAGGTTAGATTACCATTCTTATATGTATTTTTCTTTGTAATTTTTATATCTCTGTAATTTTTATATATTTTTTCTTTCTTTTTTTGCAATATTTTAATTATTTCACATTCAATTTTTTTTTGTAAACATGGTCAAGTGGAAGAAAAGGCTCCACAGCCTTAGCTTCGCCATGTAAAAGAAGACAAAATAAATAAATAAATAAATAAATATACCAATGAGTTTCTCTTGAAATTCTCACCAATTTTCATACGTAAATGAACAAGTTCCCCATTCAAACACTGAAATTGAATTCAAGAGGGTCCTTTAAGAAAACCTACTTATCATTCACCCTACGCCAAGTGCAATATTGTTTTCCCAAGTAGGATCATATTTCTAAATAAATTATTATAACATTGCCTAAAATGTTCAAAAGTAATAAAATTACATTTTCTCCTGCATTTTGTCAATGGTGTCTGATTTTTTTTGTTATAAATTCAAAGATAGCAGTTTACATAATTAAAATAATGTATTCATTAGTGGCTTACATAATAAAAATACAATGTATTCATTTCAAAATTAATTCCATAATGCTGTTATTTATGTTCAAGGAGATTGTACATATCTGTTACCTTCTTTATCATCAAAGAGTATTATCATTTCTCATGTTACCAACAATCTTTTATAGCATGAACAAACATTTAAAAAAATTAAATTACTTATAATTAGTGAAAGAACGCGTTAAAATATTTTGATCTCTATCATTGTTTAAAAACATTTAAAACCACATATTAGTAATATACTTAAAAATATGTATGTTTGATGTAACATGTTTCAATTAGGTTATATAATATAGAACATTTTCTGGGAACAGTATAAGTTGACCAAGACGTAACGAAAGAGTATAACAACAATGAAATTTCGAGGCTTCAACTTCTAACAATTACACCTGAATCTTGAATTTCCAAGTATCTTCACATGAGCCATTAATCTCATTTTGGATACGTTAGACGAAGCATTAGTCATCATGACAAAGCTTTGACGGTGACTGTTTGTTCAACCTGCCTATGGCTTCTCTATCTGTGATTGTATGTATAGTTTGGGGCAACTAAGGGCCGGGTGACCATGACCACAAGGGAAACTGCCTTAGGGGCTATTGGTTTTAGAAAGATGGATTTATTGTTGTTATTAACTGAAGTTACTGTGGATAACATTGTATATTGCAAAAATCATGTAGCAATTTAAGCTAAGAGATTACTGTTATTTTGATGTAATTATGTGGGTATTAAATAAACACATACACACGATAAATGTATATCTTAACAGGAAAACTCAGTATTTTATAAATAAGGCCATTATTTTTCGTCACTGAAACAGTAAATAAATAACATGATCATGTTTTTTGTTGGGGGAAGGTGGAAAGTAGGAGAAACAGAGTAAAAAGATGGGAGAAAAGGTAAATTAGGGACAGGCGGCAAAAATCCACCTAGCCTGGGAGAACTTTTAATCTTGAGCCACTCCCTGTGTATAGTATTGTGATCGCACCTCATCTAGCTAATCACAACAGCTGTCTAAAGACCAACACATTTGATAGGTGTAGCATTGAGGATGAAGTATTTATCTGAGCTGCATATCTGAACAGAACATGGTGCTCAACACAGTGAACGTCTGTATCTCAGATCGAGTATTTCTGTCATAGTAGAACCACAGCCAGAAGGACCTGCGTAGAACCAAGTGTTCTGTGCAACGTACTCATGCACGGAGAAGAGGGGCAGAATGGAGCATGGTTCCTCGTGGCCGGAGGAGAAGGTGTGCGAGGGTTTTTGGCCGAATGTTATTTTGTTTGTGGTTGCTCTGTAAGTCTGTGTATGTTCACCATGATAAAATGTTTCATGTGCTACACTCATCTAGTGGATTACACACCCCCAACCCCACCACAAAATTTTGCCAATATCTCAGCCAAAATTTTCACAAGGCTCAATACATGGTCATTTTGGCTCTATAATTTACCTTAAATGCCTTGAATACAAACTTACACTCCTCCGTATGGAAAATTATGGATGAAACCCCTGCACAATAAATAAATCACAAGACATGAATGAAGAAAATAATCACTGAGGTACTCACCATTCATTTCCTTCATTGCCTTAATAAAGTCCTGCGGGTCTTTGAAACTGACAAATCCATAACCTTTGGTCTTGTTGGTTCTTTTATCCCGGACTACTTTTGCCTTCAAGAACGATGGAAACTTTCCAAATGCCCGAGCCAGAACTTCGTCCGTCACATCATTGCCCAGATCACCACAGAATATCCGAAAATCATCTGGAAACAAAGCAAAGTAGGAATTCACAATGAGATGTGATGCGTGGCTAGAATTTATAAACAGAAAAGTGGATCCCCAATTTTACAGTTTCCCCATTTATACATACATTCAATCCTCATGATCCCAATAAAACAAAGTGTTATAACATTTTCTTGGATTTTCCAATTTACAGTATTATTTTCTTTTTACCTGGGCCCCTTGAAAAATGTAAAATTTAGGTTCTAGTGTGTATGTTTTATGCTTTAGAGCATGTTTCAAAAGTTTTAGGTCACAAGTGCATCTTAAAAGTTATCCAGAATACTTATAAGCGGTAATGAGCAGAGCTAGGATTTTCATGACTTTACCTTTTTTTTTAAAATAAGAATTATAATTAGTTGAAACCCCAAATGGCGGACAAGTAACAATGTTGTCAACCTAACATCAACGTTCCTTAATACTTCAAAAATCTCCTCGTTTTCGGCGACAAATTCAATGTACTAACCAGTGAACCTCCCACCCTACACTTCATATGTGCAGCAGAACGAGCAGCATTTTACACCCAACCCGCTACACTTGGACAGCAGCAGCAGGCATCCTGCAGAAGGTGGCACTAAATAAGGCATTCAAATCACACCGAACCCACATAAAAATCAGGTCAGTTCCAACAGACTTCAAATATTGGCTGCAAGCAAACAACTGCTTGTGCATAAAATTGGATAAAACAAATCAGTACACATATAAAGGTAACTACTCTTGCAAAATGCATGAAAAACTAAATAGTGATTCTTACAAAACCATCGACAGTGACCCAACCAAAAAGTGCAAGCGTATCATTAAGCGTGCAGTTGAAAGTTGTGTCATGCTGAACCAGCAGGACTGCAAACTACTCCTCAACACCCACCCATCCCCTGCCATAGCCTATGGCATTCCTAAAACACACAAACAGGGAATTCCGATGCACCTCATAGTCGCAGGGTTCAACCAACCAATGGTCCACCTCACAAGCTGGCTAAAAAGAAAATCTCTGACCACAACCACAAACTGACGTACATTTTCCGCAACACAGATGCCAAAGAACTAATAACCTCAATAGTGCAAGCCAACCATGCCAAACTCGCTAGTATCAATATAGTCGACATGTATAACTCGATCCTGATCGACCTAGCCCTCGCCTCGGTGAAAAGATGGCTTGCTGCCAAAAGGGTCTCACCAATGGAAGAGTCAGAGGTATCCAAGTTATTGAAAATCTGCCTCAGGCACAACTATTTTCAGTTTGAAGACAAATACTTTATACAAACAGAAGGATTAGCCATGGGAAACTCCTGTCCGCTCCCATAGCCAACATTGTGATGCACCTAGCCGAAAGGGATATCCTCCACTCACCAGAACTCCAGTTAAAAATGATATGGCAGATATGCAGACGACACCATTGTCGTTTACAAAAAGGAAGAAGAAATGGGTCTACTTATGGAAAAACTTGGCAACATTCACCCCAGGTTAAAATTCACAATAGAACGGGAAAACCAAGGCATTATCAACTTCCTAGATCTAACAATCAAAAGGAGGGGCAACAAATTCACCACCGCAGTCTACAGAAAACCAGGGGCAGGGAATCAATATATCCACTCCCATTCCAACCACCCACCAAAACATAAAGCTAATGTATGGCTTAACTTCTACCGAAGAGCTTTCTTGCACTGCTCAAGTGAAGAGGATTTGAAGGAAGAAGTTACCATGGTTACAGACATAGGACTTCAAAATGGATGCACAGTACATCAACTCTCTACATGGTGTAGCAAAGCTAAAATGCAGGTGTGACAACCTAACCAACACCACCCAGACAGCAGCAATAAAACAAAATTGATTGCCTTCCCTTACCACCAGACTACATCCAACCACCTAGCCCATACCCTGAAACAGTATGACATCAAACTCGCACACAAACCAGTGAACAAAATAGCCAGTGTCCTAAGCAAACACAAGATATATTTTCTTTCACCACTTGACAACCTGGGAGTATATGATGCCCAGTGCGAGTGCAACTCGCACTACATTGGGAGATCCATCAACGAACATATACAACAGCACTTATCCGATGCAAAAAAAAATCCCAACCAACTACCGGACTAGCAAAGCACCGAGTTTAACAAACACAGGATCCAAAAAGTTTCAGTTAGACATACAGCACACACAATGATTGACACAAAAATTAAAGAGACGCACACAATTATGCACTTTCTACACGAGCTGAACATCCACAGTGGTCAGGCACATTGTGTTTGGCTCCCGCTTTTGCAACAACTCAAACCTATCACATGCAGCATACGAACTGGTTACACCAGAGACCCTAGCAGTAAGAGAGGAAACAACAGGAACAGGAACAGTCAACGCAACAGTGAAGCTTCTCAGTTTCCCCAAGTGGATGGTAGCAGAGGCCACCGAAATTAATAGAAGATTTACAAGTAAGGTTCAAGGAATTCAGTTTAGTACTCACTTACGTCTTCTAAAGAGTGATATGTTCCCAAAATATATCAAAAGTCATGTTATGAAAAACAAAACAGGCCTATTTGGCCATATCTATGTGGCAGAAGAAATTTTATTTGTCATATTCAGCAGGTTTCTTCTATTTTTCAAGATATGAAGAAATTTCTTCATATACACTCAACTTCGACTTTATGTTTTTCTGGGGACCAACCTGAAAAAACTTAAAATGCGATAAAATGAAAAATCCAGGAAAATACAGCGTGTCCACAAAAACATTCCGTGATTATAAACACATATAGCATCGCTCTCAGTACTCATATTTATATAAAATTGGTGCCATTCGAAGCAGAAACTCAAAAATTTCAATACCTAACTACCTACCTCAGTGGCACTCAATGTGTGCTCCTCGTGTCATGCTGCAAACATCAAGGCAATATTCCAACTCAGGCCACACGCGTTCTAATGTATCTACAGTGATGGTCCCGATGGCGGCAATGATACAACGTTTCAGATCTTCCAGATTATGAGGCAGTGGAGGTACATATACAAGATCTTTTATGTGACTCCATAAGAAGAAGTCATAGACAGTCAAGTCAGGGGACCTCGGTGGCCACTTGTAGAACACAGCATCTTTGTTTCTGGAGTGCCCAATCCATCTTCCTTCAAGTTTCTCATTTAGAAAATTGCGAACATCGAGATGGATTTTGGACACGGAGGATTTAGGGATGTTTAACTACAGGCTAGCTCTACACAATTTGCTTCTAACAACAATGCCATTTATAATAACACATTAACAATCAAAACATTTTTTCCTTTTTCATTCTTTTATTGTTATGCCATCTATTGTTGGAGTTAATGCCAACAATTACACATCCGCTAAAATTCTTCGATCTGTTCTTTCGAATGGTATCAGTATAAATTTCATATTATACATAATTGAAATTTTGTAGTCGTTTATAATTATGGAATGTTTTTGTGGACATGCTGTATTATAACATTTTGCAATGTTGGGACCATCAATATTGAATGTATAATGTGGGAAAATGTTTTATCGGGGAATGTAAAAATCGTTCCACAGTACACAGCTATTTCCAAAGAGGACTTCATTCCTTGCTCATGAAAGTTGAATTTTTTGAAAGTACGAATTCTCAGCTCTCGAGACTTTTCCAATTCTTTTAAATATTTTTACAAACATTATAAAGTAAAAGGAAGTACTTGCAACATTGAAGGTCACATACAAATTGTAGACGACTTACTAAGAATTCAAGCATTTCTTTCTTATGGTGAAGTTAATTTGCTTATTACACAAATTTACCATTACCAAAATTACCATTTGAAGATAATATGTAGGATTAAATACACTTTATGCCCAGATAGATTTTTTGAGACCAGATCTACAGTTTAAAGTTGAATCCAATCCACAGTGAAGTTCTCGTTGCTCTTATTTAAATAATAATGATGTCAAAAAGAAGATATTGACTTATCAGACTTCATTCTGAGCTCAGGACACTCCACAATAAACATTATTCATAAAGTTCCAGTTAAACAACTTCGTGGGATACAGTCTGGTGTGCACATAAGAGTGATGCAACAGTGGGAGGTTTCAACCAAAGTCTATTAGTTTTAATACTGTATAGGGTATCCCTGCAAGCAATTGAAGTCAATATCTATGGAGTACGATGACTGGAAATGGTCCATACAGGCATAGTCATCTTATAATGTTATTATTAATATGAACTGTTGTTTTCTTTAGTGGTTCAATTGGAAATCAAGTACAACAATACAATAGTTTTTTTAATTGTTTACTGACTGCTTTTGAAAACCTACTGTCTTGATACAACTAGACAAATGCTTATGTTGAAATAAATACGCTAAATAGTATTGATTAGTTTGACTACTTACGTTAGTGAGTATGGAGTCTTATTTAGAACAACGTTTCGGAGGTCAAACTGCCTCCTTCATCAGGTTGGTGGATGTTTCTAGGCACAGAGCATAGTGCCGTGTAAAAGAAGTGTTGAATGAGGATTCAGGTTAAGGGTTAAGGTTAAAAACACTTACTAAAACTCTGCCGTATTCCAACTTAAAAAAAATCTCAGCATATTAAAAACTTCGTAAAAACAATCTACACTTGTATTAAAATCACTAAAAAAGGATCCCAAGTGGCCGTTACGTGCCCAGGCTTTTTTAGTGATTTTAATACAAGTGTAGATTGTTTTTACAAAGTTTTTAATATGCTGAGATTTTTTTTAAGTTGGAATACGGCAGAGTTTTAGTAAATGTTTTTAACCTTAACCCTTAACCTGAATCCTCATTCAACACTTCTTTTACGTGGCACTATGCTCTGTGCCTAGAGACATCCACCAACCTGATGAAGGAGGCAGTTTGACCTCCGAAACGTTGTTCTAAATAAGACTCCATACTCACTCACGTAACTAGTCAAACTAATCAATACTATTTAACGTATTTATTTCCTTTAATAGTGAGTAATACATGCAAATCTACAATATGTTACATGCTTACATACATTTAATTTCTGACAAAAACATGAAATGTATTATCATACACTGTAATTCACAGTAATATTCACTTTTCATGTTTTGAAAGGTGTTAGGCACATTTTCTTAACATGTTCTGTCATGAAATTTAGAGTTTATTTATTAATGCGACACTTTCTGAAGTCTTAATTATCAGTTATGCAAATCATGGAAAATTGATCAATTCTGCTGTAAATATCTGACAAGCAAAAATGGACACATTTACATGGGCATCAAATAAATACCCTAATAACTATATAAATGTTCTATTAGAAGGGGATGTTTATTTTCTGTAATAAGTATAGTTTCTAAATCAAGTTTAGGACTATATATTCACAATTTTAACAATGAAATGGCATTTTATACCATTTAATTACATACAGTTCTTCTGCAAAAATCTTGATATTTTATTCACTATAAATACAGTATGTAACATTGTTATTCGTACACATAGAATTTCCGAGGAAAAAATGTCATATCTAATAGTAAATATAATCATTTTCATATGTACTTGGAAATTAATGTTAATGAAGGTTTCACCAACAAATGTCAATAAAAATGTATGTTCAAAGTGTTTAAACAGAGCATATAATTTGTGTGAAAAACACGCTGTTTCATGCAACATTGTTATTCGTTCAGGCAAGAGTTTCAATCTTCCTCGCATAAAGCGCCACCGCTATTCGGGCGATTTCGTGCAGTTTGCAACTTCGTAACAAGTTTGAACATGCAAGCGCAAGCAGAATGCTGGCGTAGGTACTGTTGTAGGCCTATCGTCTATGTTCGAAATGGGCAAGGTGAAGGAACTTAGTTCCGATCTGAAGGCTGTTATTATAAATTTGGCCCTTAGAGGTTATTCATTAAGAAAAATGCACAAACAGTCAATAAATCACACTCCACAGTTCAATACATAGTAAACAAATTTAGAGAGGAAGGTTCAACACAGAATGAGCCAAGAAAACCAAAAGAGAGACGGTTGAATAAACGTGATGAACGCTTTATTTTAAAAAGAGTGCGAGAAAATCCCCCGACTAAGTGATCCTCACTTACGACCCTTAGTAGAAAATGTTGCTGGCAAAATGATGTCCGATCAAACTGTCCGACGTGCCTTGTGGAAGCATGGATATCATGGCAGAATACCACGAAAGAGGCCGTATGTAAATAAAGTGAATCGCAGGAATAGCCTTTCATTCGCGAGAGAGCACATCCACAAGGACCAGGAATTATGGGATAGTGTCATATGGTCAGACGAGTCCAAGATTAATATATACGGGTCAGATGGGATAAATAGGGTCTGGAGAAAATCAAATAAAGACAATGATCACATTAACACAGTTCCAACAGTTAAACACGGCGGTGGGTCATTAATGATTTGGGGCTGTATGTCGTCCAAAGGTGTTGGTACCATCCAATTTATTGATGGTATAATGTATTCATATGTCTATTTGGACATATTGAAGAACAATGTAAAGCAGAGTGCCCAAAAAATGGACATGCCGCCTATCTACAGATTCCAACAAGAGAATGACAGTAAGCATAAGGCGCGAGTTAACATGAATTGGCTAATATGGAATGTGCCCAAACTACTACAAACACCAGCTCAAAGTCTAGACTTAAATCCCATTGAGCATTTATGGGCAATTTTGAAGAGGCGAGTCCATAACGCAGACGTCAAGTCCAAACAAGAGTTCAAAACTGTTGTGCAGGCCGAGTGGAATAAAATAAGCTCTGAAACATGTTGGAAACTGGTTAATTCTATGAAGAACAGGTGTCAAGCAGTAATTAAAGCTTAAGGATACGCATCAAAGTATTAGAACTGTCAGTCAATTTGTTCTGAATATACTTCTTTCTTTTATATTATTAAGTGTACAAATAGAAAAGTTGTACAAAAAATGGCATGTTTCTCTTTCAGATTCATTTAATTTATTATTGTCATTGGTTATACAGAATTTGGGTAAGATTTTATGTTCCTAATTATATTAGTTATTGAATTGTAAAGAAACAATTTCAAAAAAGTGTATTTCCTTTCAGATATTAAAGCATTTTCTTTGAAAATCCGTGTGTACCAATAAGAATGTTACATACTGTATATGGCCCTAATTATAACTATCCACGTAAAAAAAAATACTGAATTATGTAACTATATAAAATATGTAATATTATTTTTGATAGTCTTTGGTTGTTTCCTATTATTTAGGATCAGTGCATTTCTCAGAAATTCTGTCAGGGCTTCTACCTGGACTGTTGCAGTCACATTCAAGAAATTGGCATGGATTACACTGGTCTCCAAATTTTCATGTGCTTTCTGCTTATGTATATTTTTCAGTCTTATTTTCATAATTTGGACCCATTGGTTCTGCTGTAATGTCAGTTTTTCGGATAATATGGGTCGTTTCTTATTTTTTATTCAAAGTGCAAGGTGTAGCCTTTATGTTATATGTATTATGCAGAAAAACATAAAATTACAAACACAGTACAGTCAGTACCCAGTAAATTGCATATATAATGAACAGTAAGTATAACAATGAAAAATAGATAAAGCAATACAATGAAATAAGCAGAATACATTAATATTACACATCAGTCCCTTAATTTAATTCATCTTATGTGACAACATTATCAAGAGTGAATATTTGTTGTTCGTTGTCTTTTTTGGGAAACACTCCTTTCCCCTTCCTCACGAACTAATCCCCAAATGTAATCATCCATCATGGCACAGTCCCATCTTCCCTGGTATCTGCCTTCCATGAATTGAATTCCTTTTGAAAGTGTTCACAGTGTTCTTCGCTTATCTCTCCAAAATTCTGCCGAAAGAAATCGCGAATGAAGCATGTGTAATTTTATACACGTTCTGCAGCCCAGTGCTCTATATCTATTAATTAGTGTCTTAACTTGATCGTCAAGAGCTTCACTTCTGTTGTGGACAAGAAATCCCTTCACCAAGTTGTGGAAGGCCTTCCAAGCATTTCTTTCCAGCTTGGTCATATTTTGTTTAAGTTCATTACTATTTAGCATGAAACAAAACTGTGGTCCTGTAAAAATGCCACCACAATGTTTGCCTCTGACAGATTAGGAACTTTTTTTATGTACTGTAGAGCAGCTGACTCGCTATCCAATGCTGTCACAAATTGTTTTGCCAACCTCAGTTTAATGTGCAGCGTTGGTAGGAGAATCTTCTCTCTGGGCACTTAAGCTGCGCATATCACATTGTGTTTTCCTGGAATTAGCTCTGTTCTTTCAGGCCACACAGTTTGCCCATAGTGTCACAGGGACAGAGAAAAAATAATACTTTCTATACCCACTTTGTAACCCAAGAAGAAAACCAATTATTTTGAAATCACCACATATGTCCCACTGGTGTTAATCATATTGGATTTTCTCCAACATCAACTTCACACTTGAGTAACTTTCCTTCAAGTGGATAGAGTACGCGACTGGAATTGAAGGATACTGGTTGCCATTGTGTAAAAGAACTACCTTCAGACTACTTTTGGAACTGTCCATGAATAAACACAATTGTTTTGGTTCGTACCGAATGCCAATTGCACTAAGGATACCACTTATATCTGAACAGTAGCACAGCGACTCCTCAACAACTCTGAGCATTATACTTAACTCCGTTTCATTTCTACTGCACATTCGAGATGGGAGAGAGGAGACAAGGCTAGTGCGGTTGCCAGTTTCATTCTGCTTCTTCTGTAAGATTGGACAGGTGTGGCCGTTGTTATTTACAGAGGGAAATATAAAGGCAAAAATATTCACCACACAAAGTAATGCAGTCCAATGCAAGGGAAACAAGGTAGCAGAAAGGTTTTTTTCTTTCATTTTGTTGTAAAATTTCGTCCAGGGAAGGGGTTGCAGATTCCCTCCGGGGGTCACACCCCCAACGGTGCCTGAAAGAAATACTGTTTTAAAGAACTTTAGCCACTAAAGAAATAAAAGTTTTGATTAATAACATTCAGGGTTCCCACTCATTTTGGTAAAACAATTCCCTGAATTTTCCAAGTTTTCCAGGAAATACAAAAAATAAAAAATAAAACTTCCAGGCCATTTTGTGGTTCCTTAACATATTCAAATGAAAGTTTTAAGGCTTAACTGGACCTTCGGCTCCTGGCAGGAAAACTGTTTTCAAATTTCCCTTTAATTTCCAAAAACTGCAGTTATATTATAAAATCTGAAAAATTACATATGCTTAGAATTCCTTCTAGACCATTCATGTAAATCTTTGTGTGGTTTGCTTTAGCTGTTGTCTGTCCAGATATGTATTATCAATAGTTTAATAGACATACGTAACCACGAAACTATTGAGAAGATCTAGACAACAGCATAAGCAATCCTCATGAAGATTCGCATGTTCTATAAGGAATTCCAAACATACTCAATTTTTCAGATTTTGGAATATCATAGCAGTTTTTTGAAATAATTTAAAAAAATAATAACCCGTGGGGCAACAGCCCATGAGGCCCAGGGCCTACCTTGCCAGCCTCACTCCCAACTGTCGAGATAGGTAATCATCCAACCAGTTATGGGGTGCTGTGTGGTCTGAACGACGTGCCCCCAGTTGTTGTTGTTGTAGGTTTGCATGACTGGGTTACGATACTCATTCGTAGCTCCCACATTTCCTCACAGACTGAAAAATCAGGAGAAAAGTTGTTATGCTTCCCCTAGGAGACCCGAATCTGCACGCATCCTGTAGCCAGAGCCCAAAGCATGATGCCTTTCACCGAACGGAGAGGAAAATTCATAAGCAGCTGCCTTGGTGCTGGCCAAAGATTCAGCCGAGTCTAGTGTTACTACACTTTCTATTTGAGAGAATAAAGTTAATTCAACATTTTTCAAAATAAATTAATAAAAACAAACCTTATAAATAAACAATTTCCTAAAGAATATATGCCTTCATGTATCTTTCATGGTGGTTGCGGTAAACGCGGTTTAAAATTACTTACGTGAAATTTAGAAGATTTTGCACTTCTGCATTGCTGCGGAAGTGCGAAATCTTCTAAATTTCACGTAAGTAATTCATGTATCTTGTTCAAGAAAAATTAGCTTGGAAAGTGCAAAAGAAAAAAAAAACATTTTCCTTGACATTTCCAACTTTTGATTTCCAGGATTCTTTTAGTCATACATTGATTTGCCTGACTGATTTCCAGGTCATTAGAATTCTGATATCTATTTTTATCTATTTTAAAAAAGAATCAATGTCTTTTTCAAGTTATATACAAAGGTCGGTCAAAACGTAACGCACAATCCACTGCACCTCAGGAATGGTAAGGACTAGGGAAATGAAATTTTGTAGGTAGAAGCAGTGGTCCTTTACCACCTAACCGACACGTAATACCATGTCGAGAAGAATTCAACAAATCAGGATATACAAGTTGCATCACAATAACGCACGACCGCATGCTGCAAGCATGACAGTTCAGAAGATTGGCCATCTGGGATGTGGAGTTACAACCCCCATATAGTCCTGACCTAGCACCATCAGATTTCTATCTGTTTGGACGACTGAAGGCTCATCTGCGTGGGAAAAAGTTTGGAGATGACAACGAGCTCATTGCGTGTGTGAAAGAGTGTGAAAAACTGGTGTAAAGACCAACCTCAAGAGTTTTACGAACGTGCATTCGTGTCATGGAAACAAAGATGGCTGCAGTGCAGTGAAGCACATGGATCATACACTGAGTGACATTTACAAAGGACCAATGCTTCTACCTACAAAATTTCATTTCTCCCGTCCTTACCATTCCCGAGCTACAGTGGATTGTGCGTTACTTTTTGACCAACCTTTGTAAATTAAGATACTGCAATTTCACCTGGAGAAACATAACATGTCACTTATCAAAATGCCAGTGATAAGACTGTTATACTCTATCTTTATTTTGTAGTGTTTGTATATTATGAAGCAATATGCACATTCAGTACATTGTATAATAGAGTGGAACCCTAATTGCACATTCCTGGATTGTATATTTTCCCACATTATACCAGGTGGTCATAATTCAAGTTTCCCTACTCAGAGTCCTCTGGAGACCCGTTCAAAGCATCGGATTGTGATGAAACTTGGTATAAAGTGAATGCTGATGAAAAAAGTTCAAATTTTCACCACCAGGTGGAACTGTGGTGCTGGAATCTGGTGTACAGTGAACAAGAGTTCGAGGAATTGCTTCGAACTGTGTTATGTCTAAGATCACGCTGTCTTATACTTCCAAAGGGTCAGTCACATTGATAGTGCATATACAGGGTGTCTACCTAAATAACAAATCCAAAGTCATTTACTTTATCCTTGACCTTTCCTGCCTTTTTATTAACATTTACTTAATCATCCCCTACTCAGATATAGTTGAAAAATTAAGAAAATTGATATGTTTATTCAATAAAAAACCCTTACCCCAAGACCAGTTACGATGAAAACTGAAGCTGCACTTTAACAAAGATTTAGACATGCTCTAATTATTAATGCATGTAAAAAAATAATGCTTCAGACTTCATCCTAGATCGGGAATGGCCACATTACGTTATTTAATATTTTTTACAAAACTTCAAGCACACAAGAATGTAATTCTTAAGAAACAAAGTGAACGAATCTTAACCACAACTCAATTAAATTTCAGATTTCCAAATATTCAATTTTATTAAATCCCAGTACAGGTGGGAAGGTCCACTACACCAAAAAGAATAGCAAAAATTCTTGACCAAAAGCACTTGACTTTTTCTAGACTTTCTTGACCTATCTGTTGATTACTTTCTTGACATTCTTGACTGGTAGACACTTGAACACTACTGTACTGACATAAACTATAAATAAAGTTTTGCATGCCCAACTTCCGGTTTGTTATTTCAGTACCACATTTTCACCTGGTGGTGAAAATTTGAACTAATATTTTATCAATTGACATTCGCGTCACCATGGTCTTTAGAGGTGTCTGAGATGGGGAAGTTTAATTATGACCACCCAGTACAAAGAATCTTCACGGTCCGAACAGAGCAAAATGTTACAATTTTCAGGTCATGAGGAACCTGGAGTAAGTTATTAAATACCATTCAGTTTACAAGAAGTAGACCTGGAAAAACAAATGAGAGAGAGAAAGAAAATAAATCAAATTACCGTCATCCCAGTCCGTCAATGAGTTATCCTCCCAAGTTTGACCACCTGCTGTCCGTATGATTTTCTTCGGTTTCTTTTCTTTCTTCTTCACTGTTGAACCTTCCTCAGGCCCTCCTCCGCCGCCACCACCACCACCTCCACTACCTCCTCCTCCACCTCCGCCTGCAGATGGTCCCACTAATATCACGGTGCTTGCTTTCACCTTGTCCGCCATTTCTTTCGCTCTACTTGAGTCGAGCACTTTCGAAGAGTCCATTGCTTTCTCTTTCATCTTCCTTCTCTTCTCAGCTTCTTCGTGCGGATCCACACGCGAAACTTCGGTTAGCATCCCAACCATTTCTTCTAAGGGCATCTTCATGCCAATTGGTTTGCTACCGTACAGCTTTGGAGTAGCGCTGGTGAAAGAAAGACAATGTGTGTGTAATTCAATTGAAAGGTATTTTTGGGGGTGGACAGTGCATATAGCTAGGAAAGGTTAGGTAAAAAGGTTCATATACATAAAATTCATTATGAGAAGAATACAGTGGTGAGAAAATTGCGGTTGGTGAACATACATTTGATGATAGAGATGTTTGATTACAAAAATACAATAGAAGTCTTGTGAAAAAATGTTTTGTTTGAATTTGAATTTAAAACTTTGGGTGCATCAGCACTTAGGCTATTTTGCACCCGTCACATTATACTGGGTTCAGTATCTTATCATAAATAAAATAACAATTGTTTTGTCGTGGAACTAAAATATTAAAATATTCTGACTTCGGTTAAAAGTTGAGGCAGTAAAGGGGCACTCAGCACACAGGACAACACACAGAATCATACTGGGCATGGAGCCAGATGCCAGAGCCTTGTTAGTCTGCAAAATGAAGTCCAGGGTGTACTACGTGGAAGTGAGATTGACAATTGGGTGTACTAAGTGGAAGGTCACCCCTTACACCTTGCAAAGACATTTTGTCTTATTTTTAAAATGATGGGCATACCAGTGCATTAGCCATATGTGCCCATCACATTAATATTGAAAACAAAACGGGAGGCAGAAAAAATAATGAAGCTCCTGAACACCCATATGGTGTCTTTGGTGCTTATACACTTGCACCTTCAATCCATGTTGGGAACTCAAAAACTTGGTTGTTGACCCAGCAGAGAGGCAAGATGAAGAGTACTCTAAAATCTAAAAAAAACATGGGTGATGGTACTTGATATGCTGTTCACATGTTATCAAGTGAAAAGTTGATTGGCATTGTGCATTGCACAATGCCGAGAAGGCACATAAGGGTGAGCAGCTGTACACAGATTTTGGATACTTGAAGTGATGTGTTCAGCACCATATTCTGGCTGTCTTTACCCCTGCAACTGCTCTCAGGTAGTAACCGATTAAAGGCTGGATAATTGATTGAAGTTAAAACTTTGGGTGTGTCAGCACTTAAGGCTATTTTGTACCAGTCCCATGATATGGGGTCCAGCCCCTTACCTTACCTAAAAGATAACTACGATCACAACTGTTATGCCAGAGACTACAATATTCTGACTTCGGTTAAAAGCTAAGGCTGTAAAGGGGCACTCAGCACAAACAAAGACAACATACACACAGTCGTACGAAAATTATACTGGCCGTAGGTCTAGATGCCAGAGCCTCGTTAGTCTGCAAAATGCAGTCCAGGGTGTACTACGTGAAAGTGAGGTTGACAGTTGGGTGTACTACATGGAATGTTCACCCCTTACACCACTAGAGGCTGGATAAATGCCAGACTGATTTATAAATGGAGAATGTTGGGGGTGAGGGGGAGGAAACCACTCTAGATTACCTATCCTAGAAATTAGGACCGGGGACTTTTGCAAGCTGGTCAAATGTCACACCAACTGGACCACCACAAATCCATTTGGGGAGGTGAACAAGACTTTTATATTAAAATAAAATAGGTTCTTAAAATCAAAATCTCTCTTTCAATAACATATATAATTGAGAACTAAGACTAAGGGAGATTTCACAATGAGTGAGAGCGATAAGTGTGCATGTATATTGTTTGATTTGATTTTGTCTATTATACTTTGCATTTCTGCCACTTTTGGCTAATCACAAAGATGCGGAAGAGGGATGATACAATGAATTTGATGAAGGGACACACACAAATAACATCCATGTCCAGGCCAGGATTCGAACATGGAGACCCCTGGCATCGTAGCATGCTGTGCTAACCACTTTGCCATGGGTTGAGTTGAGTTGGTGTTTTAAGTCCACTTTATGTACAATAAGGCTAATCGGGATTAAAGTGGGATCCGAACCACTTGTGCCTCTACCGACTATCGTTGATTACAAGGTGGCCATGCTACCACTGCACCATCGGGGAGGCCCTTTACCATGGAGACCGGCCCATCTGTATTTGTATTTTTGTTATTTAGCATTGCTTTTCTGCCACATTTGGCTAATCTCGACGATGAGGATGAGTGATAATTATATGGAATTATGAAGGGACACTTGCAAAGAACACCCTTGACTAAGCCAGGATGGATCTTGGTGGCAACATTGAAAGTCAACATCTTGATGTGCTCAAGTACTGACTTTGGTGCCTCCAAGAGGCGACCGACTCTTTTTCAAGAAAGGCAATTTACAAACAAAAAAAATCAAGCCTAAAGAACAAATTTAAGTTTTAGAAAACTGTACATTCAAAACCTTTTAAAAATATCTCCTACAGTTTATGTATAACGTATTTACATAAAACATTCAGTGTAAAGGGATAAGATGTACGTTATTGAGAAAATGGTCTAGTTCAAGTGATACACAAGCAACAAATGACGGTGCATCCTAAAACATGGACCTGGTGACCAAAATATGTAAGGCCCCTAAGGTGATAAAAGTTGGGGTCATATAGGGGCACTCAACACAAATAAAAACAAAACACAAGTACCCAAGACAACATGCAGCCTCACAGAATATTATCCTGCCTGTATGTCTAAGTGCATGACTGTTGTAAGCCTGCATTAATGCAGTTTCCAAGGTGGGAGAGAGATTGGTTCTTGAGTATAATTTTGAAAACATCACCCATTATGTCCTCTGTGCAAAAGGTGATTAATACAAAGTTTAAGGTAAACCTACACCCTGCAAATTTCAACATGCTGTGAAGGCATTGGGGGATGTGTGGTGTGCACCCATACATACATCATCTCCGCCATCGTGAGGTAACATGACCTCATCCCCCTTTACTGATTTACTACAGGTGTGGTGAATCCCAGAGCAGTGCCATGCAGAACACTGTTGTAAATCAACCCACTGGTAATCGAACCTGGGTCTCCCACATGGCAGTCAGATACCCTACTAACTGGAACACCATGGCTATAATTAATACAAACAGAAGTGCATAAAAATAGGCAAAGGTCAGCAGCATTGCTCACGGAATGTCACACACATATTAGACACACTAGCCCAACCAAGCTCTGTGGTGCAACAGCTCTTTCGAGGGCTAAGACCTGCCAAATGACATGTAGCACATTGGTTCCTATCACCAAAGTTTTCTGGATTTCAAAATTGGGGGCCCACTACAATACTCTGTTTCAAAAGTCATGCAATCCAAGCTTTGATTGCTTACAACATGAAAATTAGGAGATATGTTCACACTGGGTTTCCTGCATTACAAAGCCTTGTCCATTTAAATATTTTTCTTAACACTTTTAATTATCAGTTCATTCTTATTTTTTTGATGCAAGTTGGAGGATTGCATTTTATAATTAAATGACTTTATGTATATTTATTAAGAAAATTCATAGTTTCTTAATTAATACCGGAATTCAATAAATTAATGGTTCAATTTGGAGATATTTTTTTTCAGTATCCAATTTCAACCGAGAAGAGATAAGAAATTATTGTGATTGGTGCCATGCTAATCTGTGGTTTGAGACCAATATTTTCGTGGAACATATTCTTGGTGTAGCATTAGCAGTCCAGAATTTTATTAGCAGACATAGACAACATGTACCCAACTACTTACCATATAATTTCATGGGAATATACACAATTACATGACACATAAAGCACACATACACACAAGTAAGTTTGTTGATCAAGTTTATTTTACGTCCCTTTTCTGCCACGTTGCTATTTATGACAATGAAGATGAATGGTTACAAGATGAGCTGGAGGCAGAGACAATGACAAATACATACGGACGGCACAGCACAAACCTCTACAGAGGATTATCCTGGCCTATAAAAAAGCATGCCAGGATGTACCAGTGGCAGATTCAGAAGTTATAGTTGGGAGGGGCGAATTTCAGTTGAGTGATTGCGCTGTTTTATGTTAACAATATTACCATACTTTTGTACAGTGGTTTGGATCCAAATTTAAAATGTAGGTGCAACTCCGATTAGCCTATCATGAGCAGAAAGTGGACTTAAACTTTTAAAAATATTCTCAAGACTATAAAACTTGGTGATAAAAGATGGAACATTTGAGTCTTCAAAAATATTAAGCATAAAAATATAGCTCAAGATTGGGCAAGGCGATCCCCTATCGCCCTCCATGTGCATCCATGCCTGGGGTGTACTACATGAAAAAGAGATTGACAATACACTGTATTTACATAACATCACCCCTTACACTTCACAAGTAATTTGTGATATACTTTTTTTACAGTAGGAATAAATTGAAGTACAACAATGCAACAATATTTTTAAAGTTTACTTGCAGCTTTAACTGTTATACTATTGTTGTCAGTTATCTTTTACAATTGACAAATTTTACTGTATTCTTGAGAAACATAAGAAAAAAGTTTAGCTACCAAAGAAAAGGCCTGCTATGCAGAAAATTTGCAAATATTTAAAAACACATCACTTTATTTTTATGATTGAAGTGGCTTACCTGACAATAGCAGGGATTGGAGCCATGGCTGCAGTCATAATGGGAGCTTCCATGGGCATAGGCGCTGCCATAAATGGACGAGCGTTCATAGGAGGGCCAAGAAATCCAGGTCCTGGGGGGCCCATCATAGGTCCTGGACCCATTCCCATAGGAGGTGGCATAGCTGAAATGAGAAATTTACACTACAAGGAAACAATTACTAGAGTAATGATAATTTACATGTGTCACAACTCAGTCTAGATGAATTAACTGGCAAACCTTAATGTTTATGCCACCTCGCATTCTGGAATATTTATATCAATTTCAGTTCACTACAACATAGTCTCTAGTACATGTATTAAATGTTCAACTTACATACTGAAAATGCAAAAGAATTGCAGTTATGTTATCCTTAACAATGTATGAGGGGTAGTCTACTACCCTCTGTAGTCACAATCATTGTTAAGGTACTTGCCAGACCAGGAAGGCTTTTGTAGACTTTGTGGCAGAACTTGTCATGACTCGTGAGTACAAGTTTCCATTTGTACCTCAAATGATGCTGCCTTTCATTTTATTGATGTAGAAACAAAGTGATCAGTGTGGATAGAACAGTATTAATTGGTACTCATGGTATCAGACAATATATTTTACCAATCTGAAACATTTATAAATCATCTAAAATTTGGTGCAAAATTCCACCATTTTGTTGTTATATTTATGTTCATAAACATGCATTTCTCAAACCCTAGTTTTGTAACATTATTGGATAAATAAGCAGATTCTTTTCATAGATAAATCCAGGAGGTTAATTCATTAATGACCTTCAAGGAATATTTGCAATTTTATATCAGGGAGGTCGAGTATCAGGTATTGATAAATTTATGTCTGCAAAAATTTCATACAGGTCGGATCCTAAGTGATTAGTGACCTGGTTTAGTCATCATGTGTGAAACTATGTGTTTTGCCTCCAGTACAACAAAGTCTTTCTCTTTGATCACACTCGTGTAACACCAGAAAAAACACATTCCTTTTTTGTTTTCTGGAACTGCCTAGGCATTGTGGTTAGTCTTTACTAACAGACAAGCAACATAAAAATGAGAAATATATAATAGAATACACAAAATCAGAAGCAGCTGCTCACAGGACTATACGGATGCTGTACTGCTGTGTGTAACCAGTGAACAAACATTATATCAACATCTATATATACAGTTTTCACATTGTCTAAATTACAAATATTCTATAGCTTACAGATAATTTGTTAATAGGTTTTGTGTTTTTTCATCTGTGACAATTGTGAAGTTTGGAGGCCACTTTGCAGAAATATGGAACTTGTACAGTGAGAGAAATCTGGTGGGGTGCCACACTCCCACACACATGCATTTTACTTGCCTTCGAACAATCTCTGAGGATGGGTAGGGGTGGGAGAGTAACATGCATGGGAGCATGACGGCATCCCTGGACCACCACAGAGGTTGCTACAGATTCTTGTTACTTGTTGTATGCATTGTTTTTATTTTTCTATGTATTCAGTGGAAACTACATTTGGACAACAATGGTGTAGTATACATCACGTAGATGTAAAATACATGTTTTGATTAACACATTGCTAAAAATTTTTGAAAATGTGGCATAGTTGTCTGGCAACTGCCCTTCTGTATTTCTCTCCACATCTCAAGTTAGAAAATGCTACGACTAAATCTGATAGCATTCTATTTCCTCTTCCATCTTTCATGATATTTGTGTTGCTGTTAAATAGTAGGTGCTAATGTGTAAATCATTATATTAGACAAAAATTAATATCATAATTTCTAATCATGTTGGCTGTTCACCACGAGCCACCACTGCACACAATTAAAGTCAACAAGTATGCAACTAAGAAATTGATACAAGTTCATATTAACTGCCTGCCTATCTTGGTGCATATTTGCCTGCTTCTTTTACAGGCTAAAAGAGCCGATAAATCCATACCCTAGATATGACCTCTACAAATTTACCCTAGGCATGCTGCTGATTAACATTTGTTGAAAGTAGGGATGAATATTGGAAAATACTGGATGGAATTTATTCACCACAATACAAGCTAATACTTTCCATTGCTCCCTTCATCAGACAAGTTATTCTTGTTTGATTAATAAAACAAGAACACATGCCTGATGAAGGAAGCATGTGTTCTCCTGAAACATTACACTTAAAGTTGTGTTTATGTGCTTGTAAGAACCATTAACTACAAGGAAAATAATTATACAATGCAAGCAATACCTACATACAAGGAAAAATTCACGGAGTCTAAATTTCCTGAAGTTAATAAAGTACATAATTTTTGCAACAGCGTCTTGGAAAGAAATTAATTCTGTAATTAATACATTTCAGGCATGCGACAGACATAGCCCACTACAACTACTGTTCAATAAGACGGGCAAGTGGCATAACCTGTGCTTCATTGTGTATTCATTTATTTTGTATGGACGACAGGCTATTTTCACACTGTTTCTTGTGGCATTCGTATTGTAACCACTTCTATCAAATTACAATGTGTAGATGGCGTGTGTGTGTTGTATTCATCACTGCCTGAACAATTAAGATGCAGATGACACAGAGGAGGATATCACTTCAGATTTCGAAGATAGAGATAAATTAATTCTGAAGACAAAATGGTGTATTTAGCGTTTAGGTTATTTTTCATTGAATATTTCTATATTACACACTGAAAAATATGTTTTCAATAATTCTTATTACAATGTCACATATTTCTCTCTTTAAATAAATATTACAGAAAGATATTCATAAATGTGAAAAAATGTATATAAATTGTAACATCTGTGGAAAGAGGGCATTTTGTAGATTTCAGGAATGATCAGTGAATGATCAACTCAAACATTTCTCTATTATCTTTTTGAAAAACTGTCCATGTGGAAAAACAAAATATTTTGAGGTCAGTCCACTAAGTGTGACTGTCATAATGATTTTCTCATGTGAAATTATGAATATTTTAAAGCAAAACTCTGGTACGTTGATATGGTATGGTTTCAATGAAAAAAACACTTTTTTTTATAATAACAACAACAACCCATGGTGCAACAGCCCTTGCGGGCCAGGGCCTACCTAAAGACTGCCAGCCTCACTAGCACATGCTTCAGCAGAGATGGGTAATCAACCAACCAGGTACAGGGTGATGTGTGGTCAGCATAAGGAACCCCCAGTCGTTGATGTAGGTTTTCCATGACTAGCTCCCAATGTCCTCAAAATGGTGGGTGGCCACCAATCTCATACACTGGCCGAAATCTCAGGAGAAAGGTTGTTACACTTCCCCCCAGGAGACTTGAACCAGCATGCATCCCTTAGTCAAAGTCCAAAGTCTGGCGCCTTAGACTGCATGGACACAGGGTGGAACAAACTTATATATATATTAAAATTTATAAATATTCTGAACTGAAATGCTTTTAATTGTTACAATTTTTCCGTATCAGTAAGAGTATATCAGCATGGTATTGGATCAGCCCACTTGAAAGCCAATTTCTTCACACTAACTGCATTAGTTGACATAATGGGAGTACTTACTCAGGGCGACCACTCTAGGATCATGATAAAATTAAAGTATAATTCACAGTTTTCAAGGCCAATTCTGCACAAATTCAAGGCTTCAAGCTCATGTTTTTTTCTCTATTTCAACCTTACATATTACAGTATCTTACCCCAATCTGACCTCCCCCCACACACACACGGTATATATATATATATTTAATTTAAGGTGTATAGTTAACATTTGCCATTTCACATATTTTGGCCCGAAATACATCTACAAACAAACACAAGTCACAAATAAATGTTACGGGATATATTACTAAAAACTGTTAATTGTACAAGAATTTCAAACTCAAATTCACCTAATCAACTTCAATATATATTACCTTGCAATATTCTTCCATCCGACTGATAGATTGTTCTGCTAATTACTCTAACAAAGGGAACAGATTGAATTCTATTCTATTTTCCAAGCAGCTTTCTTTTCCTTCCTCAATACAAATAAAACTTAAACTGTGCAAAACCTGCCTCAGGGCATTTATAAATATGTAAAAATTCATGCAGAATGCAAGCATATTCCCGAAATCCATTGGTTACAAAGACTAAGAAAATCTAAAATCCAGAAAAATACTTACGTCTAACAGGTATATGTGCCCTCTGAACCTGATGAGGTATAAGCATTGGAGGCGGAGGTGGTGGAGGGGGAGGCAAACCAGGAAACCCAGCTGGCATAGGTGCCATCATTGGCTGAAACCCCATTGGTCCAGGTATTGGGGAAACAACAACAGCCTGTTGTTGTTCCAGTTGTTTCTGGACCTGCCTGTAGGTGTTTGAACCTATCACTGGCCGAGGTGGAGCAGGTGGTGGGGGAGGTGGAAGCACAGGGACTGCGATTTCTGCCTCAAACCTAAAAATAAAATTTTTTATTACATATAATGTATTCATACTTTTAAAAAACACTGATGCCAGTGTAGAGTGCTGCAGCAACACAATCTTACTCAAGCGCCCAATAGTTTGCATGGATGATACTAGATAGCATACACACATGAAAGCTCTGTCACAAATTAATAATGCTCAGCCAGGCCAAATGAGCAGCATACACTCAAAGCCACATAGAACACGTATAAACACCATTTGTCTGTAGCAGTGGGCCCTCAAATATGGTTCTTGAAGTGAAAGATGCAGTGAAATTAAAATTTAAGTGAACCTAGTCATTATCTCCATGTTACAATGCAGTTTCAACATAGTTTAGTCTTTCTTACTACTATACACTGATATATGAAAATGAAATAGATGATCATGGGCTTACACTGACATGTTATATGTATGTTTCCGCAATTTTTTTGTTACATTGAAATGATGTTTGATCGTACATTATTATTTCACAGAACATGAACATCTTTTTTCTGAAGTAAACAATGACATACAACATACAGGTATTTGCTGCACTGTGATAGGATATTTTGAACTGCTTAGGCAGGTCTATCAGCATGTACAGGTTGTCCGGATTGAAACTGACAGTTCATAAATACCTACATTTCAACACACCCAGCATTTTGTTAACAAAGGATTGCAAAAGCAAGAGTTCATTTGTGAGTTTGGTTCAGCAATTTTATAAAAATGTGCAACTTGCGATGGTGGCACTAGTGTCGCTGAAACAAAAATGGTGCCGGTACAGGAAAAAGCACACCCATGGAAGTCAATACGGGAGGTATTTAAGATGTCATGCATAAAAGGTTATGTTTGTAAGCATACAAGGTGCAGTTGTTGCACAAATTTAAGCCAGATGACAAGTCGAAAAGAAATTAATTTTGCAAATGACATGCCATTGACATTCTGCAGAATATGATGTTACCCCTCTAGACTTCTTTCTTTGTGGGTACATCAAAAACATGGTGTATTCTGGCCAAAAGGTAGATGATCTACAAGAACTGCAGGACCATATTTGGAAGGCTCTTGCTTCTGTAACCCCTCAGATGCTACAGAACACATGGAGGGAGATTGAATACAGGCTGGATATTCTCCGTACAACAAACTGAGCTCATGTGGAACTATACTTGGATATAATGAGCTGTAACTGCCTCCAATAAAACTTTGTGAGTCTGCCTTCAAAATGCATGTTTTTGTTTCTAGCTACTCCTTACCATATTACAATAACACACTTTTAAAACTGTCAGTCCCACTCCAGACATCCTGTATATCAAGGATCCTTCCATGTATGGGTTTTAGTTTGACAGTGCTTTTTATTAATGTCTGAAATGAAAGACAACCTTGTGTATAGTGATAAAATCTGCCAATAACCCCATCCCACTATTAGTGCGATTCAGTCAAGCATAGCAGGCTCAAGGGTGGGGGACTCGCATTATTACCAGGAAGCAAAAGTGGTCCCATATAGGATTTTAGTTTGAAACAGGTACCTTGATATTTAGGCATCAAAGCAGATATCAATGACACAATGACATGTGTCAAAGTAATGTTCTTCTAGAAACATACATTTCTGAACAGCACAATAAAGTGTTTTAAGTCCACTTTATGAACAGTGAGGCAAATCGGTACTGAATCTACAGTTTAAAGTGTGATCCGAACCACTATGTGCATCCACCGGGTATCGAACCTGGGACCTCTTGATTACAAGGCAATGACGTAACATTGCGCCCAGCAGCACAATAACGCGGAGACACATTTCTTCAATTTTACACAAGAAACTACTTACGGAAATGAGTTTCTAAAAGGTTTACAACATTCGTCAAGGTATTTTCTTTCATCGTGGAATATATTTGACCGGGAAATCATGTATTTTTCAAGAGAAATATCTCACCGACGCACAATTGCCATTGCTTTCATTTGCTTGCCCTACGACAACTAGATGCTGTGAACGTTTGATGACGTAAGCCCCTGTCAGTGTTTCAACCCCCTTTTCTTTTTTACTATGCTTGCCTAACGTAACCAAACCTAACCTTATCGGAAATGGTTTGTGAGGCTATCCGTCAGCTACCCATGCATAATGTTTAATTTCCACCGGTGACGAACACGATAGTAGGTATCTTTCGGTGAAGAAGGTTGAAATACTGCATAGCCACAACGTGAGTCAAGATGTGCCTGCCATATTGTGTGTTCCGGAAGCGAAGAAAGAAATAAAAAAAAAACACTCAGAATGTGAAAAATTGTGTTTGTTTTCATGTAAAAAGCATAATGGCAACTTGAACTATGTTCCCCAATACACAATTGGTAAGTACGAACCATGCGAAACACAAAATATCAGATTTTAATGTGTCTATGAAACTGTTACCTAACGAATCAAATAAATACAAACTGAATTAATCTAAAATATTCCATTATATTCACACTTTAATGTTTACCAATGTTCTTAAAAGTTTGCAAATCCATAATTTCATTAAAGTAGAGTGATTTATTATGTAACGTTTTTTGTATGTATATCTTGGTAGTGTACGCTTGAAAATGATCTGGGCAGCCAGAAGCGGGAGCAAGTACTATTGTTTAATGGATTTTTTAACCCAGGGGCGACTATACAATAAGAACTGCCAAATTATTGAGGAAAACATTTTCTATGGACATTTACAACAGATTGTTTCAAATTTCGCACAACACAAACTTCTATCACTCAAGATCACACCATTAAGAGACATTTACACCAGGACTTCTTCATTATAAAACCTCATCCAATGAGATATTTTTCAGTACTTAAGAGGAAGAGTGGCAATTTTGCACCAGTTGTGTATTTATTTCAATATCGTCCGAATGGGCAATGCTACTGAGGAAAAAAGACTGTTTGAATAGAGTATGAATGTCTCCAAATGTTGCAAGTGAAAACAAGTTGAAAAACATGACGAACAATAATTTTCAGAAACCCATGTATTCCTTATGGGGAATCAACTTCAACTTATGGCTAACCAAATGGAAGTTTCGACTTTTCCGCCTGTCAATTACGACTTCAGTCTATCCTTTTTCCGTTGATATCTTTTTCTGTACCATCGAAAGATTGGTATTCCCAAGAGAAGAAATAAAATAATACTTCCATATGAGCAATGCATTTCTCCTTGCCATCTACGGCCATCCTGGCAGTGTTGCCAAACCTGGTGTGCATAAAAGAGCTGAATTTCACCATAAATGAAGTAAAAACTTTCAAGGAGCTAGATTTACGAAACTGGATAAATGGTCTCCTATGATAATTTTAGGTGTTAAATGAGTGGGGGTGTGGGTGGGGAGGGGGTGCAGTTAATACCGTTAGCTTTAAAGTGATGGTCATTTATTCTTAGTTTTCACCATCTAGATCCGGCGGCATCATCCATCTCAATAATCCACAGATGGTTGTATGAAATCAAAAATAAAGTATTCCTGGATAACAATATTACGTTCTCTTCACGTCAGCCAAGGTGCTATAAAGAAAAGTAGCTGGGGAGGTAAGAGATAATGGGACGATGCAACAAATATAACAATATCACATGCAAAATGTATACTTATGGCAAAAGTTGTCTATGTAAGCCAGACCCAGTGATGACACCATAGTGGACCAGGATGACTTGCGCTCCAGTTCACAGTCAAACTAGTTCACGAAACATTAAGCTAAGTTGGCAAAAGTGCTCCCATCGCAGAGATGACGGCCACGTGGAAATTCTTCCCTCATGCCCTTAACATTGTTAGTTTATTCCTCACAGAAAATTTTATATAAATCAATCAATGGTGGATATCAGGGCCCAAGTTCCTTTGGTTGTATTGCAATTTCATCATGCTACAAATGCAATTTTAACATGGTTCGAATTCGATCTACTTCTGTTTAACACATACTACTGAGTATTAGCGATTACTTAAGATTGTATTCAATATATGCTTTCGTGGTTAGGTTAGGCAGGTCAGGTTTGGTTCTCTTAGCATTCAAATAAAGTCCCTAAATGCTTTTTACTAATGTTCTGATTTACTTACACAATAATTCCCACTAGTCTACGATACTTACAGTCGCTTGTTAATAAAATATACATTGTCCATTAGAAGCGCGCAAATTTTTAAATTAATTTTTTCAACACAAATAACTTTTTCAAAATCCAAACAGTGCTCATTACTTTAAGGAAGGTTCGTGTGACAATGATTTCCAAAATTCTACAATAATTAATCTTCTTGCTAGGAGAATTTGAAAAAAAATTAGTATAAAAGAATTGAAACCATTACCGTTATCAGTGTTAAAATATGTAAGAAACTATACGAGGGACATAATTAGACATCTGATTACTGACGTCATGTTAACCTGTAATTTGAAATGAACATGGGTCATGTGCAGCATTTTATAAGTTTGGTTAAGTGAAAAAGTGTCATTTTAGAAGCATATCATCATGATTCATTTGTCTACCCTTGCTTTTGAGTTTTGGGTTTCTTAAAATTGATGATTTAAATTTACAGAATTGACTTCATATTCTGCCTATGGCTCTTCAGAAAGATACATGCATGTTGTGTTGGAATACTGTGTAATCACAAATAGCTCTGAGTTTTTCAATAAATGTGCCATGATCACATAATTGCATCGATGGTTTATTTAGTGAAAATAGGGTGGGGGGAGGTTATTGGCTGTCTGCAACACAAAGTGCTGGTCTCCATGGCAGAGTGGTTAGCACAGTACACAAAGATGCCCGTGGTCCAGGGTTTGAATCACGACCTGTGCATGGGTGTTCGTTTAAACTGGCTCTTCATCAATTTCATCATATCATAACTCATCCTTGACTTTGCGAATAGCCAAAAGTGGGACAAAATCGAAGTAAAATAAACCAAATCAATCAAGCAACACCAAGTGCAAGTATTTTGGATAAAGAGGGTGCCACTCCCCGACTCCAGGTTAAAACCGAATACACTCTTCTGTTTGATTGAAATCTCAGACTTAAGGCGAAGAGGGACAATTACGCACCAGGCATGCATTTATTCCAATATCGTCGGAATGAGCAATGCTACTAAAGAGATCTCAAACAGAAATGAAGAGTATGAATTTCTCCCCATGTGGCAAGTGGAAGTGGTCTCTTAAGTTGATTATTACGCCTTATACGGTCTTTGAAAAATATGATAAATTAGTATTTACAGAATCCCATGTATTCCTTATGGAGGAGCAACTTTAAATTCAAGTTACGGCTAAACCAATGAGAGTTTTGACTTTTCCTAAGGAAAATATAATCTTCAATGGATCCTCTACCCCATCATATGTCTTTTTTTCCGCCATCGGAAGTTTGATATTCCCAAGAGAACGAATTAAGTAATTCTCCCATACGCGTAATGTTAAATTTCTGCCTGTCTCCTACAGCCACCCCGGCACAGGCTTCACCCCTCGAGGCTTGTCGCGGAGGGTAGTGGGGGAGGGGCGAGAAGAGGTCTGTCTACTGGTCACCGAACGAGAAACATATGTTCGTTTTAGAGGGAAAATATTTCTGAAGGGTCCTCCAGAGTAAACAAGCTGGCAGGGTGGGATTCACGACAGACAAGAAGGCCCTGGAAGCTCTGGAAAGTAGAGACGGTAGAAAAACAAAAGCAGACAGCAGGGAATAGATTTCAGGTAGAAAAGCAGGAAACATATTATACAGTTTCTTGTAATATGCAGTAACGTACTTGAACAAGCCTGGAAAATTACAGGCAGAATGCAGGAGAGGCATGGAGTTACTATAATAATTATGTAATTCTTCATGGATTTGTCTCAATATATATGTAACCGAACAATACAGTACATATTTACATTATATCCATATTTATTTGGTTTACCATTGTTTAACTATTGTTTTACTGTAACTTGTACTTCTGCTCATTACAACTTTTCGATTCCGCACAATATATATTAAACTTTGGGACATCTCTGCATCATTCTTTGTTATTCCTTCTTTGTATGTATTCGTACCTTGAATGTATCCACCAAAACTATGGAATTATCCTTATAATGAAGAACATGTCTGAATGTGAATTAACCACAAAAAGAGAACATTTTCTGAAGACTGCAGTTCGAAAAAAGTCAAAAGAGGGAGTAAATATGGTGAACTGTCCCGACCAAATTGGAACATTTTGTAGCTTCGCATAAATTGTTATAAAACTAAAATTACGAAGAAACTAAAATTACTAAATATAGTAGACTGCAGACTTCTGGAGTCTGCCTCTCTCCTGAGACAACCTATTCATTTATACAAGTAGAAAATCTAAATTATTGCAAAAGGATATTGCAAGGATTATATTGGGATCATACGGCTTGGAAGAACGGATTTAGCATTTGTTGAATAATCGATGGTTATTAATTTCCTCTGAACTTTTCAGAAGGCCAGGATTATATTGGGATCATACGGCTTTGATTGACATTACAATGAAGATATATGTGCACTACTACTCAAAATAATTTATGCATAAAATATAAATCAGAAACTTACTTTTCTCCAACTACATGTAACATCATTTTTGTTATTCGATAAATATTCAATTATTTATCTATTTGACACAATTTCATTGCCAGGTCACTTGTTTTTATGTAAATTATTCCAATGTTAACTACAGATAAGCTACGTAATGAATATGCGCTGTTATATCTCTATTCTTATAGTCATTTTACATAATCGTGTAATAATAACAATGTTAATTTATATATTGTAATTAGTATTAATTTAATTTTAAATAATAATTTAAACATTATTATTCCTGAGGCACTTGGTTCGGACCCCCCAACCCCCCGAAACATATTTCTAGATACGTGCCTGATAAGATATATACAGGGTGGGTCAAAAGGTTGCAATACATAGGACAACTAAATATGTTGTGATAAGAAGCAATGTATTCATATAATATCCTCTACGTGGTTACCATTGGTTTGCAATACGTTTCTTCCACTCTTGATGAACACGCATTAGAAAAGAACACTTTAAAAAATAAATAAATAGAAAAACTTAAAAACAAAATGTTATTTTCCTATGTATTGTGACTTTTGGTCCACCATGTGTGTGTGTATGTATGTATGGATGTATATATAATATTTATGCATATGTAATGGTAGTATTCTTCGCATTTGGCTGTTTTTTACTTTTCGGACGCTCTTTATAGCTCACATTTTTAGATTGCAATTTTCAAATCAGCACTGTTGGAGAAGGACAGGAAACTTATAATTCGGTAGAAAACAATAGTTTACCTGTTGACTGAAGGGCAGGTTTTGGCAACTAGTCGATCGAGACTGAGATGGCTGTTTGATATTCGATAACTGCCTTTCAAGACTAGTCGGTATGGTATCTGACTGCCACGCGGGATAGTCGGCTTCGATTAAGGTAGGAATTTTTCCAGCCTTGTCCCCACTTAAAAACGGATCCAGTTTTTACCCAGCCTGAAATCAGTCGTTACCTGGAGGAAACCGTGGGAGGTAAAGGTGGTCGCAGCGTGATGCTGATAACACCTCCAAAGTGGCCGAGATCGAGAATATGTGGGGCCCTATCCCCCACATCCACATCCTCCTCCGCACAGTGCTACATGCACGGGGAACTTTTCCTTGACTTCCAAGACGAGACCAAAGTTGAGACATGCTTCTCTAAAGACTGAAAACACTGAGACTTACTGTTCGACACTCTTGTGTCGATGGATAGTTGGTCAATCAGTATGTGTGGCATTTGAAAAATTAACCTAAACCAAAGTCGGACGAGATCTCAGAACTCGAAGGGATTGGTACAAGTTTGTTACATCTTAATATTCAAAATTCTACTGAGGAAACTCTTTAAAGTAGAGACAGGACCGAGAACAAGACAAACTTTGTAAAATCGAGACGAGACTGAGACTTACTGTTCGATAATGTCTCCCCGTTGGAGACTTTTGTAAACTGTAATGTAGGCTATGGGGTTTGAACAATACCCAAAACCATAAATACATTATTATTTGATTTATCACATAAAAATAGGAGTAAAGTTAATTCATTTCATTCCTCAAACGACCTAGTGCACCTGAAGGATTTTTCTGCGGAGGGAGGAGAGGCAGAGTTAGATTCCATGTCTTGACTTTTAGTCGTTAAGAAAATATATATTACGTATATTAATATTATTATTTTACAAATCCAAAAGTTGTAATTGAATTCATAATAGTTGACAAGTTCATATTTGAGTCCATTATTATTATAAAAGAATGAGGTCTTATTACAAAAGAAAAACATACAGAGATCACTTTCTCTGCTCTTCTTCACGGTATCCCTGATGCATGATTTTATGCACCGAAAGATACTGTAGAAAAAAAAGTAATTGAAAATACCGTCGCGTGTATTATTTCCGACTTCCGTAAATGATTTCTGCACTTTCTGGATACCGAAAACAAAAGTCTAGAAATGTCAGTACAAACTCAAAATTTAAATTTCCTGAACTTGTTCCAGATATCTCAGGGCATGTTCTCTCTCTGACCCCATCTGGTGGCTTCCTTCCTAACTCACAGCAGATTGCAAGAAAGTTGACCGAGGACTTGTTTGGGTGTCCCTCGCTCCCATCAACAGTCACAAATAATATTGGTCGCTAAGTGGACGAGGGAGGCAGCTGTGGACTTGGCATGCTCTCCCAGGGCCCCGCCTCATCCATTCCCTTGTGCGGTGTTTCCAGAAATCTCGGCGAGTCTCTGATTGCCCCCCTTCTTCACCTTAACAGATTCGGGACACTGTGGTGTGGGGACATCCTGGTACTACTTCGATCTCGTGAAAACGCCTATAACTCATTCATTTCGTCCTTTTTAACATTCCTACTTACGTATTCTGCATTGCAGAACATTCTTTAGGGTGGAATTATGCTTTTTTTTCACGAAAATAATAGCGGATAGGCCCAAAAACCATTCACAGAAAGCCCCAAAAATCATTCACGCATAGCCCCAAACACCATTCATGGTAAGGTTAGGTAAACAGTTGAAAATTAATTTTTCTAGAAAAAAAAACATGAATTCGCACTAAAAAGGATTACACGATGAAAGAAAATACATTGACGAACTTCGATAATGCTATAGAAACTGATTTCCGTAAGTAGTTCCTTCTGTAAAAATGAAGAAATCTGTTTTCACTAGATCGACGTGTTACCCAAATATTCGATAACGATAGATACCATGTGCATACAATAATAATCATTTTGGGAGGAAGCCTAACCTGCCCACCACTGTACATAATAAAAACCGTGTAAGAAAATTACTTTTTTAGACGGAGATTCAATCTAGTTACATAATCTCTTTCCTTGAGACTTAATATTGTGTGGCAAAATGAAAAATTTCGTGTAATTCGAGGATAGACGGACATCAGGTAGAACAGAAAAATGTGTGAAAATCATAAGTGTTATCTCAAGTGTTGAGATATTTACTCAATTGTGGAGCTTTGTCCGTCAATTAGTATTTCATGACCAACTGTTATGCCAAAAGGAATTGGCTGAAAATTCCATTCGAGTGTTTGTGAAAAACATCACAATGTTTACGTACGTAAACATTCCCTGGAGTGGTACTTACCGATTCATTTCGGCTTCCATGAGTTTCCGTTTCTCATCGTTAATGCCTGCCATAATTGTTCACTATTTGTTTAAGTGAGAAAATTAGAAAACTTTGCTCTCCTTCCGCTTGAATAGTATAAAACACGAAATTGTCGAACTCCACCTAGTAGGTATGCCACTTTTGCGCTTGTCTGCTACTACGCATACACAGATTATACTGCTTCTTCTTCTTTTTTTCTATTCTTGGCTCACACCGCGTATTTTTGCTATTTCTAGCCATACTATTATATATGTTCCAAACTGTTGATGAATATCTTGTTGAGTGCTGTTGTCCATTCTGTTATTATGATGTGACGAGGTCTTTTGGATTTAAATTGTCGTGAGGGTCATGGATGTTTACGTTTTCGAGCGAAACTATAAACTGCCTTTAATGAAAATTGTCAGTCTCACACAGAGGCTAAGTAGGGGCATAGAATGCTACAATGTACAAATGTGCCACATGGCCACTACACACCTAGATTTGAACTCTGAATTCATGCGAGGAGGCGTTTTTAGTTCAACTCAGCTCCACCAACACTTTTGGTCAAATACCCGTTGAACAAACAATTGAAGAAACTGTGAATGAAGGTACCCAGACCAGCAACAGATTGTTTCAGTTGAGGGGCGGCGCCAGAAATTTTCGACCGGGTGGGCAGAAGCTCCTTATTGATAAATTTGAGTGGGCAGTATAAATGTAACACCATATATAGTATATATGTGTATGTAAGACGTATGTATCCCCCCTCTCTCTTACACTCCCGATTTTCCTCTTACTTCTTTTCCCTTCCCTTTCTTGTTTTCCTCTTTATTCTTTTCTAATCTATTGTCGCATCTTGTTCCATTTCCTTTCGCTTTGTCTCTGAAGAACACAATTATTTCAAGGAAGTGTTTACCCATACGCAGCCATACCCTAGCCATACATTCTAATCACATTCTTTCATGCGTGTTTTAATACAGTAAGGGCCGGTTTTTCAATGTCCAGTTAAGGTTCATGTTAGCACGTAACTGGAAGTTAGTGAAAATTTCGGTTTTTCAATGTACAGTTAGCTCGTAACTGGAACTCTGGTGGCGATTATCTTTACTGGTACTTCTTCTTGCAGTTACCAGCCTAACTGGAAGTTGCGAAGCAACATGGATGCCGCGTGCAGCTATCGAAGTTCCACACTCGCAACTTCAATGTCAGATTAAACAAGATATGATTCATAAAACTTTCAAATTGGTACAGAAAAAGACTTGTTTTGTTTGGCAGAGCTTACCAACGTCCATGCAAATATGGAAATTAAGCAGCGTAGTTGCTAGAATTCGCGGGCAAGGTTGTGTTAGAGAATTTGTGGCCAGGATATCTGGTCTACTAGGCGTGATAACCTCAAATCGGTAATTTGGTGTAGTTGTTAGCGGCACCAGCTTTCGGAGCGGGTTGTGTTTTGTAATACGAGTTCGAGTCCTGGTCACGGGTATTTTTTTTCTTGTCAATTATTTATTACGTGTGTTGCATTCAATTCACGCTTTATTGCTGAATGATCTTCTCGGATAAATATTACAGTAAATTTTAAAATTATTTTTACTCGTACTTTCATATGTTTAGAAAGCATGCTTACTATTAACATGTTGTTTTTTCGCTCAACAACATGCATGCAGTCAAATGTACAATATTTACATATTAATAATAATAATAGTGTTTATGTCAACAAACAGTTATTATTAATGTCTCGACTTTCGAGTTCTTCACGTTTCTTCTACAAGAAAGTATCTGGGCTTGCGCCTCATAACATCATTTCCCCCACGTGGAATTGGCCTTTATTAGAAGAAAACCAAATTTGTAGTGTTGTCTTTCGTTAATTTATTTCGTAAGCATACAAAATGGATGCGCTGCCATTGTTCATATCGTTTCACAATGCAATAATGTGCTTTCGAGCGCGCCGTGCTTGTAGTTCTACATTTAAACGCCAGGCTGTGTGCCAGGCGACGCGGTTTGAAACTATACTAACAGATGGCGCGCAGGTCGATTTCCTGTAATTTCCGTGCTTCAGAATTGCCAACACACTGTTTCGGAGAACGAACCATGGTTTAATTAACTGGTAGTTACTTTCACATTGAAAAACCCGGTGCTGGTTAAGACTGGCTGTTATCTCCAACTGGCAGTTAGTTAACAGAAAGATTAACAGGACATTGAAAAACTGGCCCTAAACTAAATGTGAATTAGGTTTAAGCTTGTGTTGCAAGTACTCACTTTTCTTAGCTTACAAGATTTGTACAACTGAGAAATCTATCTGAATGTTTGTAGTTTCGGAGATTGGGTGCCAACATTTGAGGGGCAAGGACAATATATAAATATACAAAATTATACTTTTTCTTGGTAGAAAAGACTTAGCATAAAGAGGCCATAGTGCGGGGGCAAAAAGTGGCAAGGGCAACTGCATACCCCACTTCCCGGTCCTCCCAATCGCTCCACTGAATATTTGGATTAAAATTAACGTCTTATTAGGAATGATTTAAAACACACACGGAAAACAAATTATTCTTTGTTCATTTTCCATGAAGTATTCCTAGTCTAATGAAAGGCTATTTTGACAAAATATCACACATACGTAATAAACAAGTAAGATTGAAAAATCTGTTCAGAATTGAAGAGATTATTAGCAAAGTTGCTATTCGTTTTCTGAACTGTCCTGCTACTAATGCGGGAGAACATATTTTTTGAGGTAACAAAATTATTTAGGACACAAGGAATTCATCGAAGTTGATCACCGTGCCAGTAATAATTCATCTATTTTTCATAGATAACGGGTTAAATGGCGTGACCATTTCGAACACACTAGAATGTCAACCTCTATCCTGTGCAGCATACCCTGGAAAATTTATTCTTTCAGGGCAACGAGTCCCTGGCGCTTGAAATCATTGTCTAACTAATAATTTATGAGGATTTGTATCTTGAGTGTCAGCATGTGTTTGCTTTCGCCTCTTCGTCACTTTCATCTAATCACCATTGAACCTTATCGTCGTATTTCCTCGCTCGCGGCTCTTACCGCGCTCATCCCGACGGTTTCTGTGATCTACGGTAACTGTCTTATTTTCATCCCAAAGGCGACGTTTTATTCCCAGTCATAATACTCGTATGTTGACCCTGCAGGTTTTCATTCCTCTACCACCGGGTTGATTACCTCTATCAGGCGGCAGAACCCAGTAGCGACGGAGGAATGTTAGTGCTAGGCCAGCGGTATGCTAGGTATTGCTTGCACGATTGGGTCAGTACTGTGTGAAGAGGCGATGTTCTGACGTTTGCTCAGTTTCCCTCATCAATATATACCGGGTGATCCAAAAGTCCCGGAACGATCACATGTCGTGAAAAATACAAATCGAATGCGAATACGAAAAAATACGTGTTTAATAAGTGAAAGAAAGCTATTCAATGATTTCACATTTGATTCCCCACCCCCGCCCCCTGGGGGTGGGGTGGGGGGCAACTGTGAAATTTTAAATAGAACCCCCATTTTGTATTGTAGAATCGGAAAGAGGACTTCATTCCGAATCCAACGAGCTATCAACCATTCTCCTAGCTTAATTAGGAACGGAGATATGGATTCCGAATCTGCATTCGCTTTCACCAGCGGCGTGCATTCAGGATACGCAAGGTACGCACTGCGTACCCACAACACAGTAAGAAAAAATAAACATTTTTTCGTCTTCCCCGAACATGAAAATTCAACAATTATCGCTCCGAAAGCAGTTCTACTGCAAGAAATTCCGATTTCCGCACGAACACGCTGCTGCCTTCCTGAAGGCAGTCCCGAATGATCGCGATTGTGACCGACACCCACCCGATCCGCGTTCCTGCCGATTTCCGCAGAAAGACGCTGTTTCTTCTGCTTGGTACCCTAGAAATTCGGAAGGTAACCCCATTGGCTCATATCAGCCCGACCACGTGTTTGGGTCTGCCCGCGCTTACCCTCTCTCCTACTTCTTTCCAGGTTCTAAGCATCGAGGGTACCCAAGATTTTGACAGCGTATGCAGTGTTGACAGTAGTCAACATATTTTTTTCTGGAATGCTTAGCTTACTAGCATTTAGCAGCCACGCGTAGATAGATCACTGTTGGGCTGCAATAAAAATACATTATAAAAAGTGATACAGGAATCAGAGAGGAGGGCAAGAATATGTAGTGGTGGAAGATCATATTTAATATACGCGTAAACTATCACATATAAAATATTTATGTGAGGTTAAAGTTACACTAGCAAGTTTTTTTTTTCGTATATGTCACTGTGTCGAGGGGAAAATATGTGAACAATTTGCAAGTTTCGCACAATTCTCAGAGTATGAGAGTATCTGTTTATCTCCTTTCGGGATCAACATTTCCTTTGAGTTCCATAGCATGGGTGTTGATTGTTGACCCAACGATATGAATGAATGATAAAAGAAAAACATAATAAAACACAATGCTTACAATGGGATTAGAATGAGCCCCCCCCCCTCCCGCCAGACATTGCAAAGTGATGTGCGGTAGTTTAGCTTTTGAAGTGTTCTGGGATGTATGCTGACGTATTTTCTACTTGTCCTTAATTATCTCCCTTCTACAAAATACTTTGTCGACTGGCAACTCCGATTCATTCGTCCACAAGAACGCGTGGTTTTCGGGCATAGCGGGACCGGACACAACGTACCGTGGGAGGTTGACTTTTGCTTTCTTCTTTCGTGTGAAATTTGCAGCGAGTGTTTCGTTCATATTATTTACATTACAGGATCTCTATTGTTTGTCGGTGCTGTGAAGTGATAAAATAGGGGGACCGGGAGTTATTGATGACATACTGGAGAAGGGATTTTCGGAATTTACGAAAAAAGTGTAAACAATCCGAAATGGAAGGTCTGTTCCTGATTTGGAAAAATTGTTTCAGGCAGGAGTTGTGAAGGATGGTAAGCAGTATATTAGTCATTTTGATTTTTGAGAAGAAGAAAAAATATCTCTACAGAGTGATTGACTGAGTAGAAAAACAGTGAAACTTTATTGTTGGCCTTATTCGTTGGTTTCCTCTGCGAAAGATGTTGTGAAATAGTACAGGATACTGAGATTTATCAAATTTATTACATGAAATTTGAAAGGACGGAAAATGATTGAGTCATTTCCTTCCCGTTCAATGTTCATCGCACTGCATGAAGGAAATAATCAAAGTTGAATTGTTGGACTCTACGTAGCTACTATCAGAATATATTTGCGAATATAAAATATCATACATATATTTTACCTCGTTACATTTGGATATTGATACAAGGATGAGAAATTTCCCATTATAAAATTGTAGAAAAAATTATTTTCTGAATAACATTATGGCCAGGGAGGGGGGGTTCTGGCCCCCATAATTCATTTCGGTTGGCCACTTGTTGCGTACCCTAGTTTAAATGTCACCGCACGCCACTGGCTTTCACTCTAGCTCAATTAGGGCCAGAGCGTCCCTTTGAAAATTGTTTGGGTTTTATGAAATTTCCACGTGTTTTTTTGGGGGGCGGGTAGCGAAAATTTAAAATGCCTTTTTTTGCGGCTCGCGAAGCCAGTTTGCAAAATACATAATGTTATGTATTTGTATTAAAATACGTTCTATTTTTACTGAAGCAATGGAAGCTCTGTGAAGAAAGACACTATCACAGGTAGAATTGATTCGATCAAAGAATGACATCGATATTCGGCAGCATATACACGTGTGAAAGTGTTTTTTCTTCAATGAAGTTCATCAAGAACCGCTACAGAAGTCGACTGGCAGATGCTTCACTGCTTCACCTTCTGAGACTTTCAAATACAGAAATTCAAGTGGACATTCCAACTTGAATAAAAGAAGCAGATGGGCCTCAATTTTCACATTGAACACTTACTATGAAGGATTCTTATTTGTATGGTGTGTATTTCATTTCTCTCAATTCATCCATAAGTATTGGGTTTTTGTGAAATAAATTCTAATTATACACTTTTGATTTGTGATTCCATTGTTTTTATTGCCGCATTTTGGAAATTTTGATCATGTGAAAGTACTACATTTTCAGTTCAGTACTTACATTTTTTGTAATTTTTAATTCCTCCACCCCACCCCCCAAAAATGCGGCCCGCCAATCAACTGCTGGATATAATTTTGGCCCTCTGTCCTTTTGAAGTTCGAAACCACTGATCTATAGAAAGGAAATACGTATCTTTTTTCGTAATTTCTATCAACAGTGTCAGATTAAATTCGCCAGGTGTTCTCAATTTTTACCAAGTGCCTTAAAGAAATATATAAAGTACAGAGTGAACATAAATGATTATTCTGAGTATAATACAACTCTTTAATGCAGTAGCGAAGCGTGGTCTTAAGAGGAAGGAAAGCAATGCAGTACTCCGAAAAATGGGGGGTGGGGGGTATATAAATTATACAGTCCATTGCCCCAGTTTTTCTAGGAAAGAAAGGACATTTTAAATAATAATAATATATCCATGAACTCCTCTCTCAACGGCCATACTGCTAAGTTCAAAATTCTTGTCACGTTATTGATAATAAAATACTTGCTATTACTTACAGCTTCCAGTACGAAATTTGAAATATTCATGTTTGTTTCACAAAAGAGAACACTCACTTCAACCACTCCTCGTTCTTCCCACATAAATGGAAAATATTCCGAAAAGCTCAGAAGCTAACAGAAAAGTGATGTCAACCTCGTTGTAAAAATTAATGTTCACGGGGGAGTAATAGAACTGACTTGAAGCTTAAAATTAATTAAGCTTTCGAATAATAGGCCATTACAATAGGAAGAACATGCGCTGTTTCTTCTTTTTAATAATGTATTATATAAATAAAAATAATATTTCGAGTTGGATAGCATTTATGACTTAACGTTTTTGCTATTTGCAGGTCTCAGAAGAGAGTTTCATTGCTTTTTTTTTTACATACGTTTTATCGGAAAAAACATCAGTTCATTGTTTGTATGAAAACTTACGATAAATATAGTGTAAATTATTTGGTAGTTGTCAACACTGGCGTGCGTTGTAATTTGAGACAAGAGAAGTGTGAAGCGGACAACAGCCAGCTGTTCTGCAGATTCCAGCGCTCCCCAGTGCCGGAACACCATGTTTGTCTTAATCCCTGAACGTCGACATTATTGACACGTTTTACAAATCTTGAAACTCAAAGTAATGCTTTAAAGTTTATCTACATGGAATTTGGAACAGTTATATTAATTTATTTCAATAATTCTGTGTTTATAATAAAGCAAATATACATCTTCGAGATCAGTGGCGCAGGAACGGGGGGGTACAGGGGTACATTGTACCCCCGCAAATTTTTGAAGGGGGGTACTGTACCCCCTAAATCCGTAAATCGAGTTGTACCCCCTGTACCCCCCTTTGGTAATTTGACAGCAGACGGAAGGTGCTACTGTTAAAATTACCTATTATCAATTCGCCCAATAAAAAATGTATTATTGTTTATAAATTTTAAGCATTATAGTCCTTACCACAGAAATTCAAAACATTTAATTGTAAACTTATTATACTACATTGTGCTTGCTACTAGTTAGTTCATTGACCTAAGTTCTTGGAAACCTCTTCAACGAGATGAAAATTGTTTAAAATGTGTGTGGAACGATGGAATCAGATTGACTCTCAGACAATTACGCTGCAGACGATTGCTGCTTTGCGTAAGGGAAGGGGGGGGTACACATTTCTAAAGCAGTGGTCGCGTCGATTCGAAGATAAGATACAAATCTTCGTCAGAAGAGTATATGACTGACTCCATTTTCTTTTGAATATTTATAATGGAATTTTCCGAAACTGAACACTTACACGAACGAGACGAGACACGACAGACCAACTGGGGGGGGGGGGGGGAACTGTACTTAAACCTATATATTAAGATATATTTTTTTTAAAAAAATAGAGTGACGATTAGCCTATCTGAGAATGAGGTAAATTTGGAATAAGTTTTCATAACTTCAGAGTGGAAACCGAAAGAAAAATAAGCACAAACAAGAACGAGAAGGACCTCACCACACAGGATACAAGATGAGGCTGTGACAATTCTCGACTCATCGCATCGCGATACCATTCCTAGGTGAAATGAAATCTTTCCTAGACATTTAAACAGAGTGCAATTTGCGATTTTATCAGAGGGGGGACTATTTTTTACCTATGTATTAGGTATACTTATAATTGGACATAAATTGCTTAACATCTAATTGTGATATCGAATGCAACACAAACACAACACCATTTTATGTTAAACTCTAAAGTCAAATTGTAAGAAAATTACATTAGTCAGATGAATGCACGAGATAAATGAGACTCACTGCAGGTTCTATTGGTAGATTTTGGATTGGATTTACAAGGTCTCTGGGAGTAAGATGGGAATATTTGATTGATTGATTTGGTTTATTTTACTTCGCATTTCTGCCACTTTTGGCTAATCGCGAAGATGAGGATGAGTGATGATGATATGATGAAATTGATGGACACTCAAAAATAACACCCATGGGCAGGCCAGGATTCGAACCTGGGACCTCAGGCGTCATAGCGCGGTATGCTAACCCCTCCGCCACGGAGTACGGCGAGGTGGGAATGTGTTTTGGATTTTCTTTGTAGATGCGAAAATCTTTAACTGTGACGCGCAGCATGCTTCTGCTTACATTAAAGTTTACATTTTCACATAAACGAGAAATTGACATGTCATCCTAAAACACACGCATGTATCTGCATTTAATACCACTACATACGAAAATAAACCTTGGCCGGCTCTTCACATTGTCCACCAAAAATTGAAAAGAAAGAATAAACTTTTGAGGGTATGGCTTTCCTTGCTACTTCTGAGAGCTGAAGGATTTCGGTTTTGTAAATGAACCGAATGATATTACTTTTAGTACTTGAAGAGCGTCATTAGGACAGCTAATTATATTACAAATAAATGATTTGTCATATTTTTCACAAATATTTCAAAGTTAGACTTCTTACGAGTTGATTGGGAACCATCTGAACTCATTTTTTTCTTTTTTAATACCAAAAATAAATACATGGCTTCTAAAAGGCATTGGATATGGTACACACCTGCCATAAATTGTTTAAAGATATTTTTATGCGTAGCTATGGGACTTTTAAAATGAGAAAGAACGGAACTGAAGTGGAACTGTATATAATGTAGTTTCTATATCCAGTGGGCGGGAGATGATTATTCCTGGTTGGGGTGGCTCAAGATCCCCCTCACTCCTGATTTTCTGTTCCGTGAAATCGAAATAAGCCCAGAATGAGGTCCAGAGCTTAGCCTTATATGTTTCAGAATTGTTATCTGATTTTAAAATCTGTTTTTTTTTTTTAAACTTAAATTCTAACAAAAACAATGAAAAATATTTATGCATATTTTGCATTAAATAACACGACATTTGTGTGTGCTATTCTAAAAGAGAATATTTCTCATGGCTTCACATTATACCTAGGTATCAAGGACGTTTTTGTGGGGGTCCAGGGGGTACTTACCAAGTAGTAAAAGTAATTTATCAAAATATAATTGTTTAGCATTTGTTATACTCAATTTTCATCAATGCCAATACCATGCTTGAACAGCGTAACAATTAAAAGTTAGGGTGCGGCAGAAATATCTCCCGGATTTCATTTGTGATTAACAAAGCAACGATAGATGTTATGCAAAACTTTATTGCACAGTTGGAAAGAACAAGGTTTACCATTTTATTGCACATTTGCAAAGAACAAAATGTTCCAATTATTTTTTACAAAATTGCCACAAGTCACCATTTTGGGTGACATAGTTGACTTTGTTTTAAAATGATATCGTCCAAATGCCGATCTGCACGGTGTACGCATTTCTGAAGTCTCGCCCTGAAGTTCTGCATTACCCTCCTAGTCATGTCTGGTCGGTATTGCCGCTCTTTCCTGTCTGATACCATATTTCAGATCATTGGCGGTCCTCGGCCTTCCTTGGTAAACTTTAGCCTGCAGGTACTCCCACAGAAAGAAGTCGCAGGGTGCGAGCTCGGGGGAACGACTTGGCCATGGAAGGTGACTTAAAAGTGAGATCAGACGCCCTGGAAACATTTCACGTATCACGTTCATCGATACGCGTGCTGTGGCACCATCCTGTTGGAACCACACAGCCAATTTGCCACGTTCGTTCGATTGCGGCTGCAGGAAGTTGCGTAACATCCATACATAACGGACAGACGTTACATTAACTGCGTGCCGTCTTCCTCAAAAGTAGGGGCGTTCATGGAGTTGTCTCGGTACATATGGGAAACAAAATGGTAATCCTTGTTCTTTCCAACTGTGAAATAAAATTTTGCATAACATCTATCGTTGCTTTGTTATTCACGAATGAAATCCGGGAGTTATTTCTGCTGCACCCTGTATACTCGATGGTTTTATCCGCTGAACTTATTGGAAGGCAAGGAATTTGGCTTATACGTGTTTGAAGGATTCCAAAGATTTATGCACACTACTAATGATAATATCCATAAAATATTAATCAGGAACTTTACTTTTCGTTAATTGGATCTAACTCCTTTTTTGTTATTCAATAAATATTCAATTCTTTTTCTATCCGACATTAAATTCCTAGCCAGGGCAGTTGTTTTTGTGCAAATCTTGGCTATGTTAACTACACGTAAGCTAGATAATGAATACTTGCTGTTATATTTCTATTCTTTTACTATCTTTTACCTATTCATGTAATAATAACAATACAATATTAATTAATGTACATATTTAATTAATTAAATATAATTATCCTAATTATTATTATTGCGACACTTGATTGGACATATATATATATATATATATATATATATATGGGAGGCTGAATTTTGTACCCCCCCAAATGAAAAACGTTCCTGCGCCACTGTTCGAGATCATGTTAACACTTATATGTTTTCTGATAGTAGTGTCTGCTTTCTGCTTGGCTCGGGTGTTTTCGAGAAGCCGAAAAGCTCCGAAAAGCAGAGCTTTTATTAGTGGTTTGGGGACCGTACCTTCACCAGCATCTACCCTTCGCCATATGATACTTGAGAAGCATTGGTTTCCCGCACAGTGGCTGCAAGCAGAGAGGTTGCTGCTTGCCAACGGGCTGCGGAGAGAATTTGCGGCCGTAAAATTTCGCGAAATCGAGTGCGATAGAAAATAAATAATGCACTCAACGTTAAGTACATTAAATAATATTTTAATTGTGCAAGGAGTGCTTGCATTGCTTGTACTATATCTTCGCCACTGCTTTAATGGCACTTTTAATGAAACACATAATTAGGCACTGAATGTTATTCGTAATACAGGAAAAAGAGAAAAACGTGAGCATACCTTGTAGCACGCAAAATATACAAGCAATATTCAATCTCACACCAAACTTTCTGCATTTTAAGAAGAAATAGAGAACATACGAAGAAAGAAACAGGACGAAATAAACAGAAAGGGAGATAGGAAAATATAGAAAGATGCAGTAAAAAAAGGAGATAAAAGAAAAGTGAGAGAGGATGATAGGGAGAAAGAGTGAGCCTCTCCGATGGCACAGTGGTAGCTTTGTAATCAAGGGAGCACAAGTTCTATACCCGGTGGAGGCACATAGTGGTTCGGATCCCACTTTAAACTGTAGGCCCAGGCCCGATTAGCCTTACTGTGCATAAAATGGACTTAAAACACTAACAACTTAATCAATCAAATCGAAGATAAGAAGAAAGAGAAACAGGACGAGAGAACAGGGCCGTGCGAGTGGCAGGCTAGGAAGGCTGTCGGAGGAATTTACGCTTCGCAGAAGTAAGGGCTGGTGGAAAACATACAAAGCCTTACGCGACCCTTGTTTCCACTGAAGATTTTCAAGTGATGTAGTGACCCCTGATACTTTCTTTGAGAGGTGGGGGGGGGGGAGGTGGTCACCACGTGAAAAATGCCACTATTGAAATCGGTACACGACGTTCCCTGTTCGAGCACATCACGAAAACATATCTATAATAAATCCTTTTCGATTTGTGAGGTTGAAACTATACTTGTAGGTTTACACAATTCTTGTAACACACTGTTGGAATTTTGTTTCCCAATGTAGTAGGAATCGTACGATTTTAAATATGTTCTTCAGACGCTAAGACCTAATTCAAATATTCTTAAATATAGTAAAGCTTTAAAAGTCAGAAATCCAAACTATGATCTTTAATTATTGAAGATTAGGCACACACAGGAGATGTACTATAGCAGTAGAAATTTTGAGCGTGTGTGTGTGCCTAATCTTCAATAATTAACATCTCCACGCTGGGAGGAACCAGGCAACGTCACTTTTATCCTCTGCCTTAGAACGGGGCACGTGACCACAAACGATCATCTGGCAAGGATTCATCAAACTCCCTTTCCCAATTGTAACTGCGGAGAACATAAACAAACCCCCACCCACTTATTTTTTCAGTGCCCGCTATGGAATACACAACGCCAGGCACTCTTTCACAGATTCCGTCGAAAAAAGGTTCCTTTTCCAGGAAAGAGGGCAGCAGAAGTGAAAATGAAGGGGTCGCGGCAGGGTGCAAAATCATTTTAGACTGGTGGGGGAGGGGAGAAATACATTAATTTACAAACCCCCTCCCCTTCCCCCATATACGATATACATATTTATAATATTATTAAAAGTACAAGTGCATTACTAAATTAGAAATATATTACTATTATTACTATTAATTACACAAAAAATTGTCACTTTTATATATATCAGATATTTTAAAGTAGCAAACTACTTCCTTTACTAACTGGTTAAAGATGTTAATAAATTATGAAATTATTGAATGTCTTTTTTGCATTCTTGTTTTATTGTGCGTATTGATGTAGATTTGTTAATGATCTCTTGAGAGAGAAAAAGCATTGAACACTCACAGGTGGGCTGCGATTTTGAATCAGTTTCGCTCAAATTTCAGAATTCAAAATGTTTGAAAATTCTAGCTCAATCATTCCAGGATTGTCTCCCTGTTGTATTTTTGTGAAACTGCGAATAAATTTTTGAAAATGTGTTACAAACTTGGTTTCTGAACTTTAATTAATCCAAGATGCCAGAAGTATCGGGGGGGGGGGTTTGAACCATAAACCCCCCCTCTAAATACGGCCATGGATATCACCCCCACCATTGAAGTGTTATAGTGCAAGTGAAGTGAAGTGAAACACTGTGCTGGTAATAATAGAGCGCGCATACTCAAGACATCAATGTTTTTAGACCTTTCCCCAGGACTGCTACCATAAAAGCGGTGAGGGGCAAGAAGAAGAACAGATCTCGTTGCGGCAACACTGGCAGAGACGATTCCACGCAGGTAAAACAGCGATGGCGAAAAATCAAGCGAGGCCAGGCCGGCTCGGTAGCTCAGTGGTATCGGCCTCCTTGGTGGAGTGGTTAGCTCAGCGCGCTATATATTTACAAAGTAACTGAATATGTACTAAAACACCGTAAATTAGATAAGAATTCGACCGTCCATCAGCACAACACACGTCAAAAAGAGAACTTCCACATGCAAGCACACAGACTTGTTCTCTCAGACAAATCACCTCATGTTGCAGGAATAAAATACCATAACAACTTCCCACAAACATCAAACAAATTACAGAAACTCACAAGAAACTGAAAGCAATTAAACAGTATTTAACAGATATACCTCTATATAATCTCAATGAATTTCAATAGTTAAACTGGATTAGTAAATTGAAGCATTTAAATTCTTTTGATATTGTATGTCTTTGGATTTTCTCTTTTACAAGTTTAGTATGTGACACTTATAACTGTTTATGTTTAACCCATTTGATTTTTTGTATTTTTGTTTGCATTTTGTTCTTTTCATTGTAATCCTACTCCATTTGTAATATTTAGAATTGTATGGCGTTCTCCACACCCATGCATGGCCGTATTTAGAGGGGGGTTTCTAGGGTTCAAACCCCCCCCGAAACTTCTGACATGTTGGATTAATGGAAGTTCAGAAACCAAAATCTGTAACAAATTTTCATTTTTTTTTTTTCGAAGCATCACAAATATACATGGAGACAATGTTGAAACGATCGAGCTAGAATTTTCATACATTTGGAATTCTGAAACTTGAGTGAAACAGGATTTATTCTCGGAATCGTAGCCCACCCGCGATCCCTCCATTATCACTTCTGCTGTCATCTTTCGAGTGTTGCTCCCGCGTCACAAGGAATATAGACTGAAGATTCCCTTATGATTGTCCCAAAATTCCCTTTCCAGCTTTTAAATTCCCTGTCCGATAAAGTCGAAAATCCCGCTTGATAGGAGTTCAAACCTAGGATCTCCAGTTTTGTAGCGCATTTAGTTCGCGATTGAGGTTACAATCCATGCACCAGGCTAAGTTTTTAAAAAGAATAACTGGTTCCACACTTTTCAAAATTCCAAAAATTTAATTTTAAAGTCAAACAACAAAAGCTTTATGACTAAAATTTCATCTAATTTTTAAAGCTTTTCTCTTGAAGGTATCTAAAGTTTAATGATGAAGTATAATAATTGTGCATTTCAGTACACACTGTATGAAACTTCTACGGAAATAAAGAATTTATTATTATTATTATTAATAATTCACATTATGAAGATAATGTTTCTCTTGGTACTTTAATATGATACCTGAGCGTATAGCTTGTAACTGTATGTGTACGTACCTCAAGCATTCCATTACTTTCTTATTTGGTAATCAAAATGCAATATTGATTCGTCATTCGTGCACACGAGCTTTAACATTTACATTGATGGCTTACGACAATTTAACAGTACAACAATGCTCACGTGATAATCGTTTCCGTAGCTTATCTTACAAATTGTCTAAGAAAAAATGTCAAAAGATCCTATGCCTGAATTGAAAATGACAGATTTATCGGACTTTCACAATTCCAAAGCCAAGATTTAATGAAGAAGAAAACCGAAGTAAGTATGGTTTATATTATAATTAAATAATAATAATAATACATTTCTTTATTAAGCGGGCGAGGTTCAGCCTATATGCTGCTCTATCACCTAACCCTTGTCAATGTAATGTTACATAAAAGTGATAAATTGCATATGGAGCAGTAAGCTACATGTGAAATGATTCCCCGAAAGGACATTCTCACGAAATGGAACGCGTTTTTTCTTTTGTCTCTTACTGCTTCAGCGAAGCGACGAGAGTACCAATTAGTGAAATGACGCTCTGTATTTCAATTAATTAGAGTTAATACTTTTTTTAAAGTTTTATTCTTTTCTTTATCTGAAGAAGGCCCTCATGCAGAGTCTCGAAACGTAAATAAAAACTACCTTAGTCAGTATATTTAGTGTTTTTTAGTGTATTTACATAAACACCAAGTATTATGAAATACATTGGACACGAGTGTTCTGGAATGTTTTCCCACTTTTAAAATGTAAGCAGACGGAAATTGAGTCAGCTCGCCCAACTGGGATTTTTAAAAAAAGCAATGTATACGTGTCCTCAATACTTTGTCTTAATAATGCTTATTGAAAGAACCAATTTGTTCAAGTGAAATTTTTTTCCATACTGTTATTTTGCGTACGATCAAGGATTATATTTATTCTTCAGAATGTCAACACTGCTCAGCTCAGTATCAAACTTAAAAAGCATTCCGCAACATTTTGATTGATTTGATTTGATTTGGATGCCCCGCCCACTTTAGACCGTTAGGTTAATCAGAAAAATATAAAATACGAAGGTATGAAAGAAAGATGAGTGACTATAAATAGAGAACACGAATTTGTGTAAAACTCTTGTGCAGGAGGATACCTCTGTCAGAACAATCGAATCCACAATACAGAACAAATAATAATGATTAGCAAAGAGAAAGTTAAAAGAGAACAACAAGGCACAAAAGATGAAGACAACATAAGTCATTCCATGCCAAATCAACACAGATATGTGCAATTTTTAACCTGACCATCTCCGATTTTCATGAAATTTGGGGAGTTGAAATTATGCATAGAACTTAGTAACTATGAAAATTTTTAGTTTCGTGCGTCTTATAATTGTTAAATTATTCAAGGTCAAAGTTTGCAGAAAGCCTTTTTTGAGCCCGCTTAGCTATACTAAATGTGCTGTAACTCCGCCCCTATTTCGCCTAGGAAGCTCAAATAAAGCTTATTGTACAGGGAATTGAATAAGCTTTGCAGTGATATATAACAAGCCTACCTTTGGATAAAAATATAATTTTGTCACGTGACCTTGACTTTTGACCTTGAATATCTCAAAACATGTCATCACCAAAAATCGTGAAAAAAATATATTTGGTCCCTCATACCATACTCTAAAATATACCAAAAAATCATTCTGGGACTGCAATGGGATCAGAAGATACAAAATAATATGTGTAAGTATGTGACTGATAAAAGCCCCATTACATGAACTATGAAGAGTCAAATGTTCCTTAACACCCCCTACAAAATGTGAAGGAGTTATCCTGGGTATATATAATTGGTCATAAAAGAAATAGGTTAGGCACAGGGAAATCCCTAGCCATGTGTGTCAAGCGCAGATCCGGCATATTGTTGACCGCCATATTGAATTCAACGCAAACATTTCAAAGGAAAGGGGGTTATGTGATATATCAAATCAGGCTAGAATTTCACGAGAAATGAAGTGACGAAGGATTTTCCAACATATATTTAACCAGCAAAAATTTATTACTGCATGCTTGTAACCATTTTCTCCTTTTCGAGGTGTTAAAAACAAAGCATTGGAATGCTCCTAACGTGTTAGGAACTCATCGAGATCACGCTGACATCTTGGGAGAGAAAGAAGTATACGCACTATTGCATATGATTTTAATCAGCTACATTCACCAAATAGTTGAATAGTGAAGAATATTGGGAAAAGTATCTCAAACAATTTACGTGACACTTCCTTTGGAATGAGAAATTCTTCAGTGACGATGCAAATTTTTGTGTTCACGGTGAAGTTAATAAAAATAATATGCAATACCTGTGATTTGCTCAGTCGAATGGTTGTTGCTGGTAAGCTAATTATGTGGTATAATGTATAACGAACGGAAATGGTTGGTCCATATTCAACAACGGAGCCTTGAATGGTGTGGGCTTCTTGGATTTGTTAAGTGAACAGGTTTTTTCACCCTTGCTTACGGGATATGGCACTTTTCGAGAGTTTTGAAACAGGACAGAGTGTGACCACACTATGTAGACATTTTCGCAATTTCTTCATGGTAAATGTCTAGGTAGATTGATGGGCAGATGGGGATCTATTAAAAGGCCTGCACATTCCCCAGATCTAACATCTTAGGAGGACTTTTACCTTCAGAAACATTTTAAGAGAATGGTGCATGCACTAAAAATCCCTGATATTGACCATCTGAGAGAAGGCATAGTTGCTGCTTGCGATGTTGTTGCACATGCTACATTACCAAATGTTCTATGCGAGTGTGAGAGACGTCAACGAGTGTGCTCACAGGAACATTGACAAAATTATAATGTGCATATATCGTAAGTGAAAGATATAACTTTTTGCTGGCGTAAGATACGTTGGAAAATCCTTCGTCACTTCATTTCTCGTGAAAGTCTAGCCTGATTTGATATATCACATAACCCCTTTTCCTTTGAAATTTTTGCGTTGAATTCAATATGGCGGTCAACAATATGCCGGATCTGCGCTTGACACACATGGCTAGGGATTTCCCTGTGCCTAACCTATTTCTTTTATGACCAATTATATATACCCAGGATAACTCCTTCACATTTTGTAGGGGGTGTTAAGGAACATTTGACTCTTCATAGTTCATGTAATGGGGCTTTTATCAGTCACATAGTTACACATATTATTTTGTATCTTCTGATCTCATTGCAGTCCCAGAATGATTTTTTGGTATGTTTTAGAGTATGGTATGAGGGATGAAATATATTTTTTTCACGATTTTTGGTGATGACATGTTTTGAGATATTCAAGGTCAAAAGTCAAGGTCACGTGACAAAATTATATTTTTATCCAAAGGTAGGCTTGTTATATATCACTGGAAAGCTTATTCAATTCCCTGTACAATAAGCTTTATTTGAGCTTCCTAGGCAAAATAGGGGCGGAGTTACAGTAGATTTAGTATAGCTAAGCGTGCTCAAAAAGCGCAATTTATGCTAACTTTGACCTTGAATAATTTAACAATTACAAGACGCACGAAACTAAAAATTTTCATAGTTACTAAGTTCCATGCATAGTTTCAATTCCCCAAATTTCATGAAAATCGGAGATGGTCAGGTCAAAGGCTGTGTTGATTTCGCATGGAATGACTCATAAACATCTTTTAAGTCAAATTTTATATTACTGCACACATTGAAGTGCTTAAAACAATTGAGAAGGGTACTGAAGTTCATATTACTATTTCAAAGGTTTTCATACTCCTTATTCACATTTTAAAAATATTTACACAACAAAATCTTCTTGTGAATGAAAGTCTGTTAATTTAAATGTACGTATAAAACGAAATTGCGTAATAACACCTCTTAATATGTTTTCTTGCAAAATCTTTTATTGGCCTCTCTTTTCATTTTGGTTTTATAATTCTCACGCATATTTAAAATGACATATATTCGTTTACGTATCTCTTTATGTGTAAATATTTCAAATACAACATAAGGTGTAAAGTAATAGTAAAACATGTCACTTTGTAATCAAGAAACCCTCGATTCTATTCCTACTTTACAGTTCCAACTAACCTATTTGAGCATAAACAAATACATTTTTATCTCTCCTGCAGATCGTCAAACTAAAATTACACATTTTGTACATTTTAGGTATTATTATTGCAAAGAAATAGAATTACTTAATTTCTACACAAACTTATATTTTATTTCTCAGGCTATGACACCTTCAAAAGTTCGACTTCCTAGCCAGGCTGTGACTCAAAGGCACCAATGACATGGAGGAGGGCATCTAAGGAACAGCACTACCAAGAGGAATGCCTGTAAAGTGCACTAACTAAAAAAGGTGTTGGGATTTATCAAGGGTATGCGGATTTGAATCATCTCAATACTGCAGTGATAAAACACAGCGAGTCTGAATTGCATCTTTATAGTTTCTTTAAATTTAGTAGTTTTGTTGCCACCCCTACTAGAATTGACGTTCTTTTGGATACTCAACGAAAAGCTGAAATAGAGCTACACAATGAAAAAGTAAAAGAGAACAGGGAAATATTAAAGAGGTTGATTAACGCCGTCTGCTATTTAGCAAAGCAAGAATTGCCATTCCGAGGCCATGAGGAAAATGCATCATAGTAGAGAGGCAGCACTTCGTTCCTACGCGTCAGCAAAAATTTGATGCTACTGGTGTTATGTTACATCCGGTCGTAGCGGGCCACGAGCGGTTTTATTGTTGAGTCAGCAGAACGTGTCTGATCACGTTGAAGACATCGGAAGCGGTGGGGGGAGGGGGTCAATGGATTTGTCACGTTGTTTCTTGATGTATGCTAACCTAACACGTGCATATGTTTGTGTGTGTGTGGAGGAAATGCGCGCGCAACCATTGCGTATGATGGAAAGACATGAAGAAATGATTTAAAGATGGCGCCGAAGGTGCTGTACCCCCCGAAAGCTTAGCGGCTAAGGTTATTGCTCTGTAAAACAAGAGGCGTCGAGGGTTCGATTCCTGGTAGAGTCAATATTGATTGATTGATAGATTGAGTTAGTTTTTTTTAAGTCCGTTTTATGCACGGCAAAACTAATCAGGATTGGAGCTACAGTTGAAAAGTGGTGATTCGGACCACTATGTGCCTCCACCGAGTATCGAACCTGGGACCCTTTGATTACAAGGCGACGATGTCAATATTGAATGGTCTCGATTAGCCTGTGTGTAAATAAAGGCAACAAAATGGTTGAGTTCGAAAATCGAGTTGGGTTAGTGGTTAATGTTGTCACCTGGCAATGAAGAGGTCGCGGGTTCGATTCTCAAGGTAGTTAAATTAGGCCAATTGTTTAGTCCCGCCATTATAGGTCCCCGATTAGTCCATCTGTGCATAAATAGTGTTTGAATAAAATCAATATGGCGGCCTTGGGTTAGTGGTTATTGTTGTCGCCTGGTAATGAAGAGGTCGCGGGTTCGATTTTCTAGGTAGTTAAATGAGACCAATTTTTTTGTCCCGCCATTATAGGTCCCGATTAGTCCATCTGTGCATAAATAGTATTTCAATAAAATCAAAATGGCGGCCGCGTTTTATGTTTAGCGGCGGCGGCGGCGACCGGGGCGCGGCGCGGGGTGGGGCGGCCCGGCGCGGGGGGGTGTTTTTTATTCCGCGAGATGTTTTAACCAAGTGGTTGAGGGTTCGATTCCCAATGTTGGTGAAAATTGGATATTCAATTGTATTTGTTTAAAAGTTCCGATTAGCTTTTTGTGCACAAAGAGAAAATGAACTAATTGGAAATAGGATGTTTATGCTGTAATGAAAAGGTCCCCGGGTTCGATTCACAATGTCAAATTGGCTGATAATGATGTTGTTTTTAAAATAAAAAAGAAAAAGAAGTGTGAATAAACTAGAATCTGTTGTTTTGCCGTGTGGGGCCCCAGTAACGATTATCTTAAATGCATAAAGAGTAGGTAAAATAAGCAAGATGGCCGTCACTATTGTTTTGTGATCAAAGAGGAGTCACAGGTTCGATTCAATCAAAGGAGGCAACATTCTATGTTTCAATTCCATGTAAAAGTCTAAAGTTATGTTTCGATTAACCTCAATGCATAAAGAGGAATTAAACAAAAACAAGCAAAATGGCGACAGATGTGATAAAAGAAAAATTGAATTAGTTTTTTTATAGTGACAAGAAAAAATAGCGAATCACTGTTAGAAATAGAATGAAAATAAAGATACTTGCCTTTGCGTGTCCAGCGCTGTGCAGAAAAGCTCTCATGCTTTATCTCCGACAAGTCCACAATACACATTTTTTTTATTGTATAGTAAATTATTAATGTTGTTATTAACACAGATTCTTACCAGTGTGAAGAAAAGCTCTCATGCTTTATCTCCGACAAATCCACAATACACACTTTTTCATTATATAGTTAATTATTAATGTTGTTTTTAACACCGAGTTTTACCAGTGTGAAGAAAAGCTCTCATGCTTTATCTTCGACAAGTCCACAATACACATTTTTTTATTATATAGTTAATTATTAATGTTGTTATTAACGATTGTTACCAGTAAAAATATAAACCATGAGGATTTTTAAAGGGGTGATAAATGAAAAAAAAAGCCAAGACATATATTTTATCCCTGTTTATTACCAATATTTACAAAATTCAAAAGAGCCGCACACACACACATACATATGTAAAATGTTTATATTGTGTCACCATTTTATCAGCATGTTATTTAACAAGTTTTTATTCTTCAAGTTTGTTCACTCACCCACATAAGGAATTGTGTCACTATCATATCCATTTTCTGCTGCAACCACTGAATTAAAATGTTTCACTATTTTTTCCACAAGCATGTTCTCGCAAAAAAGAAACACTTCTTTGGAAAGTCTTTTTCCGTCGATGTTTTGTATAGACAAAGGCTCAGGTTTTGTACATCCATGTAGATGGGAAAGCACAAACTTCTCCTTATTACATGCATGGACAGGGGAAATATCTGTGCAACCGAAACATTGTTCGCGAAGGTCGAGAATGCAAGATTCCACACAGTTTCCAAAATATGATTTCAGATATGGCGACACTGTTTCACACATAACTTTCGCATGCTCGATGCACACAAATATCTTCATAAAGTTCCGCCACGAACTTTCTGCGATGAACACTATCTCCAGGGAACCGTAAGCTGGTTTTTTTCCTTATAATGATCTGACGACGATTGTACAGTGTGAGTAGTACAGTAAATGTGCATACCACTGCTACCCTGATTTTTCGACCCCTCAGAAAATCGCATGGAAACCTCAAAATCTCACTTTTTCTCCACGTTCCGCGCCTCATTTATTGCGCTGACGATGTTTCACGGCGCAGAAAAGCCGGTACGAGTAAATTCACTTTCTCATCCTTGAAGTACGAATGCACCTTATCGTAATTTTTTTCCAAGTCCGGGACCAAAAATGTTTATATATATATCGTGACCTTTGTAAACCTCTCTCTCTCGGGGAACAACGATGTGCCACACACGCGCGCATGCCTCTCATTATTTTTTCCGTATTGTGACGCAAGCAAACAAACAAATAATAATAATAATAATTGTTTTTTTTTTTAAGGATCCCCTGGCCCCTATATAACCTCGCCAGGGGTGCGTGGTGCCCAACCAAAAAAAAAAGTTCTAACGGCTGCGGTTATAGATTACCACACCTCTATAGAGTTTCACGTGTTTCTTTTTTCTCTCAAACTTCCATGAAACTCTACAGAGGACCTCCGTAATTGCATGCAACGTGTACTAACGACTCTAGTGTTATTTTGATGTTGTAATTTTTTTGGATATATAGAGTTTTATTGTGAGAGATAGATAAAAAAAATTATGTTTATTATAATATTTTCTTGATGAAGATGGAGAATATATGTGTGTGTGTTACAAAATAAAGTTGCATGCTTTTTTTTCTAGTGTGTGTGTATGTGTATATTTTTTTGATGTTCGACAGCATCTGAAACGATAAAAAAAAGGAATTTTATTGTTAATTTTCTCGTGTAAAAAAATAACAATTTTTTTTTGTGCAAATTTTCTGATTGTCTCGTGCTATAGTGATGAAAAAAAAAGATATTGTAACTGATAACTGATGAAATTGACATTGTAACTGATCCCGAAACTAGTGAAATTCGTATTATGCCATTGTAACTGATTGTGCTAGTACAAAAAAATTCCTTATTGTGCAAGAAAAGATGTTAAAAACCTGTTAAAACTGCTCTGTGACCCTCTCGTTCTTCACGTCGTGGACGAAGGACTTCTCTGCAATCAGGATGACACTGCATAGAGTACCCTCGGGCAAGGCATCGTGGAACTCGCAGACGATCTTGATGTTGGTTCGATCGTTGACCACCACCTGCTTTCTCTTCGTCGTGTTGATGACGGTCATGGGTCTCCGTGCTTTGAATTCGCTGGGCGTGTAGTACATGTCCACGCTTCCCTCGGTCACGCGTTTGTAAGCCGAGAACGCTTCGTAAAGTTTGAGGTAATCGTTTTTGGTCATGTCGAGGTTGTAATTCTCGCGCGGGAACACTTCGTTCCTACCGTTCTTCAGATAAACGTTCTTGATCTTGCAGTCGTCGAACTTGCTGGAATCTTTTTCCTGATTGTTATCGCGCCCGGTCTGAAAGAGCACTACGACGAAATCTGGCATGTCGAACTGTATGTTGTTGAACTGAGTCGTCACGTCGAATTCCATGTGACTTCCCGACGCCAACTTCTGCACGCACTGGTAACCGTGAAAGTGAATCGGTACCTGCGGATTTTTCAATATCTCCGCTTTGTACTTGAGGGCGTAGTTGGTCTCTTATTCCACCACCGGCATTCTCAACTCCATGCTCCGGATGACGCACTTGGCTGCTTCGGGTAAAGTGTTGGCTATCGGCATGCCGTCTGCGTTCAAAGTAGCGTATCGCATCAGTGCGTCGTTGTCGTTGGCCGCTCTTCGAAACGTGATCCTCAGTCCTCCCTTCCACATGATCTCCTTGTAATCGGAGAAGAAACCAGGCAGCAGACGCATGGGAAAGAGCACCGTGTGACTTCTCGTCGATATTTTGGTCCCGGCTTCGAACCCCCCGGCCTGATAGTACGCCGCGTCCGTTTTGGATAATTTCAATGTTCCCACTGCCGTCGACGTGATGCCTGGATAATCTATTCTGTCGATGACGGTGTTGTGTTTCCTCACCTCCACCTGCGAGAACAGGTGAGGCACGAAGTTGTCCACGAGTATCAAGTTTTCTGCTGCGGGGAACGCGTCTCCGCTTTCCTTCTTCACCTCGTCGAATTGAAGGTAGAGGTCCGCTCTGTGAGGATGAATGAAGCCGTCGCCTACGTCCACGTCGTATTCGATCTCCCGGTTCGCTTCGTTGAGATTGGCGAACGTGCGACGGTTGGGAGGAAAAAATTGCAATTCGTAACTTTCGATTTGCTCCATTTTCACTGTGTGTATGGTTATTTATTATACGTTGATCTCCACGATGGCCGTCGTAGTGGCACCTGCGAAATCCACAACGTCTCCTTTCTCGTTCGTCACCACCAACTCTATGTCGTCTATGCGGTTGCGACATACTGGAAAATAGATCGGCGAAGAGGGCGTGTAGATGATCGGTTCCATGAACTCGGAACTTGGTTTGAAAGTGGCGATGATTCCCGTCTGCTTGTGACTTCCTAATCCGTCCGAGGATTTCGTGATCATGCCTTCCGCCACGTTGCAGTGTACGTTCAGAGTTTCGATGGCTAGAAATTTATGAATATTGGTTGCTACGTGCTTGATGCCAGCTTCGAGTTTTGGGTGATCGTTCTCGAAACCTAAAAGTTCTCCCATGGTGCCCAGGTCCACGGTCTCCGTCGCCGATACGATTTCCACTCTGTGCGTGACCGAATTTTGAGAAAGGTACGTGCCTTTGGGTAATTGAGCTTGCAAAGTGGAAAGATTGTATTGGCCTGGCGTGACGACGATGTGTTCGCTTCCGACGCTAATTTTGTTGTTGTGATGCGTGACGTTAGGTATGAGGTACATGCTGTAGAATGCACGCAGAGCCACGGATTTAGGATAGACGATGTCGTCGTGCAGCGTGAGTTTCAAGATCGAAGATTCGCTCGTGAGATGGAACACGCCCATCGTGTTTAAGATTCCACAATGCTTTCTGGAAATCTTCCACCTGCGGCTTATTTATTTTAGAGAGAAACGCGAGCACGGAGAGGCAGAGATGACCGCAGTTCACGTCTCCGAAATTTTGAATTCGTTCGTCGTTGTAGTATATAGAGGTTTTGTTCGTTTTCAGGTATTGGACTAAATTTGTAGGTGGAACGCCTCCGAAAGAATCGAAAACGAATGCTTTGTTGTTGTCGTTTTTGTGGTAACATATCCAATGCGTGCCTGGATTTTCTTGACTGTCCAAGTTGACTACGCCGCATTCTCTATTTTTAACGGTTGAAGGTAACGAGTCGGACATGAAAACTCCTCTGAAGTGTTTGATTTGTAACGGTTCGATCAGAGATTCAATGTCTCGGTTGGTGAGTGCTGCTGTTTCTTTTTTTTAAACTTTTTCATCACGCCCTTCCCCCCTTTCTTCTCCATGGCCAGGTTGTGACGTTTCTGTTCTTCCAATTCCGCCTTGTTCTTCTTCGAGTCGATGACGGTTTTCGCGATGGCGGCGCTACCCCCGGCCAAACTTCCAACGGCCCCCAATGCTGCCAGGATGGCCGGGATGCTGAATATGAAACCTCCGATCTTTTGCTGTTTCCGCGAACGCTGCAAGCGTCTCAATTGAGGTGTGCTGAGAAGTAATTTCATTCCGTGTCCTTTGGACAAGCAAGAACGTTTCTTCTCGCGTTGTTTCTTGGTGAGTAACCCGTCGAGGGCACCTAGATTTTTCAGATTGGAGTATGGTATCTGGTACACGACACCCTTGGGCTTCATGTTGATGCTTTATATATATTTTTTTTTTCACGGTATGTTATTCATATATATAAATGTTCTGAGATTTTTTTTGTTTCGTGTAATTTTTTTTTCACGGTATGTTATTTATATATAAATGTTCTGAGATTTTTTTGTTTCACGGTATGTTATTTATATATATAAATGTTCTGAGATTTTTTTTTGTTTCGTTTAATTTTTTTTTTTTCAAGGCCTCGCAGTCGTTACACAAATTCTATTACGTGCTTCGTTTTCTTACCAAGAAGTTCCTTTGTTCCCTTGTACACGATTCGAGTTTTGTTCTCGATTAAGATAGCTAGCTTCTCGTCGGATAACATGTTAGCGTATCGATCTGGTAAAAATAGACTGTATTGTCCGTCGAGCAACAGACGCACCTTGGGACCATACTGGGTAGAAACGATTGAACCGAAAGTTATCGTGTAAGGTTTGTCGACTTCCAATTCCTGAATTTTTACATACTCGACTGACAAATTTAGCATTTGTTTTAATGCTTGGAGATCAGTCATTTTTTTTCAGTCATATCGAAGAAGAAAAATTTCAGAGTGTTAGAGAAATTTAATTGTTTTTTTTCACGATGTGTGTTATTTATATATACTTTTTTTTTTCACGATGTGTGTTATTTATATACCAAGTTTTTTTTGACACGTATATATTATTATTATTTTTTCAACAGAGGAAGAAAGTCCGTGCTTCGGAAAACGCGATGATGTGCGTAATGATATCTTCCGTCTCCTGTTTAGACTTGCACCAATCATCAGTGTACCGTCTTCTTCCCTGCCTTGCCTCGTGCAATTCATCTAACCTATCGTTTAATTTTTCCCCTACAGCCGAAAGAAGTGTGTCGAGATCACCGCACCTCAGGCCGCTGATCTCCCGAAGACGGTCCTTGACGGCCATTTCACACGGAATTCGAAATGCTGGCGTCGTTCTTGCTATTATCAAAAGTTTTCCTATATCTCCGTTTACTACCTTTTTGAATATTTTAGATAGTAGCTCGGGTGGCAAATTGGTTATGTGAGCCATGTTGTTTTTTTTACTGTATGTTATTTATTTATACACCCCACCCAAATTTTTGTTTTGTGTTCATGGCGATGGTGGTGCCCAGTGCTGCAACTCTTTCACCCAACGAAGCGTCTCTGCTGACGAATCTTTCGAAAGCTGCGTGCTCTAACTTTCTGTCTGCTTCGTGACGTGCATCCAGATCCGTCTGCGTGGTGTTGTAGGCGATGTCGTGATCTTTGCATGCGACGTCCAACGGATTCACACCCTTGTCTCCTCTCTCTAATCTTTTCTCGAGTTTGGTACCCGGTCCGCAGTACTGGTAGCCAGGTAAATGCATCTCGAAAGGTAACTTGTTGATGATGTCGTTTACGAGTCCCTTTCCTTCGGCCACGTTCCAGAATCTCGGAGGCAGCGTGTTGATGATTTTGATCAGGTAACCTATGCCCTTGTCGTCGTTCACGATGAAGTTGGAAAGTTTCGTGCTGATCATGTCCACGATGCCAACCTTCTCGTTGTAGAAATTACGATTGCCTGCATTCTCTTCGCCGGCTATCACCAACAATCGGTCCACGAGTTTCCTAACGTCGTCCACCCAAACGAATTCTTTGGGTAACGTGTTGTAGCGTTTGACGCCGCTGCCTGTTTTCACCTGGTTCCAAATCGGTTTGATGAGATTCCTGTACTTCTCGCCGCTACTCGATTTCACCCTATTCTGCGAGGCATCGTTGTTCTGGTACAAGGCATCCGTCATGATCAAAATTTCCTTGTAACTCTGGTAATCTTCGTCGGTGTAATCTTTCGGCTGCTTTTTGGCAACGAGTTCCCACAGTCCCACCGTACCCGGATACCTGGTCCAACTATCCTTCTCGCCTAAATTAACTTTAATGTCGTTGCCTTCGAAGGTCACCTTCGATTTCCCAATCTTCCACACGACACCACTCTCGTTGCTCTCCATGCTCGGATACAATCCGAACACTTCATCCTTGTCGAACTTCCCCGTGCTCAGGTAGTCTCGTGCCAAAGGTCCCAACTAGATTTTATCCGAAGACGACGACGTGCTACCAATGGCTCGACGTCGTGCCGGTACGTCCTTCAGTTCGAACGGCGTCGAAGGAATGCTCGAAATGGGCGTGGGTACGGCGTAACTTTCAGCTGCGAGTGGTACGAGTTCGTTGATCAAATTTTTATTTTGTTCCGTGACACTTTTAATTTCTTTACCTAGACCGCTGATGGCATCGATCACAGGTTGATCCTGACGTTTCTTCTCTTCGTAGGATCCGCGATTCTCGGATTTCCAACCTTTGAATCGCTTCACGAGGTATTTTCGCAAGTTGACATTTTCGTCTTCTTGAAATTGACGTTTTGACATTTTGCTATATACGTTGAAACGTTTTTGAAACGTCGAATTCTCAGCCTATACGTTCGGTTCTCCTAGTTTTCTGCTGTCACCGGCTTGAGACTATCCATTTTTTTTCTAACACTCACTTTTTTGTTGTAATGGTTATTTTATATATGCTTGTCAGACGTTTGAAAAAAAAGAATGTTTTTCAAATTTTTTTTTTTTTAGATTCTCATGACCTTTTGATTTTTTTTTGGATTTTTTTCGTCTTGTTGCAAATCTGAAATTGTCCTCTTCTTAGCCTTTGAGACGTCTAGATAAACGTTTATTTTATTCCTATATTTTCCTTTCGTCTTCTTGAAATTGACGTTTTGACATTTTTCTATATACGTTGAAACGTTTCTGAAACGTTTGAATTCTCAGCCTATACGTTCGGTTCTCGTAGTTTTCTTGCCGTCACCGCTTGAGACTATCCACTTTTCTAACACTCACTTTTTGTTGTAATGGTTATTTATATATGCTTGTCAGACGTTTGAAAAAAAAAAGAACGTTTTTCAAATTTTATTTTTTTTAGATTCTCACGACCTTTTGATTTTTTTTTGGATTTTCTACTTGTTGCAAATCTGAAATTGTCCTCTTGTTAGCCTTTGAGACGTCTAGATAAACGTTTATTTTATTCCTATATTTTCCATGGTTTGCTTTTCGAGTCATGTCGATGGTCACGAATCCGAAATCGTCACTGTTCCAACAGTAGGAGCAGAATTGAGAAAATAGATTGTAATTTATGTCAGCCCCTACGTAATCATCGTATGCATGTTTTAAATTAGTGTGGTCTTGTCGAAACAAACATATGAAATTAGCGTTGTCGCGTAGCAGTTGTTTCGGAACCTTGGAAAAAGTTTGTGCCAGGTAGAAACAATCCAATCCTTTGTGACGACCTCGAGTGAAAAAATTACGAATCTCGTTTTGATTTTCCAAGATCATGTCGTCGAACACCACAACGGAATTCTCGAGACAATCGTCCAGTGGAATGATTTCAGTTGCGAAAGTTGCAATGCCCAGTCCCTCGTACAGTTTCATAAGTTGCTGGTATTTCGCTTGTTCGAGACTTTTCGAGAATACGTAGAGGTGTCTGTTTTCCCAGTCTAACCAATTGGGTGCGAGGATAAAATTATCAGTGAGCAGTGTCGTTTTTCCGCACCCCGAAGGTCCTACGATCAGACACCGTATGCTGTCGGGGAGCAATTCGCCGTTCCTTTTCTTCGTTCGACTTTCCGAATCAGGTAAACGTTTCACGACATTCCACGCACTCATAGAATCACTTCGTTTGAATCGATCCAACTCGTTTCCGGAAGTCCCAGCCATTTCACCAAAAGTTTGTCACCTCTCTTACGCAAAACATTTTCGATGAGGTACGTGTCGGGGTATTTAGTTTTAGAGAGTTCCTCCTCGTAGAAGCGCCCCAATAAAATTTCACCGCCACTGTCCTTTATTATATACGTGTGACGGTTTCCGGGTAAAACTCGAACCACGGTAAAAAGTTCAGTGCTCCAGTTTCGTGTGAAACCCCTGTCGAACGTTCTCTTCAATTTACTGACCCTCACCTGGTCTCCAATTTCGTATTTAGCTTTCTTTGTCGTGGGTGTGTACTTTGGACAGTAAACGCTAGAAATTAATCGCTGCTCGTCGGACTTGGTAACGTCAGCTGGCTTCATGCCTATCGTTGTGTGCACTGTGTGATTATAATCGTTAACGAGTTCCGGAAGAATGGTGACCCACTTGTAGCTTCCCTGAAGCGTGAAGCGTGACCACATGCGCGATTTCAGAGTGCGATTGAATCTTTCCACGATGCTGGCCTTGACGTCACTGAAGGTCGAGTAATGTTGAACGTTGTGTTTCCGAATAAACTTTTGGAATACGGCATTGTAAAATTCCTTCCCCTTTGTCCGTGTGCAGAAACCGAGGTCGTCTGCCGCCGCTTTCGCGAAAAATTGTCTTGAATGCTTCCGTAACGCATGTTCCTGTTTTCGCCTTCAAAGGTAGAGCCCACGCGAATTTCGAAAATGTGTCTATGACGGTGAGGAGGTACTTGTTGCCCTTGTTCAATTTATGTACGTTTTTTAACTTGCCGCTACTCATCTCGACGAGGTCGCTTTCCCAGAGGTCGTCGATTCCCTTGGTTACCACCGCCAAACGTTCGTAGTTGCGGCGTGCAGGTTTATGCAATTCTTGGACGATGGCTTGCCTTGACATTTTTAGAGATTACGTTTGAAGAGAAGCACCAGCGTGATGGGATTCAAAAAGGGTGGTACCTCGCTCGTGTTTTGAATGATTAGCTTATCGCCGGCACTCACGTCGAAGACGGTAAGGTCTTCGTCTTCGTGTATTTCATATATGTTGCGCGTTTCGTTCCAACGTGCCAGAGGAATGTTTCCTGCTTTCTGGACACCACGATTCGATATCAAGGTCATGGTGGGAACGCTAGCTTTTCTGCCGTGAGACCAGTACGAAAATTCGTTTACCTGAATCGTGCCATCGAGGAGAAACTTGTAGTACGGATGATAAGGATGCAACATGTACAGTTTGTTACCTTCGACGAACGTGGAGATTCTCTGTTGATTGGGTACGCTGTTGATTTCGATGGCTTGCAAGGTGAACAATTTGGCGAATTTAGTGTCGACGCCGAGCAGATTACTGTGAACTTGTCCGAGTTTATTTTCGATGGGCAGCAAATGCTCGACTATGGTATCCGTTACGGTAGAAAACGACGGTTTGATTTTCACTTCCACGTTCAACTGCTTGTAGTTTTCGTTGAGTTCTTGCAACTTGGCACCGAAAGAGGCCAGCGTCGATTCCTGCGTGGATTCCAGCACTCCAACTTGATCTCTGATGTTGACGACGATGTTCTGAAGGTTCTCGACTTGATTCAATTTCGAGCTCTTCTCGGTAAGATCGTTCACGATGCTTCGCATCTCTGTAAACTGCGTGTGAAGGTCGGCGACGCTCTGCGAAGTGGGCAGCGTCGACACCAGCGAACTGATTTCGTCTCGAATCTGTTCCACGTTCGCCGTTTCCGTTTCCAGTCGTTTCAGCATACGTGATATGTTCCTTTTCAAAGCGTGTAATTCTTTGGAGGTGGGGAGATTGGCCACCCTACTCTCGAGATCGCTCAACGAACTTTTGACGTCGCTCGAATCGGATAGTGCCGTCACCGCCGTTTTCAATTTTTCCAAATCTTCGCTCGAAGGCACGCTCGTCCGTAACGATTCCAAGTCACCCTGTATGTTGTCGAGTACGTGATGAAAATGAGCAAGATTGGATTCGACGTTCAAATTTTCTAAATATTCGATCTTCTGCTGAACCGTGCTCAACGTGTCTTGAATGCTCGTCAACGCTCTTGCTTCAGCGTGAATATTTTTAATTTCTTCGTTGATCAATTCCAGAGACGCCTGAAGCGTGGCGATGGTGGATTGAATGTGTTCGAAATCTCGATACGCCTCCAATTGAATTTTTATGTTCGCGACGCTTTTACCGATGACCTGCAGTTCGTCTGACGATGGTAGGTTCGTCATGGTATCTTCCAAAGTCTGCAACTTGGATTTAATTTCTTCCAACGTGCCGGTGAAATCTTCTTGTAATTTGGAAACGACGACATGCAAGCGTTCTACATCTATATCCTTCACCACGGTTTGAAGTTCAGAGAAATTCTTTTCGATTGCGGAAGTTCGTTCTTCGATTTCGAGTTTCAATTTTTCCAAATCTTCATTTTTCGATTGAAATTGCTGTAATTTGGCCAAATCATTTTGAAGCGAATCCACGCTCAACTGTATATTTTGAACGTTGTCGTAAGAAGGTACGTCGACATAATTTTTTATCAGCGTTTTCAGTTCGGAATCGATTTTCAGAATGGGGTCGAGACATTGCGTTTGGAGCGTAGCGATCTCCGACTCTAAACTTTTGTTTAAGGTCTCCTGCAAAGCGATCAAATCGCTCCTCAACTTTTTAATTCGAACATCCAACATGAGAATCTCTTCTGCGTGGTCTACACGCTTGGTGTTGCCGAAAATGTCGTTAGGCATTTTTTGGTTAACGGTTATTTATAATAGGATAGACGATTCGTAATTCTACGAACAGAGGAACGAGTTTGTCGTAATCTCCTAGGAGTTCCACGTAAAGTAAATATCCTGCAGACACGTCGTACGTAATGTTAGAAACCACCTTGTCGTGCTTCATTCGAAAAATGTTCTTGCCGGTAGAAATTTTGATTTCGCCTGCGTTTTCCGGATTCACGGTGATTTGAAGTTTCCCGTCGATCGGAATTTCGTAGAAATGTAAATTGTTATTGAAGACATAAAACATCTTGCCCACATCGTCATTCAGTTTCGTCCAAATGCTGTTGAGGTGTACAATTAGTAAACCATTGAGTTTAGATAACACGGAAGGTAAGAGGTTATTGGAATTTGGTAGTGCAGTGTCCATGTTGATCTCTTTGCGGAAGCCAAAGAGATTCATTGTCCTTGTTAGTTATTTAAATTTTCTATATGCTGTGCCCCTTCGTAGATCGAATAAAAAAAAGAAAAGAGAAGAGAAGATTTTATCTGCGGCGATGCAATTCAAAAGACTCTCGAACATGTAATTATGTCATTAAATCACGATGAAGAAGAAAAAAAGTAAGAGTTGAATTTAATGAGCCTCGTGTTTGGAGCGGGCTTAACGACATAATAACAACTTGCAACTTTTCATCGCCTGAGGGCCCCTCTTTTCCTCCGTATATTTTGAAGAATGGCAAAAGACACAGCGGACTTCATGGCTATGCGGTTACAGTTAACACACGTCACATTTATCGCTTCCATTGCAGTGGCCCCACTCTCTCGTGTGAATTTCACACTCGAGAACGCGTAGCTTATTGTCTCTTGCATCCAATGCGACCTTTGTTACACGGGTCGTGTATAAATCATGCAATTTACTTGCAATGCGATGATCGGTGCTAAGTTGCCTTTTACCATGAAAAAGGCATTCCTTGTAGTCTTGCATGCTAAATTTGCTGGTACTTATTTTTCCCACCCCCTTCGCTTTCTTGATCTCTTTTTCTTCTGCAATCTTTACACAGTACATTTTGGCACGAAGCCCCGCAAATTCGCTGATGTAATTACCAGCCGCTTCATCTTTGAACTTTCCTATGGTCATTTTATTTTCTGTCGAATGCAAGTGATGGCCTGATGGTAAGTTGCTAAAATCAAACAGATGCTTCATCTTAGTCAGATCATGTTCGAGGCTTGGTGTGTTTTGGATTAGAAAAATAAAGCTATCCGTGTCAATGTAACATATTTGGATGTTATCTCCATAAAAGGGTTGAAACTGATCGTAGTACGATTGGTACATGTGCAATTTTGATAGTTCAAGGACGGTAGCACCTATGGCAATCGGCTTGTTGAGCATCACTTGCTTCTTGTTCTTCTCGACGAATACTAGATTCTCGTCGAAAATGGTGAAGTTTTTGAAGTAGGGGGACGCGACGATCTTCTCAAATTTCTTTTCGTCCGTGACCAACGTTGCGTCGATGTAATTACGCACGTTTTCCATCGTCTTGCCGTAGATGGCGTTGTTAAACAGTTTGTACAGATCCTTGTCTGCAGGCGATGTCGATTGCGCTCTGCGTTGCGTGTTCTCGGCTATGTAGGGTTCGAGCCACCTACTCTGTCGGAACTTCAATCCTCTATGAACTTTCTTCAGCTGCAAACCGTGACTTACGTAAAATTGGAGGAGTCGGTAGTGCAGAACGTAATTCCGCTTGTTCTCCATGCTTAGTATTAGTTTTGGCTCCGATGATCCTCCAGGTGGCTTCTCTTTGGTAGGGGCCAGGGCCAATCCGTGATGTTTCTCGTGAAGCGTTTCGGGATAATCGAGATCCACTTCCAAGAAACAGCCCCATTCGTTATCTTCGCTCCAGTTGAGAAAATCATCCTCGCAGGAGAGTTCCTCTTCGGTCATCCACGCGTAGTCGCTGATGGGAAGACACTGGGACATGGAGTGGCCGTACAGGTTGTTGACATCCCAGTAGACGATGTAGGTGTTGGGCTTCGATGCATCGTAACCAGGCGTATGAGGATTGTTTGCCTGAGCATGGCGTCGGGGACATTGGACGATGCCACCGCGTATCGCACTCTCCATGAAGGCATACTGTTCCTTCTCTGCGATGAGGCCCAGTTCCACGTTGGTGTATTTCATCATCGATTCCCAAGTCAATCCCGGCGTGGTGAAGAAATACGCAGGATCCAACTTGTAGATCGAGATGCATCTCTTGCGAAACGATTCGAAAATGTCCATGAGGAGAGTCACGTCCAATTTGAGATAGAGATCGTGATAATCACGAAAAGTTTGGCAATTGAAGGCCGTCCACACACTACGAGCGTGTTCGTAGTCCTCTTCGGAACAGACGTCCTCCGTGAGATGAGAATAAAATGCCTCCCGGGATGGAAGTTCCGTCTCGTCAAATTTGTCGAAATCGTTGACGTACTCGTAGGGGTAGACGCCCTTGCGACGCAACAGATTCAAATTCTCATCTGTCCCCGAAAAACACATTTGCTTGGTGGCCACAAGATCTTCGTCGCCAAGTTGAGCTGCAAGGGTGGCCAGGCTGGAGGACAGAAAATTGTAAGAGTCTAGGATTCGCACTTCCACACTTCCTCCAGCCTGGAGAGGGATCCACACCCTTACAGCAATATACTTCTCGCTCGTTCTAGGGATGATGCTGATTCGAGAAGTTATGTTGTAGAGCTCTTTGACGAACAGATGCGTGACGTACTTCTCCGTGTAGTGAAGAAACACGGCAACGAAATGCGACTCCTTAATCTTGAGATTGCACGAATTACAGATCGTGCTCAGGAATAATCCATTCTGGTGGTCATGGTGCACGACCTTGTGATTTTCGGGGGTGAAAGCCTGGTTACACTCCGCGCATCTTGTCGCCGCGTCATGTCTCCGCTGTTGTTCCGTCGTGAGAGCAAGTGGAGAAACGTAAGAGCCTTTCAGGCTGGGTGCAAGTTCTCTCGCGCATTCCGCTATCTTCTTAACAAAATGTTTTGCCGCATCGGGTCCGCAATACAAGATGACATCATTTAATTTTTCTCCGTAGATGGAGAAACTACAAGGCTCGTGGTGAAAAATTTGTATCGTGCTTGAGGTAGAGGGATCAGGGTTGCAAGACGTCATGGGAACTTGGAAGCTTTCAAAGTCGGCATAAAGGACAGCGGGATGGTGGAGAAGAGCCTGGTGTTTCTGAAATTTCATCTTGGTTCCGGGTTCCGGCATGACATCTTCGGGTTCTGCATTCACGGAGCCAAAACACTTTTGTTGTTCTTTCATCTTCTTTCCCACGCGAAAAATTCTCAAGCATCGATCGCAAATTTCGATCTTATCGTGATTCTTGCTCATCTGTCTTCCGAGTAGGCGAGAAAAATTCCGTATCAAACTGTAACGGCCATCTACAAGCAAGAGTCGAATTACATTATTCTGGCTTCTAGCAGGTCTTAACACACGAATGTTGTCGCAATCGTCAACCCCAAACACAGAAATATTGATATCTTCTCCTTTTTTCTCTCTATAGTTTTTTTCAAATTGATTGATCTTATTCAGAGGCACAGGATAGGAAATTCCTCTCATGACATTCTTGTATTTCCTCTCGTATCGTCTGTAATTGTACAAACGTTCGGGGTTAACATTATTAGCTGGGTGTAATGCGGCGATGACAGACCACAGGAAACTCTTCTGATCATTACTTTGTATGTTCAACACTGCATTTTGCTTTTTTTTTTGTTTTTGTTTTTGAGCGCTGCGTAAAGGTTTAAAATTGCAGACTCTAAGCTCTAACACGTGGCTGCGACCGCAAAGAGTCCAGCCACTTCCTCTACCTTCAAACGCTTCTTGTTTTTCTCCTAAGTGGTCGAATAACCGTGTCACAATCTCATCAAGATCCTCGTTATTGTCATCGTGTAAGCCTTCACACCCTACGTAAAAACTGAAAGTGCTTGTCTTGGACGAGACAACTTTCTCATACAGCAGGGTCAAGACGAGATGAATTTTAACTGCAACATTGACGAGGCAATCACGTAATTGATCTACTACCAGAGATTTCACATTGTCGAGGAAGGTGCTCGAGTCACACTTTTCATCGCTTCCAGATTTATACGTCATGATGCGTGCACTTTTATTCAAAGCACCGCCTTCATGCGCATCAATACGAGATTTCTTTGCCGGCGGGGCTACGACATCATGTTCCGGTAGACGACATTTTTTCAAATGCTTCGAGATGTTCGATTTCGAAATTAATTTTCCGCAGTTGCGACATGCCACTTTCCCGCAAAGACCGGAGGGACCTGGTTGCGATTCCATTTTTTCCTCTGTTATTTATATATATATATACAGAGAAATTTTTTGGGGGATTGTGGTGGTGGTGGTAGGGGAAAGCGCACTGAAACAGAAGGGAAAAAAAAAGTTGAAAAATGCTAGACATTTTTTTTTCCTTCCACAAGTACATATATATATTAGACGCGAACAGTGCACACACTGTTGTAGGAGGTGTGTGTGTGTCAATTTTTATGATTCCTCTGAATATGAGTGTGTCAGACGCAAAACAAAATAAATATATATATATATCATGAAAAAGAACTTACCTTTCAAGAGAGATAGAGAGACTTCAAAATAAAAACTTCTAGTTCACTAAAAACTTCCACGATGATATATATGTATACTGTCAGACACACAATTAAGAATACTGAACTGCCACGATTGACGTTCACTATGATAATGATGTACAAAAGGAGAAACTGGTGTGTTATATAGGAACCCCACCCACTCGACCCCCTTTAGTTAAAACACAATATCCTAGCAATGAACCCCCTTGACCGATTCACTCATGCATGTGGTACAAACGAACAATGCTATACTTTTCTTTCAACAAAAAACTTTTGTGATGCACACAATATCCTGTGGGGGACAAATAACAATGAACGGGCGTTGACAGTTCCACCCATGCATGTATTGTCCATCATTTTTCCTCGACCTCTCTATTCCACGCCCCGTCAGGGTGTAGTATGTGAAACGGGCGATCCCCCCAGCACAAAACTCAACCATGCCTGAAAACAAAGCATCCACTTGTTTCGTGCTTGTGATTCCATAAAAATTTCCACGTGCAGCAATGCAGCTTGTGAATCACTCCAATATGCGGGCACGGAACAAAAAAAAAAAAAAAAATGGGTGAGGTTTCGAAGCCACGATGAACGTTCAAACACACCTGTCGTCGTTTTTCAAAATTGCATTATTGTATGGTGTCAGTTTTTGGAAATGCTTTGCAATATATACTTTGCACGTTGCGTTAAAACAATAATTTCACCTCGGACGAAACAATTATTTCTCGCTGTGCAAGCTCCGGGATGGCAGCTAACGTTTTGAGTTGATGCTCTCAAACAAATCGAAAATTAATTTCAATTTTTTCAAAAACCACTATCGAATGACATTCGGTAATTTCGAATTCGGGCAAATGCTTCTGGGTCGGTTCGTAAAATAGTTTGGTCCGTGATGACATTGAGCGATGAAACACAATTTCTCCACGGGGACGGGAAAAGTTTTACCGAGCGTCGCTATCCACGCGAACATTAGAAATTGCCTGAATGCCTTGGGGGGGCTTTGCATAGGATTATCGATTTTCGTTTTAGAGAATAATCTATGTAAGATTCTAGCATTGAGAACGAACAACGTTGATTGAATTTTTGACAACATTCGCAGTACAAATCCAAATTGGTGATGATTTCGCCGCCGTCGCGCACCCTGGCGAGGTTATATAGGGGCCAGGGGATCCTTAAAAAAAAACAATTATTATTATTATTATTTGTTTGTTTGCTTGCGTCACAATACGGAAAAAATAATGAGAGGCATGCGCGCGTGTGTGGCACATCGTTGTTCCCCGAGAGAGGTTTACAAAGGTCACGATATATATATAAACATTTTTGGTCCCGGACTTGGAAAAAAATTACGATAAGGTGCATTCGTACTTCAAGGATGAGAAAGTGAATTTACTCGTACCGGCTTTTCTGCGCCGTGAAACATCGTCAGCGCAATAAATGAGGCGCGGAACGTGGAGAAAAAGTGAGATTTTGAGGTTTTCATGCGATTTTCTGAGGGGTCGAAAAATCAGGGTAGCAGTGGTATGCACATTTACTGTACTACTAGTGTGGTTATCAGCAATTCATGTTGCTCACTTAGTGGATAGGAAATACGAGGCTGCTCACCTGGAATAGCGATGTAATTGTCGATTACTGGAAACAATTCCTGAAGAGCGTGCCACTCCTGCAACTGTAGTTCAACCCCGGCCGCCCCGCTTCTGTGTAGCCTGACCACAGGTTGGAAATCCAGATGAGAGGAAAGTCCGATTGAGATAACCTTTGTTTTCGAAGCATTCAAATAGTAGACGTGATCAAATAATATCGACTGGCGTATAAGACTAGTTACTTGTTTTTGTTCTTCAGGTAAATGCTGATCGCTCTCTTTCTGAAGAACCCCCTTGAAATTAGTGTACGGTTGAAATCTTTTTTTCAGCGGCATCGAAATAGAGGATTCCATGACTAAGAACTGCGAGATACTGCATGTCGCAGCGTGCAGATATACATTTGAAGAAATGCGTGGGTGTGTTTTTGAGACGCATGCGCGCGTAGCAAACCAAGCATGTGCTGGACAAAAAAGGTGGAGGGGGCGGGGCGTTACAAAGATCAATGGTGAGAGAAAAATCAGCAGAATATCATAAACGTCATATTGAGGAAATATTGGATAACAAATATTAATTAATTTAATTAAAGCATCAACCGCATTGTCGATCTGAAATTAGGTTTATAGACAGGGGGCAAAATGGAAAATATCGACGATGTTCTAGTATTGGATTGTTTCTGTATTTCCATCGGTATAATCCTCCACCACATTTGAAGCATACTGTTTTATCCTCTTTTTGAATGTAAAATAATCCTGCTTCGGACAGAGCTTCTACAAACGGGAATTCTTTTGATTGCCAGTTTCTGAAAGAGGACAATCTAGCATTGAAAGATCCCATCTCTGGATATTGCGTCATTGTTCTGTAAAGACACAAAACAAGATAAAGATTATAAGTAAGCTGTTGTAAACTGTAACGCTACAAAATTATTAATATACTATTAGGACTATATGTAACTTGTATAAAATTTCAAACAGTATTTACTGTCAATATTTTCTAGTATACGTACCGAGTATTATAAATTTAATTTACGAGTCAGCAAATAAGTTATAATATTGTCGTTTTTTATCGGTACTGGGAATAAAATTTGAAATTTATGCATGGGTTTACCAGAGGCTCTATGGAATAAATACAGAAAACAGTAATGCCCACAGTACACAGACCCGTAACTTTGTATCTGATGAGTGTTGTACGTATAGAATTTAGAGTTACTTTCCAAAAATCGCAAATGGTTATGCACATGTGGAGGTTTTCCGTAACTATCAAAAAATTCCCCCCGGGAGTTACTGTCCATGTAAATTGCTACCCAGTGCTTCCCGGGGCTATCTTTGGGGTCTGTATTTACAATGAACGCTGCTGGTAGTTCCACATGTACAGGTAATTCATTAGCTGCGAAAACCCCAACATGATGATTGTCAAAGGCTCTATTTGATATTAACCCGTGAAGCAAATTTAAAGTCGACAGCATTGCTGGACACTAAATAGTAATATTGTGCAACTCACCTTGTTATTCAATTAATCCAGATGAATATCTCTTTGATTATTAATTTCCATGAGAGCGTCAAATTCAGAGTAGATAACACAAGTCACAGTAGATTCCAAAGCCAATTTGAAGTGGACTTCCAAGCTAACAGCCCCTTGCCGTTGAAGACTGCAGTGGGATATGGCACTTGCAGCTGCGTCTGGTGTTATATCGAAAACAAGTAATGCGTATCCCTGGGGGTATTCCTCACGCGATATATTGTTTCCTTCATCCATATAGTGTATTCCTGTTCCAGAGAATAATGTGTGATATGCTGTTATGTACTTGTTGTTTTCAAAGTCTGGTTGAAGTGGTTTGCCGGGAATTTGGACTCCATCAACATATAAAGTAAAGAAGTTGTAATTGAAATGTTGAAAATTGAATGGGTTTGTAGACAGAGTGCCTTTGAATGCATCGTTGGTAACAAACCCCACAACTAATCGTTTAGGAAGACGTCCAAGTATCACATTGTCAATTGTTTTTGAAACAATATCTTTTGGAATAGTTACAGCTTTAAGTTGTACTCTTGTTAGAGGGTATTTTGCTGTATGTTTTTGCAATATGCGATTGTGACTAAGTTTGATGGATGACTGACCGATACTTTTCTCACATATAGTGTAGCATCCAGAATTTCCACTTTGCCTTCACTGTCATCTACTCCCATCAAGCAGAAAGTGTTTTTCGAAGGAATCAGTTTTATTCGCATTTCCACTCCATTGATCAAAAAATTCTCTTGATTGAAAATATCAGAATGCAAGTAACCAAACATATCAAATGTTTTACTCTGTTTTGTTAGTTGGTTACGTTTTGTAAAGCCTTTGTTGTCTTCCGAAACGTTATCAAAAGCGCCTGCTGTATCCTTGTACCACAATGCACTTTGGAGATGAGATGATTTTGCAGATATGTCATAGTTCAGTGCTTTTTCAAAATAAGACCTGTATGGGTGCATGTGAGATGGAAACGAGATGAGTTTGTTATTTAAGTAGATTTGTACTTCGCTGAACATTGCATTGAGAAAATCATTGACAGGCCCAATTGTTTTATCTGTGGGTAGCAATAACTGACCATTCGCTTTTACAATTCTGGCATCTATATTCAACATTGTGTGTGCTAAATCCATATAATCATCACCATGTCCAGGTATTACAAACTCGGTGGGAGCATTATCTGCCAGAGAACTAACAGGTTTGTATCCGATGGTGTGATGTTCTAAGATGCTTGTCTGAGTAGGTTTTACCGAGAAAATATCCAATTCACTTTTAAAACACTCACATGATTTCTCCCTAATTAGCGCCATATCTAATCAAAAATATCTGATGTTATTTGAATTTTTTTACGGTTGCGTTTGGTTGTTTTCTTGGTGTTTGTATTGACACTGGATCTCTTCTTTCTCTGAGCGGTCCTTCCAGTTCGCTGTCCCGAAGCAGAGTGATTCCTTTTTAAATGTTTATGCCCCTGATAACCTGAACCAATCATTTCCTTTAGCTTTGTTTCAGCTTTTCTTTTAAGATTTGATCTGGCATCCGAAATTCTGGATTGTAGTGACTGTTTTAGGGGTGTTTTGTCTACAACATCACCTAACACATTTACCCCTGTTTTTAACATTTCTTTCCCTACAGCTTTCGCTCCTTTCTTGATAAGAGGCAAAGCTGACCGAAAAAGTCCTCCAAGAAAACTTCCAATGCCATGTCCTTTTTGATAGGCAGCACCGTAATATATGTTACCCACACCAGATCCAGCTTGTTGATGGTAGTATTGAAAATATGGGTCATTCATAATCACAGCTTTTCACCACAACATCTAAAATGAAGTTTCAAACACACTAGTCCGAAGGAGAATGGGATGTGTGCACCAGTGCTGTCCCTTAAGTCAATTTCTATTTGTTCGAAATTATGTTTCTGCACTGGGATGTAATGTGGTGAATCGAAAATTTGCACACCATCACTTCCAAAAGTATGTTCCATAGGATTAATGTTTATAATACGTAATAGAGGGGCGATAGCATCCCCCACCATATGTGATTCCACAATATCTGTGTAAATATACATCTGGGAAGGAATCTCTCTCACAACATTTGGAGGCGAGCGTCCAATTTTTACTTCTGATAGATCATCGGTCGGTTTAAAACCTAATATCCGTGCCAGTTGAGGTGACAATTGTACATTTATGTTTCTCTGCTTGGTAGATATATCAACAGTCACATGTTTGTACGCAGGATGATTTCGGAGACTAAAATTTAATTTTTCAGAATATTTATTGATTTCTGCAACAATGCTGTTTATAGATGCGTAATAGCCTTCGGATATTCGAAGTTCGTTCCATTTGACATCATCCATAGATTTATATTGAATATAGTTGTTAAATCTTGTAATGTTTAGTATTGAATAAGGATAATGCACTTCTACCAATGCCATCTCCCATTTGTTGGTGTCCAACTCCACACGGTTCTGAAGCTTTGTGGTGTAATTAGTTAGAGTATTACTTGGAAAATATTTCATGGAACTGTTACTAGGCAAAGTAATATAGAAAGCGTTTGCTTCTCTCATGATGTGTTATAAAGGTTATTTGTACCACTGATGAGAATATCTACAAAAAATTATGCCTCTCTCTCTCTTTTTTGACTCCAAAAACGATGCGCTAATCCAACTGTCAAATAATCTGGAGTAACCTTTCCAATGAACTAACAACTTTTTACTGGCTCCTTTACCTTTGGTCGCAAGGATTTTATCAATTTCATGCATATCCGGTAAGCGGACCAGTTGCAACTCTTCCGTATAAAATGTTCCATCGATTTTATGTCCTTGTAGATCTTTTAATTCATACACTTGAGGATTTCTTTTCAAAATACGTTCCACCACAAATATTTCTCTTGTCCAGTTTTCCATGTAACCTTTGTCAAAGCGTTTTTTGGTTTTTGTTATTCTCACTGTATCTCCTATTTTGAATGGCATCTTCAATGACAATAGTGGAGATGAATCAGATTTGAGTTTTTTGTCATACATATTGTGCCATACTTTCAAAACCTTCTCAGGAGTAACATCTGCTGGTGCCATTTTAATACTCGAGTGAATTTTATGATTATAAGCTTTCAAAAGCTTTGGGAGTACATTAACAAAGCAGCTGGTTCTTTGCTTAGTAAAATACTTCCACATGCGTTCCTTTAAAGTTCTGTTGAATTTTTCAACAATACTAGCTTTAATATCAGGATTCTTTGTTGTAAAATAAATTACATTTTGTTTTTTGAGATATTCCTGCACAATACTGTTGGTAAACTCACGCCCTTTGTCAGTTTGTAATTTCAAAGGTTTTCTTTTGCTTTGTTTGAAAATTTGCTGGAAAGCCTTTTTTATACATACACCAGTTTTATTTTTTACAGGGACAGCCCAAGCATGCCTGCTAAAAATATCGATAACTGTGAGTATATATATCTGTACCCTTTGTTGTGATTCCGCAAACTCTGCATGCCATTCAAGTCAGCCTGCCATTGGTCATCAATATTATGCACAAAATAAAAGTTTCTCGGAAATCGACGCTTTACAGGTCTATGCAAAGTGTATGCAGTTTGCTTTGTCAACCAATGTTTGATTGTTGACAATGGTATGGATTTTTTTTACAGCTTTCCATAGTGTTGAAGCTGTAGAATAGGATGCTGGATGAGATGGATTGTACCAGATATTCTCTAATATTTTTTCGCTCATGGTTTGTATTTTGACCAAACTGGAACAGTACGTTTACGTTTGTGCCCTGGAAATGATGATACAAAAGAAATTGGTTCTTTTTATTCTTCTTCTTCTTCTGCTTCTGTTAATTCTTGTGCCTCTTCTTGGTTAGCTCCGGACAGCGGAATATGGCGTCCGGGGTTGCCAAAAATAATCTGTTGAATAAACTCCTGTCTCCGGGGGTTTCCAATATATTCTTGAGGAATATTAGATAACGCCAGAGCTCTATTGAACAGTTGCCACCCAACAGGATTGCTTGTTTTTCGTGGTCGAATTATATCCGATACTAGATCGACAATATTTGAGCCTTCAATTTTATTATTGTTAATAAAAACTGCCCCATATTTATCCCAATCAATATTACTATTATGTAAAAGACGTTCATACAACAGTTCGGCTTTTCTACGATACATGCTAGGTGTAGCAGCTACAATTTCTTCTTTCATATCAGTCAACTTCTCAGTAGATTCTGTAATCGGTAGCGACACAGGTTCTCTTTGTTTTCGAGTAATAGACAGAAATTTTTGGAGCACAATGCTGTAACGATTCCATTTTTCATCATCCGAAAGACCTTTGAGATTCAAAATTACTTGCATATCCTGATCCAATTGCGATAAGGATGTAGACGGTGCAGACATACCAGGATGTCTTATGTTATCCATAAATTCTTGAGGTATTATAACCATTTTTTTGGCATGCTCCATGTTCAGATTTTTTTCACTTAAATAAACTTGATAACACACCTCCTATTAAAGGGGCTAATAACGCAGGTAGAAATCCTCCGTGTTGCACTAGTATCTGTTTCTTCTGCTTTGTAGAGTGTCCTTTGGCAGAGAGATTACGTATCACCTTCTTGTACCGGCTCAATCTTGTTTTCTGAGGTGTTGAAAGAGGAACATTCCCTTTTAGAACATTGTAACAACACTCACAGATTGAATTAACTAAGGAAGAATCAGCAGCAGCTTGTAATATCGCTGTGCGAAGAGCTGGTTTAGCATCCGATAAAACTTGGAGCACTTTAGCTTGTTTCACTCTTGGAGCCATGATGACAGAATAAACGACTAGTGATTATGCTTGCTTTTTTGTAGGAATATATACATAATTGATATCATCGTCGGGAAATATCCGCGACCGAAAACGTACTTCTTCCGGAGTGTTCTGCTTCAGATCAAACAGCAAATATCCATGGGGTTCAGCGGTGGCATTGTAATATGCATCTTTTATAAAATTTGGATTCTCCGGGTATACTTGTCTAGATAAATAATTAATTTGGGCTCTGTCTCTTGGATTTTTGAAGCATACAATATAATGACTATTTAAAGATATATCTCTATTCCCTTTTCCCTGGTGGAATAGATTTTGAGTGATAAAGAAAAGACTAATATCACGATGATGACACCCTTTTGTGAATAAATCTGTGACTCTTTGATCGTATTCCCTCATCTGATCATCGATAATAATAAGATGAGGTCCAGAATTTGGCACAAATTGGTCAATATTAGGCATTCCTTCCCGAAATTGTACAAAACCAGGGAAATCATTGTATGCAGATTGCCATTCCCCGTAGCACACCAAAATATTGTTGAATTTTACATTTACCATTTGGGGTAAACACTGGAGAAAATGCTTCACAAAATATGTCTTTCCGCATCCTGATGGACCAGCCAATATTGCAGAGAACGGGTGTTTCCACAAGCACTCCATTTTTCAAACTGTGAAGAATGTTTTAAATTACATATAATATAAAAGTCGAATGTTATGAATATTTTTCTAGTTGTTAGATTTTACTGATATGTTGTATCTTCAAATTACATATATATATATTATATTGTATTGTATTATATATATATATATATATATATACTTCATCAATAAATAAATATGTGTGTGTGTCTGTATATATATATATACACACACACACACATACAAACAATTTTCTTATAGTACAAAATTCACTTTACAACAGCACAACAAAATGCCAGGTAGCATTACCACTGTACGCATGCGCGTTTGTAAACCCCGCCTACATATTCCGAGCATCAGCGTTGTGTTAGATAGCTCTCCATTGTTTCAACAACGATAAACAGCTTGGTGGTCCAGATCAAATTGGTTCTGGAATCTACTGTGACGTGTACCGTCTACTTTGAAGTATAAAAAGGTGAGTTGCACAATATTACTATTTAGTGTCCAGCAATGCTGTCGACTTTAAATTTGCTTCACGGGTTAATATCAAATAGAGCCTTTGACAATCATCATGTTGGGGTTTTCGCAGCTAATGAATTACCTGTACATGTGGAACTACCAGCAGCGTTCATTGTAAATACAGACCCCAAAGATAGCCCCGGGAAGCACTGGGTAGCAATTTACATTTACATTTACATTTACATTTACATATAGATGCCAGAATTGTAAAAGCGAATGGTCAGTTATTGCTACCCACAGATAAAACAATTGGGCCTGTCAATGATTTTCTCAATGCAATGTTCAGCGAAGTACAAATCTACTTAAATAACAAACTCATCTCGTTTCCATCTCACATGCACCCATACAGGTCTTATTTTGAAAAAGCACTGAACTATGACATATCTGCAAAATCATCTCATCTCCAAAGTGCATTGTGGTACAAGGATACAGCAGGCGCTTTTGATAACGTTTCGGAAGACAACAAAGGCTTTACAAAACGTAACCAACTAACAAAACAGAGTAAAACATTTGATATGTTTGGTTACTTGCATTCTGATATTTTCAATCAAGAGAATTTTTTGATCAATGGAGTGGAAATGCGAATAAAACTGATTCCTTCGAAAAACACTTTCTGCTTGATGGGAGTAGATGACAGTGAAGGCAAAGTGGAAATTCTGGATGCTACACTATATGTGAGAAAAGTATCGGTCAGTCATCCATCAAACTTAGTCACAATCGCATATTGCAAAAACATACAGCAAAATACCCTCTAACAAGAGTACAACTTAAAGCTGTAACTATTCCAAAAGATATTGTTTCAAAAACAATTGACAATGTGATACTTGGACGTCTTCCTAAACGATTAGTTGTGGGGTTTGTTACCAACGATGCATTCAAAGGCACTCTGTCTACAAACCCATTCAATTTTCAACATTTCAATTACAACTTCTTTACTTTATATGTTGATGGAGTCCAAATTCCCGGCAAACCACTTCAACCAGACTTTGAAAACAACAAGTACATAACAGCATATCACACATTATTCTCTGGAACAGGAATACACTATATGGATGAAGGAAACAATATATCGCGTGAGGAATACCCCCAGGGATACGCATTACTTGTTTTCGATATAACACCAGACGCAGCTGCAAGTGCCATATCCCACTGCAGTCTTCAACGGCAAGGGGCTGTTAGCTTGGAAGTCCACTTCAAATTGGCTTTGGAATCTACTGTGACTTGTGTTATCTACTCTGAATTTGACGCTCTCATGGAAATTAATAATCAAAGAGATATTCATCTGGATTAATTGAATAACAAGGTGAGTTGCACAATATTACTATTTAGTGTCCAGCAATGCTGTCGACTTTAAATTTGCTTCACGGGTTAATATCAAATAGAGCCTTTGACAATCATCATGTTGGGGTTTTCGCAGCTAATGAATTACCTGTACATGTGGAACTACCAGCAGCGTTCATTGTAAATACAGACCCCAAAGATAGCCCCGGGAAGCACTGGGTAGCAATTTACATGGACAGTAACTCCCGGGGGGAATTTTTTGATAGTTACGGAAAACCTCCACATGTGCATAACCATTTGCGATTTTTGGAAAGTAACTCTAAATTCTATACGTACAACACTCATCAGATACAAAGTTACGGGTCTGTGTACTGTGGGCATTACTGTTTTCTGTATTTATTCCATAGAGCCTCTGGTAAACCCATGCATAAATTTCAAATTTTATTCCCAGTACCGATAAAAAACGACAATATTATAACAACTTATTTGCTGACTCGTAAATTAAATTTATAATACTCGGTACGTATACTAGAAAATATTGACAGTAAATACTGTTTGAAATTTTATACAAGTTACATATAGTCCTAATAGTATATTAATAATTTTGTAGCGTTACAGTTTACAACAGCTTACTTATAATCTTTATCTTGTTTTGTGTCTTTACAGAACAATGACGCAATATCCAGAGATGGGATCTTTCAATGCTAGATTGTCCTCTTTCAGAAACTGGCAATCAAAAGAATTCCCGTTTGTAGAAGCTCTGTCCGAAGCAGGATTATTTTACATTCAAAAAGAGGATAAAACAGTATGCTTCAAATGTGGTGGAGGATTATACCGATGGAAATACAGAAACAATCCAATACTAGAACATCGTCGATATTTTCCATTTTGCCCCCTGTCTATAAACCTAATTTCAGATCGACAATGCGGTTGATGCTTTAATTAAATTAATTAATATTTGTTATCCAATATTTCCTCAATATGACGTTTATGATATTCTGCTGATTTTTCTCTCACCATTGATCTTTGTAACGCCCCGCCCCCTCCACCTTTTTTGTCCAGCACATGCTTGGTTTGCTACGCGCGCATGCGTCTCAAAAACACACCCACGCATTTCTTCAAATGTATATCTGCACGCTGCGACATGCAGTATCTCGCAGTTCTTAGTCATGGAATCCTCTATTTCGATGCCGCTGAAAAAAAGATTTCAACCGTACACTAATTTCAAGGGGGTTCTTCAGAAAGAGAGCGATCAGCATTTACCTGAAGAACAAAAACAAGTAACTAGTCTTATACGCCAGTCGATATTATTTGATCACGTCTACTATTTGAATGCTTCGAAAACAAAGGTTATCTCAATCGGACTTTCCTCTCATCTGGATTTCCAACCTGTGGTCAGGCTGCACAGAAGCGGGGCGGCCGGTGTTGAACTACAGTTGCAGGAGTGGCACGCTCTTCAGGAATTGTTTCCAGTAATCGACAATTACATCGCTATTCCAGGTGAGCAGCCTCGTGTTTCCTACCCACTAAGTGAGCAACATGAATTGCTGATAACCACACTGTACAATCGTCGTCAGATCATTATAAGGAAAAAACCAGCTTACGGTTCCCTGGAGATAGTGTTCATCGCAGAAAGTTCGTGGCGGAACTTTATGAAGATATTTGTGTGCATCGAGCATGCGAAAGTTATGTGTGAAACAGTGTCGCCGTATCTGAAATCATATTTTGGAAACTGTGTGGAATCTTGCATTCTCGACCTTCGCGAACAATGTTTCGGTTGCACAGATATTTCCCCTGTCCATGCATGTAATAAGGAGAAGTTTGTGCTTTCCCATCTACATGGATTTACAAAACCTGAGCCTTTGTCTATACAAAACATCGACGGAAAAAGACTTTCCAAAGAAGTGTTTCTTTTTTGCGAGAACATGCTTGTGGAAAAAATAGTGAAACATTTTAATTCAGTGGTTGCAGCAGAAAATGGATATGATAGTGACACAATTCCTTATGTGGGTGAGTGAACAAACTTGAAGAATAAAAACTTGTTAAATAACATGCTGATAAACTGGTGACACAATATAAACATTTTACATATGTATGTGTGTGCGTGCGGCTCTTTTGAATTTTGTAAATATTGGTAATAAACAGGGATAAAATATATGTCTTGGCTTTTTTTTTCATTTATTACCCCTTTAAAAATCCTCATGGTTTATATTTTTACTGGTAACAATCGTTAATAACAACATTAATAATTAACTATATAATGAAAAAATGTGTATTGTGGACTTGTCGAAGATAAAGCATGAGAGCTTTTCTTCACACTGGTAAAAATCGGTGTTAATAACAACATTAATAATTAACTATACAGGGTGTTGCAAAATACCTGTTACAACGCTTGGGAGGTGATTCTACAAGTAAAAACAAGGAAAAAATGTCATGTGAAAAAATGTCGAAATCGGCACCGTTTTCGAGTGACAGGCGTGCGAAAATCGCCTCACACCATGTGTAAAGTACAATAACTCAAGAAGGAAGAAATATATCAATGTCGGAATAAAATAATACAAACAAAATCGTACCTGGTGAATACAATGGTGCATCAATTGAGGCCCAGTGTAAATTGCGCAAGGGGACTCTCAAAGAAAGTGGGGAATCCCCTGATGGAAAATACAAGAAATTTACTACTATCTTCTACATAATGTTGAGATCGGAATGTAGCCAGTAAAAAATGGCGACGTATGTCCACATGTCCCACTACTGCTGGGACACCGTCCCACACCCGGGAAATAGGAAAATAACTGCAAATCTCCTGTTGTACACGGTTCACATTGCGGTTCGAAGAAAAGAAACCAATTTGTCGCATGTCTCACTACTGTTGGGACACCATCCCAAATGGTATAAAATACTGGAAAATCATAAAAAAAAGTTTTCAATCCCTTAATGTTGACACACTACTTTGCAGTACGAAAAACAAAAGTTAAACAATGGCCACATGTCGTTAGGCTGTACATATACTACAAGAGAGCTCCCCAAAGAAAGTGGGTAATCCTCGAAGGAATGAAGACGGAGAATGGCGAGGAAACGCACACAATGGCATGTAACATTTCCAGGCACAGCACATCTGGAAGGGATTCCACTGAGAAGCGCACAACCTCCGCACATGCAGATCGACGGTATGAAGTACAGCGATATCCAGCATCTTCACTCGTACCTTTCACTAAAGGACACTATGTGGTGCTGATAGGGGCTCACACAAACACCGGTATACTCAGAGACGTTGTTGAAAATGTCCGCCATTGACTTCAAGACAAAGATGGCATCGGCGAAGCACTGATTGTCTGGTACGTGCAAATACCTCTGGCATGTCACCAATTGTCCCAGCAGCGGCACTAACACGAGCAACGAGATCCTCAGCACTTTCCACAGGGGTTTCATACACGAGCCTTTTCATTTCTCCCCACACAAAGAAATCCAGTGGTGTGAGGTCGGGGGAACGAGGTGGCCACGGTAAAGGTCCACCCCTGCCAATCCAACGATCGCCGAAAATATCGTTGAGTAAGGCTCTGGCTCCCCGGTCGAAATGTGCGGGGGCGCCGTCGTGTTGAAACCAGATACGTTGTCTACCTGCCAGTGGCACGTTTTCCAAAAGTTCAGGTAATACGTCATGTAGAAACACCCGATAATTCCCACCACACAAAGTAGATGGCAAAATGTACGGGCCTATCAAGTGGTCACCTACTACGCCACACCACACATTCACTGCGAACCTATGTTGATGATGGCGCACAATGATTGCATGCGGATTGTCCATATCCCAGACGTGGCTGTTGTGGCTATTGAACATGCCGTCCCTGGTGAACATTGCCTCATCGGTCCACAAAACTATTGTTGGGAACTCTGGAATGGAAAGAGTTTGTTGCACGTACCATTGGCAGAAATCCATGCGTAGGGGAAAGTCCGTGGGCAGTATGTGGTGCACCTTATGCAATTTGTATGGGTGCAATCCCTCCTCTCGAAGAACGCGGAACACATTGCTATGGTGGGTTTGTTGAGTACGAGCAATGACACGTGTGCTGGTGTCAGGACGGTCTCGTATCGCGTCCAACACGTCCTCTTCAAATTGCACAGTGCGCACAGTGCGGGGTCTTCCACAATCCCACCTACGGGGTAGTAGAGATCCAGTTTCACGCAGTCGAGCATCAAGTCTTTGAAAGAGTGCATGTGCTGGTAATCGCCTATTGGGAAAACGTTCGTGATACAAACGACGTGCTTCACGGCTGTTTCGGTTTGCCTCTCCATAAACGAGATGCATATCAGCAAGCTCGTGGGTAGAGTACTCCACCATTGTCTTGTTCGAGAACTGCCCAGAAACAGGGGCACTTTCCCTCCGAGTGACGGATCACAACTACCGTGATTAGCACCCACGTAATGTCACACAGGTGTCCACGCAGTTGTTGCAAACCGAGAAAGAACACGGGAATACGTACTCTACGTACAGTATTCCTTAGCGCAATTCAACCATACACACACGCCAGACTAAACTCCACGCTGCGAGACGCAGAACAAGACAGGAAAAACAACGGTCGACTACAGTCTCTACGTAGTATCCACCAACACTAATACGTAACAGGTGACCTACACTCACAGCGCCTCTAGTGGAGCTTTCTGTACCAATTAGCTGAAATCAATCTGAGCGTAATTTGACGGCATAGCGTCATTTTCGAGTGAATTTCCTATTTCCCGAGTGTGGGACGGTGTCCCAGCAGTAGTGGGACATGTGGACATACGTCGTCATTTTTTACTGCCTACATTCCGATCTCAACATTATGTAGAAAATAGTAGTAAATTTCCTATATTTTCCATCGGGATTCCCCACTTTCTTTGAGAGTCACCTTGCGCAATTTACACTGGGCCTCAATTGCTGCACCATTGTATTCGTCAGGCACGATTTTGTTTGTATTCTTTTATTCCGACATTGATATCTTTCTTCCTTCTTGAGTTATTGTACTTTACGCATGGTGTGAGGCGATTTTCGCACGTCTGTCACTCGCAAACGGTGCCGATTTCGACATTTTTTCACATGACATTTTTTCCTCGTTTTTACTTGTCGAACCACCTCCCAAGCGTTGTAACAGGTATTTTGCAACACCCTGTATAATGAAAAAGTGTGTATTGTGGACTTGTCGGAGATAAAGCATGAGAGCTTTTCTTCACACTGGTAAGAATCTGTGTTAATAACAACATTAATAATTTACTATACAATAAAAAAATGTGTATTGTGGACTTGTCGGAGATAAAGCATGAGAGCTTTTCTGCACAGCGCTGGACACGCAAAGGCAAGTATCTTTATTTTCATTCTATTTCTAACAGTGATTCGCTATTTTTTCTTGTCACTATAAAAAAACTAATTCAATTTTTCTTTTATCACATCTGTCGCCATTTTGCTTGTTTTTGTTTAATTCCTCTTTATGCATTGAGGTTAATCGAAACATAACTTTAGACTTTTACATGGAATTGAAACATAGAATGTTGCCTCCTTTGATTGAATCGAACCTGTGACTCCTCTTTGATCACAAAACAATAGTGACGGCCATCTTGCTTATTTTACCTACTCTTTATGCATTTAAGATAATCGTTACTGGGGCCCCACACGGCAAAACAACAGATTCTAATTTATTCACACTTCTTTTTCTTTTTTTATTTTAAAAACAACATCATTATCAGCCAATTTGACATTGTGAATCGAACCCGGGGACCTTTTCATTACAGCATAAACATCCTATTTCCAATTAGTTCATTTTCTCTTTGTGCACAAAAAGCTAATCGGAACTTTTAAACAAATACAATTGAATATCCAATTTTCACCAACATTGGGAATCGAACCCTCAACCACTTGGTTAAAACATCTCGCGGAATAAAAAACACCCCCCCGCGCCGGGCCGCCCCACCCCGCGCCGCGCCCCGGTCGCCGCCGCCGCCGCCGCTAAACACAAAACGCGGCCGCCATTTTGATTTTATTGAAATACTATTTATGCACAGATGGACTAATCGGGACCTATAATGGCGGGACAAAAAAATTGGTCTCATTTAACTACCTAGAAAATCGAACCCGCGACCTCTTCATTACCAGGCGACAACAATAACCACTAACCCAAGGCCGCCATATTGATTTTATTCAAACACTATTTATGCACAGATGGACTAATCGGGGACCTATAATGGCGGGACTAAACAATTGGCCTAATTTAACTACCTAGAGAATCGAACCCGCGACCTCTTCATTGCCAGGTGACAACATTAACCACTAACCCAACTCGATTTTCGAACTCAACCATTTTGTTGCCTTTATTTACACACAGGCTAATCGAGACCATTCAATATTGACATCGTCGCCTTGTAATCAAAGGGTCCCAGGTTCGATACTCGGTGGAGGCACATAGTGGTCCGAATCACCACTTTTCAACTGTAGCTCCAATCCTGATTAGTTTTGCCGTGCATAAAACGGACTTAAAAAAACTAACTCAATCTATCAATCAATCAATATTGACTCTACCAGGAATCGAACCCTCGACGCCTCTTGTTTTACAGAGCAATAACCTTAGCCGCTAAGCTTTCGGGGGGTACAGCACCTTCGGCGCCATCTTTAAATCATTTCTTCATGTCTTTCCATCATACGCAATGGTTGCGCGCGCATTTCCTCCACACACACACAAACATATGCACGTGTTAGGTTAGCATACATCAAGAAACAACGTGACAAATCCATTGACCCCCTCCCCCCACCGCTTCCGATGTCTTCAACGTGATCAGACACGTTCTGCTGACTCAACAATAAAACCGCTCGTGGCCCGCTACGACCGGATGTAACATAACACCAGTCGCATCAATTTTTTGCTGACGCGTAGGAACGAAGTGCTGCCTCTCTACTATCATCTGTAAATAAGGGCAATTACATGGAATTCCTTATTGCAAGTGCAGAGTTTGATCCCTCATTAAAATAACATTTATTAAATTCTACAGTTTTTCGCGGTACTTCGGCAGGCATTCAAAATGATTTAATAAATTCAGTTTCGGATGTTCTGAGAGATGAAATCTACAATGAAATTCAAAACACAGACTTTGTGGCTATCATGGTCGATGAAACATCAGACATTAGCAAAAAATCTCAGGTGTCAACAATGTTACGTTTTTTTTCGGACTCAGAAAAAAAGTCATTGAAAGATTTCTTGGATTTCATGACATGAGCGCCGATAAAACTGCAGGAGCTCTTTTTAGTCACGTGACTGAAATAATGGTTAAATATAAGAGTGGGGATAAATTAATTGCCCAGACATACGATGGATATTCTGTAATGAGTGGTCATTTGAATGGGCTTCAAAGTAAAGTTTTGGAAAATTATCCGAAACGTTTTTTTACGCATTGTTATATTCATGTCATGAACTTAGTGCTGCAACAATCGTTAGAATGTAACAAAGAGCTTAAGGTGTTCTTTTGTGGTCTACGTTTTTCTCTCATTCTCCAAAGAGGTTTCACGAACTTTCTGCTTTCATGTCCAGAAAGCTCCCGTCATTAGCTCCTACCAGATGGAATTTTACCTCTAGTCTAGTGTGGACAGTCAATGACAACAGAGAAGCACTGCTTATGTTTTTGAACATGTTAGTGAAAGTGGAGACTTCGATCATTTGATACAATAATATTAAGTTAATTTAAAAACTTTATAAATCAGAAGTTATTAGAGACAGTCCCTATCACACGGAACTAGATTTCTAGTAGGAATGCTCTAGTTGACGCTGGACTGACTACCCATTTGCTAGTTTTCGCCTCACACGGTACTTGTTATACCGTACTTGTCGATAGTCTTTCGTTTCCATAATGGCGGCCGCTCGAGATGTAAACAACGTATCACTTCACACTTTTAAAATACGATAACTATCCAACCGAGAGGAATATCGCATCGCATTAAATGGTTTTAGGTAGAGAAGAACGGCGCTGATAAAATACGTACTTTACAACGTTTACTATACACGTATGGAAGAATATTTTAGCTTTTTCAATTGTAAACTTGCCTTTCGTGTTGTATGCACTCGGAAGCCACAGACAAAAAAAAGGCTACTTTACAAACTCACAGAATATCTTCACATGGTCAAACTTTGCTCTGATTGGCTGTTCCACAGAATCTAGTCGAAGAAGTTAGTAGCAATTAGAACATGTCCTATTCCTCAAAACCAGTCAAGCAGTCAGCCAGGCGGCCATGATTACTACCCAGAAAGTTAAGCCCCTATCACACGGAACTGGATTTCTAGTAGGTTGGCGCTGAACTAACTTTTTAGGTAGCAATCATGGCTGCCTGGCTGACTGCTTGACTGGTTTGGAGGAATAGGACATGTTCTAATTGCTACTAATTCTTCGACTAGATTCTGTGGAACAGCCAATCAGAGCAAAGTTTCGCCATGTGAAGATAATCTGTGAGTTTGCAAAGTAGCGTTTTTTGTCTGTGGTTTCCGAGTGCATACAGCACGAAAGGCATGTCGAGTATCATCTATGGTGACTGAGTGCACGGTGTTTACAATTGAAAAAGCTAAAATATTCTTCCATACGTGTATAATGAACGTTGTAAAGTATGTATTTTATCAGCGCCATTCTTCTCTACCTAAAACTATTTAATACGACGCGATATTCCTCTCGGTTGAATAGTTATCGTATTTTAAAAGTGTGAAGTGATACGTTGTTTACATCTCGCGCGGCCGCCATTATGGGAACGAAAGACTATCGACAAGTACGGTGTAACAAGTACCGTGTGAGACGAAAACTAGCAAATGGGTAGTCAGTCCAGCGTCAACTAGAGCATTCCTACTAGAAATCTAGTTCCGTGTGATAGGGGCTTTAGTTCATCGCCAACTAACTAGAAATCCAGTTCCGTGTGATAGGGGCTTTATTTGCTAGCCTTTTACTGATAGTATTTAAATCATTACGCTGCAATGACTTCAAGAGGATTATCTAGCTTCCTGAAGGATTTCGAAAATATATTTTTAATAAAGGCTTTAGCCAACTTGCTTGCCTTTTCAGACGTATTATTCAGTACATTGCAGTCTAAAAATGTTGATATTTTGTATTGCAGTAATAAAATAACTGAATTTCAACGACAGCTGAAAAAGGAAAGTGAGAATTTCGAAACACTATGGAATTCTATAACTGGTGCAGTAGAAGAGGAAGAGGTTGTTGAAATGAAAAGGAGGCGACTGAACAACGAATCACAGAAAGACCACTGCCGGAGGCTTAACTTTGAAATCATTGATAATATCAGCAACCAGATAACAATTAGATTCGCATCATTTGAAAAATTGCAATATTTTGATTTACTAAATCCCACAAAACGGGGCTACTTGAATAAAAGAGAAAACTTTCCTCACCATTTCGTACATAAATTGCAGGAAATTTATGGCAGTCTGTTTAATTTATCCAAACTGCAGAATGAACTTTATGTTAGTTATGCTTCCACTGAAGGATCGAAGAAAACACCAATTGAGATTGTAAATTATCTACTGGACACGAAACTAGTGGGTGGGTTTACGGAAATATATAAATTAGCAGTGTTGATCGCAACAATTCCTTCCACGACGTCATCTGTCGAGAGATCGTTCTCGTCACTGAAGAGGATCCACACATTCTGCCGATCTACTCAAACTCAGAATCGGATGAGAAATTTCAGTCTTATCTCCATCGAGAAAGAATTACTTTCTAAGCTGCGAGAAGGGGATAAATCCAAATTTAGTGAGGCGGTGATCAGCGCATTTCTCTCTAAAGAAACAAGAATAGAGCTGGAATTCAAGTAACTGTAAGTAATGAGCAGTTGATTTTTCAAAATTTACTTTTTGGAAGGATAAATGAAGGGTAAGGAGAAAAACCGGGAATGTGCATTTTAGCGATTTTTCAATGAACGGGTGATTCTTATGTCCACGGTGTTTTTTTAGGGGTGATAGGAGTTCCACCAACCCCTCTGGTTGCAAACTCGTGCTTTAAAAATTAATTGTATGGCGAAGTATTGAACATATTAATTTTATCCTTACCCTTCAAATATATTAATACTTTAAATAAAGTATTTACTTCATTTAAAATAATTTATGTAATTTAATGTTTTTCTAAATATTTATAAAATTACACGAAAAAGGTACGGAGAAAATTTGTAATATTGGTTCACAGAAATGAGGGGGGAGGGGTTAACATTTCTTCTTTGCCAACGCCTGAAGTTCAGGGTCAGGAGACGCTACTGCCACACAGCGTCGTATAAAGTGGGTACCTGGAGGAAACAGGATGTAAAGGTGGCTAGGGGCATGGTGCTGATCACATCACCCACACCTTCAGCCGTGCTTAAGAAAGTGTGGGGCCCTAACTCCACACCTCTGCATGAGACTGAACAGAATTGCGTAAGGGGGGGGGGGAGAAACTACTTTAGCTACTAGCCGTTTACAGGAGCTTGTACTGCTTTGCTCTGCCCATTCGCTTTCTCCCCTTCTCTACTGCAATGTGCAGCCTTTCTCCAGAGATTCCCTGGACAGAGTATAGAACAGCGTCAAGTTTTGAACAAGTTAATCTTTGCAATGTTCACAGATCACTGAACACTTTAGCCCAATTTTCTACAGCTACAAGGCTACTTGTGGAACCTTGAATGCATCATAGAATATAATGCGAAGAAACTCTGGTGGTGCAGCTTCCTTGTCTGTTGATGCCATCTGTGAAACTTTCAGAGAGTGGTTCAAAGAAGATCATAAAGAGAAGGTTTTTTTGTTTTCCACATCCCTACCTCATCAGCTACAATGGGTATGGGGCAGTTTGTACTCTGAATAGTCTTGTGATTTTTTAGTAAAATATTATTTTAATAAATAAAAACTCTGGAACTGGATACAATACATCTCTGATTTTCACATCAGAAGTGACTGATCCAATGATTATCTATCTCATTTCGTTCAAACTTGACATTTGCCAAATACTCAACATTGAAGACATTCCAACATCATGAGCAGCCGAAAGGTTGGTTTTCTTGTTCCCTGTTAATCCTGTAATTATTGACTTTATACCATCAATACCAGGGAATGGTGGGTGAGAAAGAATCACTGGCAAAAGAACTCGAAGTCTTTGATTACACTGGTCAACAAATTTTAATTATTTTTTTTGCGACATGGATGAAAATTCACTTTTCTTTATCAATCCATGATGCTGAACACGAAACTGACAATGAAAATGCCACTCGACTTCCGGTTTAAGAATTATACGAGGTATTGTCGAAAAGTCGGGTTTCCCAATGTTCTAACGTAGTGGAATGACGTATGCTTGGTGTGCATGTGACTTTTACGCTTGAACTGTATTATGCAAACAGTACAAAACGTGGGTACATTTCCATTTGCCTTTCCAAGTAAATTCATGAATCATAGTTTTTACATTAATCACAAAATAATTATTTTCTACTATACTACTGTATGGCGTGTTCTTTACTACTTACGTGGGATTAAATCTGCTTCCTCTTTGCTTCCCTCTTGTAGTGAAGTTCAGGATCATCCCTGGTTACTGTCCAGCAATAGTCGGCAAGCATTCCTCTACACCATTTCCCTTGGTATCTTTTCTCCATTACAGATATTTGTTGGTGGAAATGCTCACTGTGTTCATCACTTACCTCCCCACAACTTTTCGGGAAGAAATTGAGATGAGAGTAGAAAATGCAATTTAAGGAACATATTGCAACCTATTTTTTGATACGATGAAACCAAATTATTTACAAGTTTTCATAGTCTTCAGCACGTTTGTTTCCCAAAAAATTGTTGGAGACTTCTCTGAAAGAACTCCATGTAAGTTTCTCAACATCACTTAGCAGGTGTTCGAAGATCTCGTCCTGGTGAAGTTGACGAATTTGAGGGTGCACAAAAATTCCTTCCTTGATCTTCTGTTCACTGATTTTTGGAAATTTGTTAAGTAGATATTTGAATACCAGAGTATCGATCCAACTTTTAGACAAAGTTTTTGATCAGTCCCAGCTTTATATGAACTGCAGGAAGTATAATATTTTTAGAGTCAACGAGAGGTTCATTATGTACATTCCAGTTTCCAGTTTCCATACTATGACGTAATGGCCAATCCTTTTTAATAAAATGAGAAGCTCTGTCTCTGCTATTCCATTCGCAGAGGAAACAGCAATATTTGGTATAGCCTTGTTGGAGTTCAGTTAAAATAGCAATGACTTTCAACTCTGCACATATTTTCCATAGGTATGTACCTAGTTGTTCTATTTAATTGATTGAAGGAGGAATTTTAGGCTATCATACGATTCTTTCTTTTACACAGAATAACCAATAAGGATTGACGTCAATTGATTGCTGTTATGAAGCAGTACAGCTTTTAGACTTTATACCGATGCATCTATGAACAACCGCCACTCTTCGCAGATGTGCTTAATGCCCATAGCCACCAATAAACCATTAATATTACTGCAGTATATCAGATCTCCTTTGGTACAAAAGTATTCTTCCAACATTTTTTGACCGTCACGATAAAATGACACCTTCACATTACTAGCCAGAAAAGTCCATTGTTGAACTCTGGAGGCTAATAGATCTGCCTTGGCTAACCTTATGCTGTTCTGTAAGTTTAACATCACCAGCAAAGTCCGGATCTGTAGATGTGGAAGGTTGTGGATCGTATGCTTCGTCTTGTGAGTCTACGGAATAAGATTCAGGGGGTGTTGGAACAGGTAGTTCATTACTATGCGCCACATGACGAGAAGCAGAACGAATATTTGGAAATACAATTGTCTTCTTTTTAGTATTGGACATACATTGTATTGATGGGACCATACAAAAAAATAAACAATCGTCTGTATGATTAGTGGGCTCCAGCCGAATCACGGGAATAGCAAATGACATCAATGGTCTTCTGTGATTCATCCAGTCCAGCAGATTCGTGTAGCAGATTTTACAACGGAAATGTTGAGCCCAAGTCTTATCTTCATCTCCGAATTTGCAGTATTTACCGAAATATAGATTGTAGGCTGTTCTTACAGCAGGGGTAATATTTCTCCGCTGTCCAGAAAACACAATTTGACCACAAACATAACACATTGTTAGCATTGATAATGCATTTACGTTGCAATTTTTAACATCACTCAGCAATTTAATTAAATGTCAACCTTACCAGAAACGGACCACATAATACGCAAACACGATCTTTGATAAATGCACACCTAGTTTTATAAAGCCACAATCACGTCTGCACAAATTAACACCTCACAAAACAATGAATAAAGAGGTTTTGTGGCTGATCTTGAACAGTTCCCCCTTTCCTTACAACAAATAAAAATAATAAGATAAGAAAAGAAAAACTCAACATTTACTTCTTACAGCTATGCAATACCATATACCTATATATAGGGAACTTCTCCAAATCAACAATGCCCTGTAACTCAATTATAATTAGTCAATTGCGATTTTTAACTACAGTTTCGTATTTAGGAGACCAATATTGACTAGAAACTGTATATATCACTCATGTCGCATTTTGGCTGTTGACCAGTGTTATCCCTTGATATAAGAGACTTTCCTGCATCGACATGCAGCTCATCTACTTTATCTGCAAACTAGTAAGAATCCCAAAAATCCACTTAGTTAGCATTGAGTCGGTCACTCCTCTGCCATCCCCCCAAACTCTTCATGGGGCACATCACTGCTCAGTCGTCATATCTGACCAGATCAGAGACCAAAACTTTCGTGATCATGTTATTGTGGTTTGAATTGTTGTTTTAAGTTTACTTTATGCGCGAATAGGCTAATCGAGACTAGACCTACAGGTCAAAATGGACTCCAAACCACCAAATGTGCCTTCACCAGGTATCGAACCTGTGACTCCTCGATTAGATTGGCATTTTATTGTTAAATAGTCGTTTTGGAGAAAGTCAACATGTTCCTTTGGAGATACCTTGACTTTCCAACCAAACATATTATCTCCTGCACACAGGTGACACTAAACCATTTCTTATAAAATACTGCATGCAATGATAAAAGCAATTGAACCATAAATGACATTCTTAAAGAAAAAAAATGTAATAAGTCCAGTTTTATAGAAGAGATATACTGCAAAACATCACGTAACAGGTGCTTCCTCGAGTTCAGTCCTTGCAAAACCGGGTGGGAAAATAAAGTAAACTTTCTCACTCATCTAGGACCCAAACGGAGCATAATAGAAGAAAAATGCACATAACCTTTTTTGTAGAGAATTGTATGTAGATTATTTTTCATCCTAACCTCTATTGCTGTAAAGTGCTTTCCAAGTGAGATATTTGAAAAAAAAACAACAACTGATTTTGGGCTCCATTTTTCAAAGATGGCAGCCAAATCTAGGGTGGTACAAGGGTGCAAAATTAATATGTTGTTAAGAACCACGTTAGACAAATAATAAAATTTGTTCCAGGTTTCCCCGATTTTTACCCTTATTGACTAGCCTATAACTCCAAGCCTACCCTGCATTTTGCCCATAATTTTCCAGGCTTGTTCAAGTACGTTCCATGATGCAAGGAATTATATACACTGGTGTGCAAAACCTAAGGACGAAAGTAAGTTTCGCATGCTGTGTCAGTTACAAGCGGCATAGATCGGTGAAACTTGAACCATACATACAAAGTAATGTTACAGTATGATACAGGAAAGAACAGAGAAAAACACGTGATGATCAGAACAGAAAATGACATTTTTATGCATAGACCGGAAATTACACGGAAGGCACTGCGACTCATGATGACCCCGTGACATTACAGAAGTAATGAAATGGTCCTTAGAAGGGTGTGTGATCACTACGGACAGCGATGCATGCTCTGCAACGTGCTCCCATGCTGCTCACAAGGTTGGTAATGAGTTCTTGTGGTATAGTAGTCCATGCCTCCACCAGCGCTGTTGTCAACTGTTGGATGGTTGTTGGTTCATATGGACGTGCTGCAAGACGTCTCCCCATTACATCCCACACGTGCTCGATGGGATTCAAGTCGGGGGAACGGGCAGGCCAGTCCATACGCCGAATATCCTCTCGTTCCAAGAGCTCCGCCACTTGCGCTGTTCTATGCGGTCGCGCATTATCATCCATAAAGATGAATTCGGGGCCGACTGCACCTCTGAAAAGACGCACGTGGGGAAGGAGAACAGTGTCACAATAACGTTAACCGGTGACTGTACCGCGTTCAAAAATTTGGAGGTCGGTACGCGCATGCAACATTATGCCTCCCCACACAAGAACACCTGCACCACCAAAACGATCATGCTCGACAATGTTCCTAGGTTCATTGCGTGTTCCCATCTCTCGCCAGACGAGTGTACGTCCAGAATCACTACTCGAACTGAATCTGCTCTCGTCTGAGAAGAGAACGCGACCCCACTCCTCCTCAGTCCAGTCCTGATGTTCTTGGCACCACCGCAAACGGTGCCGCCGATGCGCGGGTGTCAACGGAACACAACGTAATGGCCGTCGGGCAAAGAGACCACACCCATGCAGTCGACGTGTCACTGTGGATCGTGAGATTGGACGAATCGCGGTCCTGTTAAATGTGTTTGCAATTCCACCCGCTGTTTGACGTTGGTCCCTGCGTGCCTGTTGCACAATGTAGCGGTCGTCCGCTGCCGTAGTTGACCGTGGTCGACCACCACCTCTTCTTTGCACGGCAGTGCCTGTGGTTCGGAACGCTCTCCATGCACGTGAAACAATGCTGTGGGCAATCCCAAACTCCTGGGCCACACTCGTCACACTTCGTCCTTCTTCCAGTTTCCCGATGATTCTTCCCCGTGTGAACACATCCAAATGTTGTCTCCGGGCCATGTTGTTGTGAGTAACACCACCACAATGCACCTTAACAGCCCTCTGACTGACACACACACTGTCTCGTCCCATTCATTCAACTGCTTCGTGTTGTTGGAGCTGACCCATTCGGCCAATGGTCACGCTGGCGTCAAGCCATGCAACTTCTTGGTCCCTGCATGTGTAGTCAACCTCTGGCAACATGCTGCCGGGCTTTCATTCATTTGCACCGACTACGAAATATTTTATGTTACTTTATCTATCTCGTCCTTAGGTTTTGCACACCAGTGTATTATGTTTAGAGTATTAGGAGTTAATTCTCTTTACATCAAAAATACCCCCTGGTGTCTGCTTTTCTTTTCATTTCCTTTCTGCTTTTGAGAGCTTCCTGCACCTCTTTGACATACCTGGGCTCGCGACCCCACCTTTATTATAGCGCGGACTATCGAGTTCAGGTAGCAGACACCAGTGATAAAAGTGATGCAGCTTTGGTACATCACGCAAGTCCAAAACACATCATTTCTGACAATTCTTTCCATCGAGGTTCCCTTAGTGTCCAAATAACAAAATCACACCACTGTCTCTTTGTGATGTGAAGTTGTCCTTGGACTTGATAGTAATAATTGTGCGAGACTTTCAAGTGGTTGATTTCCTCCAGAATCAACTACACTACTAAACTGCTTCAGAGTCCAGGCAGCCTCAACAGGTGTCATATTCCTGGCACTGAAAGGACATTTGACCTCCAAAGCACCTTCAGTCGACACAAGACCATCGGGAGTAGCAGCCAGGAAAGGGACATTACGAAGATTATTTTACTTGTTTTCATAAGAATATCACTTCCGATGGCGCAGATAAACACGAGTCGGAAAAATTGCACTTTAAACTGCAGGTCCAGTCCAGATTAGCCTTACTGTGCATACAGTGGACTCAAAACACCAAATCAATCAATCCTGGAAACAAATTATTTTCAATGGACTGGCTAAGAGTTGCCATCACTATAATTGTAGCTAATGTCTGGGATGCTAGTTCCTAAACACACTTTCACCACAGACATTACCCTTGTCTGTGCTTTCACCCTGCTTGCTCCTAGCCTTCGTCCACGAAAATGTATCGGAAAGGGATAGCTGCCGCCACAGTAACAACAGTTAGAAACTAAAAAATCACTGTAAAGTTTGATTCTTTAAAATATACTGTACAAATATTTTACTAATAACTTACAAATGAGGGTTTCATAAAGAAATAACGTTAAGAAAATTTGGTACTTTTTAAGGAAAAAAAAACTTGGAAAATCGAAAGATGATTGTTCAAGTTATAACTCTTGTCACAGTTAGGAAAGAAATACTGATATGTATGATACATCAGTGTAAAGCTTAGATTCTGGAGAATGGGGTGTAAGGGTCTTCCACATAGTACACCCAATAGTCAACCTCACTTCCACTTAGTACACCCTGGACTGCATTTTGCAGACTAACGAGGCTCTGGCGTCTAGACCCATGGTCAGTCTAATTGTGTCGTCCTGTGTTTTGTCCTTATTTGTGCTGAGTGCCTCTTTAGCTTCAGCTTTTAACCAAGGTAAGACACGCTTTTATTTTTGTTATGATAAGGGGCTGGACCCCGTATAGTGAGACTGGTACAAAATAGCCTCAGCGCTGATGCATCCAAAAGTTTTAATTCAAATTCAAGTTCAAAATCCTGGAGAATGCCTGGATAAATTCAATCCAGTGTTGTTCCACGAGAGGACGATAGAACGTGTGTGTGTGTGTGTGTGTGTATATATATATATATATATACGCATCAAGCGTATTTTTGTAAAAGAAGGAACTCTGATGGAAAATATACCGCTTACAAGTTTTTCCAAGTCCAATTTAAGTCCAGGTAGCAAATCGGGACTGGACCTACAGATCCAAACAAGTTCAGAATCACTGTCCCATGTGCCTCCAGCAGGAATCAAACCTGAAATGGGGTACTGGCTCTGGTGACGTCATGCTTAGATAGTCCATTGTTCTTCAAGGAATTGTCTGTTATGACGCACAAGTGGACATAAATTAACTCCTTTAAAAGTACAATGTACGTAAAATACATAAACTGTAAAAAAAAAAAAAATGTACACGTATATCTTTGTGGGTGTTTGCATCAATGTGTGTGTGAAATCTTTCCCTGGTACGAAGAAATAATAATCATTGCAATTCATGAAACTCATAATTCCTAAGGTATTTCCATGATGGAAATTAAATTTTGCAAGATAGTGGTGTGCTTGAAAGTAGAATATGTAAGGTAAAGTTATTGAATGGTATAAACGTACGTTTAGTGTGAAATCCACATTCAGAAACGACAAAATAAATGTTCAATACACAAAAAATTGAAGAATTTTCATCAAAAATACAGACTCGAAACCGGGTCTCTGGCTGTAATTCTTCTACCATTGAGGTATCAGGACAGCCTGGTATCGTCTTTATACCTTCCACGCAGGTAAAACAGCTGGAGCAAAAAAACAGCTCGTTAGCTCAATGGTAAAGTAATAGCACGGTATCCCCGACTCTGGTTGTAGTCCTGTTGAGCCTGCATTTTTCGCTGAAACATCTACGTATTACATCTCCTGTGTGTGCCAAATTTGACAAAAACTACTTCTCATCCTAAATCAGAGAGTACCCCAAAATTATACAAATAATTCTTTCAATTTAAAAAAAAACAAAAACAACAACACTATTTTATCTCCCACTCTAGCACCAATAAATATTCATTCCAGAAACAAGAGATGTCCCAAAGCTGGAAAATTCTAATGAAGGGAAAACCAATTTAACATAAGTTGGTTTTTAATTTGAAATAGTTAAACAATGGTAAACCAAATAAATATGGAACTTAATGTAAATATGTATTTGAGCAATACATATCTTCTGTTCCAAAGACATTTTGTGAGCAAAAAAATGTACTATGGATTTAGGCCTAAAAATAATACATTTTCAATTAAAAACATTTTCATATATGGTGATTTTATCTTGATATCGAGTCACAATTGCCACACTGAATTCATTAATGTATTGATTACTATTTGTGTGCTATCTAAAGTAAATTGTGCTTTCATGTGCTAACGTTTGAAATATATAATTTAATCGTGTATTGATTGATTTAGTTTATTTTACTTCGCCTTTTGTGCATCTTGGCTAATTTGCGAAGATGGGAATGAGTGATGAAATTGATGAATGGACATTCACAAACAACCAAGCTCGAGCGGATTCGAACCTGGGACCTTTGGTATCGCAGCATGATGTGCTAACCACTCAGCCACAGGGTCCGGCAATTATGTATGCGACCCTTCAGCGCTGGGAGCTCTGGAAGGTGAAGTCTGTGCCAGAGAGAGAGAGAGAGGAAATTTAACATTGGGCATATGGGAATATTATTTTATTTGTTCTCTTGGGAATATCAAACTTGTGATGTCGTAGAAAAAGGTATCAACGAGAAGGATGATGATTTTCACCACCGGAAAAGTCGAAGCTTTCATTTCATTAGCTGCAACTTGGTAAAGTTTTTATTTCTCCATAAGGAATACATGGGATTTTGAAAATTTTTATTCATCATATTTTTCAAACAATGTGTCTAGCTTAATAATAAAGAAAAAAAATGTTTCCACTTGCAAAACGAGGAGAAATTCATACTCTTGGATACACCCACGATTTTTTTTTAGTGTCAAGGCCCATTCCGACGATATTGAAATAAATGCACACATGGTGTATCCCCTCGCCTAACGTGAAAAAAGCTGTGAAATATGCAATATAAACTGAACATAACACTTCTTTTGTTCAAAAATAACTACCTTAAGTGCTATGAGATCTGTAATTTTTAGTCTAGTTGGTGAAAGTTCGACTTGAAAGATATTGTCATGCTTCATTTATTGAAGTCTGGTGCCGAAATGACTGACAGTGTTTAAACTCATCCTGAAAGAGAATTCGCTCTGGGAATCTTCCCAGAAAGAAAATTTTCAGGGAGAAGCACCTGTTGTGTTTCGGGGAGGGATGTGTTGCGTGTGTACAGAAAACTGTATTTTGAGGTTGCGGAGGGATTTTTTGGCATTGTTAAGGAAAATGTGATGTGTATGATTGTGTTCAAAGTTTCGGGTAAAAATTCCAATAAACTTTTCATATTTACTGGCTGATGAGATGAAATAGTTTTCCAAATGGAAGAAATTTGGTCATTTCTCACAAAGGTAAGCCATTTTGCCATTAAAACTAAAATTTCTCTAAAAATGCATGTAAAATTAACACAGATTTTTAAATTAATAACACCGAATTGCAATAAAAAATAACATCAAAATTTAGGGAAAAATAAAACTAAAACTAGCCGTAACAAATACATGCTAACCTGATCAACTTGCACTGCTAATTACTAGTAACTCTTCTGTCTCTATGTTAATTGCAATGATAGGAATTAGTTAACGTAAAATAGATGGGAAAAATAAAGACATGTGCATGCCTTAACCAGGATTCCCAATTTCTTACAACTAACCACTCTGCCATATATCATCACTAATGGGTAGTTAGTTTCACGAAAATTACTATTCACAAAGGAAATAAGTGTCCAAATAGTATGCCACACCCAGGAAAATATAATGAAAGGGTAAGAATGGTGGCTTAACATTACATCTAAATATTAACAATAAGCTCTACATACCAAGGTTAGTCATGAATTTGTAGTGTCTCCAGGTACCTTGTGTTAACAAAGAGAGCTATTCTGCAAAACACAGTGCATGGGAGTTTAAACAAACTGTCATTTTAAGTGTGTGACATAGGAGAAATAGGTGAATATCAGATGTTCTAAGGTCCAGTCTATAGGCTGGTTGTGGTTGCACTTCCAGGCTGTCCCAACTACTGAATTCTCTGGTAGACCCACCCTTGCCACGTAACTCTGGCAAACGCCATCATACTCATTGCAGCTCGTATCCCATCGACTGCCTGACTACATGGTACAAAATTTCCCAGTGGAGAAGGCCCTAGGAGTTTCACCAATTCTCACCATTTGTTAAATTATGTCAAAACTTATCATGTGGATTTTGCAGTTGATTATTGGCAGAGGGTGACACAGCTGAGCTTGTTGACACAAACAATGGTTGTTTGAGATGCATGAACAAACTCTGCTAATCTTCTGGTGCTGTTAAAGTGTGTGGTGCAGGGAGTGAAGGTTGGGCATGAGTGTCCCTTGTGCCCATGTCATCTATTCATCCCTCATCCTCACAATTAGCCAAAAATTGTGCTAAATAATAAAACAAAAATTGGCACATCTTTGGAGGCCTATCAATCTCATTATAGCAAAGAAACCTGCAAATTTAGGTGTCACCCTAGTATAATAAAAGAATCATTTGAAGTTCTCTTAAAGTTGCTTTGTAAATGTTTATATATAAGGGCATGTATGGCTTGGCTGAGAGAACCAGAGTTATCCTCACAAGTTCATAGCCACCACCAACCTAAGGCATTCTTTTACTTGCGAGGTGGTGGCTGTTGGTTCCAGGTGGAAAAGTCCTGAAATTCCGCATGGAAAGTGCAAGATGAGGGGTCGTGGCAGAAAGAGGTGCAAGTCTAGAATCTGTCAATCAGTCTTTTCCCATACATCAAGGTGCTCAGGAGTGGAGCACTGGACGGGGTGAGTTTGACTTTCGCATGGCCGGGCATCGCCCACCATCGGAAGGTTCTTTCTGGTGGTAACAATAAGTAGTTAAATAAAAGGTCTGTGGGACATGAAAAGTGTTGCCAGTCATTTGGTCGTTTGGATTCCCTTACATCCCCAAGGTTTAGCAGAATGTCAATACGTTGAAGATAAACCTTAACAATATAATAAGTATATAGTATACAAGACGTAAATCTTTATTCTCTGAAACATCGTTCTTACAGTTGTATAAATTCTTTTTTTTTTTTTTTTTTACATATCCTATGCTTAATATGTCAACTTACATAATGCGTAGCATATCTATAGCGATATTGGACAATATGAAAAGCTAGTTCTTTTCAAAGAAAACGTGATACAGTACACAGCTATATACGTAACACTTTTTTTTCACGTAATAAAATATCTTGTTGCTTGAAGGATACAAAATGCTCATATACAGTTCCTGAAGGTGTATGCAATACTTCACACAATGTCTGATTCAACTTGCCATTATTTTCATCACACTTGCAGTTTTCTTTACACTAAGCATTCATATGAGTTTGTAAAAAGTACAGCTTCCGTATCACTTCACAAATTAAAACTTCCAGTGTTTGAGTGATATGGAGAGGAATGGACATAGCGGCTAAAATATTTATTTTTTAATATTACGGTAACAGTTTGAATGCTAAACAAAAAGCACATGTACATTCAAGAGACTTGTAAACAAAAATAATAAAAAAGAAAAGTTGGGCAAAAGATGCTGGGCTATACAAATTTTAACACACATCCTATAAGGGTAAGTCACATGGAACTAACCTTTATAAAACTGTCACATTAGCACTAGAGAATGGAATTATACCTTAACGTTACATGAAAATTGTTGATTGTAGACTTCTACCATACTCACTGGTGACGATTCCCACGACTGATTTTAACACACACACCTTAATGCATTATCATATCTGTCTCAACTTTTCTGTTGGTTAAAACAACACAAATTGCACACTATGAAAACCACACACATTTACAGCAGAAAAACCTGGATAAATGGAGTTGATTTGAAAAGTGGGGCCTGATGTTGTTCATATGATGTGTCCAACACGTTAGTTTGCTACAAGACTGATCCATATAATACGAAATTTAACAGTTCAGCAATTTAAAATCACCACGCCACCATAGCTTTGACAAGGATTTTTGTCAGGGAGAGAAAGGGGTAACCCCCTACCCCAACCCTCACATTGCCAATAACTGCAAGTGAACCAGAATAAAACAGAATTTCGCCCTTCTCATAACTGACAGGAAAATGTGGCTCAAGAAAGGTAGGAACACATTACTGACTTGGCCAAGCTCTTTTTTTTTTTATTAGTGTGTTTGGTGTTATTTTATCCACAGAGATAGTAACCCCATAGAAATTTATTTCAGCACCAAATCAATCTGTTGTAGGCACTAGACTCTATCCCTCCATTTATTCATCAAAGCAGAGAGAAAACTCACACATTGACAATAAAGGCAAGCTCCTTAAATGCAACTTAAGGAACAAGACACATCTAGAGGAAGAAAAGAAGTGAACATTTCTGCAAGAGCTTTCGGTCTTTCCAGCTGAAACAGACTAAAAATATGCTTTATTCTGAGCAAGGGAAAATTATAGTAGTAAGTATTTTCATTAACTTATTCTTAGTTCAACATATTGTTTAATGAGTGATCGATCTTGCTACCTTCTAGCGACTTAGTCAGGTATGTACAAGCCATTAGTAAGAAAAAAATCTGCTCATTACATGAATGTGTGGAACTAGGAACAAGCTATTGAAAATATATTATCTTCCTGCAAATTCACCAAACTAATTTCTTTTGATATAATGGCGATAACCAATCACAAACGCAATCCATAGTAATGGGAGTTTTGAAGGACTATACATAATTCCCTGCTTGAGGACTATGCACTCACTCTTTCTTAAACATTTTTTTTGCCTCATGCAAACCACTATTAAATGACCAGCTGCAAAAATACTTGGTTTCTTCTCTTTTCAATATTCTTCAACTGAATCAATCAGCCATTATCAGGTTACAACAACCGTTTCATAGAGTTAAAAATATAATGAAAATACAGAGAAAAAATGAAGGGTTTGAGTGTAAAAACATGGTGAACATTTGGTCATTTTCAAGTTACAAAGTACTGTAAAATGTGCCATCCTTCAATTTGAGTGAAATTGCCATGTCTCGGGTGTAAATCATGGTAAAATTTTCGAGTGAAATTGCCATATACAATTTGCGTTGGACTTAGTGAAGTCTTCTGAAATTGGGAACACAACATGAAAACAATATATCTCTAGCTTCTAATAATCCTTTTTCTTAATCAACTCAGAAATGACCAAAATGTCACTTACCATGATTTACACCAGAGCCCTTCAAATGGGCCATGCCGTACATTAACATGTGTTAGTTGCCAAGAACTTCACATTATATCCAAAGAAGTTTATTTGACTGTTGCATGGAAGAAAATCAAGTCTTCAGATAAACTCAGAGAAGAATGATAAAATTAATCACCGTCATTCAAAAACCATGTGAAAAAATAAGAGTAAATTCGCATTGAGCATAATATTTGTTAGGTATGACTATTTGAGTGTCTGGGGTCTGCACACCGTGCATATAACAATGATATATAGGCTTGATCAATACTGGTGGTAAAAAAAGAAGCACTCCTGTATCAAATCTCGATATATCACTCTTTGCATTATGAAAGAAAGTTTCACACTATAATGCACCGGAGACCACAAATAGATTATAAACACATACAGATTCCCAGGCTGCCAAACAAACCAGATTAACAATATATATATACACTTTAATTCATGATTGGGAAAAGAGAGACGCGGTAGTATATAAATACGGAGAAACTAGTACTCACTTTTATCCGCGAAGCTGTTTTTTCTTCTTTTTCGATTAATTTCAGTGGCCACTGAAATTAATCGAAAAAGAAGAAAAAACAGCTTCGCGGATAAAAGTGAGTACTAGTTTCTCCGTATTTATACACTTTAAGTTTTCAATATTTCGTGCATAACTAAACTGCTGCAACAACCTTTTTTCGAAGTAATACAATAAATGCTACTATTAAAGTGTTTTTTGTATTCTTATGGGAACATTTTGTCTGGTTGTCCAGAACATTTTCAAGCTTACACAGCCTTACACTGACTACCCTTGTAAGGTTGTGTGCATGTTTGTATCCTGATATTGTAAACTCTGAAAAGGTCTGGGGAACCAGGATGAAAAGTCAGCAACCTTAAGAATAAAAACACTTTAATACCAACATTTACTGTATTGTTTTGTAATATCTTAACGGTAGTTATGCAAAATTTTAAGGATGTTCATACACAACCTTATTTCTATATGTATAGGATTCGCCTCTTGTATTTTCAATCAGATAGCCAAAAAAATAGAGATTCTATACTGAAAAGTTACAATCTTCCGCAATCAGCGATATATCAAAATTTTCAGTGTCAACTTAGCTCAGTTCTCGTATTCAAGACTCTCTTTGTGTACATGCAGCACCTTTATAAAGAAACATTCAATTCTTATTTGGAAGAGTTTAATCTTGTATACATTTACCCTCACAATGTAGTATTAATCTCAGCTTAAAAGAAACTCCCTTTTTTCATACATGGCAGTAAGACAGCGTGAAGGTATTTTATTTTTTTTTAGCAAATGCACATAGATAAGATCAAGAAGTATGTTACTGCATGAACTGTAGAAATTCTCAGCCACAGAAACAAAATATTAAATATTAAAAAGAAGTTGCATTATTTGTATATTTTGTTCATGTTGAATGTGATTAATTTGTCTCAAAAACATCCAGCAATGACATAACAAGAGTTTCCAGAATTTCCACCTGAAGGTAAAAAAAGAATCGTAAAAAAAGGTACTGAAGTGCTTTCTCGCTTTAACATTTTTTTAACGAAAGAAAAGTTGTCATTTTGTGTTACAAAATTCACGAAAATCAAAGAAAAAATTAAGGTCATTTCTGAAGCAAGGGTGAAATAAGAAACTGACTAACATAATCATATGCACTGCAGAAGCATATTACAACTAATAATTTGTGTTATTTACTATATTTTCTATACAAACATGAGGAATTTTCTCTGGAATTCTCGGATTTTTTTTCCAACATTTTTTTAAAAAAACAAACAAATCTACCAATGTGTTACATTTTCATATTTTCACTATGTTAAGTAGCCAGAATTAGAGGAATGCATATCTTTTACATTATTAACACATGTCTAACTAATTACTGAATTATATGAACACTTAAAAACTAAAAACTGAGGCTAATAAACTGTAAACAATGATACATATTTACTAATATTTTATGTGTGGTAACAATTTTTATTGTAGACTGTTTAAAAAAAGGAAAACACAATGTACAGTACATGCACCAAAAATTTTCACAAACATCAGCTTGTTCCAATATTGTCTCTTTTCACACAAATGAGAAAACTTACTTGCTTACATTGAATTTCTTTTAAAGGAAATAAATAGCCCAGCTCTTTATGATTAATGATGATGACAGATGAATCACAAATGCACTGCATTACAATAATTACAAAAAAGAATATACAAGCCTGTTCACGTTTAAATAGTGAAGATCTTCCTGGCATAAAAGTTTCATCATGTAATCTGAAATAAATAAATAAAATAAATACCCAAACATGATTTTTCATAAGGCAGTTTTCAGACTGTGACAAAAAGTGACATGTGGCAAGAGCCCTCACACTGAAGTGACAACTAACGTGTACAGCTTCTTGTGTAAGTTGTTGCCTGTTGCTTCTTGCTTCAGTCTGAAAGCTGACTAAATACATCACTGTTATTTAAAAGATCTAATTACTTCTAGGGTACAAAAAAAATGGACTGTGTATGCTTCTTTGGAGTCTGTGTGTCCAGCAAAGAATGCAAAAAGAGGCGCCAGTATTTCTGAAGATTAGATATCTTGGGAATCTTAAAAAATGTCAAATTCTATATTAACAATAAGTTTTGCTAAACGTGTGCATGCTCCACAATATGGTTAAATAAGAAAATAAATACATAAGTCAGCATGTCTTGAGAAAAGAAAACAAACCTTTTCATTCAACCATCTAAACACCACGACAGGTTAGTTTTGCAGCAACGTTTCACATGTTCAGACTCACATATGCACATATGTGCAGAAAACAGTTCCGCAGAGACAGGTTCTATTCCGACACAACTGTCTACTTGTAATGCATCCCTTATTATTCAAACTCAAAATAAATGCCTGATGAAGGGAGGATATGTTCTGAAATGTAAGAGTAATAATTGTGTTTATGTGCTTGTAAGAACCGTAAACTGCAGGAGAAATAATTTGATGTCAGTATGGGATTATAATTGCAAATTTATTGGTGCTCAGGGTAGGCGAATGTTATACAAACTATCATTGCCTGTCGGACAATATCAACATTTTTAAAATTCACATGACTTTCCTATGTATTATTCCTAGTATTTCTAGGAGGAATACTAGTTCTCGGGCTCCAATCCAAGTTAATAGGATAATGTTTGCTAACATTATTCAGAATAATGTTTGGTTTATTGGGTAGAATTGTAAACCTCAGAATTTCGCATTCCCCGAGCACCGATCAGCAGTTTGCCTTCAACAACTTTGAACGTTCTTTTGTTTTAATAGAGTATTGCGTGGTTTTAAGTATGTATATTTTACATCATCTTTTTAGTAGGTGTTCTTTCCTATACCTTTTGACCTAAATCCTCAACCAACACTTTCTCGACGAGGGACCCTGTCAGGTGTCTGAAAAGATCGCATTAACCTGAAGAAGGGGGTAGTATAACGTTTGAAACGTTGTTTGACCAATCTCGTGCTCACACACGTAAGTTACTGATTTTTTATCTTTTAACCTTTAGTTGACATCAAATACAATAGCCATAAAATCCGAAAGGTACAGTCAAGCACATCGCCCACACACTCTTAAGACACCAAAATCAAGGAATCACATGCCATAATGCATTTCCCACATGAACTAAACATCGATAGCGACAGGCACACCACCACACATGGATTCCCCTACTACAACAGTTAGTGCCGAGAAATAGCATACGACAGGGACCCAGACGTACAGTTAACAACAGCGCACCTAGCAGCAGCTGGAGAACTATGAACAATAGAAGCAAGCCAAGCAACAGTACAAGTTCCAACAAGGATGGTGGCAGTGGTCACTGAAATTAATAGAACAAAGAAGAAAAAACAGTTTCACGGATAAAGTGAGTACTAGTTTCTCAGTTTTTATCTACTACTGCATCTCTCTTCTCCCAATTATGAATGTACACACTGTGTGTTTTAAAGATCTTTTTATATGTTAAATGAAATTATCATGAAAGCAAGTAAATATATCTCAATCAAAGATATCTCTTGAAATGCATGCTCTGCAAAACACTAAAGAAAAGCAACTTACATTCTACTTGGCATGCATATAGGGCTTTGATGTATTCTGAGGTTGAAAACACCATCAACCTCTTGGCCCCCCCTTGATACACATGGTTCAACAGTTCAGGTACCACTATTGCCAGGGAAGAAGTTGTGACCCTTTTGGTATTCTATTTGGTTTCCCGCTAATTCGAAAAAGTGAACATTTGGACAATAGCTGATTTTAAGTACTCAGATTGCCTCATCCATCAACATTTTGACCTGAAACTCTTGTAAAGTCATGTGGCATAGTTGAAATGTAATGTGGTATGGTCGGAAATAAAATATAACGAAAGTTAACACACTGCACTGTAATTATCACCTGAGCGGTGGTGTGAAGAAGCTGTAGTATGATCTTGGTGCTGGTCAAGAATGGATATTTTGCATTGACATAACAACAGCTATAGATGATTGCTAGAGACACATATTTGTGGTAAATAAAAAAAGCAAAATATCGGTACAAAAACAGAGTCAATTTCGGGTTCAAAAGCGGTAAATAAAATCTCATATCGGTGTTATAGCGGTGAATAGATCAGAGTTCCTAACGGTAAAAAAAAAACATAATGGTAACAGTATTGTATTGGCACAACACCTCTCACTCGTTTATTTTGGCATTGTTAACATTCATACTTACATATCCTGCATTGCGAAAGATTCTTGAAGGTCGCCTTTTGCATTTTTCACGTTAACAGTAATTATTGTTCTTGCTTTCTTCGCTTCCGTAACACACAATATGGCGTGTTCTGCCTGAGTTGCATTGTGCATCATCAGTGGGAATGCAGTGTATGGTGTGTGGGGCTACCCCAGAAACCATTCATGGATAGCCCCACGAACCATTTCTGGTTAGGTTAGGTTCAGTTAGGCAAGTATAGTTAAGGTGAACATAATTTAAAAAACTTGTTCCAAAACAACGAAAACAATGGCATGGTTGGAAACACTGACAGGGAGTTACATCATGAAACGTACGCACCAACCAGTACACATAGAAGAAGCAAATAAGAAGAACATCTATTGTGCGTCTGAGACATAATTTTCTTGAAAAACACATGAATTCCCGGTAACGCAGATTCCACGACAAAAGAAAACACCTCCACGGACCTTCAACATGCTACAGAAACTCATTTCCGTAAGTACGACACTTACCAAAATAACTTCATTTAATATTCAGAATGAAATTGATAATGCTCAGAGTTACATATCAGAATTGCCCATGCTAAGCGTTAGTTATTAAAACTTCCCAGATTAAAAAAAAAAGTACAGAATATAATATTCAAAATGATTGTCCATGCAAAGTTTCTTTGTCTAAAAAAATATAATATTTATTATTCACCATAAAATTTGTCCACATTAACAGTTACATAAAGAAAATTTCTTTATATTTAAGAAACATACATTTATTACAAAGTAAATGTATGGCTAACAGGTATACAAGAGCCTCCTTGATGTAAAAAAAATTAATTCATTATTCACAAAATAATTTGCGGCAACATATAAAATCATTCAAATTATTTAACAAAAGAAACAATCATTTCCCAGAATAAAATTTGTCCACATTAATAATTACAAAAAAAGCATCTTTGACAGGGAAAAAACATGCATATATTGCTCACAATAAAATTGTTGATCCTAATGGAGATCTTGGGTGAAATAAAGTGATGTGAAAAGCTCCAGGTTTTCTGGCTTCAAAGTTGTCCGCCTTATCTGAATGTACACACCCATATGCAGAAAATGCACGTTCGCAATCAACATTGGAGACAGGTACCCAAATGGCCCTTATGGAGGCAAAAGCAAATTCTGGATGATCATCCGTAAGTGCCTTCAGGATGTCTATTGTTTCCACATTGTGCCCTGCCTGTACATCTTTAACGCTATTTTGCAAAGCTGCATAGCCACTAAGAAAATTCTCTTTCTTTACATTACTGAAGAATGGAACTTTTTTGGACAGCATTGCTAAGTTATCATCTACCTTAGTTATCGAAATTGACCTTTTATCAAACAACTTGCCAAGAGTTGATATATAGGTCTTGGCTGGGTCATTTAAAATCAACTGCAAGAGTTTGCCTCTGCACTTTTCTGATGTAAGGCATAACTTGTGTTTTACCGATGCACTTTTTGTTGTGTTTAGTCTACCTAAACACTCCACAAGCCTGTCAGAGGAAATACCTTCTGCTAAGTGACGAAATTTTGACACTAGATCCTGTAGTTGGTGGTGTAGTTTATGAACATATGGATATTCCGAACCTTCAAGTGTAGTTATAAGTTTAAAATTCACAGCAGAATGGTCTACCACAAAAAATGCCTGGCACTGTATTATTGTGGCAACATCAGTGTCCTTGGAAAGGTGTTTAAAGTATTCTGCACTAGGACTGTTTTCAAAATAGGAACTAAAAAATTCCACAATACCTGTTAGATATTCACATGCATAGCATACAGAACCGTACCACGAATTCCACCTGGTTAACGCAGGAGACTGAAATAATTTTGCTTCCTTCTCACCATCTGGATATTTCTTCCTCAGAAACTCTAGGTATGCATGTTTCCTTTTTCTGGTGTTCAGGAACGATGATTTCGTCTTGGCAATGAACTCTAAGTTCTGTCAAGTTGGCAGGCCAGAAGTTCCCAACAATATTTAACTTGTGAGCCCAACATTGCACATGCAACAAATCCTCTGAAATTATCACTTTAAAAAGTGATGTATCTACACATTTTGTCATGTACCGAGCAGAATCACTAACAACACACACAATGTTATCGTACGCAATTTCATATTTCTGCAATATGTCCAAAATAGCCCTTGAACATTCAGTTGCATTAGCATTGTTCAACACTTTTATACCCGCAACATACAGTTTTGTCGATGTTGCCAAGAACACCTTAAAAAGAACTACGAAAACACATCTTCCATTCCTGTCTGTTGTTTCGTCACAGAGAATAGCAACAGGAACAACCTTCATGTTTTCCTTGATCCCTTGTTCATATTCAGCATGGAGTTTTGGAACATACGTCTGCCTCAAAACTCTTGCTTGTGGTAAGTCACCAGCACCTAGAAAATTAAGTACCCTCTGTTAGGACAATGTAATGTTGAATATATGATATGATATTGAATATGTAGTTGAAGAAACTCAGCCATAAAAAGGAAAAATAACCTTTTAGCATGCGGTTTCAAGCCTAGCTTTGAATAGGACCTGCCATAGTCATCAGGAGCATTCCAGCATAATGTAGGTAACTTTTTACACACAAAAAATTTAAGGTTCTAGACATGATATTGGATTAAAATACAAATATATAGAATATCTAGACCACTTCTCGTGTAATGCTCCTACTAACAAAAGAGTAACTAAGTATTTCAGTGCACTAAATGTATAAAATTTAAAGAATAGTGCAGAACTCCTGATCTTGAGCCAAGTCTTGCAAAGATGTAATAATAATTATGTAGTGAAGTATTTGATGATTTTGCATTTTTGTTCTAAAAAGGTTGAAAAATTGTTCAAATATATAAACGTCCATCGTAAAATAATTAGAAAACCAAAGATTTCTTTTATTTTTCATCACTCTTTAGGGACAGGTAATTTACTTTGTGAAAGTAGGGAGGAATTTTTCGATGTAGAAGTGATTACTAGCATACAACAGATTTACTGCAAAAAATGGCTGCAATTTGCATTTTCAACAATACAGGATAAAATTATTTGGTGCCAGTTTCATACATCGGAGACATATTTCTTCAATTTTACACAAGGAACTACTTACAGAAATGAGTTTCTCCAAAGCTTACAACGTTCGTCGAGGTATTTTCTTTAATCGTGGAATATATTTGACCGGAAAATGATGTACTTTTCAAGAGAAATATCTCACCAACGCAAAATTGCCATTGCTTTCATTTGCTTGCCTTACGACAACCGGATGCTGCGTACATTTGTTGACGTAAGCCCCTGTCAGTGTTTCAACCCCCCCTTTTTTTTACTATGCTTGCCTAACATAACCAAACCTAACCTTATCGGAAATGGTTCATGGGGCTATCGGTCAGCTACCGTGCATAATGGTTTGTGGGGCTATTCGCGTATGGTTCATAGGGCTATACGTCAGCTACCCGTCCATAATGTATAATTTCCACTGGTGATGAACACGACAGTAGGTAATTTTTGATGCAGAAGGTTGAAACACTCCATAGCTACAACATGAGTCAAGATGTGCCCACCATATTGTGTGTTCCGGAAGCGAAGAAAGTAATAAAAAAAGCACCAGAATGTAAAAAATTGAGATTGTTTTCGTGTAAAAGGCATAATGGCACCTTGAACTATGTTCCGCAATACACAATTGGTAAGTACGAACCATGCGAAACACAAAAAATCAATTTTAATGTGTTTTTGATCTATGAAATTGTTACCAATTAATCTGCAATTCTAAATTCCATATATTTGCCCGATTTGCAAGAACCAGTGCAGCTTAAGGAATGGGGGGGGGGGGGGGCATCCTGACCTGATTGCAGAAAATTTAAACATTTTCAACTGACATCCATTAAATTGCTCTCTACAATTAACTTGCTGTTACTTGCTAAGGCATCAATGAGGATTTTTTTTAAAAAAATTATTTGTCACTAAGGAAAAAGTTACTATCTTTAGATGATAAATGCATTGCAGCAATTATGATAGTAATAAATTTGGAATAAAATTTGTTTACATTATTAGTATGCAATAGATATTCTTTCTTAATAATTATAACTGTGTATCCAATTTTCACAATAAACCATGGCTGGAATTTCTTCACATCACTTCCCTCCGTTCCTCATCCCCTCTAATCTTAGAATACATTGAAAAAAAAAAAAAGGAATGATAATGCAATCGCATATGTGTGGTTTATTTTTCTAATCTCAGAATATATCAAATGAAGTCAGTAGTCAGCCCTCATTTTGCCATCTTTTCCTGCATTTGATGTTCTTTTCTTTAGGAACACTGGGCCAAAGGGGGGGGGGGGGTTATAACCCCCCCCCTTGGGCACGAATGAAAAATGCACAAAAGAAACTAAGTAAAGAACAAAATAATTTTCCACTCTCATATATTTACTGGAGTCACATAGTGGTTTGGATACCACTTAAAACCAGTTCCGATTAGCCCATCTGTGCACAAAGTGGGCTTAAAACAAAACTCAAACAAGGAAAATTTTGTATATTTACAATTTATTCTTACCGTGACAACAAGTGCCTTCAAATAAACAGGACTGACAAACAATAAAGAAATCCGAGTTACGTTATTACGAAGCTAAAATACATTTGGAGATTATGCTAAATACATGAAGTCACATGTTAAAAAAAGCTTTTATATGAAAAAATTAACGGGAAATCCGTAAAACCATGCTGCTTTGTGACACAGAATCAGAAAATTCGATCGCATCAAGCTGCATGAAAGACGTTATTCATGATACGTAGTTTTCCTTCAAATGAAAATGATTGACAACGCATAATAAAAAGAGAAATGCATTATATTATTACAAATTGCGATATATTTGAAGAACATGTTAAATGAACAAAATGTTCTCCCAGGTGACAAAATTGTGGAAAAATCAGAAAAACCATGCTTTTTGTGACACTGCAACATCAGAAAAACAGATCGTAGGAAGCAGCGGGAATGACGTCATGCTATGATACGTATTTTAGGCGAACAAAACAAGCCTTTTTTTAAAAAATTAAAAATAGCACATCCTTACATTGGTAACAAAGTTTAAACTTAGTGCGCACATGACTTCTTGTCTTTTTGCTGCTGATCGTAACACTTTCTACTACATCGTAATATACAAAACTCATACATGGCTAAATACATCGATCTTCCACCTTATAACATTTTATTTTTCTTCATGCTAACGAGTAACTTTAAATTTGCATTCGTTTCTTCATGAAAAAAAAACACTCCAAATAAAATATTTCGTGATTCCATCAAATACGAAATATGAATTGTCCTAAATATATTTTACTTCACGAGACACAATATCCAATAAGAATCAGGAATGATTACGATTAAGTAAATAAATGGACACGAAAGCTTGTACTCACCAGTGATGTATCGATTCATCCATGTGCGTAATCTAGGGTCATCGAGCTTTTCCAATGGAATATTTGCGTGAACGAAGGCATTCACTGTCGACATAATGAAGTCTTCTTTGTCCTTCTTAATTTGTTTCGCATTATGTGCCAATTCTCCAAGAGATACTTGTCGCTTTGTTGGTGAAACGCTCTTGTTCGCAGTCTTCTTGTTTTTCACATGTGAGGCACTTTCACGAATATGTTTTATGCACGAATCTTTACGTTTCCAGTCAATTCGAACATTACAAAATTTGCACACCATTATCCGTTTTACTTTATCAAAAATATAAAAGCTTTCATGAGCAAATTCACGCTCCCGATCAAACACAGTCACGGCTTTCGGCATGGTAATTTCTTACGCTACCAAATCTCGCAGAACAATAACAACACACTCATGCTACTCTCAAGATTATGAATGAAATGAACGAGAGGGGGTGAGGAGAATGGTTCGAGGTTTCTTGGGGTGGCATCGTGTATGAGGGCCAATCATAATGGACCACATTATCCAGTGCACTCAAGATTTGGACCAATGAGAGTTGGCGTCTTAAACTCTTCTTAGAGAATGAAGAAAAGACAAAATGGCGGAAGCAAAAATAATAGTTTTAACACGAAAAACATGCGATTTTTTATTAAAAAACAATATTTCGTTAATAAACTATTAATTTCATGTAAAACATTTCATTTTGCATTTTCCCGTTCATTTCGCGTTATTTTGCGAATAAATACGGCTGAAAAACATACACACGTGTTTAGAAAAATAAAGAAAATAACTTCTAGGCACCCAATAAAATATTTCGTGTTTTCGTCATAAACGAAATATGCATGCCCCTAATGATTGCAAAAAGTCCTTGTCATGAAACACCTGGAAGATTTTTGGTCATATAGGACTGGTTGCTGCCCTTTGGAAGACTATGTCTGACAGGCAGATTTTCATCAGGTAATGCACAATCAGCACATCCGAGTCCCATCGCACCTGTTTTCGTTCTAGACTACAGTTTCCGAATTGTCCTGATGATGCAGGTCACAACGAAAATTTTTGAAGCTACCATCAAGGATCCCACCAGAGGTAAGAGTGCTAACACTTAAGCTACGCAGAAACTCTTGCATTAGTTTTCACTTCTTATATTTCAAGAACATGCTGGTCGGATGATTTTTTTTACATTACAATCTTTTTTAGCATGGTACATCGGTACAAGTGAGAACTTTGTCGTAAAATTACTCAGTATTTATTTTCTTGCCCATACTGCAAATTGTTATAAGAATCCATATTACTTAAACATTAGATTACTAAAATAAAAATCTTGAATTCTGTAATTCACACCAACTAAACATCAATGAGAATGCACATAAGCTGATAAGATGGTATAAACTAACTGTAATACTTACATTTAATGAAAATGTGGTATTTGTGATCAACTGCTCATTCTCAGCCCAATGCTGAAAAAAAAAAAAATCCATGAGCATACATATGAATAGACACAAATTCTCTTATGTCAATACTTTGATATAAAGCAATTACTAACACTCACATTTTTAAGTAGTCAAAACATGTAAAACATTGTTAAGTCTTCAATTGATCCGTTCATCCATGTGCATTTCTTTAGATTCAGGTGAATGTCTCAGAAATTCCATCAGAGCAGAGCCATTCCCTGAACTGCAGTCTATATTCCCTGAACCAACAAGAAATACTGAAGAAATATGGCAGTAGTGAAAAATTAAGGACACATGATCTTCATAGCTTAAAACAAGAGTCAATTGAAGTATGTCATAATCAGATAAAATTTACCAAACGTTTAAAGAAATCATAGTTTGAATGTTAGTCTCACAAATATACAACATGCATTTCTCAATGGAATCCAGACAAATGACACAAAATACTGCATTATAGGTAAAAATATGTACTCTAAAAAAGAAATATACCATAAAATATGTAAATACAGTAAAATCTCGTTAATCCGGACCCTGATAAGCCAGACAGGCAAAAAACAGAATGCAAGATTTTAAATGTGCTTATGCACAGTATTGCTTTACATTTTACTGTACTGAACAGTGTATTTAGGTATATGCCCTTTAAATACACCATAATAAACGTGTTTTGTTGCTATAAATGGAGTTTTAATGCACTTTCTACTGTTCTTTTAGGTTATTTCAGTTAATCCGGACTTTCATTAAACCGGTCAACTTATACCCCCATTAGTCCAGAGGTTTTACTGTATAGATAAAAATGAAATACATTTATATTGTTCACATGTATATTGTTCTGAACAATGTAATTTGCCAACATTAGCCATTTTTTTGACTACAAAGAAAAAATATGTAATGAGTAGTGACGTAAGAATTTGTGCTCCAGTATTAACTGCACTGCAGCAAATTCTTTTATAACATGGATATAATCCATGCATTACACACATTGTTATTTCTATGGTATTTTGTGAGGCTAGTTTGTGAATTTGGACTTGTATTCTAAACATCTGAAAATTGTTACAATGTTCAAGTGTCCCAACAAGTTAGGAATCTGTAAGAGTATTACTAACAGTTACCCTCATCAAACACATACACAAAATAAAAATAAAAAAAACACTTACCTGCAATTGCTTCTGAGGCAAAATATTTTACATCAACATCATTATCACCATTTAATTTGTCCAATACGGGCTTCACCTGGCCTTGCAAGCAACTGAAAGGAAATTTACTACTTCAGCAAATTATAATGCACGAAACAATAAGACATCATAGATCACGCTTGAGGAATGATGAGTTCAGTTATTCCCAGCATCTGCATATGGGTATGAATTAAGTTTTAAAGAGCCTCCTCATCTCTTTCTATGTAACTTAGAAGTATTTCTTCCCTACTATAAAAAGCAACGTTACATTTTACAAGGCATGGTGGCTCAGTCGGTAACGCATCTGACTACCATGCTAAAAGTCCCGGGTTCGATCCCCAGCCGGTTCAAATCTGGGAACTTTTCTAACGTTGGAAGCGTCCCTGGTGCCCACCCAGCGTCAAATGACATGGGTACCTGGGAGAAACCCTGGGGGGTAAAGGCAGTCAGGGGCATGATGCTGATCACATCACACCCACTCACGACCGGATCAAGAAAGTGTGGGGCGTTAGCCCCACACCCCCTATACGCCTTCATGGCATGGTGCTAAGCACAGGGGAGCACTTTACCTTTTTTTACATTTTTCAGGGGACCAAGCTGAAAAACTTAAAATGCAGAAAAATGTAAAATTGAGGAAAATTTTGTAACACTTTGCTATGAATGAATGAACATATAATGCAGGAAAATTTAAAATCCAAGAATGTACAATCGGTGTTACACTGTATTTCTCCTGCGTTATCTTAGTTACACTTTTGATTATGAAATTAATTAGTAATGGGTTGCACTGAAAGCTTAATTATATTCTCTACATCTAATAAATCAATTTCATAAAGCATCTTACAATGTACTTTCCCTTGTGCCTGTGAAATATCACAATGTCTTTAAAGTTTCAGTGCCCATATGATCAACTTGTAATGTAAAAAAATTTCCACAATTCCAGCACAAGGCTATTGCTTCTACACCAGTATCTTTTCATTAAGCTCTTGAGCTTTATAACAACCTACCTCCTAATGATGGCATCACCTTGCCTGAACACAAGTTTCCAGGTGTCACCAACATAACTATTTCTACTGTGGACAATCTGGCTTTGTTTTCAGTTATGCTTGTTACAGTTTCAGTGAAAAATAAAAAGTATTTTATCTCAATCTTTACATAAATACATTACGGATATGACAGATGAATCCGTACTTTATCAGATCATCAGCTGATAGAGGCATGCTTATTGGGCTATCAATATGCCGATAAGTTTTACAAATCCCATATTTCTTTAGATAGCCTTTACTTCGATGGAAAATTCTGTCAATTAGGTTGAGTAAAAAGCATAATTCATATGCCTAATAATATTAATAATCTATCCAAAAAGTCTCTATTCAAATTCACTCACTGAAATCTGTTCTGTCAATACTGTCTAAGAAGTTTGGGAATCTCGCATTATCCACAAAAATGCAGACAGAAACTTCTGCAGTGTCTAAATATCCTGCAAATGCATAATTTACATTATCTTGGCAACAGCATTGTAGCAAAAATGGATTTTGTGATTAAATAATTATATAATGTGAAATTACAAATAATTTATAGCAAAATTATAGTAATTTATAGGGCTTAGTTCTACAGGGTGTCTACCAAAATAATAAATCCAAAATTCTTGACTTTTTCTTGACCTTTTCTCCATTTTTCTTAACATTTATTTAATCATGCAAAATTAAGAAATATATATTTTTATTTTAAAAAAAAAACTACCATAAGTCCGGTTAAGATGAAAACTGAAGCTAGCTGTACTTTAACAAGACATATAGACTAGCTTTGCTTCAGATTTCATCCTGGATGGGCAATGGCCACATTACTTTATTTAATATTTGTACAAATATTCACACACACACAAGAAAGTAATTCTTAACAAACAACATGAACAAATCTTAACCACATCTCAATACAATTTTAGATTTCCAAATATTCAATTTTATCAAATCCCAGTATGGGTATATAACAATGTAAGATCACTATACAGTATAGCAAAAATTCTTGACCAAAAGCATAATTTCTTGATTTTCTTCACTGGTAGACACCCCACCCCGTTCATTTAGAAATTATATTTTCAAGTTTATAAATATTTTCAAATAATGTAAACTTCTAAGTATCGGCATTGGTATTGTGGTCGTCAGTAAGAGTAATGACATTATTGTCAGCAGGTCAAAGTGGCATTGGCTCAGTTGTAGCATATTTTCTCCCTTACTAGTCTTACACTTAGAACTAAGAGCTTCAAAATAACCTTACCCTGGCTCTAATATGGGTCCTATTTTCTGTAGGGTTTTAGCTACATTAAATCGAACATTTGCTACATTGTCATTTGCCATTCCTAAAACTGTAGGAAGCATCTGTTTGGCGGTTATATCAGGTCCGCATGCTTCTGCAAGAACCTGTAAGAAAATAAACTGAAGATGAACTACACAATTCAATTTAAACATGCAGTAGCCTATGCATCCTATATATTCACATCACCTTTCAAATTCCTTAATGTGTAAGTACTCTCATAGGGTTCTCACTCCATTCCACAAAACAACTTTTCCCGACATTTTAAAATAAAATTACCAGGTTACTCTGTAATGCTTTTGCACACTAATACATATTAAAATTCAGTATTTTTCCCAGAAATTCCAGCTCAGTGGTACCCTGTCAGTCTTTTCAACTTTCTAAATTATTCATTGAACATGTAATACCTCCTAGTTTGAGATGTGATGAAGCCATTCAGAGTTTTAAATGAACTGCTACTCTATTTCTTAATTTCAACCAAGACACATAACTTTCACATGTTAAATGCAATATTTTACACTTTAATCACAGTTCCCACAAATTCCTCAGTTTTGCAAACAATTTAAAAACATTTTACATAGACTATTTACCTTCATTTTATTAGACTATTCAAGTCACTGGTCCAAGAAAAATGTAGGGACGGGACAGATTAATCGATACTCTATCGGTATTGACTGAGATAGGTATATCGGTGTATCAGTAAAATTACCTATTATTTTACCGATCCAATATATCTATAAATATCTTACAATTTAGTGCAAAATTCTGTCATTTTGGTATAATTTTTATGGATAATCGCCATGCCCTACTTTTTAAAAAGTAAATATGCAACTTTTTCCACTGTAGTCACCTTGAAACACACATTTATTAAGGCAGTCAATGATCCATTCAGGTTCTTCAAGGACCATTTGGAACTTTATATTGGACAGACAGAATATCTGTTATCGCCTTATAAGTATAGGTAATTTTTATATCTGTAATTTATCTGTATCAGCCAAAATTTCATATCTGTCTATTCCTATAATATATCTATAAATACGGTATGCGGCAAAATATACAGTACTGAAACTTGCACACTTCGAACGCGCATGTGCATTTGTCGATGGGGCATAGCTCCAGCCGCTCGTGTTCTTAGTAGTGAAAAGAAAGTTGTAAACTCGCTAATAGTATGTATGTTAGTGTCTCTTTCAGGATAAATAAACTCACAGATGGCAACAATGTAATGTTCGTCTTTTAATTTCAGTACTGTATATTTTGGCGCATACTGTATCTATCATTATTTCAAAGTTCTGCCATTGGTCCATATCTAGAAAAAGTATGAGTTACTTTTATTCTCAAATCCCGTCAAGTACCTAGGTATAAAAATCACTTAATAACATGACTTTTCACTCATGTGTTGATCTCACTGACGATTCCATGTTTTCAGGATTAGAGGAAACCTTGTTCATTCCTTTCTTGATATCTGAATAATTTCTATATACCAGTATAAAATATCAGGATGTTTATAAGGCACAAATGGAAGGGTGTCTACAATTTCATAAAACAGAAATCTGCCATTCCATATAGTTATTCATTTTTAAATCTCATCAATAAGGGATATTTGTTTCTACATGAATCTTTTTACAATCGATGAACTTTCTCTCATTTTTGCAGCAAAATTCCCAGTTTTCATGTTGTGCTATACAGAATCATTCAGATAGCAGACCTGCTTTAGTACATTCTTTACTGGTTAAGGGGAAATTGCTAAGCAACATGGCTGTCTCATGGAGCTTTAGAAGTTCCGCACTCGACCACTTCATCATCATATTAAAAAAGATGTGATTCACTAAAAAAATTTAATTAGTATTTTGTTTTAGAGAACTCAACCAATGTCCAGGCAAAGAGGAAAATTAAGCAGCATGGTTGATAGAATTCGCTTACAAGGTAGTGTTAAAGAATTTTTGGCAAGAATATCCACCCCACCAGGTGCACCAATCTTACAGCAGCAATTTGGCATAGTGGTTAGAGGCACTACTTTACAAAGTGCCTTACGTTTTATGATATGAGTTTGAATCCTGGTCCTGGTTCCTTTTTTTTTTTTCTCTTTATGTCAATTATTTATTGTGTGTTCCCTTCAGCTTTATTGTTGAATGATATTACCTCAGAAAAATCTTACAGCAGATTTTAAAATTATTTTTACTCTTCTTGTGCTTTAATATGTACAGAAGTTTGCCTACAAAACATGCTCACTAAAAGGTTGCTTTTTCCTTTTCGAGCAACAAATATTGCACAGAATGGTACAGAGCTTGCATATTAACGTTTCGGCTTTTGAGTTCCTCATGCTTCTTCTGTAAGAAAGTATGTATGCTTGCTTGAGCTCCATAAAAGCATTTGAAATACATGAGATTAGAAATTATTGAAGGAAAGCCAAATTTGTAGTGCTCGCTTTCCTTAAATTTATTTCATAATCTTACAGAATGGATACACTGCCATTGTTTCAATTGTTTCCAATGCAGAAACGTGCTTTCTAGTGTATAAGCGCTTGTAGTTCTACATTTAAACACGAGGCTGTGTACCAATCGATGCAGTTTGAAACTATACTAAGAGATGGTGCAGAGATTGATTTCCTGCAATTTTCGTGCTTCAGAATTGCTAACACACTATTTTGGAGAGCAAAGTTAGGATTAGTTAACTGGTAGTTACGTTCACATTGAAAAACCTGGTGCTTGTTAATTAATACTGGCGATGTAGTAGTATAAATTGATACATTCTGCAGTCACCATTAAGTTCGAATCTCACCCTAAGTATGAATCCCAGAAATCCCAGAAAGCCTGTTGTGTTTTGAGGATCATAGCCTTTTACGAGCTGTATCCAGAAGGGAGTGCATGGCATGTTCTCTCTCGATCTAGTTTTTACATATTGTCACGCATTACACCGTGACATTCAGATGGATTGTTTTGAGCGAATGGGACAGTGGGTGACTGGTTTTTGTCGATGTGTGTGTCAGGGTAAAGAGAGTGTACCGTTGATTGCTTCACTGGCTTATGTGAATGACAGGAAGTATGCTGTATGAATTGGCACTGGAAGACCAATCACAGCGAAGCATGTTTTTTTTATCCAGGTCAGGAGTTGTGGAAGTTCTAGAAGTCAGTGAAGCAAACCCTGCGTGATTTAACTGTCAAAAAACAGTAATAATTTTTACAACGTTTTTCTCTCCGAGTGGTAAAGTTGAAACTTGAAGGAGACAGCAGAAGTCAAACATTAATATTAATTAAGTGAATATTTATATTTCAATGTTTTAAACCAATTGATGGCACTGTAAATGGTGTTTTATCGTAGCAGTGAGGTTTGCAATGCTGTAGAAGATTTTAGTAATATGCTTGCCATTTATATATATATCTCCAACTGACACATAGTTAACAAAGATTAACTGGACATTGAAAAACCGGCCCTAAAGAAAATAATAATAATAATAATACTTACATTAACACAAAATAAACATGTCATCCTATGTAGGTAATTCTGATCTCGTGACATTGCTAAAACCTTTGGTATAACTGTGTTTTGTGCCCAATCTCGCCCAAATTTCTCAACCAGCTTCTTCAGATTCATAGTGGCAGCTTCTCGAATAGCATACACTGGAAGAAACATAGTCAATGTAGCATAGCAAAATGCGTAGGCAACTTAGTGATCAATTGGCAATAAAACATATTAATCTTATTTTTGTTAAAAAAAAAGTCCTTTTAAGTGTCCATCATTACGCTATAATAAAATTATTACACATGTGATTGTGATGTTCTTAGTATTTATCAGGAAGCTGGAAATCTATACAATGAATTATAATTTCGAAACCAAAATATTTTACTTTTAGGGTAAGATTTAAAGCAACGGTTGCAATAAAGAACACTTCATTGACAGAATAAAGAGAGAGTTGAGGTAGTAACCACCTCCTTCAGACTTGTTTTTTTTAAAAAATGGAATGAATGAAAATTCATGCATTCAACCATGTAACTCATCAAGAGATGGCAGGAATAACACACTCAGAAATCACAGTATATTGCTTAAACTGTACCCACAAATAATCATTACATGTCTTCATTTTCAAGAGTTTTGATTACCGTATTTACTCCTTATTACTCATTATAAGGTACACTTTCTTTCCAATTTTTTCCCCCAAAAAATTGTGGTGTGTATTACGCATGGAATAATTTGGACAGCCAACATGAAACCATGCATATTTTCACTATGTCACTGCATATAACAGATGCAAATACAAATTACCAGCTTGGGTTTCTTGAGCAATGAACGCTTTGGAATGCTAAACACAGTGGAGGGAGGGGGAGGGAGGGAGGGAGAGGGAAAGAGAGAGAGAGAGAGAAAATGATATTTTCAGAAGAGCTACAAAACAGTCAGCAGCCAATCACAACCCTTAATACTGGTAGCAGCAATTCTGCAAACAGAATACGCACAAGAATTATACACTAACGATAAAAAAATAACCATATTCACCATGATGTATACAATGAATAATAAAAATAATACCGTGATCCACGAGCCATGTCATGCATAGTGTGTTCAATTTTTCATCAAAGAATTCCACCCCAAGCTGGCCAGCCAACAGAGGCATGTACTCAATTATTGCTAGCCTCACCCTCCACTTGGTATCTTCTGCCAGTTCAACAATTGCTGGAAGCAATGACTCCGACAACTGAAATGACAATTCAAAGTGAAAAAATCAGTTACACATAGAAATGAAACTCAATATTAAATATAGGGCTCACACAATGCTGATGGTGATGTATCAATATTGATTGGAATTTATTCACTGATAATGGCCAATACATTTCCAGCATTGGTATTTCGAAGGATCTGCAAAAATGCCATGCGAAAGTTTTGTGGAGTCTAATTATCACGGTTTGCATCAGCATTATGTGAAATGAATTTTGTGAATACATAACATATTTTTTTTCATATTCCGATGTAATTCTTGAATGTTTTAAAGAAAAATTCTGGTATACTGATGCTATAATTGGGGTGAATTACTTAATTGTTAACATAAATCAATATTTTGAACAACTTAATTGCTACAATTTTCAAGCATCAGTCATCAGTGGGAATTCGCTCCACCCGAGTGAAATATTTAATCCTACAAAGAGAAGAAACAAAACCAGTACCAAGAATATACAGAGGTCTAAAATTAATTTCTAATCAGCATAAAATATAATACAATGATCTTTATTAATTCATCAGCCAGGTAGGTTCAGGATCAGAATCTGAGAACATTACCTTCAACACACTTCCATAGAATAAGTAAAAAATACATAAAACTAAGATAAGTTAAAATTTCAGAGGTGGTTTGCAACAGGTGGACCTCAATCCACTCAAAATTCCACTTGAAAATAACATATTTTCCTCATAATTATAAAAACTACTATTAAGATGTGCATTGGGCAATTTACTAATTACTTTTAGAAACTAAGACGTTATCTAGATTTTCGCATAACAATCACACACCTAACTAAATATGGCAGGGGTCCTCACAGTGTGACCAGGTATTTCACACGTAATAATTGAAAGGATGGCATAAAAATGAAAGAGCATCCTTTCATATCTATACTTGTTTTTTCAGCTAAGACCACTACATGTTTACAAAAAAAAACAAAAAAAAAAACAGCTTTTCTATGAAAGCAATACAGAAAAATGTAATGCGAGATGCATCAGGAAAGTAAAGGTACAACAAATATATATCTTAGGAAAAATATGTAAGGCATGAGTTGACAACACTGACAGTAACCTTGATCCTTAATCTTTCCAGTAACATTCATTTAGCAGTGCTGTGCTGAGTCTTGTCACAAGTGCGGGAAATGGCTGCGGCTATAAAGATTGATTGATTGATTTGCTTTTTTTTTACTTCCCTTTTTATGCCACTTTTGGCTAATTTGCGAAGATGGGGATGAGTGATGATATGATGAAATTGATGAATGGACACTCACAAATATCCATGCCCAGGCTGGGATTCAAACTTGGGACTCCTGGCATTGTAGTGCGATGTGCTAACCACTCTGCCATGGGGGTCGACTCGGCGGCAATAAAAAAATCCTGCCAAATGCGAAGTGCAAACTAACTGTGATACTGTTTCTCCAGGCAAAAGGTAATGTCCCACGGACATTCGTCACCAAATTGCAACAGTTTATGGGAACATTATAAATCGTGGTATCATGCCTTCGTGGGAGGTATGGCAGATATCCATGACCAACACAGGAGCAGGAGGCCATCTGTGATTTCTTATGGACTTAAAGGAACTGAAGAACAAGTGCATGCAAATAGGCATGTGACAATAAGAGAATTGTGTGTCATGTTTGCCGATGTGTTACAAAACACAATTCATGAAGCCGAGACTGTAACATTAGGGTACAGAAAATTGTGCACACGCAGGGTGCCCAAAATGTTGACAGATGAATTGGTTGAAGAGGCAGGTGGTAGACTTCTTCAATACTAGGATATACAAGCTCATACCCAGTGTTTGGACAATGATAATTTGCTTCGAGGTGGCAATATACCTGTGAAAATGCCTCTGGAAAAGCAGCTGTGGGACTCACCAGCCACTCATCAAAGGGTAACTGTGGAGTAAATGGAGAGTATGATGTTGATTGCACCACCTCCATTATGGCTTCGTTGTAATCACTTCTGGAACCCTATCTTCACAGCTTAGTAAAATGTACAAGGAGCAATTTGACTTTTACCTTTTAGTTTACTAACTTTAATAAAACAATATTTCCTCTAATGCATGTAAAATTTACCATATGTGATTGAACTATTGACTTGCTCTTGAACAGATGAGAGAATACTGCACAAATAAAACTAGAATAGACCGCCGTGTAGTGCGATAGATAAGACTCACCTGTTTGATTCCTATCACTTCATTAACGCAATCCAAATTAGAAATTATATTCAGTCGCACTTCCGGGCATTCATCTTTCAGCTGTGACAAAAACAATGGTAACAAATGTTCAATTGTGCTGAAAGAAAAATAAAATCATAATTCAAGCATTGCAATAAATTTTAAATCTAAGTTTACAATTTATTTACAAACATACTCAAAACTATGATTTCGCATTCTCCTATCATCAGACCCTCTAGAATAGAGAATTTCCAGTCACGAAAGCTAGAAAACAATGGCGATAGGATCCGATGTGCTGACTATGCATCACCCAATGAAAAACCGCTCTGGCAGGACTTGGCCCTTTGAGGGCTGTTGCGCCACTGAGTTTAGAATAGAAAATTAAAGGTGTATTAAGTATTTTAAAGCAAGGTAAAGTACCAACAAGACAAGATATGCAATGATGTGGAAAAATCGACTGTGTCAAGGAAGGCAAAAGATGAGGGTAACATCAAGGCAAAAGATGAGGGGAACATCATACAGAGGATGGTCTGGTTGTGATGAGAGAAAAATGTAGAATAAAATTAAAAACAGATGTTGACCTCATAGTCAATCATACTGAAAGTGGAAAAGTAAATAATTAGGGTAATGAAATAACCAGATTTTCACAGTGTACTTACTTTCTTGTCCCAACATTTCAGATATTTGTCATAGGATTTATACAAATTAAAACATTAAAGATATGTTAAACACACAAAACCCTGCATTTTTCTTCGTTAACATTACTCTTCTGCCATTTTTGACTAATTGTGATGAAAATGAATGCTGATTAGATGAAACTTATGAATGGACACTCACAAATGAGTGACTGGGTTCAGACTATACTCTGAAACATCGGTGGCAAATAATAAAACATTCAAGGCACTTGGCCACAAGAGTACAGATGTCGTTAGAGTGATAAGAGCAGTTTAACTGAATCTCTGCCCAGGGAAAAGACCTAAGTGTGTGTGTAAATTGTGGCGCTAATAACAAATAACATAACAGAGGCCAACTGCTGTGAGTCAAAAGTTTATATGCATCAAGTAGGAGAACTTGCAGCTGGGTAAGCTGATGCCATTAGCACAGATGGCATTACAACAGAAACTTCATCTTCAATTTGCCTCAAGAAAAGAGTATACTTCCAGCTTCCCACTCCTCTATTCAAGTATTCTATATTTGTAGGATTACCCTGTGAACTAAACTGTGATGGTTCCTTAAAAAAAAAAAAAACTTTAACCTGTAACATTTGAATGTTTTAATTCTTGCATAACCAGTCATGAAAGTCTAAAATGCTGAACTACACAAAATTGCACCAATATATATATATCTTCAATTAAAGAGAAATAGTTAAATTACAGAAAGAACTAGTACTTACTTATGTTTTCCCAATATAGGGCTTAATCCCATAATTACTGAAGCTAAAGCTGATTTCACATGCTGATTTGCATCGCCCACCAACTCCTTGACATATGGCAATATGCTTGTCATTATAATTGTTTCCTGTTGATATGAGTCTAGATTTTGACAAAAATCTCGAACCTAAAAAAAGATAACATTAGTGATTAGTAAATTACATGAATGTATTCTTAAATATTGGTTTGAGAATTGGAAAAAAAATCTGCTTACAGAAAAGTATGTTAACAGGAGTGAGCGATATTTCTTTGAACTGTCACCTATACAGATATGTGAAATCTATAGCTACTTAAATTATTCAAAATAGTTACAAAATATATGTCAGAACACAAAAATTACACTTGCAGCTAAGATATACAGTGGAACCCCAATTTTACATTCCCGACATTATACATTCAATCCTGATGGTTCCAACATAGACAAATGTTATAAAAAAAATTTCCTTGCTTTTATATTTTCCCACATTTTTAAGGTTTTACAGCTTGGCCTTCTGAAAATCATAAAATAGAGGTTCCACTGTATAAACCTACCCGAATTCTGCACTAAATTAATAATGGTCACCTTTGAGACAATTAAAATATATCAAATATTCAAAAAATAATGCAAATATAATATTGGCTTTTTTTGAACTTTTAAAAACATCTTGCACTATGTCCCAGAACAATCATAACTGACTTACTTAGGAGCCAGTAGATAAAAGAACAAAGCATGCAACAAATAAAAAAAAGGTGCTCCCCTGTGCTTAGCACCACGGCATGAAGGCATATAGGGGGTGTGGGGGTAACACCCCACTCTTTCTTGATCCGGTCGTGAGTGGGGGTGATGTGATCAGCATCACACCCCTGACTGTCTTTACCCCCCCCCCCCCAAGGTACCCATGTCATTCGATGCTGGGTGGGCACCGGGGCCGCTTCCAACGTTACAAAAGTTGTTTGAAATCCCTGAAAATTACCATTAGAAGTATTTTCTTGTAGTTTACGTTTACGACAAGCATAAGAAAACAGTTTTTCATTACGATGTTTCAGGAGAACACACGCTCCCTTAACCAGACATTTATTTTTTATTTTGATTAAAGATACAGTTATAACAATGGTTAGCAATTTTTTAAACAAAAAGAATCCGTTGTATAATGGATGTTGTCAATGTTACAGTGTTGTAATATAGCAACCTAACTGTGAAAAGAAGCAGTCTGTTTTATTTTTATTGACGGGAAACATAGAGTTGAATGTCTGGGAAGCTTAGTTCATTGCAGAAGAACACTGGAATAAATCAAATAATGAAAATGGCAACATAGATCCAGTATGGAGTTTCAAAAGTTTTCTTTTTCACAAATGGAGTAAGTCACCATCTTTAAAATTTAATGTAACAGAAAACATCAAGAAACTTTTGTGAAAACAATGACGACTTTGAATTATCTGATGATATTTGGGATTCATAATTTTAAATAAAAAATGTGATCAAAATTTTTTTATCTGAAATAAAAATAAAACAGACTGCTTCTTTTCACAGTTAGGTTGCTATATTACAACAATGTAACATTGACAACATCCATTATATAAGGGATTCTTTTTGTTTAAAAAATTTCTAACCATTGTTATAACTGTATCTATAATCAAACTAAAAATATAAATGTCTGAAGGGAGCGTGTGTTCTCTTGAAACGTCACAATGAAAAACTGTTTTCTTATGCTTGTAATAACCGTAAACTACAAGAAGATAATTCTACAATGCAAGCAAAGTGGACATACAAGAAAAACTATTACCATTAGAAGGGGTAAAAAAATAGGAATAAAGGTTTTTAATTGTTGTTTGCTGCCTTTTAAACATTGGCTCCATGGTAAGTCAGTCAGGCATGATAAATAATATTTACTGCTATCAATAACTGATGTTCTACTGATCCAACATGAAAATTCAGATGATACATTAAAAAAACTCAACTGGTTCATTCCCTTTCTTTACTAATGTATGCAACCTGGTGACTGCAATGGGTTTTCCCCCCTTAAAAAAGGGGGGGAAAACTGGTATTGAAACATGCAATTTACAAAACAAGCATATGTGAATTACACCTTTGTATTCATAACATGAACAACAAAATAGTAGAATTTTGCAAAAAATTAAGGGTTATTTATTAGACATATCAGAATAGTAAAATAATTGGGAATGTTACCAACACACGAATACTGATCAATACCCGTAGTGTACCAACTAATTTGCCCCACTCCTATTAAAATTTAGGAGTGGTCCAGTTGATGTCTGACTACCATGCAGGAGACCTGGATTCAATTCCAAGGGTGTGTGATCCAAAAGTTGGGGATTTTTCCAATCGTGTCCCTGCATAGAGAGGATCTGGAGTTTGCCCAGTCTATGATGAAATGGGTACCTGGAGAGGGGGCAAACCTCAAGATAAAGGTCTAAAGCATGGTGCTGATCATATCACCATCAGAAAGGTGAAGATCATCATGACTTTGTGGGCTCTGTGAAAGGGGTGCTTTCACAGAATGCCCTCCTCCCAATTCAGCATCCAGCTTTCTGCATAATGAGGTGGTGCCATTGGTTCCACATTTTCTGGCCACACTGTATGAGAATTGTCAATAACAATGTTGAAAGTACATTACCTTTTAGGAATGGGACAGATTAACTGAGACACTACTGGTATCAGCCAATATATCAGTGTATTGTTAACTTTACCAATCTGATATATCTATAAATAGCTTGTAACTTGGAGCTAAATTCTGCCATTCTGGTCTTCTTTATGTGTATATAAATAATACATTTTGTAAAATAAATGTCTACATACAGAGTTTCTTGATAAAATCTATTGCAGTCCCCTGCCAGGGTGGCTACAAACAAGCAGAAATGAAATTCCCTGACTTTTCCAGGTTTTCCAGGACAAAATTTACATTTTTCCCTGACAATTACAAACAACTAAATCGATGTTTTTGCAAATGGAAATAATAAACTCATACAGATCCACGTATGGTTTTGTTAAGTACCAATATTATCTTCTATGAAAATGACTTAATTTCTCTATTCTCTATGATTTGAATTCAAACTGCAAAAATCGTGAATTTGGAAAAGTATTACAATTCACAAGCTAGGGTCATACGCAGTAAGTTTAAAATAAAATATTTGATTATTTTTAAAGTTACGACTAAATGAGATAAGAGTGAAGAGTGACTGATTAAGAAATACATTTTGTAATTTATCAGTCTCCTTATACATTCTCGGTATTATATGTTGATATTTCCACTGAGGTTTGGAACCCTCTGATTGCAAGAACCATGAGTGCGGACTCATTTTTCAATGCATAAAGCTACTTCTCTCTTCTCTGTAAAGCAAACAACTTAACTCTTGCATATAAGTGAAACAATTGAATCGAACAAAATAAAGTGTGATATTTCCTTACATTATCAATGGGATTTATGCTTCAGTACAGTATATCCAAGTGAAGTACTGTGAAACTGACAACATGCAGTTATATCATTAATGCTGACGAAAAGGGTATGTAACAGTTGGGCAGAAAAGTTCGTAGGCTAACATAGTAAAAAATATTTTTTTGACAAAATTCGATTTTATTATTCAATATAGTTGCCTTCGAGGGCGATACAACGATTATAGCGGTCATACAATTTTTCGATGCCATTTTTATAGTACGATTTCTCTTTAGCCTCAAAATAGGCCTCAGTTTCGGCGATTACCTCTTCATCAGTGCTAAATTTCTTTCCAGCGAGCATTCTTTTAAGGTCTGCAAACAGGAAAAAGTCACTGGGGGCCAGGTCTGGAGAATATGGTGGATGGGGAAGCAATTTTATTACGGTTGAATATTGCTAAACATTGCTCCGAATCATCAAAACGTTGTTGCTTTTGATCGATTGTGAGCACGCGCGGCACCCACTTTGCACACAGCTTTCGCATGTTCAAATATTCATGCACAATATGTCCAACACGTTCCTTTGATATTTTTAAAGTCTCAGCAATCTCGATCAACTTCACTTTACGATCATTTAAAATTATTTTGTGGACTTTTTTGATGTTTTCGACAGTAACAGCCTCTTTGGGGCGTCCACTGCATGCATCGTCTTCGATGCTCATTTCGCCTCGTTTAAATTTAGCAAACCACTTCTCAACGGTTGATTTTCCTGGTGCATAGTCCAAATAATGTTTATCAAGCCAAGCCTTGGCTTCAACAGTATTTTTTTTCGCCAAAAAGCAATGCTTTATAAACACACGAAATTCTTTTTTATCCATTTTTTCACAATAACAAAAGCAGCTTCACTCACAATGCTATATCTCACGAACTAATTATCCGGCAGCTGTGAAATTTATACACGTATCTTTTGAAGGTTAGTACTAAGTAAAAATCACATGGATTTAATTCTAGTAACGCCATCTATGAGTCAGCCTACGAACTTTTCAGCCCAACTGTTAGGTTGCCTATTAGAAATTTAACGCAAGGAATTTATAGAATAGCATTGTATAGATACCTGATTTAGCTAACCACACATTAAAACAGGAACACTAATAATATAAGCTTCTGAAAGTTCATATACGAGGGGAGTGCTGAAAAAAGCTCCAATGGTGCCTATACGCAGCACTAGTGGTCGGAGAGCGACACACACACATGCAGGCAGGAAGAAGTGGCATGTAGCTGTAATCTGGTTCAGTTGCAATGCAGCCGTTTTAGGACAGTTCTAGGTTAAAGATTGCAGTTCTCATACAGTCTCCCACCGACTGCAATGTAGCCTACATTCATGGAAGGCCAGTCGAATGTGCACAACCCCATACAGCTGAGTACACACGGGTCCTTTGCATCACTTCAGGTGAGAGATCTTGAACCACTCCCTGTACAGCCCTGACCTTGAATGTACAGACTTTCCTCTCTTTGTTTAACTGGCAGGGCAAGGATTTGACAGCTACACTGTGGTCGAGATAGTTCCAGTCTTTGACGTCAGACACATATGCCATGGGCATACAAAATTTAGTGCCATGCTACGACAAATGCTAGAACAACGGTGGTGATTATGCCGAAAATCAGGTTAGGACTCACTGTTACTAATGCAATAATTTACAACTGATATTCTTGTTCTATTTATGCCTAATCGGTAGGGACCTTGATATTTTTTTTTCTTTTCAAAATGGTGTATTTTCTTATTTTTTATTTCTTACTATACGGTGTTATTTTCCCCAAAATTAACATTTTCATTTTAGCACATTTTCTGGCAAATATCTGAAATTATACCTTCATGGTGTTTTTAAACTACTGTTTCAAATTGTAAGTCACATGGCTTACGCCTCTTCGTGAGAGTTTGATATCTTGAAAGTTATTTTGGGAAAGTTATTTTCCATACCTCCTTTTTAATTTTAAGGTAAGTACTTTAGATAATGGAATTTTCCCCGTATATACTGAAGGGTGCATAATGACCATAAGTGGCGACGCACCCAAAAAATAAAAAAAAATCAATCTCACGTGACAGATACCGATATATTATGGCACCAAAAATTGGCATTATCTTTTTTTGACTTGTTAGTGTTAAGTTTCCCAAAATTCGCATTTTTATTTTAGAACATTTATCTGCCAAATATATATGTGCTTTTAAACTATTATTTTAAATTGTAGGTCACATGGTCTACGTATTTTCGTGACAGTTTGATATGTTTGGACAGATTTTTGAGGAAGTAAAAGTAACGTGCTCCCCTGGACTTTTCCATGACGGTGTATAGGGGTGTGGAGTTAGGGACCCACTCTTTCTTGATCACGGCTGAAGGTGGGGGTGATGTGATCAGCACAACACTCCTGGCTACCTTCATCCCTCCAAGTTTCCTCAAGGTACCAGCTTCATTTGATGCTGGGTGGGCACCGGAGCATTTTGAATAGGTGGAAAACATCCCTGTTCTCCCCCGCAGAGGATCAACCGCGGGTCTCTCGCACAGTAGTCAGACGCCCTAACGACTGAGATCCATTATTACTCGCTCGACAAATACCGATAGTGCGCACTTAGCTTGGTAATTTAAAACATATCTCGTGCAACAAATACGAAGATGTGGCTCCCGTGTGATGGTAGATACACACTCGATCTCCTGTTAGAACCCTGCCACTTTGCTCTGTGATGCAAATGGTTTTGATAGAAGTTGAAAAAATCGTGCGAAATACATGATTTAATGTGGCTGTCGGAATTAATCCATGTATAGTTTACTCTTGAGTAAAATGTTGGAAAACTTGCATGTTCTATATACACAAACATGGCCTAGAAAAGACAAGAATTTGGATTTCATGGAATTTTTCGTTGTTTTAGGACATTTCTTTTTAAAAAATCGCTAAAAACACCAACAATTCGCAGTTTATGGTAAATTTGCATTATTTCGATATTTCGAACGGGCCAAAAAATGTGTCCAGACATCACTGCACATTCATAAACACAACTTCGCAGCAATTACCATTTTTCACGGTTTTCGCGTTTGCAAAAATTCAATGTCCCTACTAATTGGAAATTACTTTCTTGCCACCCCTTGTATAAATCAGTAGGTGGAAATTGAACATTTAGCAGGCCTGGCAGAGAAAAGTCAATTCTTGAAGAATTGCTTCTATGATTGAATGATTCGAGTAAATACGAGTATGATATTAAAATATTTACGTATTTATTATTAGTATTTTATTTCATAATATTGTACATTAACCTTACTCAGTGAGAGATTAGTGACCATCCCTCACGAGTTTAAAGAGACAGGTCAAAGAGTGGCGTTAATTTCATTGCAATACTACTGTTGCAGGAAATTTGAGGTTGGGAGCATGCACTTGCCAGTTTATAACGTTCATAAATGTGGATTTATGTTTCACTTTTTCGTGATAGTATTCAATATATATATATCCCATTTGGTTGGATTCTTCTTGATATCTAAGAATAGTGCAATGTAATTGTAAACGTATGTTAACTTGTGCAAAACCAGTAATACATCAAGATGATGAAAGAAAACCTTTGTAAGAACTGCTACATTAAATGAGGTGAAGTGAGCCAGAAGAGTAATAAAATTTCAGCAGCATATTTGCAGTCTACAGCTCTTCTTGTTTATGCATGCGATTTTTGTTGGATGTTGCAGTTCATGCAATTTCTGTCGCATGTTGTAGTGAGATACTTTGTCGGATGGCGATATTCGACAAAAAATCGCATGTATCAATGGAACCTATTTGTTTCCATGTTCCTTCAGTTTGCCCAACAAAATGCCTTACTACGACGTCCGACAACTATCGGACGGCCCCACCTGCACGTATCCCCTCCATCTGTTGGCAAGTCCCCTTACTACTCCCATACGGACAAGAAAAAATGATAATTCAATGCATTTTCCACGTAATATTTAGAGGCTTAACCTTTACACCCCCGATGATACCATACGGTATCATCAGAGTAAGATCGTACTGGCCCGATATGGTGCTGATTACGAAATGAATGTGCTTTTTGGACCTTAATACTCTTATGTTTGGGTGGAAACTCTGACACAGGTCTGGAGCAAGCCTGGGAAATTCACATTGATGACCAACCTTCCCCCCTCTCCGCAACATAACCATGCCACATTTCCGAACAGAGTTTCACATTTTGGTTCATTATTCAACTTGTATGGCACCCAGGAATATGAAACATGTTTCAATGTCTTTGGAAACGTCCATTCTTTGAAGAGAATACTAAGGTTTGCACCCTCTTCCCAAAATAGAGGGAGAAGAGGGGGAAATTCCAGATTTTTTAAAAAAAAACATTCGGTCACACCCCCAAACCCCCTTCCTCAGTTCGGCGTTCTGAATTGTACACGGTTGCATGCTATAATGTTTTAGCTGCAAAACAAAACTTATCCGAAGTAGATTGCTTTCATAGTGCACGAGTTATAACAAATTTCCTCCAAAAAATGCAAAATACCTATTTTTCGTAAAAAAAATAATAATCACATTTTGGCTTATTATTCAACTTGTATGGCACCCAAGAACATGAAACATGTTTCATTCTCTTGAAAAATTTCCATTCTTTGAAAGGGATAATAAATTTCACGCCTTCTTAACAAATAGCGGGACAAGAGGGGGATTTTTATTGTTTTTTCATTGAAATTCGGGGGTTGCGTCCCTCAAAACCCACTTCCTCGGTTCGACGTTCTAGATTGTTTACGGTTGCATGCTCTGATGTTTTAGCTGGAAAACAAAACTTATCCGAAGTAGATTGCTCCCATAGTGCCTGAGTTATAAACAATTTTCTGAACAATATGCAAATCACCTATTTTTCGTAAAAAAAGAAAGAGTTTCACATTATGGCTTATTATTATGTAACCCAAGAACATGAAACATGTTTCATTCTCTTTGGGAATGTCCATTCTTTGAAGAGAATACTAAGGTTTGCGCCTTCTTCCCAAAATAGCGGGAGAAGAGGGGGCAAACTCCAGATTTTTATGTTTTTTCCATTGAATTTTGGGTTGTCATGCCCCCAAGCCCCCCTTCCTCAGTCCGGCATTCTGAATTGTACACGGCTGCATGCTCTGATGTTTTAGCTGAAAAAAACTTATCCGAAGTACATTGCTCCCATAGTGCCAGAGTTAGAACAATTTTCCTCCAAAAATGCAAATTAAATATTTTTCGTCAAACAAAATAATCACATTTTGGCTTATTATTCAACTTGTATGGCACCCAAGAACATTAACCATGTTTCATTCTCTTGAGAAATGTCCATTCTTTGAAAAGAATACTAAAGTTCGCGCCTTCTCCCCAAAATAGCGGGAGAAGAGGGAGCAAATTCCAGATTTTTGTTTTTTCCATTGAAATTCGGGGTACGTGCCCCCAAGCGCCCCTTCCTCGGTCCGGTGTTCTGAATTGTACACGGTTGCATGTGCTGATGTTTTAGCTGCAAAACAAAAGTTATCCGAAGTAGATTGCTCCCATAGTGCCCGAATTATAACAATTTTCCTCCAAAGAGTGTTCGAATTTAAAATTTCTCTCTCTCTCTCTCTCTCTCTCTCCCCTCCTGCCATCACTGGTTTCTGGCGCCGTGGTTGTGTTGCTCATAAAAGGGGCCTCAAAGTTGAGGCCGAAACTTACGAACGAGATTTCCTGTTGCCGTGCAGAGTTCCATAATGATATATTTCATGGAAAAAAAAGGGACGAAATTCCCTGACTTTTTTTGACACCTCAAATTCCCTGACTTTTCCCGGTTTTCCAGGTCTGTCGCCACCCTGCCTGCTTATATAAATTAAGGAAATAAAAAACCTTTGTCCTCCAAAGAAACATTTGTAAATTTGTATGAGGTCAGTAGTACTTTATCTGTACTAGTAAAAAAAATCATACTGCATCACTAATATACCGCATTTACGTGTGTATAGTGCACATGCGTGTATAATGCGCACCCAGGTTTTTGATGTGTAACAGTTACAAAAATTTATACCTCATATATAATTCGCAGTAGAATCTTGTTTCAAGAAATGGCTTTCTTAGTTGTAGGTCGTAAAGCTGTTGCTATGCTAGAGTGAATAACATCACCTATTCAATGAGTCACCTGTTGCTATGTGGACCAAGAGGGGAATATATCCTCTTGTGTAAGCAATAAGTTTGCAACCCATGCCATCTCCCCCTTCTCCCTCCACTGTGTTTAGCATCCCAAAGTTTTCACTCTTTAACCACCTTATTTATTCTGTAATAGTAGAAAGCAAGATCAAAATTAAATTATGGATTTGCAATGCTCAGGAAGTTATTTTCTATTTTTTCTCGCCCAACAAATACTGCTGATATGCATCCCATGTAACGGAAGGTGTATGCTCGAATTCCGCCAGAGTTGCACTGCTTGGTTTCATTACAAAGTCAAAAATTGTGTGAAATGCCCTTCAAACTTTTATACGTGGTTTTGCTCATTCCTTCTTTACTTATTCTAAAAACTTCAAAATATACACTTTTTCCGTGACTAATGTAACATTTATACGAGGCACATTCTGGACCTTCAAACAAGCAGTTAGCAGCTCAAGATTTCTTCCATTAAGGAATTTACATACTCCGTATACAGGGTGTCTCATAAGTAATAGCGCAAACTGACACAGGTGAAAGTACACAATGTTGGAAGCAAAAGTGTCTCAGTAAAATGCTAATACAGTAAGAAAAGTGACCCCCACACTACGATTAGACTGTGTGCTGATTGTATCCATCCTGTTTGATTAAAAAGCCACCTCTCGGAAATGTTCTCTTTTTGTAAACAAATAGCAAACCTCCGAACACGCAAGGAGTAAAGCACTCTGTGTTTACAAAATGCAATCAGTGACTGCTTCTAACACACATTCGCACACACTATTAGCATATTACCAACTAGGACGACGTTTACAAACAATGAAGTCAGTGGCAGCTTGTAATCATACATTCGCGACTATCTCGAGAATGGCTCGTTTGCAGACCCATGTTGACTGGGACTTTTTTGCTTCTATTATTATGTACTTTCACCTGTGTCAGTTTGCGCTATTACTTTTGAGGCACCCCGTATATACTATTATTTGGCCAGTAATACTTTGTTTTCTTTCATCCAAAGCACCATAGAAATCAGAACGTTCCTTCATTTTGTGATGAACTTATTTCAACCGCATTTCACATTGGTGTCGTTATCTTGAATGGAATACTGTTGCCATATTCAGAAACTGCAGGATTTGAGCTTTACAATGATATATAACATGATAGGGTTCCGCAAACATGAAAAATCAATGCAAGTGTCCCAAAATCATGGAATGACCCTGTGCGGTTTCATGTTGGCTGTCTGAATTATTCCGTGCATAATACGCACCACAGATTATGGGAGCAAAAATTTTGGAAAACAAATGTGCATTATACATGAATAAATACGGTAATTACATACATGAGCAAACATTTAAAATTGCACTTACCTTGAGTGCAGCTGCAGCACGGACTTCTGCTTCACAATCTTTAAGTAACGACTGAAATGCAGGTACAAGGTCTGTTTTTGTTATTTCTGGTCCAACTGCTTTCTGAAGCTAAATAAATAAATAAAAAAATTGGCGTTAATTATCAAAATAAACTTAAACGTCCATGCATGGGTAACATTAATTTGGTAATTACTAAAGCTGAAGCTGATACTCATACCAATGTATCAGCATATGAAAATATCCATACGAATTTTATCACTGATACCAGCTGATAGTCTTCTGGTGTATTGAAATCTCTACAAAAATGCAATGTGACACTTTCGTAGTCTAAATACCAAAAAATCTTGTAAAATGTATAATTTTCCTTATTACTGCAATAACACTGTGGTGCAAATGGATATTATGATTAAATAACTGTTTCATGTAAAATTATAAATACTTCTGAATAAAACTCTGGTAGATTGCTGTGGTATGTATCTAATAAAAAACTTATAAATATTTCGAACTACTTTGAATTGTTGCAATTTTCAAGTATTGGCATTGGTATCAAAAGAAATCTGTAAAAGTATCAGTTTCATATTGGTTCTAAATATTTCATTTCAATATTTAATTTCAGCCCTAGGAATTAGATTGACATATGTATTTTTTTTAGGTTTTTTAAAAGCCCTTTAAAAGTGGCTTTGCTACAAAGTAGGGATGTGCCGATATGAAATTTTGGCTGATACCGATAAAGTACCGATATAAAATTTACCGATACTGATAACCGATATTTTACCGATCCAATATAAAATTAGATATGGTACTTGAAGAACATTAAATGTTCCTTGATCTCCTTAACAATTGTGTGTTTCGAGGTGACTGCAGTGCAAAAGAAGTTTAATATTTAGACAATTACTCTTTTAGAAAGTAGGGCATTGAGATTGTCCATAAAAATTACAACAAAATGGCAGAATTTTGCACGAAATTATAAGATATTTATCGATATATCGGATCAGTAAAATAATCTGTAATTTTACCGATAAACCGATATGCCTATATCGTCCGATACCGATAGAGTACCGATTAATCTGTCCCATCCCTACTACAAAGTAATAAAAAGAACAGATCTCATGGATTACAAATAGTATAGCAGAGAACTCTTATGTATCTTTAATTGGCTCACTGATTTGACAGAACAAAGATGCACATTATGAATCCAAAGAAAAACACACATTCCAGTAGCATTTAGTGGAACATATCAGCCAGTAAACTACGAAAAATTTTCAAGTTTTCAGTCTTGCATTAGAAACATACTTTACCCAACAAAGAATTGTTTCAACCAAAGCCATTTGAACTGTATGTTGGAGACAAAAGACGACTGTACAGACAAGGGTTTGAAGAATATCTTGATGATATTAAATAAGAATAAGGGGCCCAGAGGTAAGTGAACATTACATTAAAGATCATCTGACTAAATCAGTAAGGGAAATTAGTGAAAGCCTCATTTATCATGTCATACAAAGGATGATTGAAAAACATTAGATTGTTGGAAGTGGTGAGACAATATACAAAAGGTTTCCCTAGCTTTAGTTTAATGTAATTACAATGGACTGAGTCTTTGAACTGAGTGTTAATATAACACTACAATATGTAAAACCTGAGAATCTGGAAAAAAGAGGTGGATTTGGATGCATCCAACAACTCCAAGCAGATCTTAAAACTGCCAATTCTACGCTCCTGTTCAGATAAAGTGGCACATTCTTCAACTGTTCAACCCTGTAAAGAGTGCCACTTTATGTAAACAGGAGTGGGATGGATTTCAATGTCGCATGATAATTGGTCTTAGTGATAGTGAAAGGAAGTTCCTTACCTCGGTGAATTTATCTGCCACCATATAGCGCACCCTCCATGACTTATCCTCGGCACACTGGCGGAGAGTCGGCATCACGAGTTGTTCAACATCCTCCTGCTGTAGCAGGGTGGCAATGCTCACACAAGCTTCAACAGCTAGCAATCTCACAGAGTCCTGTCAAAAGAAAAGATACATTGGAGAAAAAGAAATCATGACAAGCAATTACAGCAACTTGCACAATTTAGTGATTAAGGGATATTGAACTGGGCATTAATCTTACAGCACATTGAGGGTGGCACATGAAATGTATGGCATAATACTAAACTCCATGGTGCAACCAGTAATCTGAGGGCCACTGGCTCCTGGTGGTCAGCACATTGAGTACCATCTGCTGCTGTTTTCTGGCTTTCAAGACAGGAGGTTGCTACTTCTTTACAAGTAGCTCCCCAACTGTCCTCACGATGATGGTGAACAATGAAATTTTGGGGGCTCCCACTGAAAATCGAACTAGGGACTTCTCGCACAAAGGGTGAGAGCAATAACCATTTGGCTACCCAGGAGGTGTCATATATAATTTAATGGTCTCATTAAAGCAACACTACTGTCGTTTTGTGATTACATGTGCAAGTATTACTCTAAAGCCAGCCTGGACCTCCCTGATGGCACAGTGGTAGCATCTTCGCCTCATAATCAAGGGGTCCCAGGTTCGATACCTGGTGGAGACACATAAGTGTTCGGAGTCCACTTTAAACTGTAGGTCCAGTCCCGATTAGCCTTAGTGTGCATAAAGTGGACTTCAAACACCAACTCAATCAATCAATCAATAAATCTAAAGCCAGCCACACACCGGATCCGATACGAGGAGCCATTTTTGTTGCAAACAGACTCGGGGAAGGTTTAACATGTGGCTCTTATGGGCAGCCGCACACCGGACAAAACTTTTGACTTAAGTTACGTTGCAACAGTTTGTGACGCAAGTCTGTGGAATTTTAACTTGCAACAAAATCCTCTGTGCATGAATCCATTCTCTTCAGGCACGGACTAGAAACTGGGACAACTTGAAGCCAGTAATTAAATGAATTATTTGGTAGAAATATATTCAATTCATAACATATCAACTGATACATCAATTCTAGATACACAGTGATAAATTGATTCTGCTGTTATAATGCACTGTTACCCATTTTCCTTGACAGACAAAATCTGCAATCAGATTTTAGCTAACAAACAAAGTGATTCATCACGTCATGTTGCTTTGTGACTCATCTTGCATTGCATCACGTCGTGTCCTGTCATGTTGTCTCTGATCCGGTGTTCGGACACAAATATAGCCACTTTTGGCATTAGAAGTTGCTTCAATGTGAAAGTATGAATTGATATTGAATTTAAAATTTTGGGTGCATCAGCACTTAGGCTATTTTGCACCCATCACATTATATGGGGTCCAGACCCTTATCATAACTAAAATAACATAATTGTTGTGTCGTGTAACTAAAATATTCTGACTTCGGTTAAAAACTGAGGCAGTAAAGGAGCACTCAGCACACACAAGGACAAAACAAAGGACAACCCACAGAATTATACTTGTCATAGGGCCAGTTGCCAGAGCCTTGTTAGTTTGCAAAATGCAGTCCAGGGTGTACTATGTGGAAGTGAGGTTGGCAATTGGGTGTACTAAGTGGCAATGTGAAAGTATTTCAATACAAATAACTTTGTTAAAACAAAAAAATAACATCCATTAAGATTTCATAATAATCCTAGAATATTATAGTTATGAACATAAAAATATAGGGAAAAAGCCATTTCAAGGCAGAAAACAGCCTTATCTTTATATAGTGCTGCAGCACACATTTGAAGAAATTTTGCTATTGAAGAAGAAAGACCAATATTTGTAAATTTCCTTGGTTACATATTTTTCATTATATGTTTTGTGAATCATATACACAAAGAAATAACATACAAATGAAAGTCCTTCTAAAGCATCAGTCTGTTTTATCTGGAATTGTTCTTTATATGAATCATAAAATAATTTTCAATGTGATTGTGCATGATTGTAGGTACATCTACATCTTAGAACTTTTCCTATTCATGTTGGTTTATTGTTGGGTAAAATTCCCATCTAACTCTGCTTGTTGGGATGTGGGACTTGCCATGAGAGCCTGTGCATAGAAATATCCCTAATTAGAAGAACAAGTATGCAATTGTTCTTTGTCAGTAAAATTATTGCCGCCTCTTTTTTCAGTTAACATTTCCAACATGCATCTCACCTGTTCATCCTGAGCCAGGTTAACAAACATAGGGATCAGATCGGATTTCAAGTATTCCACTTCAACAACCTTAGCAAATTCTCCCAGTTTGCTTGCTGCAGCTCTTCGTACCATTGGCGTATCATCTTGACACAAGTTGCGGAAGTGAAGGCGTAAGTCAGCTGGAAAAAAAAAAAGACGTAAATACAGTTGAACCTGAGTTATATGTCAAGGTGAAGAGAAAATAATATATATAACAGAATTACTTACAAATCAGATTTAGATACCATGTCATATCATTATCAATATACTGTAAAATTGCATCTGCATTATTCTAAGGAACGATATAATACAGGTTATTTCTGTCCTAAAGTGGTAAATTAATGAATCTAAAAGTTTGAATCTTATATACATAACATTTACCACTTTATTAGTGAACACTTTGATACTGAAATACTACAATACACACAATAGTTTTAGTGAACTAGAATTTTTCAGCATGTTTTTGCTGAAACCAAATAAGAAGCACTTTTTTCAAATCTGCATATCTTCCCTCTTGTTGACGGTAGGGTTTTGTTTATGCACTACCCAATTTTAAAAATTCGTCTAAAATAGCATTCTTTTACTAATGACTGTGAAAACTGTGGTGTAACCGATGCCTAAATCTGCAGCTATTTCAGTTTTAGTTTCCTGTAATCTATTTCCTCTGATTTCATGTCACATGCCGCCTCTCCTTGCCTTCTCTGGAACACCGCCACGAAGCACTCATCTTTCTCGTAACTAGAGACCAACCGCCACTATGCATGCCTATCCTGTTTCATATTTGAAACTCACCTTGTGCTTTGGTAAATAAAAAAATAAATGTATACTTCTGTAACAATGTTATAGCTTGGTTACATACAAATCAACTGTATTTCATGAAAATTAGTATGTATAACACCCGTACGTTTAAATTCATTGTGCACAAATAAGGTTTAATTAACACATTTTTAAATTATAATTTGCCGGGACTGACAGTAACTTACGTATAAAGCAGAATTATGCAGAACTGAGTTATGTATAAAGCAGTCTCACGTGTATATGTTCAATTCTACAGAGTAAACAAGATAAATATGTAGATAAATAGTCCCCTTTTTAAAAGTTACATCATTATTAGCAATAGACATTTGTGGTAATAGAGGAACAAAAATTTTAGTTTACAAGTAACATGTATTTGTTGTTTCTATGGGAACAGATGTTAACCTTTTGGAGCCCAAGGCTATTTTCACAGGTGCCCGAGCTGATTTTAAGCAAAATTCAGAGTTTTAATAAATGAGTGTAGATCGGAGGCTAATTGCCTTAGAGAGATGAATGATATATGAAATGATGATGAATGAACCAGAGATTCAGACTATATAAAATTTATGCAAATTTGGCATATATGTGGCAGGGGTGAGGGGAGAATCCCCAAAATTCCAAAATTTCGGAAAAATGGGGAATTCCCCCCCTCCCCCAAGATAAAAATACATGACAGTGTCGACATGCACATGGAAATTATCGCTGGCATGTAAGGAACACAAAAATATTTGCATTATTATTGTATGACCAATGTAACGTGAGTTGTACCCCCAAAAGGAATGGTCAGCACGCCACTGATTCAAGCTTCAAAATGCAGTTACCTTGAAATGATTGTAGCTCCGAGGCTAATTGCCCTAGAGAGATGAATGATATATCATTGTATGCGGAATGAATCACAGATTCAGACGATATAAAATGTATGCACATTCGGTGTATATATATGAAGGGGGAGGGGGAATCCCCGAAAAATCTCTTTTTTAAAAAAAATTGGAGTTTCGAACCCAGGACCCTTGGCATTGCAGCGCGATGTGCTAACCACTAGGCCACAGGGTCCGTCGCAGAATATTTGATTCTTCCTTGTGCACTTGATATAGTGTCAACAATGATCAACCCCGAAGAGGCTATGAAAATATCAAAGATTCCATTGTCGAATGATACAGTGGCAAGGCATATTTCTGATTTGGCCCAAAATGTTGGCAACCAGCTGAAGGAGATGATTTAAAAGAGTGAATTTATTTCTATTCAACTGGACGAGTCCACAGATGTAACAAATTGCGCTCAGTTATTGTGTATCATCCGACTCCAATCGACAATCTGTGGAAGAGGATATATTGTTCTGCAAACCCTTGCCTCAACATACAACTGGTGAATCTTTATATGCAGTTTTTTTTGAGGCTACAAGTCCATTTGAAATAGAATGGGAAAAGTGTATTTCAATCTGCAATTATGTGAAGAGCTGCTCATTGCAGTGTAGACTGTTAGAAAAATTTGCGAGGAAATGGGTTTCATCCACAAAAAACTATTACTGCATACCAAGGTAAGGTGGTTGTCACGCGAAAAGGTGTTGAATGGGTTGTTCGAACTGTGCTCAAAATTGTTGCTGTTTTTACAGGAATCCAATCCCCAACTAGCTGAATTTTTTACCTCTGAAACATGGCTGTTTCAGCTGGCTTATCTGGCCGACATCTTCACTCATCTAAATTACTTAAATTTGACCTTGCAAGGACGGGACAAAACCATTTTATTTGTTCGAGACACAGTAAATGCTTTTCAGAAGAAATTAGGAGTTTGGGCATCCAGAGTCAAAATCCACAATTTTGTAAATTTTCCTCTGACAAGACACTATTTCAACTTGCAATTATTCTTTTGACATGAAGATGCTGTTCAGTTTAATGTGCAAACATCTAGAACGGCTTCAAGAACAGATGGTAGAATATATTCCCTTTGATGAAAATGCCGGTTCAGAATGGATATTAAACCCCTATATTGAAGAGGCCATCAAAGTAGCCAATCTAAGACCACAACTTCTTGACGAACTGATAGAATTGTTGCGCGACAAATCTTTGCAACTGGCATTCTGTAATGAAGACTTGGACAAGTTCTGGCTGCAGATAAGAGAAGAATATCCTGGTCTGGTATCTGCTGCTTTAAAAATCATATTTCCCTTTGCTACACCGTATCTGTACAAAAGTGGTTTCTCTTCCATGGTAAGCATTAAAACAAAGACCTTCAATATGCAGTTTTCACTAGTTTCATACCTCTTTTATTTGAATTGTTTTTTAAACGATTCTTCAACTGTTAAAAAAAGTTTAATATTTTTTGCTATATTTAACCATAAGTATAGAAATAAAACATGTCTATCAATTAAACGATTCTTCATCTGTTAAAAAAATGTTTAATATTTTTTGCTATATTTAACCATAAGTATAGATATAAAAATATGTCTTCTTTGTCGGTAAAATTTTTCCCTTGAAAAAGACGCAAAAAAGAAGTCTCCTTTTTCCTGCCATTTTCATGAAAAAAAAAGTACAACAATCATTTCTGTTAAATACATGTGTTAACAACAATATGAAAAAAGAAAATCTGAATTCTAGCCAAAAATAGCAAAGTTATAATGTAAAAACTATGACCTTGACAAAGCATCTCGATCGAGATGATCGGGCACCCGAGGGTTACCTAAGAGCATCTCGATCGAGACGATCGGGAACCTAAGGGTTAAATAAATGTGTTTGTGCTGTAAATTCAAACTCCACTCCTACCTTTCACTCCAGGGCTAACTCTTGGATAACAAACGCTAAATAGCCCACAGGCGGATGTTCGAGATGTAAACCAATCTCCGGCTGCAAGTCTCTGAACCAGCGGGACAAAGTGGGTCTCCAAATCTGTCGGACTGTGTTGAGCAGAAATGTTTCGCAGCGAGTCCACAGCCTTGTCTCTCACCACAGTTTCTTCAACTGTCGCTAGGGATTCCAGTGGAGGCTACAAAAATACATTAATCAACTTATTATTTTCATCAATTTCTAGCAAACAATGCATGTTCCATTTTATTTCCACATAAAAAATGCCACATTGCAATTTCAATTTTCATAATTATTTGTAATTTTAAACACCGAGATCAAATTAAAATATATACCGTTTTGTCCTCAGAATTTTTGGACCAACGTCGATTCTTCTACAGGAATAGGAAAAAAGAATGAGCCATGGAAGGGTTAAACATGGTTAAAATAGACAAATGAATGGCTGATCGCTGCAGAGAGATAATGAGAACATCGATTTATAAAGCATTTATTAACGTTTTGATAATTTGGAGGGCAAAAAAAAGGTGCATGTTGCGATTTTATCTGCAGTTAATATGTTGATGACAAGTGGCACGAGACACCACCTTTTTTATAAAAAAATTAAATTACTGAAAAGATGGTACAAATTTTGGCTTCAACAGAGATGTTAACGCTAGTATTTTACACAACAATTTCTTTAAAGATCACTTCCACTACTTAGATATGGGTATTCAATCTCCGATACACAGGTGAAGAAGAAAGCAATTTTATGCTATAATGCAACATTGGTTTGGTATGTTCAAGGCCCTGGCTGAACTTTTGGCTGCCAGCTAAGCCATTTCCTTTTCTTATGTATGATATTACAAATTCTGAAATTACATCGGCTTAACATTCCACATCATTCTCTGTTGCCTATATATTTGCTATCGTTTAATAGGCTCACACAGACACACAACTATTCCAACACCATGAAGGAATAATGTGAATTGAATGAAATTTATTCCACATACTACTAATAATGACATACTACTATGTTGCCAATCTGCATGCCATTGCCTCTGTTCATGAGACAATTGTAGCCTGAGGAATTGATTTTGGGTCAAGGTTGTCTGCCCCAAAGGAAGCAAAAGCCATCGAGCTTTGAAAGCAGACATTGACACAATGTTGCAATGCTCAATTGTAAAAACACTTGCGATGAAGCTGTACAGTCTATCACTGCCATGCACAAGAGTTGTCTGGCATGACGTGATGCAGTCACATTTAATGGTCCACTACCAGATTTTTGAAGCTACCGGTTCTCTTCAGTTCAATGCTTCCACACCAGCACCAGTGTTGAGACGTTATGTTCTGTCCAAGGAGTAATATCCTGGTATGAAAATCCACCTTCACCCAGGCCAATCGTTTCTCTCTTTCAAACGCTGTCGTTTCAATTGCCCCCTTTGAAGTCAGTGAGGCATAGTGACTACTGGAGTCATGTTTTCAGCTTGCAGACAATGATACAATACTTGGGGGCTCCTCAATTGCCTCTATTTACATGCCTAACATGACAGTACAGAGAACGCAACGAGGCATGCGCAATCACTCTGCAATTCTAATCATTTGCATGTCTTACCCTACTTTGCATTTTCTGCAAGTTTCTTGTGTTTGCCGACATTCCTTCAAGGTTTTGCTATTTTCATGAACAGTATTGTATTAGAATTGGCAATTGAATCAGTTGTACCATGATATGACAACTGTTTACATTTGACTAGAGAATATGTAGAAAGAACTGTACATAATGCATTGTATTCCAGGTTTTCAGGTGAGGAAAATTCTGACATAAAGGCTTCTAGTGATTACACACACAGAAATTTGTTTTTAATAAATTCACATACCATTGCCTTTTGTAAGAGACACACAGATAGTAACAGTTCAACAAACTTACCAGTAAACAATGAACATGGTCAGGACCACCAACCAGTTGCGTAAAACTTCCCAACTGCTCAGCCAGTGCAAGAAGAACTTCATCCTCATCGTAGATTGTTTCTGTCAAAAAGGGAATGAGCTCGCTGCGGGTTCTTTCAACTCCTAATGCCAAAGCGATGGTCGAGAGCTTCTTGATTGAATTCAGCCTCAGCTAAACAAATGAAAAAAATATAAAAACACTTTATTTAAAAAAAATCACAAGTAAATCTACATTTACATCAATCTGAAAGTTTACACCAACTACTTTTTCAGCAACATTAGCATGATGGACAGACAATGTCTCATGAGAAAAGAGCACTCTAATTTTATACACATGTGCCAACAGCACATCAATTGAATAAAAAAATATATAGTGTATATGCAGCCTTTAGTATAAAATCACCATGTAGCACCGTGTCATGAAGGCACAATTAGGGGATGTAGAGGTAGGGCCGCACACATTCTTGATACAGGGCATTTTGAAGGTGATGTGATCACCACCATGCTCTGGCTGTCTTTACCCCCCCCCCCCCGGTATCCATTGCTTTGAGGTTGGGTGAGCCCCAGAGCCACTTTATGTTGGGACAAGGCTGGGAAAATTCTGAGCTTAGATCACCCACTCCACGAATTGAACTTGGGGTCTCCTGCATGGCAGTCAGATGCCCTACCAACTAGACAACAGCGGCTCTCAACATGTTGCGTGGACATCAATTTTATGCTTTACCACTGGAACTCTAACAACGTGTTACTGGCCCTTCTCATTTCTAAGGCCAGTAAGACCTGTTTTGTTGAGCTATGTATTCCTTGGGTGGTGAGTAATTCCATGTCAGGGTTACAGGTGTATTTTTTTTCCTGCCACCAACTCGAATGATTGTTCTTTAGTAACATCTAAGGGTATGACCACACCGGAGCCAACCTACTTTGGCATGCACGACTCTAGTTTCAACAATCACCGATTCAAATCAATTCATTTTCTATATTTTGGTTGAATTTGCCAGACAGGAGCCAGAAAACTGTAGCTTAAAATTACAGGGGAATTGCAAAGCACCAACCACATTTTTTTTATTATTAAAAATGCATCAACATAATTAAAAAAAACTCCCAAAATCTTGTTAACCCACTCTTTTCACTCTCTCCAATAATATTTTCAACAACAGCTTTTTAAATGTAACATTCTGCAGTCAATTTGATGATGAAACTCTACCGCACACGAATTCCATGACCATATCGCTAGAACATCCATCAGTTCAACTCTGCAGAATACAGCAGTGTTTATTTAATTATTATTATTTGGCCTATTTTATACCACTTTCTCTTGCCATTTTTGGCCGATTGTGAAGATGACTAATGATATAATGAAATTGATGAAGTACACTAATAAATGAATAAAATAATATTATCTGTTTTTTTTGGAACAAAAACATGGTTTACTAAAATTTGAATTATCGTTGAAAGGGAAAGGTGCAACACCAAGAAAAGTATTTTTAAAATGAACTTAGATACCTATATGATCTAACTTACCCATAAATAAAATTGATGGCTTTTTCATCCCTTCTGATAATATGACCACTTATTTCTGATTTTTTTAAAAAACAAAACTGCCACTGGACTTCTTTACTTTGGGGATATGAGGCACACATTTTTATACGTCAAAAGTGATGAACATATGAACTGAAAGCCAGGATAAACAATGCGATAAGTAGGCTAGGATTTTTATGACTTTGGTAAGGGTGATGTGTTCCCTAAATATATAGAAATTCATATTATGAAGATACTAATAAAACTAAGGTGCTTTTAAGGGCATATTTGGGCACTTCGATGTGCTAAAGCGTATTTTGATGGATTTTCGGTCATAAGCAGCTTCTGTCCAGCCAGCCTATTAAGTTTCTGAATGTTAGAAAGATCTGTATGTTTATCTGTTCTCTCCTGCATTTCTCTAAAATAGAGCATGCTACCACCACTGAACGCCTACCCACATCTAACCTAACCCAGCTGAAGAATCAGTCTTCGGAAAAGTGCTGTTGTCTGTGTCTATGAAAATAGACTTGTACCCAAGTATGGGCTCTGTGTTTGGTAAAATGTCCTTCTTCCCAGACACCATCTCTACCAATGTTACCATGGCCATAAAGCTAAAAAGCGTGGGCCATTTCCTACAGTGTTACTGCTGCACCACCACCCCAAATTCATCTTGATGTAATTTTACTTTTGAAAACAGCCCTTGATTTAAGGGCAACGTTAGTGCTCAAACTGGAAATTCATAGTTGGTTTGTTAAGTTTGGGGATGTGTTACAATACATTTTTTTCCTAAACTTACGCATAATTTACTTTGAGTAGAAAACAAGTTGTTTTACACAGATGTAAAAATTAACTTTCTTTCATACATTAGTAATATAAAAAGTTATTTAATTATATTACATTTTAGACTAATTTTGTTACATATTTCAGCACAAAAATTTATTTTCTGAAGATGTTTTATACAGCCAACTCACACACTCACTAACAGATTTTCAAAAATGTAACTGTTCTTTCACATATTTTAAAAAATTGAAAAACCTGTTGATATACAGGGTGTTTCTAAAATTCGTTTCCAAAGCATAGGAGGTGGTTCTACAAGTGAAAATAAACACATAAGTTCATGTGACGAAATGCTGAAAACTGCACCCATTTGGATTTACTGAAGTGGGAAAATTATGTTTACAAGAAAATAGTGGCACAACAGCCAACCAAATGACCACAGCAAAGGGCGTTCCACAAAGAAATGCAGCATGCTCTATTAAAAAAAATGGCAGATAAGTGAAGTTGATCCACAAGGGATTCCCCCAAAGGAAGCAAATGGGTCTGTTGAAGTCATGGGGAAGGGAAGGGTTTAGCGAGATGTGGTATAAACGGAAAGTGATATGTGGAGACTGACAACCAAGAAGAAAGTGAATATCCGTAGTGGACATCACCATTACGTAGAAAAAACAAAGATAATGGAGGTGCTGCGCTAGGTTGCATATGTGTCGACATGTTCACTGAGCGCTGAGTGGAGGTGCCGAGGGAACTACATCACAGACTATTTTCAAACTGTCTGCCATTAATTTCCACACAGAGATGACCCACCCCTACCAATACACCGATTGTGGAACAAGCCAATGAGGCCATCATAGTCCTTGCCTCAATGCCAAGGGCACATCCTCCAACAGTTCAGGCAAAACATCACGAAGAAATGCTTGATATGTACCACCACACAGGCAAACAAGGAAAATATACAGCCCAATCAAATAGTCATGCACTATCCCACACCAAAAAATAACCGCAAAAATGTGCTAATGGTGTGCCACGAGAATTGCATGTGGATTTGCAAAATCCTAAATGTGACTGTTTTTACTATTGCCTGTTTTGGTGAACACTGCTTCATCGGCCCAAAACACCCTGTTCGCAAATTTTGGGATAGTTTCCATCTGATGCAAAAACCATTGGCACGTGGCCAAAGTCCTTAGGTAAAAGTTCTTGTACCTTTTGGAGTTTGAAAGGGTACATCCTCTCTCCGGACAGGATGTGCCACACATTAACATGGGAGGTGTTGTGGGCACTGGCTATAGTGTGCGTACTGGTGTCAGGAGTCAGGACGATCCCTGACAGCATTTAACACCGCATCAACAAACTGATCTGTACGCACACTTTGTGGTCTTCCAATTTCTTGACGGGGTGGTAGCACTGATCCTGTTACACTAGTGCTCTGTACACGATGGGCTGTGCCAATCGATAACACTTAGCAGTTCCTATGGCGAGGTTTGTCCAATTTGAGAAGTTCGTGTCCTTCCACTCGTACGTATTCAACCGAAAACGTGTGATGGCAACCTGATGTGCGGTGATGCTAATATTGCAGTATGTGAAGCACGAATGGCAGCGACTGGTGCTTTCCTGCCAGAAGCAAACTACTGTGTTAGCACCCCTAGTTAAACTTCAAAGTTAAGGTCATACTTCGACCTTTGTGCATGTGGGAACGTACAAATATCGACAACACAACATCGCCCACATTGCATCTCCCGGGTTGCCCATGCTAATCACTCCATAAAACCCTTCCCTATCCCCATGACTTCAACAGAACCATTTGCTTCCTTTGGAGAATAGCTTGCACATCCACTTCACACATCTGCCATGTGCTCTTTTGAATAGAACATGCCACATTTCTTTGTGGAATGCCCTTCACCCACCCTTCATATGGTTGGTCGTTATGCCACTATTTCCTTGTAAACATAATTTTCGCACATTTTCCCCACTTCAATAAATCCAAATGGGTGCAGTTTTCGGCATTTCATCACATGTACTTCTGTGTATTTTCACTTGTAGAATCACCTCCTACGCATTGGAAACAAACTTTAGAAACATGCTGTATATATGCATTTCACTAGTACTTGTATTATAACAAACATAACGATTAACGGCAATTTATTTAGATTGGATTTATGAGTTTTAATAACAGCGTGAAATTCCTCTTTCATATGTACATGTAACTGAAAAACCACGTTAATTAAACTGAACATTTAACTACTTATTTTAAAATTAGTTGTTACCAAAACTGGAAAAAAAATACTTAGTCATTTTTATTTTCACTAAAACACATTAGCCCCGTCTAGTTCGCCTTAATTTTTGACACTCTGTTCAGTGCAGGTGATCCAGTGTCAGGGTGGTGCAAGGAAATGCCATTCAACCAACTAGATGGAAAGCGGTGTTCAAGTTCAGAAGATTCAACAAATGCCTGTCTGCTGCTTTGAACGGTCATTTGATTAGTTAGTACTCACCACGTGATCATACACCACACATACACCGGTCCGGAAGGTAGTGCAAATGGTGCGGGCACCAAACACAATACTTGACTCGAAATCAATGAACTAGATGACTCGGTGTTGCACCATGTAACCAACTAGACGCTTCGGTGCAAAGAGTGTCAAAAAGTGCAGCAAACTAGACGAGGCTAATGTTATACACTTTAAAAGTTTATAATTCTCACTCCCACACACCCTTAATCATCACTGGTATGATCTTGTATCTTAAGCACATAATTTATTTGAAGCATATTCTTGGAACGTTCGAAGCTGAGCTGTTCTCTTAACTGACCACCAAGGGACCGCACCCTTGGCCAGATAATGAAATGGCTGTTTAAACCGAATTATGTAATGGAATACAATAGACATCACTTCACAAGATGAACAGGGGGAAAAAGCACAAAAAAACTATTGTATGTGTGTCACTGTACAGTATGTACACATTTTTAAAACTAAACAATTGTAGACTATATCTTTAAAAAATACACTCAGTACTACAGGTATTTAAAGACTACTATATTCTAGAAGAAATCAATAAATTTTCTTCAGCCAAGCTGCCAGTTGAACCAGGGCCGAATAAGAGAGCACACACTGTATTATGAACAAGGCTAGGATTAAAACTTAGACGGACATGAATCGCGACACTTGCATAGGCTAATTATGATGTGAATATAGCAGTTTGCAAAATTCCAAAATAAGAGCACATACAAATTCGGAAGGAAAGTTTTATAAAGCTTTTTTTTGTTTTCTGCCACTGAAAATCGCAAAACTCATGTTTTCCTTCATATACTCATGTCACGTAGGAAACCTATTTTTAAAGCAAAATTGCACAACCCTGGCCACCATTTCATTGTCAGTATCAGTGTACTGGAAAACAGGCACGGTTCTACCTACAGCGCCTTGAATAACGTAGTGTGAAAAACTACCCAAGAAACTGTTTCCCGCGACTGATGAGAACATAGATGGCAGTGCGATCAGAATCGGTGCTAATTTTCTTATGAAAGTAATGCGGCTTTGTTAGTTATTGGAACATATTATGTAGATTTGGCGGTACGTGAATTGATGGAAACAGTTATATTTGTGGAGTGATTTGCAGTCACGAAATGGCATTAATTTGGAAAGAAAAGTAAAATAAAATGAATAAATGAATAGCATGCGTGCGTAACACAAGAAAAAACATTGCAATGTGATTCTGGACGTCAGGTCTTGGACTGTGTATTAGAGTTTATTTTTCTATGTTTTTAGAATATAAATAGTATCCTGAGAGATATTTCATACCAAGGCGACAAACCACAAGTGTCACTTGAAAGCGAGCAGTCTGTAATCAATGCAGCCTTTCAAACCGTAGGGACACAAGCTCTGACTGCACCGTTTCCTCAAGGAGATTTTAGACAAAAGCGACACGCGACAAACGATACGAGGATTTCACACCAAAGCGACATGGGTCCTTCGGTCCAAGGCAACTTTCACACCGAAGCGACACATGTTGCTTGGAAAGGAGAGAATCAAGAGCAACATTTCACAACGAAGCGGCATGACGGGAAGCACAGGCCAGTGTTCGGTTGGTGAAATCCTCAAGCGATAAGTGTCGCGTGCCCCTTGTTGCTTTGGTGCGCAATCTCACTAAAGCAAGACACTCATTGCATCGCGTAGTTGCAAGCTATTGAGGAAATGGCCCCAGTTTGAGCGACGCAGAAGCGACACGTGGGGCTTATCGTGTCGCCTAGATCTGTTGTTGTAATGTGCGGTTTATTGTGTCACCTATCTGTTGTTCGCAAGCAACGCTTGCTAATAGACTGAATGCACCATGTAGCTAGTCACTTAGTTGGGAACTCCCCCTGTAGCATGTCGCTTCGGTCTAGGCACCCTTCCTTTAACGAGCTTTCCGATCGAAGTAACATGCGAATATGCCATATGAACGTGTTGTTAGCTGTTTGGACCCTCATGTGCAATGAATGCTATTTTACAGTCTGGAAGTATGTGTCACTAGTGTGAACATCCCATGTCGCTTGTCCCATTGGTTTGAAAGTTTCCTTACACTCATGTCGATGTCACTAAGAAAGTTTTGTGGGGTTCCCCTTGTCGTTTCATGCAATCATCATTATCATCATCTCCGCGATTAGTTTAAAGCGGAAGAAAAGAGACAGTAAATATCAAAAATACAAATGCTTCAGTGTGTATATCTTCAATAGAAATAATGATGATTATAATGAACCTAATTCATACACAAAAATTTAGTGCCAAGAGCATTCCACACGTATTTTTTCTCCCGTATTATTAACGAAAGTATGATGATAACAGGACATGGTCGACTGTCTAGAATGTTCGTTAATATCTTCGCGACCACTGTACCAAATATCATAGCAATTATCACATTCATAGAAATGCTTCATGTAAAAGAATCAGACGTTGCAGCGAAAACTCCATTTACTTCCATTATAAGCAGACGGATACCAAGCACCGGGTGCAACACCAACGCCTCTAGCGGTATCATTTTCGAGTGGAACCAGCCAGAGAGCGCAGAACCGTGCAGTTTTCCACACTACGTTATTCAAGGCGCTGTAGTTCTACCCTTAGGTCACGTACCCCTCCATCCTTTATGTATCTGTAACAATTTATGCTTGTATTTTATTTCCTTTGCCGCACACACTCCTTATCGGAGCGAAGATGCCCACAGTGGTTGGACGAAACTTGGCAACATAGCAAAGGGTCACATTCTGGCAGTGGACTTCCTGCCTCACTGCTTTAACATCATCCCTGCATTCTGAGCTGTGGGGGGAGGTCTGGGAGTTTTCATTGCGAATGGTCACAATTTCGCTGAGACCCAGGACCCACACTTGGGGCATTGTTTTTCGGTTTCCTGCTAGATGGTGGCTGGGTCCATTTACCGTAGCTTACCGAAGGAAAGGAATAGGGGGAACTTGGAAGAAGGATGTGGGGAAGTCGTGTCGAGGTTCAATATGCTTTGAAAAGTTTTCATAAACTGTGTTATGAGTTCTTTACTGGCGTGTTACCGTGCGCGTGAAAATAAAGCGAAATTACTCAGGTGAGATGTAAGTTAAAAAAAAAAAGTAAAGTGCTCCCCTGTGCATAGCACCACACCATGAAGGCATATAGGGGGTGTGGGGGTAACGCCCCACACTTTCTTGACAAGCGACAGTATCTTAGATTAGTGGGAATGAATGTAGAAGTAAATTGGAACCTTAGAAGAATGCACTTAGGGACTTTATTTTAATGCTAAGAGAACCAAACCTGACCTGCCTAACCTAACCACGAAAGCATATATTGAACAAAATCTTAATCCCTAAAACTCCAAAGTATGTGTTAACAGACACAAATAAAAATCGAACCATGAAAAAATTGCATTCGTAACACGATTAAATTGCAATAACAAATAAACAAGGGAACTTGGGCCAAAAATGATCTTAACATTTCTGTTTCTGTAACATACAAGTGAATTTCAGCAATATTTGAAGGTGTACTTCTCAAGAACCAAAGCAAATATTGGGAAGATATAGCCTACGACACATCTCGCTTATGCATTATAATTCATAAAAAGAATTGATTTAAAATTTACTTCATATTGTATTAGAAATGTCCATTACACTTTATCATGTAATCATTGTTATTGATAACTAAGAATGTTATGATGCTTGACAAAGTATTCACTTTCTTAGCTTCACAGCATTTATCAGTAAAATATGCGGTACTAGTTTACTATGCTTCGGACAGATTTCTTCATTTCTACAGAAGAAACTATGGTAAAAATCTGATATTCCCCGGAAACCTATAACTTCTTCGTTTTGTCAATTTTTGACATTTGTACTTACCTATCTGCTTTGCGGAACATTCTTTAAGGTGTATTCACGTTTTTCGTCCCGGAATCGATGGGAAATTTAAATTAAAATATTATTTTCGTTTGCAATTTCTGAGTCCAAATTTCCCACCGATTCCAGGCTCCGCCCCTGGGGTAATTGACCTACCACCCCCAACCCGGCCCCGCCTCCGCTCCAGCTACACCTATAGAGTCTCTGTTAAAGGCATGTTAGAAATTGGCTGGAGTCACCTGCCCCCAACTTTTAAATTTGAAGAAATCCATTACATCACACAAAACACCTTCCAGATGTTAGACAATGCTACAGGAACTTACTACCGTAGTTTCTTCTGTAAAAATGAAGAAATCTGTCCAGGGAATATCAGATTAGTACCGAAACTACTTACCGCAATAAGTTCCTGTAGTATTGTCTAACATCGGCAAGTTGTTTTGTGTGAAATTCAGGTAAGTTACCCATATCCTGGAAACTGATTTCTTCAAATTTAAAAGTTTGGGGCTCATTTGGGGGCAGGTAACTCTGGCCAATTTCTAACATGCCTTTAACAGGGAGTCTATAGAGAGCCGGGGAGCCGGAGCGGAGAGGAGGCGGTAGGTCAATTACCCCAGGGGCGGATCCCGGAATCGGTGGGAAATTTGGACTCAAAAATTTCAAAGGAAAATATTTTTTTAGTTTAAATTTCCCACCGATTCCGGGATGGATAGCCCCACAAACCATTCATGGAATGTTCCGCGAAGCAGATAGGTAAGTACAAATGTTAAAAATTGACGAAACTAAGAAGTTATAGGTGTCCGAAGGATATTAAACTGTTACCTTATATTTTACATAAGTTCTAGTGCTTCATTTCTTGCTTGTTGCATTACATACATAATAGAAAGATCATTCTGTTCTTGTACACAACTAAATGAATTCACCGGTTGTCAATCCATGTAACCATTTGTTTAGTTGCTAACATTATGTATGGCCAAATCTTGCACGATTCACTAAGGTTCTATTTGGTAAGGTTTTACAATACCGGACACAGCTGTAATTTCTATCCGACTTCTTATACTCACAAAATACGTAGTCCCGATGAACTATCTGAGGTTAACATGTGAGGGTGATGTGTTGATATTGTTATTTGACGAGCAGACGTTGTATAATAAACTTTTCAATTACCGCAATCATTCTCCACATACGATAATGGAAACCATGTCTGTTGGGTAAAATTTAAGTATCCCCGAAACGCATTTCTCCAAATTTACAGGAGAAATTACTTACCGAATGCAGTTTCTTTAGAATTGTGGAAGTTCGGGGAAGTGTTTTCTCGCATCGTTCATTCAATTTTGCCGGTAAATCATCTATTTATTCGATATAAATGTGTGACCAATGCACCATATACTTCCAGGTGGATGTAGCCTCTGTTTGATGACATAATCCCAGTCAATCCTGGTCAGCATTTCCAAACACGTGTTTTTGTAACTGAAGAAGGTACGTTTCCGCAAATGGTTTGTGCAGCTATGTGTCAATGGTTCGTGGGGCTATGCAAGAATGGTGTGGGGCTACGCATATTTTTTTAAAAAACCAATTTTTAACTATTGTAACCTATACGTGACACTACCTAACCTAACCTTACCGGAAATGGTTCGTGGGGCTATGTATCAATGGTTCGTGGGGCAATGCATCAATGGCTTGTGGGGTTACGTAGGTATTTTTTGGTGGAGTGGGGTGGAAACACTGCATGCCGACTACGGAAGTGAAACTGACTGCCATTTAGCATGTTACTGAAGGGAAAAAGTAACGAACAAAACTTACTTCATACGTCGAAAATATAGATTATTTCCGTGAAAAAAAACGAAATGGCACCTTCAAGAATCCTTAGGAATGCAGAATACGTAAGGACCAATGTGAAAAAGAAGAAAATAAAGGAATTTCAGGCGTTTCGGGGACACTTAACATTTAATCCAAATATTAACTGCAGATTCGTGATTAGAGCCCAAAATCATTAAGTATGTGAAATATGAACGAAATCGGGGAATGGTCCGGTATTGTAAAATTGCTCCTTACATTTACATAAAAGTATAAAAAACCTAAACCTAGTTATGTTGAGGAACTCCTGTCAGTTTCACCGAGGTTACGGGAATTTAGGCACCCACTGAAATGACCTTCATTTGAGACTATAATTTTGTCCGCCAACAAGGTGACTATTACCAAGGGGCCAAGTGTAAGATAGGATACAGAAATGTATAGTTATGCAAAGAGTGACTAAATTTGTCATACTTTCAGAATGATTTATTCAAATTAGCTCAAGCAACACCACGTCGGCGGCTCGCCCGTGTTCTGCACTTAAATCTACCAAAATATATTATTGCATATTTCAGTACATTCGTATTTCTACGTGATCAAACGCAACAGTAACTACTCTTAAACAATATAAAACTAAAATAATTACCTGGACATCTTCATTTTTGAGCTCGTCTATTAGAACAGCTATCGGATAAAGTGAATCATCTCCCGCAGTATCGCTTGCTGCCATTTTGACTTACTCGATCCAAATCACTCTTCCCACTGCGTTTAAAAGCCAGAACGGATTTGTATGTACGCAATTGTTGAGTTCACTGTACTATTAACAAGATTACATATGCCAAGTATACACAAAAATATCATTTAAATTTTGAATTCCACTAATTTCCATCTATTCCTGCTTCTTTCCTTATCAATGGATTCTACGCATGCGTCAACTTTACTTCCAAGTTCCAACTGTCCGTGTAGAGAAAGACAATCAGCCACAGACTGTTCATCTGCGCTGTTCATACCATACATGACCACCACTACGTCATAATTATTCGTCGCCGGTTTCTGCCGAACATTTGCACTGCCGCACATTGCCGATTTCGACCAACGGACGTTCTGGCGATGTGCAGAATGAATCGAAATATCACTGTTGGAAAATCCTTTACTGAGATATTGAGGAGAGTGGATTAACGAGATTCTGGAAGGTTTTTTTTTTAATTTGTGCGTATTTTTATTCAAGAAAAATTGCAGGCCCCCTGGAAATTGAATGTCTGGCCATAGAGGGTCTGGCACAGACAAGATGTCAACAAACTGAACTATTTCATTTCATTCAGTTCCAGTATTTTTTGTTATTAGAAGGGCATATCAGGATCTTTATAACTTGAAACTGGAATGTTTTTTTTCTAATTTGGGGGGGGGGCAATATTAAACCGCATTTGGTACAGTGGGACCCATTAGTATTGCTTGGCAAGTTGTCCATGACTATTTTCATTATGTTTTCTCTTACATCCTATGTGTTTTTAAGCGATGAATTTTTATGTATGCTGGTGCAGAAGTTATGAACAGCTTGTTTTGACTTTTATTTTAATTCTTGAAGCTCTTATTGGGTCATATAAAGTGCACAAACATGGTGATGGGCAATGGACATTTCCACTCAATTTTTTTTACAACAATTTTAAAAACTACACCCTGGAAAAATGACCTCTGCAAGTTCTCGCGTTTCTCTGCGTCCAGTTTAAGGCAGAAAGGAGACTTCCATAGTTGGGAGGCTAGCGTTGCGCTGAAAACACGCCGCCGCCATGTTACTACGTCACTCCTTAGGGAGAGCTTGTTTGTCGTCTGCTTCGAGCGTCCAGTTCCAGATGGGTAGCGGTAGCCCACGGTGAGCGAACACGTGCAGCAGTTTTACAAATCTGTACCGATTTAAATAATGGAAGAAGGAGCGATAGGAGAAAGGAAAGCTATGCTTTGTAATGATCATTCTTCTATGAAATATCCGTGCTGCTCACGTGCAAGATAAATGAAAGAGTTCAGCTGCGTGTGTTCTCAGGCCATGCGAAAAATATGGCTTATAAAATTGGTTGCTGACCAGACACTCAAAAATATTTTTTAAGCTTATATTTATCGATATTTACCGTAACCTATGTAGTGCAAAATAGGAATTTTCACATTCTTAACTTTATTTATAAAGCCTATTTAACTTTCTTTTCCATAAAGCAATTTCAGTTTGTGTTCCATTTCTGTTGCGCAAATTATGATCAAACATTTTTGTGCAGATAAGAGAAAACACACTGAGAAGATTACATTAGTTGCACAGTACATATCTGTACTTAGTTTATGTATAATTATTACAAGGAAATAATGTGTATAACCATGGGCGTATTTAAGGGGGATTCAACGAGTCCAACCCCTCTCTTTTTTGGTTCACTAAAATTACCAGTTTCCTTGTTCTATCCGCTTGTTCATAAAAAATTCCTTCGGACTTATTTCATTCTCTTAAATTAGAGACGTATAGGACGGGATACGGATGGGAAGGAAATTTCGTAATTCCACACACCAGATGGGACTGCAGACCAATATCTGCAATTTCCTGATAGTTTCGGAATTTCTGCGATAAGAAACTGCATTGAGACTATCAAATCAGTTATTTTTTCCCCTCGAATCATATTAAAGAAATTTGGTCCTTAAAAACGTAGTGACAGAAGATGAACAGAAAAGTATCAATACTTCGTGACTACAAACACACAACTTTGTCGGGTCCAACATCCCCTCCCCCCATGCTCCCCAACAAGCTTCCGGCCAGCAGTGTCCTGGATTTTCACTTACGAAATAAAGCAACCCTAATCATACCAAAAGTTGATCCATCCCTCCCCCCCGTGAACTATATATACGCCCATAACAATATCCCATACTGAAATGGTACGATATAATTATTTTGAATTTTGTACTGCGAAAAAAGCCGCCTCATCTCGTTACCCCGAATGCATTAATTGGTTGGTTCACAACTTCACCACTAAGGATCCTATCGAGACGAGACATGGCAGCCTTGGTCTCGTTCTCGTTGAGCGTTGTAAATGTCTGTCTCGTGTTTATTTGTAAATGTCTCATTGACAGTCTCGTCTCAATTTATAAACAACCGTCTCGGTTTGGGAGGGCAATTCTCGTTCTCGTCTCAAGTCTAGAAAAATATAGAATTAACAACGTATGCAGGCTTATCATTATAAATACAAAAAAAAACCTTTCTTAATTTATTATTATTATTATTATTATTATTTTTGACTCCTCGTTTCGACGGTACAGCCCTCGAAAACTAAATATTATCCTGCTTATATATGCAAACCAAACTGCTGATTCAGAATTACCAGGAATGAACTGGCGTTGTAATTATTATACACAAAATTCATGATTTATCTCAGGAAGTCGCATGTTCCAGGTTTGACTCTCGACCTGGGCATGACTGTTTCCTTGTGATTGACATTTCATTGAACTGGAAATTGTTACATGGGAGGATGTTTGCTCCAGACTTTGGGGACAGCTAGGAGGATGCTTCTATTGTTAATGTTAGTGTTGCTCACGAGACGAGGCATGTTCCGTCTCGTCTCATAAAAGGAGATGGGACAAGTGAATGTTTTCGAAATGAGATGGGACAGAAGAAAAAGTTCGTCTCTTATCATGGCAGGTTGGGTGATACTTAGATTGTGCAGTTGGTAGTAGTGTGTGTGTGTGGGGGGGATGTACTCCTGCACCCCGACTTCGAATACAGCTTGTAGTTATTCATCTTCATTGTAGCGATTAGTCAAAAGTGGGAAGAAATGTGATGTTAGAGATGATAATTAATAAATAAATTATAATAAATTAACCATGCGTTCTCATCGTTGCGGTTAAACAAAGTGAACGGAAAAGCGACGTAAAAGTAGGCTAAATACAAAAATTTGCAATATATATATTAACTGAAGAAAACTGTCATTTACTGCAGGAAATTGAAAAACTCACCGTACCTTTTTATACCGTATCACCTCTTATATTGCAGAAATTGGCGGGTAAACCAGTGTGTTCTAAAAGTATTATCTTAAAATTTGTGAAGAAAATATTATGACGAAAATAACTGTAATTCCAGAAAAGGCATTCCTATAATATTAAGTTCTTGCCAGTCAGAACTAACCTATGTATTCGCAATGAACAAGGCTGTTCACGTGTTCAGCCATTGATGGCCGTGTGCACGAACGAAGATCAAATTTTAAACTCGGATCGGGAAAGGATCACTGGAAAATTCCATTGCACGAAGACGGTTCAACACTTGATCGCGATCTAGGAACATCAAAACGAGTTTATCTTCTGATCGGCCATTCGCAACCGTTTTGGTGTCTGATCCTGGTTCACAATACAGACGCTTCGACTGCAGGCAGTTGTTTTTTAATATAAAAAGAGCGGAAAGTGATGTCGAGGGCGTGCAAACGTTAGAGATGTTGGATGTACAATGCTGATAATTCGAGAACTATATATGTAAACTAAAAACTGCCAAAATAATAATAATAATGTGGTTCTGTGGTGCAAAGTCGTAATGTTTATAAATACTGTACTTTCTATCCCAAAACACAAAACATATATAAATGTCATATATTACGTGCAAGGTAAATTATAACACAGCAATGTTTACGATATTGCTACATGGTGTTGGAAATGTGATTGTATAAATTTACGAAAATACGTGTTACTGGCTATTTACACGACACGACAATATAAATACATAAGAATTAAGAAATGAAAAATTCAAATACTTACCACAGTACAGTAATAATAGAAATAATAATATTATATCTTTATTTGAGCGGGCGAAGTTCAGCATACGCTGTTCTCAAATTCGAATGCATTTGGTAAGTCATTAAAGTCCCGTACAAGAAGGTTCCATGCTTTCTCCTTCTCTTTTGTGTTGTACCGTCAGTTCTTTTTTAATATTATTATTTTTTTACACTCCATTACATCCTTGTACATATTGACAAGGTTGATGAGTACATCACTCAAATTCATAGAAGTTTGCAGCCCGAATTATTTTCTTCTCCTACATGTTGACACTTTAACACATCACATTACTCTATTGGGTTCTTGATTGTCATTTGTTTTAGCCAACCAATCAGGTATAGCCTTACAAATTAATCTCGGATCAGTTGAACGGAATCTCCTGAACCTCGTTTTTCGTTGGTGCAATGCAAATCTTTAAACCAAATTCATTTATGGCCGAGTGCACCAACGCCGATTATTTCGAAGTTCAGATGAGCGGGATCAATTTTGATCCACTCTAAATGAACTTGGTTTAAAGATTTGCATTGCACCAACGAAAAACGACGTTCAAGAGATTCCGTTCAAATGATCCGAGATTAATTTGTAAGGCTATACCTGATTGGTTGGCTAAAACAAATGACAATCAAGAACCCCACCGAATAGTGTGATGTGTTAAAGTATCAACGTGTAGGAGAAGAAAGTAATTCGGGCTGCAAACTTATCTGAATTTGAGAAATGTACTGATCAACCTTGTCGACGAGTACAAGGATGTAGTACGGTGTAAAGAAATAATAATCTTAAAAAAGAACTGACGGCATAAGACAAAAGAATAAGGAGAAAGCATGGAACCTTCTTCTACGGGACTTCAATGCCTTACGAAATGCATTCGCGAGAGAACAGCGTACGCTGAAACTCGCCCGCTCAATAAAGATATTTTATTATTATTATTACTGTATTGTGGTAAGTATTTGAATTTTTCATTTCTTAATTCTTATATATTTATATTGTCATGTCGTGTAGCAACAGCATGTAGCAATATCGTAACATTGCTCTGTTCTAATTTACCTTGCACTTGCACATGTTTTGTGTTCTGGGATAGAAAGTACAGTATTTAGAAAAATTTCGACTTTGCACCACAGAACCACAAATTATTATTATTATTTTGGCAGTTTTTAGTTTACTTTACACAACTCTCGAATTATCAGCATTGTACATCCAACATCTCTAGCGTTTGCACGCCCTCGATATCACTTTCCGCTTTGTTTATATTCAAAAACAACTGCCTGCAGTCGAAGCGTCAGTATCGTGAACCAGGATCAGACACCAAAACGGTCTCGAATGGCCGTTCAGAAGATAAACTCGTTTTGATGTTCCTAGATCGCGATCAAGTGTTGAACCGTCTTCGTGCAATGGAATTTTCCAGTGATCCTTTCCCGATCCGAGTTTAAAATTTGATCTTCGTTCGTGCACACGGCCATTAGAGTGGATTACAATTGATCTCGTTCATCTGAACTTCGAAATAATCGGCGTTGGTGCACGCGGCCATGACTGTTACAAGGTTTGCTTTGTCACCCTAATGGGAAAACAACCCTCTACCGAGTGGCTGAATTATAGTAAAGACTGCTAGGGCATAATTCATCTCCAAGAAATGGAGCACAGATTTTTGCACTGGAAGTTTAAGATACTTGTTTTACACGGTAACAAGTGAATTTTCTGTCGCTTCCGCGACTCATGCTAAGTTGACGGGACGAGCAGAAGCCCCGCCTGCACGCATTTCTAAGTGATGACGTCAGAGGACCTCCTGTCTGTGGAGAGGACGTTTTCAAATCCGTGACGTAGTAGGTGAATTTCAGCGGTGTTTGAAGGCGTGTTTCTCGAGAACCGAAACAAATATCGCCGAGATATTTTGCACATCTCATGTTTGTGTCATTATCTGTAAAATGAATGGATTTAAAACGTTTTTCATGTCAAAGTGGAAATGTCCATTTGCACGGTAATACTCATGGATCCCACTATACGTACAGTGGGATCCATGAGTATTTCCGTGCAAATTGTCCATGACTATTTTCATTAATATTTCTCTTACATCCTATGTGTTTTTAAGCGATGGATTTTTATGTATGTTGGTGCAGAAGTTGTCAACAGCTTGTTTTGAGTTTTCTTTTAATACTTGAAGCTCTTATTGGGTCAAATAAAGTGCACGAACATGGTGATGGACAATTTGCACGGTAATACTCATGGATCCCACTGTACATCCTGTCACGTATCCCAAACTTGCCGATCGTTGGCATGTCTAGCAGAAACCACGCGGCGTTGCCGCTGTAGATCGATTGAACCTGGCGTTGGGGAAAGCCGAAGCCAGTATGCGCATAAAATACGTAGGAATACACAAATTCAACATCACACTAATCAGCACCACACTTACAAAAGAAGCATCTTCCAGACTTAAACAAACACGTAGGAGTTAGACCACAAAGTGACAACAGCGTAGGCGCTTCTCTCTTCTGCAACCACAGGGGAGCAGGGGGAACATTAGCCCACCCAACCTTGGTCGGAAATGAATCTAGGGGGTTAAACTTTGACGACCAAGTGTACCTGCAGGGGACAATTACCACCCAGAACTTCGAATTTTACGCAAATACAAATACTTTTCATAACATTTTCTTGTTCGCTTCGCTCGCAATGTCTGTTTTTCTTAGTCTTATTAAGTTCAGAACCGTAGATAGGGGACGGTGGGAGACGGCCCTGGGCGCAGAACGATCTAAGTTAAAAAGTTGTAAAATTGATTGATTTGTTGTTTTAAGTCCACTTTATGCACAGAAAGGCTAATCGGGACTGGACCTACAGTTTAAAGTGGGATCCGAACCACTATGAGCCTCCACCGGGTATCGAACCCGGGACCCCTTGCTTACAAAGCAACGACGCTACCACTGCGCCATCGAGGAGGCAACAAGTTGTAAAATTGTTTGATTGATTGATTTGTGTTTTTTTAAGTCTACTTTATGCACAGAAAGGCTAATTGAGACTGGGCCTATAGCTAAAAGTGGGTTCCAAACCATTCTGTGTCTCCACCGGGTATCGAACCCGGAATCCCTTGATCACAAGGTGATGATGTTACCACTGCACCATCGGGGAGGCACGAAAGTTGTAAATGATATATGCAATGGCATTCCGTGAAATTATTTGCGCTCTATTAAATTAATTTTGTTTTCAGCCTGAAAAAATTGGATCCAAAAATGTTCTTGCTCGCTTCGCTCGCAATTTATCTTTGTTCACTCTAATACATTGTCAATCACCACACAGAGAAATAACACTTGTCTTACTTGACTTTGTTTTAAATGCATGAACAATTGTTTTGAGGAAAGGGAGCGTGCACAGTTCAGAAACAATTTATGTATTTTTTGCTGTTGGTTTATTGTGAGATGGATGAATTGGTTGTGTAATTTATTTGAATACTATATGCTGTATATAATATTTATTAAAGAAACTTTGAATACGCACACAATTTAGTGTCCACGTAACTCCACATTGCATATACAATGAACATATATCGTGCATGAAAATTGTGTTAATGGATTGTGTTCTGTCTTTCAAAAATAGTTTATGCGCTTGTTTTCCGTTATTAATGTGAAATTGAACGTGTTAAAAAATATAATTCAAATCGTTTGTTCGAACACAAATGCTTTAGCACAAACTTCTGCCCCCTTTTTATAATTTACGAGGATAATAACGACTTTGATACTACCACTACTAATAGTAAAAATAATGTTGGTCCTGGGTTCTAATCCCGGCTTGGGCATGGATGTTTGCGAATACCATCATTCATCCCCATCTTCGCAAATTAGCCAAAAGTGGCACAAGAAGCGAAGTAAAATAAAACAAATCAATAATAACAATAACAATAATGTTATAATAACATTATTAGCAACATTATTATTAGAGGAAAGTGCCCAAAACCGGACCCACCCCTAAAGCGGACCCCCGGTCTCCTGGCTCTGCATGCTCCTGAACTCTAGCGGGACCAAGTGTAAATAGTAGTTTAGGCTTCTACCACTCTGTAGCGGAGCGCATTTTTATTTATGTCTCCTAGATATTGGCAGGTAAGCCTTTCGACCTATATATATTCGTAAATGGTAAGGTTTAAGGTTCATATTTATCATGAAACCGTGTCATTTAGATGTTTGGTTAAAAATTTATTGGGTGAACAAAATGTTGGCTAGAGTCGCTCAAACCGGACCCCTTTAGTTGCCTAAACCGGACCCCTGCGTTTGTCATGTTTAAAGTTTGCCTGTATTTGTACACGCTCTTATTCTCTTGGAATTCTGTTGCAGGTTCCAATAGGATAATGGGGAAGGTTGACCAACGAAAGTGGAGTCCGTCTAACATGACGAAAGCTATTGACGCAGTGCGGAAAAAGAAGATGGGATGCAAGAAGGCCAGTAAACAGTTTAATGTGTCGAAAACAACATTTATGAGATTGTCCAACGTGAAGTATGGTACACCTGAGGAAGCAGCAAAAACAACAAGAGGCAGACCTACAGTTTTGGGTAAAGATCTTGAAGAAGAGCTGGTTCACTTGAGAACTTGGTTCACTTGCTATGGAAGCTTCGTTTTTTGGGCTTACTCGTAATAACTTGCGAGGAATGGTCGTACAAGGGGCAGAGAGAAATAACATAGAACATCCTTTCAAAGACGAAATGCTGGGAAAAAGTGGGTTAGTCTTTTTCTTAAACGCCACAAAACCAAACTCTCAGAAAGGAAGCCTACTGGAACATCATAGCAGGGCTCTTGGGTCCACCAAAGGAAACACAGAGAAATTCTACAACCTTCTGGAAGATGTTTATGAGAAAGGTAAATTCACTCCTGACAGAGTGTACAACGTTGATGAGAGCGGCATTACTGTGGTACAATCTAAAGTAGCAAAAGTAATTGGCCTTAAGAGTAAAAAAGAGATAGCCTCCTTGACATCAGGAGAACGTGGGGCTTTTATAACGATTGTTGCTTGTATGAATGCTTGTGGCTCATTCGTGCTCCCTTTAGTAATTTTTCCGAGGAAAAATATGAGTGAACAGTTGAAAAGAGGGGCTCCACCAGGAACAATTCTTGCAGCGCACCCTTCAGGGTGGATCCAAATCAATTCCTTCACTCAGTGGTATCGACACTTCATCGAGTTTGCTAATCCTACAAAGGAAAAACCTGTCCTGTTGCTCTTGGATGGCCACTTTAGCCATACACAGAATATTGATCTTATAGACTTGGCACAAACAAATCATGTTACTATTGTGTCGCTGCCACCTCACTCCTCCCACAAACTACATCCTCTGGATAAAACGTTCATGGGTCCTCTCAAAGTTCACTACAGCGAGGAAATTAGACAGTGGTTAAGGCAGAATGAACATGCTGTCAGTGCATTTGCTGTCATGGACCTGTTTGGCAAAGTCTATATTCGATGCCAAACAGCTCAAATATCAATCAATGGATTTAAAGTAACAGGCATATACCCCTTGAAGAAGAAGCTGTTCTCAGATGCCGATTACATTGAAGAGGCAAACACAAAACGAGAGTCCTCTTTCTACAGGGACGTCGGAACTTATTTTGGAGTGGAGGGGCAGGTTTTCAAATCTATCAACCAGTTTTTACAATCTCTTCCCCCATATATATAGGCCTATATTCGATTCCCAAGTTAATCCGAGTCACACTTCAATATAATAGCTATATATAGTAATTATTACTAAATAGCTAATTTTATTTTATACTTATTGAATATATGAATATTCATATAACGGAATATTTTATTACTCATAATTCCATTAAACGGCGCTTAATACAATAAGAAATCTGAAATTTTAGATCTTACGAAAATTACCGCAAATTTCCACCCCTGCCTGGTACTCGATCTCCGCATGCAGTGAACCTGAAGCATGATGGTATTGAGGTATTCCTTTAATGATTAGTAGCATAACTGAAAACGCACTACTTTTAAAAGGGTGCGATGTACACGTGCAAACTTATTGAGAGAATCGATGTTTCTGAAGCTTCCTGATAGATGTGTTAAAAAGAAAGTTGCCCGTGGCCGTGTTCTCATTTACCATTTCATCCTTTTATAAATTTTAGTATAATTTTAACAAAAATGTCGCATACTAAAGAATAATTACATGAATGAAAGAGTTAAAAGGACAATTTAATGATAGATTTCGTTTATTTTACTTCACTTCTACCACGGAGAGCCAACTTGTACAGCAGTTTTGCAAATCTGTGTAGAGTTAAATAATGGAAGAAGGAACGATAAAGGAAGGGAAAGCTATGCTTTATAATGGTCATTCTTCTATTAAATATCCCTGCTGCTCACGTGAAAGATAAAATAAAGAGTTCTGCTGCGTGCATGTTTTCATCAAGTCACGAGAAAACTATTGCTTGTAAAATTGGTTACTGACCAAGTTTTCAAAAATATATTTTAAACTTATATTTATCGAAATTTACCATAAACCATGTAGTGCAAAATAAGAATTTTCACATTCTTCACTTTACTTATAACGCCTATTTTTACTTTATTTTCCATAAAGCAATTTCAGTCTGTGTTTCATTTCTGTTACGCAAATTATGATAAAATATTTTTGTGCAGATACGAGAAAATACACTGAGAAGATTAAATCAGTTGCACAGTACATTTCAAAGCTAAGTTTATGTGTAATTATTAAAAGGAAATAATGTGTATAACATTATATCACATACTGAAATATATTTTGAATTTTGTGCTGCGAAAAAAGTAGCGACATCTCTTTCCCCGAACGCATTAATTAATTGGTTCACAACCTCATCACTAGGGATCCTATCGAGACGAGACATGGCAGTCTTGGTTTCGTTCTTGTTGAGAGTTGTAAATGTATGTCTCACGAGTGTTTATTTGTAAATGCCTCGTTGACAGTCTCATCTCGGTTTCGGACGGCAATTCTCGTTCTTGTCTCAAATCTCGAAAAATATAGAATTGACAACTTATTCAAAGGCTTATCGTGCAAACTTTCACAGTGCATAGTGATCATATAGACATTAATTATTTTTTTGTTTGTTTGACTCCTCGTTTCAACGCTACGAGCCTTCTAAAACTGAATATTATCCTGCTTATACGTGTATATGCAAACCAAACTGCCGATTCAGAATTACCACGAATGAACTGGCGTTGTAATTATTATACACAAAAGTAGTGTAAAATACCCTATTACTGGGTCGATAAAGTATGAGCCCCTCTCAGGCAGATTTGGCTACACTTAAAACTAGCTCAAGATGTGCATATGAGCTTATTGCTCAAGTGTGGTACTCTGTCTAACCCAAGATTTTTGTAAAAATGCCCTCGGGAATTTCCCGTGAAAGTATGACCCCCCTCAGATTGATTTGCCTACACTTACAAAATCTGCATCTGTCAGATTGTTGTCCATAAGCTTGTTAAAAATATGGCCTTCTTGATATTGTTTTTGCTACACTTAAAACTAAGCCAAGATGCTCATATGAGCTTATTGCATCTAGTGTATTAATATGTTAACCCGAATATTTTAATTGGGCACCAGGCTCAACTTGTATATCTAGTACTAGGACAATGCATTTTGCAGAGGCTTTCTAGAATTGCTCTGTGACTCTCTCATTTCTTACATCATAAATATATGATTTTTCACCTATAAGAATAACACTACATATGGTGTCATCAGGGAGTGTATCGTGGAATTCACAGATAATTTTAATGTTTGTCCTGTCATTAACCACAGAGGCAGAGCTTCCCCTGTAGAGTTTAATGTACTGTACCTCATCAAAGCATTATTATCATTGGCAGCTCTTCTAAATGTAATTCTTAAACCACCCTTCCACATAATATCTTTGTAATCTGAGAAGAATCCTGGCAACAGGCGCATGGGGAACAGCACTGTGTGGCTCTTAGATATTATTTTATCACCAGCCTCAAATCCACCTATTTTGTAGTATGATGCCTCGGTCTTGGATAATTTTAGTGTGGCCAAAGCTGTAGAGGTAATACCAGGGTAATCTACTCTGTTTATAACAACACCATGTTTTCTGATCTCAATTTCAGAGAACAGATGTGGCACAAAATTGTCTACCAATCTTATATTTGAATTTGCCGGATAATCTGTACCATCGAGCTTTACAACATCAAACTTGATGTATAGGTCTGCTCTGTGGGGGTGTATAAAGCCATCTCCTACATCAAGATCAACCTCAATCTCTGTGTTGGCTTGATTTAAATTTGCAAATGTCCTCCTGTTTGGGGGGAATGATTGTAGCTCGTAACTCTCAATATTTTCCATTTTTTTTGTATGTATTTTTATTTAAATATTAATTTCTATGATAGCAGTTGCTGTGGCTCCAGCAAAATCAACTAATTCTTCTTTTTCATTAGTGACCATCAACTCAATATAATCTATTCTATTATGGCACACAGGAAAATATAATGTTGGTGATGGAGTGTAGATGATCGGCTCCATAAATTCAGAGTTAGGTTTGAATGTTGCAATGATGCCAGTTTGTTTGTGAGTGCCTATGCCATCTGATTTGGTGATCATACCCTCAGCCACATTACAGTGAATATTCAGAGTCTCTATGGCTAAGAATTTAGGTATATTAATAGCAGTGTGTTTAATGGCTGGTTCAAGTTTTGTGTTGTTCTCAAAGCCTAACAGCTCTCCTATAGTACCCAGATCCACTGTCTCTTTAGCAGACACAATCTCTACTCTGTGAGTGACAGAATTTTGAGTTAACACTACACCTCTGGGTAACTGAGCATTTAAAGTAGACAGATTATATTGCCCTGGAGTGATAACAATTTTTTGATCACCAACTGCAATTGTGTTGTTGTGGTGTGTAATATTAGGGATCAAGTAGATGCCATAAAATGCACTGAGAGCTATTGTTTTGGGATACACTATATCATCATGTAATCTGAGTTTCAATATTGAATTTTGGCTGGTGAGATGGAATACCCCCATGATGCTTCAGATACCACAGGGCTTTTTGAAAATCTTCAATTGATGGTTTATTTATTTGAGACAGATATCTAAGAACAGATAAACACAGATGTCCACAATTAACATCTTTGAAATTTTGAACACGGGCATTATTGTAATAAAGATTAGTTGATTTTAGATATTTTACTAAATTTTCAGGTGGAATACCTCCAAATGAATCAAACACAAATGCCTCATCTTTTAAATATTTAAGATAACAGATCCAGTGAGTGCCCTGATTTTTGTACTTATCCAAATTAACTATGCCACACTCTTTGTTGAGTGGTTGTTCTGGTAAAGAATCAGACATGTACACACCTCTAAAATTTTTGATGCCCAGTGGTTTGATTAAAGCTTCAATATCTTGGTTTGTAAGCGGCTCTTGTTTTTTTTTAAACTTATTCATGGCTCTCTTAACACCTTTGCCTTGTTTTTCCATAGCTAGATTATGGCGCTTCAATTCATCTAATTCTGCCTTATTCTTCTTGGCATCTATTACTGTTTTTGCTATAGCAGCTGATCCCCCAGCCAAGCTCCCAACAGCACCAAGTGCTGCTAAGATGGCCGGGATACTAAATATGAAGCCCCCTGTATGCAATTTTTTTCTAGATTGCTGTATTTTTTTAATTGAGGGGTACTAAGTAATAATTTCATACCATGGCCCTTGGCAAGACAAGAATTTTTTTTCTTGCGCTGCTTTTTGGTTAAAAGACTATCAATAGTTTTAAGAGATTTAAGACCTGCATAAGGTATCTGATACATAACACCCTTGGCCTTCATCCTAGGTTTATTATATACATATTCTGGGTTTACATAGCTTAATTAAGTGGCTTAAATTTATTTAATTTATCACAACCCCCACCCCAGTTTTTGTTTGGTGTTCATAGCTATGGTGGTCCCCAATGCTGCTATTCTTTCACTTAAAGAAGCATCTTTGCTTACAAATCTACCAAATGCAGCCTCTTCTAATTTTTTGTCTGCCACATGTCGCCTATCAAGATCAGAATGTGTGTTGTATGCTATGTCATGGTCTCTACAAGCAGCATCTAGAGGATTAACACCAGGATCACCTCTGTTTAATCTATGGTCTAGTTTGGTGCCTGGACCACAATACTGATAGCCTGGTATGTGTAGTTCAAATGGCAGCTTGTTTATAATGTCATTAACCAGCCCCCGACCCTCAGAGATATTCCAAAATTTAGGTGGTAGAGTATTAATAATTTTTATAAGATATCCAATCCTCTTAGTGTCATTCACTATAAAATTAGACAATTTGGTGCTTATCATGTCCATAATTCCAACCTTTTCATTGTAAAAATTGTGGTTGCCAGCAATTTCTTCCCCAGCTATCACCAATAACCTATCTACAAGTTTCCTGACATCATCAACCCAGTCAAATTCTTTAGGCAGGGTGTTGTAATGTTTGATTCCACTGCCAGTCTTGATCTGTGACCATATGGGCTTGATTAAGTTGTTGTATTTTGCTCCACTGCTAGACTTGACTCTTTTTTGTGTGGGATCATTGTTCTGGTATAGAGCATCTGATTTTATTAATATTTCTTTGTAATAATCATAATCTTGATCTGTATAGCTGCCAGGCCTTTTCCTAGTCATCAGTTCCCACAACCCAGGTGTTCCGGGGTACTTAACAAAACCACCTTTTTCTCCGAGACGAGATTCTGAATAAACAATCAGATCATCCCCCATAAAAGTTACTCTGAAATTGCCAATTCTATGTATGATACTGCCATCAAGCTCTGTGTCAGCATATAAGCCAAACACCTCATCTTTGTTGTCTTTTGGTGTGGTTAAATATTTTTGAGCAAGAAGACCCAATTCAATAGGATCCTGAGTAGCTTCAATTCTTCTAGGAGCAATAGGACTAGGTGTATGAATACTGGAAAGTGGGGTGAATGGATAATCTAATATGTTCCTAGCAGCTACAGGTACAAGCTCTGTGATCAAATTTTGATTTTGCTCTGTAACAGTTTTGATATTCTTACCTAAATTATTAATAGCATCAATGACAGGCTGTTCTGTTTGTTTGTGTTTTTCAGAAATTCCACGGTTCTCTGATTTCCATCCCTTAAATCTTTTTACAAGATAATCTCTTAATTTAAGATCATCAATGATTGGCCTTTTCATGGTTATTTATTTATGTCTCAACGTCTAGAAAATCGTTGATTTTATTTCTGTATTTGCCACTATTGGGTGTTCTTGTCATATCAATTGTGACAAACCCATAACTGTCCTGGTTCCAGCACCTGCTGCAAAACTTGGAAAAATCATTGTAGCTCAGGTCCCCACCTACATATTCATCATGTATGTGTTTGAGGTTGGTATGATCTTGATGAAACACACATATAAAATTGCTGTTGTCCCGGATCAGCTGCTTCGGAATTTTTGAAAAGGTCTGTGCTAGGTAGAAGCAATCAATGTTTTTGTGCCGGCCCTGTGTAAAGAAATTTCTAACCTTGTTTTGATTATCCAGTATAATGTCATCAAACACAACAACAGAGTTATCAAGACAATCATGGAGTGGCTTAACATCTGATTCAAAAGTGGCTATATCCAGTCCATCATATAGCTTCATCAGCTGCTGATATTTTAATTGTTCCAGCCTCTTAGAGAAGACATACAAGTGCCTGTTTTTCCAGTCTAACCAGTTGGGTGCCAATAAAAAATTATCAATCATTAGTGTAGTTTTACCACAAGCCGATGGTCCAAGAATAAGACATCTAATATTATCAGGCAGCAGCTTTCCATTTCTCTTATTCTGCTGTTCAGGATCTGGTAGTCTCTTTATAACATCCCAGGTGTTCATAGTATCACTTTGTCTGCCTCGATCCAGCTGTGTTCTGGAAGTCCTAGCTATTTGACCAGTATCTTGTTGCCTTTTCTACGGATGATTTTTTCTATGAGATATGTGTCAGGCTGTTTAGTTTTGCTGAGTTCTTCTTCATAGAACCTGCCTTTGAGAATTTCTCCTTGGTGATCTTTTATTATATATCTGTTACGGGCCCCAGGTTTAACTTGAACCACTGTAAATAATTCAGTGCTCCAGTTTCTGGTAAAGCCTCTTTTGAATATGTGCTTATATTTGCTGATTCTTACTTGATCACCTACCTTGTATTTGGCTTTTCTTGTTGTTGGCTGGCATCTAGGATAGTAGTATGAGAATAGCGGAGCTGACTCATCCGGAAGATTCGTAGCCTTTTACGCTGTATATTTTAAGGTACCTTCACGGGGAATCACCTATAGTGTAGCAGCGAACCGTAGCCTTTTACGCTGTATATTTTAAGGTACCTTCGCGGGAAAGCACCTATATGGCAGTACCTTCACGGTTAACACAGTACCTTAGCGGGAAAGCACCTATATGGCAGTACCTTCACGGTTAACACAGTACCTTCACGGGAAATCACCTATAGGGTAGTAGCGAACCGTAGCCTTTTACGCTGTATATTTTAAGGTACCTTCACGGGAAAGCACCTATATGGTAGTACCTTCACGGTTAACCCAGTACCTTCGCGGGAAAGCACCTATATGGCAGTACCTTCACGGTTAACACAGTACCTTCACGGGAAATCACCTATAGGGTAGTAGCGAACCGTAGCCTTTTACGATGTATATTTTAAGGTACCTTCACGGGAAAGCACCTATATGGCAGTACCTTCACGGTTAACCCAGTACCTTCACGGGAAAGCACCTATATGGCAGTACCTTCACGGTTAACACAGTACCTTCGCGGGAAATCACCTATAGGGTAGTAGCGAACCGTAGCCTTTTACGCTGTATATTTTAAGGTACCTTCACGGGAAAGCACCTATATGGCAGTACCTTCACGGTTAACCCAGTACCTTCACGGGAAAGCACCTATATGGCAGTACCTTCACGGTTAACCCAGTACCTTCGCGGGAAAGCACCTATATGGCAGTACCTTCACGGTTAACCCACCACCTTCGCGGGAAAGCACCTATAGGGCAGTAGTGAACCGTAGCCTTTTACGCTGTATATTACAAGAGTTCACGGTGTATGTTAATCTCACTGTCAGCGTTGGCAGCTCTGCCATCAACATTTCACCACAATATTTTTACGAGTTAAACTAACCTAGTGAGTTGGCAACATGTCGTTTACGCCGTTTATTACAAGAGTTCACGGTGTATGTTAACCTCACTGTCAGCGTTGGCAGCTCTGCCATCAACATTTCACCAAAATATTTTTACGAGTTAAACTAACCTAGTGAGTTGGCAACATTTATTCTATCATGCATTGTTTGAGCCGCAAGCTAAATTTAGCTAACAAATCAAAACGAGTGCTCTTCGGGGGATGAAGTATGCTTTCGAAAACAAAGAAACAATACAAATTCCAGCATTTCCTCTACCGATGAGCCTCTTTTCGCCGTTCGGGCGGCTCTGTTCTTGGTTAATTACGCAAGGGAAAAAAGGGCGTTGGCTTCGAAAGAAAATCTTTACCATTAAAAATATCTGCGAGACCTTTTTCTCGAAGCAAGAAGAGGAAAAATTAATAAAATAGTCTGAGCAGTGGGAAAGAAAGAAATGCGCTATAACATGCCAACCAACGTGTTCGGCTACAACAGGAGGAAACCTGGCGCCACGCTTCCCAAGTACGTCAAGATATCCAGCGAATAGGTCGTCAAAGCTCGAGACATGCTTGACGATGCCTTGCTTGCTTTCCGAACCGACCTGTTGGCAGCTACAATCGTCCACTTGAACGGTATTGTGAAGCAGTTCGAAGAGAACACTGGCAAGATCTTCTTAATCTTCAACAACAATAGCATCTTCTACGAACTCTCGCTAGGTGGCGGAAGTCTCCGGATTGTGAACTTGCATCCCCCGAGCGGTGTCAAGACCGGGGTTGAGGTCAGCAAAGCTTTCGCTTCTGTTCTCAAACAGGGAACCCTTGTTTCCTGCAGACCGATCGAGGCAGGGAATTCTACAACTCTGCCTTCGGGAGGATGCTCAAGAAGAACGGTATTCTTCACTATTCAACCTACAGCGAGCTGAAAGCAAGCATCGTGGAGCAATTCAACAGGACCCTCAAGGGACTCATGTGGAAACGGTTCACCCTCCGCGGGAACTACAAGTGGGTGGATCTGGTGCCCGAATTGGTGGAGGAATACAACAACCGAATTCACAGGACGATCGGGATGAAACCCTTGGAAGTGTCCAAGCGAAACGAAAGGTGCCTGCTCTCTGAAGTGTACTGCAAACGAAACACTGGTGAAAAAATCAAGAAACCAAAGTATAAAATAGGAGACAAGGTGAGAGTGAGCAAGTTCAAACGCCCCGGAGTGTTCGACAAAGGTTTCACTCGAAACTGGTCTACAGAAATTTTCACTGTGACCGATGTTCTCCTGCCTTCATCACCTCCCTACATCCCCACCTACAAGCTGAAGAGCACCGCGGACGGTGAGGACATCGAGGGTCGATTATACGAGCAGGAACTGTCCGCCAGTAGGTTCCCGGACACTTACCTTGTGGAGAAAGTGCTCCGACGCAGCAAGGGCAAACTTTACGTCAAGTGGCTCGGCCTTCCCTCTTCGCAGAATTCTTGGGTTGATGCTGTCGATATCATATGAGCTGGGAGGTGACCAAGAGGCTCCCGGACGTTGGCGAAGGTAAAGGAAGAAAGAAAAATGGCGAATTGCTCCCCGAAAGTATCAGATGCCTCATCGTGGGGCCCTCGGGTTGTGACAAAACCACATTGATGGTAGACAATTTCATCCTGGCTACCCACTGGCTCGATTGGGAGAACATACACCTGTACGTCTTTTCCAAGAGTCTCGAACAATCGAAATACCGACAGCTGATTGCAATCTACGACGATCTTGAAATAGCCACCTTTGCCTCGCAGATGGTACCTTTGGACGAGAGTCGTGAGAATTCGGTGGTTGTCTTCGACGACGTCATCCTCCAGAATCAGGATGAGGTTCGCAACTACTTCACTCGAGGTCGCCACAAGGGCATGGACTGCTTTTACTTGGCTCAGACCTTCTCGAAGATCCCCAAGCAACTGATCAGGGACAACGCAAACTTCATTTGCTTGTTTCGGCAGGATGCCACCAACCTCAAGCACGTGTACGACGAGTTCGTCGGAGGGGATATGACGTACGAGTCGTTTCGCAACCTCTGCACGCATTGCTGGAATGCTGACGACTACGGCTTCGTCACGATTGACATGACTCGCAAACCGAACCAGGGGAAGTATCGTAACAAGATCAACGAGTTTATCGTGATGGAAAATGTAATATAATAGTACGATGGGAACAAAAAGAAAAAATGAATACATCACGATCTGCTAACCTTCCTGTGGAGCTGCTCTATCAGATATTCAAGATTGTGTCGGGTAAAGAAGAAGATAACATCCACAGAATAATTGATATCGCCGATAGTTCGCCAGCGTTCGCCGTGCCGTGTCAGATGATCATGAAGGACTACATATTTAAAATCACGGGGGAAAAGATCGTGAATACCGAAGATCTTCACGCAATAACAGACGAAATGGAAGACATGCTTGATGGATATCATAAGCAGAGTGTTAGAAAATTTTCAGATGAATGGTACGAGATGAACAACAAAAAAGATAAGATTATCAACAATATCATTTCATTGACAGCTCTGTCTTGTTTCTTCCGTCGAAATAAAATAACAAAATTGTAAGAAAACAGATAGGTCCAAAACTTCATTTTGCAATGTCCAAAAGGAAAACCGAAGAAAACATCAAGTTGACCGAGTACCTTGCTAAACGATTCAAAGGGTGGAAGGAAGAGAATCGTGGATATTATGAGCAGAAGAAGCGACAGGAGCAACCGCTCATCGATGCAATCGGTGACTTGGGCAAAGAAATCAAAGATGTTGCCGAACATAACAAGGATTTGATCACAGAGTTGGTGCCGGTGGCAGTTCGCAACATTACGGACTATCCTCCCACTCCTCCTTCACCCGCCACAACTCTCCAACACTTCCAACTGCCATCGCTTCCCACTAGGTTTCCGTCGCCCAGCAGCAGCAGCAGTTCGTCTTCCGTAGAGGGAATACGATTAGGACCGACCGCAGCCAAATATCTGAGCACCAAAGGCGATGACAGAGACGAAGTTTTCGGTTTGTATCCATCACCCGACCCTTCCGGGAGCGTCGTGTGGAAGATAGGCAGTTGGCACGTCACGTTCGACAAGGACGATATCATCATCTACAACGAGAGCCGAGCGGGACGCAGAAGTTTCTTCAAGAAGTATGCAGGCACGCAGGGGCTATGGGAACTGATCACTAGAAAGCGCCCCGACGCCAACGTGTATTCCGAAGAGGATTACGACAATTACAAGGAAATTCTCAAGATGACCGATGCTTTGCATCAGAACAACGACCCATCTCAGAACAGGGCCATGTCGAGTAGCAGCGAGAAGTACAGGAACATCATCAAACCGTTTTGGAACGAAATGAAGCAGCAACCTGGCACCACTCGCCTGCCTACCGGCAGCGGTATCAAGCGCTACTCCAATTTTCCCGTGGAATTTGTGTGGCTGGACGACGTTCGTAAACTCGTGGACCGGCTGCTGGTCATCGCCGGAGAAGAAAGGGCAGGAAACCGAAACTTTCACAACGAAATGGTTGGCATCGTGGACATGATCGTTTCCAAACTAAGCCGCTTCATCGTTAACGAACCGAAAGGCATCGGGAATCTTATCAACATCATCAACATCTTGCCGCCGCGATTCTGGAAGCTGGCGGAAGGGGGGACTCATCAACGACATCCTCAACAAATTGCCTTTCGAGATGCATATTCCGGGCTACCAATACTGCGGTCCCGGCACCAAATTGGACGCGCGACTGGGTTAACCGTGAAGGCACTGCCATATAGGTGCTTTCCCGTGAAGGTACCTTAAAATATACAGCGTAAAAGGCTACGGTTCGCTACTACCCTATAGGTGATTTCCCGTGAAGGTACTGTGTTAACCGTGAAGGTACTGCCATATAGGTGCTTTCCCGCGAAGGTACTGGTTTAGCCGTGAAGGTACTACCATATAGGTGCTTTCCCGTGAAGGTACCTTAAAATATACATCGTAAAAGGCTACGGTTCGCTACTACCCTATAGGTGATTTCCCGTGAAGGTACTGTGTTAACCGTGAAGGTACTGCCATATAGGTGCTTTCCCGCGAAGGTACTGGGTTAACCGTGAAGGTACTACCATATAGGTGCTTTCCCGCGAAGGTACCTTAAAATATACAGCGTAAAAGGCTACGGTTCGCTACTACCCTATAGGTGATTCCCCGTGAAGGTACCTTAAAATATACAGCGTAAAAGGCTACGAATCTTCCGGATGAGTCAGCTCCGCTATTTTCATACTACTTAGGATAATAAACAGTACTGATCAATTTTTGCTCATCAGATGAAGTTACCTCAGAGGGCTCCATGTTGATTGTGGAATGGACCGAGTTGTTATATCTATCTAAAAGTTCTGGTAGGATACTAAGCCATTTATAATTACCTTGGAGGGTAAATTGTTTATACATATGATTTTTTAGGGTTTTGTTGAATCTTTCTACAATAGAGGCCTTGAGATCACTGTAACTCGAGTAATGTTGTATTGACTGGCTTTTAATAAATTGTTGGAACACCGAATTATAGAATTCTTTGCCATTATCTGTTTGTAGATAGCGCGGTGATCTTCCACTCTGATTGATGATTGTCCTGAAGGCTTCTGTAACACATGCTCCAGTCTTGGATTTGAGTGGCACAGCCCAGGCATATTTTGAAAATGTGTCTATGACAGTGAGTAGATACTTGTAGCCCTTGTTGATCTTGTCTAAGTTTTTCAGCTGTCCACTTGCCATCTCAACCAAGTCACACTGCCATAAATCATCTATGTCTTTTGTAACCACTGGCAGTCTCTTATAATTATGTCTGGCTTGTCTGTGTAATTCATCAACAATAATTTGTCTAGACATAGGATGTAAACAAGAATATTGCAACTATAGGGTGTTCAGCAGCTGATACTACAGGATTTTCTAAATACAGTTTGTCTCCTATTTGTATATTAAATTCAAGAGAGCCATCATCTTCAGCATAAGATGTTTCTAATGTATTGGGATCTGTAAAATCCTCTAACTCTACACTGGTGATTTTTGCTTTGTTGTCAGCATTTGTTATTGATAAGGTAGGGTAGTGGTGTGCCTGTGGTTGTAGCCAATATTTGATCTTGATTGGTCTAAGTGTGCCTCCAACAAAAAACTGGTAATAAAATTGTGCAGGGGACAGCATATATATTTTGCCACCTGGTGTAAATGGTGAATCATATTCTTTGTTGGGGATACTGTACAATTCAAGAATTATTGTATGTTTAGGATTCTCGATTAGGCCAGTTATTTCTTTTTCTGCTGTAAGCAATCTACTCATTACAGACTCAAAATGCTCATTGATAGTCCTATCAACATCATCGTGGCCTGGCTTGATTTTTATGTCCACAGCAAGTTTTTTATATTGTTGGACAATTTCTTGAAGCTGGGTGGCAAAAACAGACAAAGCATTTGCTTGGTTGGATTCCATGGTCCCTAGCTGTTGCTTGATATTAGCTACAATTTGCTGTAAATTTTCAACAACTGCCAATTTTCAATTTTGAGCAGTAAGATCATGGACTTGTCTTGCCTCAAACAAAGCATAAAGTTCATTAATATGTTGATTAGTTGGTAGAGTGGCCACTGTCTGAGTAAGTTGTTTGATCTCTGTCTGGATATTCTTGATATCCTCTGATTTCAATATGTGATTCACAGCTCTCTTAATATTTTTAAGTTCCTGTGATGTAGGCAGATTTTATACAGTATTCTGCAAAGATTCAAGTGCCAATTTCACATCATTTAATTCAGAAGCATCAGCCACACTTCGCATAGCATCTTGAAGCAGGGCTATGTCTGCCTGAGTAGGTGTTGATTGTTGTAAAATTTCAAGCTTTGTTTGGATATCATCGATCAAGTGATGAAAATGAGATAGCTCAGATTCAGTGTTGAGGTTTTCAAGTTTTGTGATCTGTTGGTGGACACTGACAAGAGTGTCTACAATACCAGGCAGGCGAGATTCTAGATATTCTTGTACATTTGTCAAATCACTTTGTACTGCCGCTATGGTGCCTTCAAGATGGGTTATGGTACTCTGAATTTTTCCAAAATCTTCATATGTCTCAAGCTGCAGCTTCATGTTGGCAACACTACGAGTTATAGCACTCAGAGCATCAGAAGATGGTAGATTGTTCATAAAATTTTCAAGTGTCTCAATTTTTTCTTTAACCTCGGCTATGGCATTGTTCAAGGGGTCCAGATTAGGTATCTGTAGTGATTGAATCTGTTCTTTTAGAGTGGAAATCACTAGATCAAAATTTTCTTGTGACCTTATGCTTTTGACAATTGTTTGGAGCTGTGCCTGGACATTATTAATCTGCTCTTCCAATTGTTGTTTCAATTGCTCAGAGTTGGTAGCCTGAGTCTTAAATTTGGCTTGAAGAGCTGCTACAGCCTCCTCTAAACTTTGAAAATTATCTAATGTAGCCAAGTCAGTATATTTTTGAAGCAGCAATTTGAGTTCTGAATCAATTTTAAGAAGAGGGTCCATGCATTGTGATTGTAAATTTGTAATTTCTAGTTGAAGACTGGCATTGAGTGTGGTTTGTAAAGCTTGTAAATCACTTCTTAATTTTTTGACTCTGACATCAAGCATCAGAATCTCATCACTGTGATCTTCATGCCTTGTATGGCCAAATATATCATTAGGCATTTTGTTTTAGTGGTTATTTATTATAAAATATCTAATTCTTAATTCTATAAAAAAAGGTATAAGCTTGTCATAGGATCCCGGGATCTCAATATATAAGCAGTCACCAGCAGAAACAGTATATACAGTGCCAGAAATCATGTTTGAGTGCTTTATCCTGTAAATATTTTTGCCTACTGAAACTTTGACATCACACTCGGGGGTTGTAATAAATTGTAATTGACCACCTACAGGTAATTGGTAATGATTTAAATTATTGTTAAATATGTACAATGTTTTACCTGTTTCATCATCAACATCTGTAAGTATGCTGTTCAGATGAATAATTAACAAACCACTTAGATTAGATATCATAGATTGTATATCAGAAGAGGGTGCTGGTGTTGGCAGGTCCATAATAGCCTGTTTTTTGAACCCAAATAAGTTCATTGGCATGTTTATTTATTTCAAATCATGCTCTGTAATTGGGCATTGATTACCACTTTTCAAATCACAATGCCCCCATGGTAGAGTATGTATGCCACATGACAAAATACATCTCTTATCATCATGTGGGTCCAGAGCCACTTTTCTTACAACATTTGTAGTCAACAAGTGATCCACACTCTGAATTCTGCATTGTGATGTTCTGGTTAAACTCTGGGTTTTGAGACAATCTTCATAATCTTTAAATTGGAGCTCTTTGTCAACAGTTACTCTGCCAATGCCCTTGGCTTTTTTGGCAACAACACCACTACATGTTTCAAAGCTGTACATCTTGGCCCTTAACCCAGCAAATGCCACAATAACATCACCAAGTGTCTTATCTTTTAACTTGCCAGGCACCTTTTTGTTGTGGGGTTGAATCTTTGTATGTTCACTGGTATCAAAATATTCAAGCAATGCAGGCTGTGATATATCTTGATAAACATCTTCTGTCTGAATATCAAGAATAAAGCTATCTGTGTCCATGTACATCAGTTTTACACAATCACCATACAAAGGCTTGAGCACATCATAATAGAGCTCCAGCATGTGTAATTTGGCCAATTCTAATATCACAGCCCCTACATAAATAGGCTTTTCAAACTTAATCTTTGTTTTTTCATGTTGAAAAGTGCCATATTGTCATCATAAATTCTTCTGTAGTTGAAATTAGGCTTTGCCACCAATTTTTTGCTCCGGCTGGGGTCAGTAATTAATTTAACATCAGTATGTTTCTGACATTTTCTATGGTTTTGCCATACACTGAATTTACCATCAATTTAAACAAAGTTTTATCAAATTGGCTCATTGCAGATGTTCGAAGCTCTGTGTTTGTATCAATATATGGCTTCAACCATCTTGAGTGCCTGAACCTTAAGACTTTGCCAACTTTGGTCACTTGAACACCATGATGCATCAGGAACTGGAGGTTTTTTTAATATATGACATAACCCTGTTTTGGCTCCAGAGTCATCATGAGCTTCTTCTGTTTAGAGCCAGGTGAACACTTAACCTCAGGAATTGGGGGCAGATCAGAAAATGTGTTGTGTAAATCACCAGGAATTGTCAGATCAACTTCTAAGAACAGGCCATAGTTACTGTCATCAAAATCCTGAAGATCTTCAATATTGAAATCTTCAACCCACTCAAGCCCTGCATATGGCAATTTATCCATCATAGCATAACCATACAGGCTGTTGGCATCTACATACAGTATATAATTTGATGGCAGTGCTGGATCATAATTGGGAATATACTTGTTATTTGCTCTGGCATATCTCTGAGAACATTGCACCATGCCTCCTCTTATACATTGCTCCATAAACAGATACATATCTTGATCTTGGATCAGATCCAATTGCATTTTAGTGTTTAAAAACATTGCAGACCATGCTAGGCCTGGAGCACTGTAGAAATACATTGGATCCAGCTTATAATTTTCCATCGATGATTTTCTAAATGCCTGAAGTATATCGGCTAAGAGAGTCACATCAAGTTTTAAATATGCCTTATGATAATCACCAAATGTCTGGCATTTTAAGTTGTCCCACATCAATTGGGCATGGTGATAATCATCATCAGTGATTCCAGATGCCCTGAGTTTACTGTAGAAAGCTTGTTGTGGTGGCAGAGAACACTCATCAAATTTAGAAAAATCTTTAACATAGTCATATGGGTATACACCCTTCCCCCTAATTAATTTCAGGTCCTGATTTGGAAACAAAGCACATGTGATTTTGAATTGATCATCAGATAATTGACTGGCCAGTGTAGCCAGGCTAGCTAACAGAATTCTGTAGGAATCAAGAAATCTTAAGTGAATGGGAACACCATTAACTTTAATTATCTTGCTAATAGCAATATATTTCTCATCATTTTCTGCTAAAATATTTAAATTCTGCTTGTCAAACCCCTCGTACCTGATCAGATGATGAAAATCATGATTAGATGCACCATGGCAAAATATAGGGACAAATTTTGGTCTCTGGATCTTAATATTACAGCTTTTACACAGGGCCATTTTGAATTTACCATCTGTATGAGAATGGTGATGCACCTTGATATTTGTATCTGAAAATTCAGAATCACATACCGGGCATTTTTCTGCATTGTTGAAATCTTCAATCTGATCCTCTGTTAAAGGCATCATGGGTTTTGATTTTAATAAGACATTAGATGTTATGTCATGGCGTTCATTTTCTATTCTATGTGCAAATTCTTTGATGGCATCTGGTCCCATGTATAAATATTCTTCACTAACAACACCATCCTGTACAACAACATAATAAAAACTAGAAGGCTCATGTAACTGGTATGATGTAATTGAAGATTCATCAGGATCTGGGCTGCATAATGCAAGGGGTTTGAGATTTGATTCAAAATCACAGACTATATATGCTGGGTGTTCCAACAAGGCTTCAAATTTTTTGAATTTGGCATTTTCATTTGGCTTAGGCATAACCATATGAACAGGTTTATGGTTGCCACAGTATTTTAAATGTTCAATTAACTTGTTTTTAGCAATTTCTGCATTTTTTTCCCGAACCCCATTTATTATTTTTTGACCATCAAATACAGTTAAACATCTTCTACACCACTTGAATATTGTATTGGATTTGCCTTGTTGTTTTCTGACTAAAGCTTCAAGACTGTGTATCAGAGTGTAATGGTATGTGTCATCCCCTTCAATTAAGAGCAGATCAATCGGGACAGCAGAATCATCATCAAGTGTACTGATTCTGAGAGGTGCTATCAAGCAATTGCCACGGCCAGTAGAACAAATAAATACATTAATAGATAATTGTTTACCATTGATATCCCTGGCTTTTTTTCAAATTTATCAATATTCTGAACAGACATTGGATATTCTAAGCCCTCCATAGCATCATCAGAATCATGTTCATGCTGTTTATAATAACTTATTCTCTTTGGATTATCTAAAACTGGATACAAAGCAGCTAAAATACACCACAGAAAACATTTCTCATCATTATTTTCTATGTTAAGCACAGCTTTTTTGTTTTTAATATTGGCAGGTAAAGGCACATATGTGGAACCTTGTAATGGGTTAAATTTAGAAATATTAACATAGAGCTTGTGTGGAGTTCCACATAGGCTCCAACTCGATTCTTTTGCAGCAAATTCAGAATGTTTAATATTCAATTGATCTATCAAACTGCTTATTATTTTGTCTGAATTTGTATTTGAATATACAGCTACAGTTTTTGTTATGTGGGGCTGTGTAAATTTTGTGCCATTTGGTTTCTTATATTGTGTAAACAATTTGAGGGACAGCTTATAAGAGCCATTTTGTGCATTTAGAATTGCCTGCACATCAGGATTTATACTGTTCAAAAAATTCTTAATATCACATCTTGGCTCTGATACAAAACGGTGATCCCTAAGTTGGCCAGCAAAACTGCTATGAACAGGGGGATAGCGCGGCTGCTTTGCCGGTCTAGCATTAACAGGTGTTTCAAGCTTCCTTTTCAGACCAGATGAAGATGGTTGTGGGGGCAATGTTGATGACTGCGCAGAACAAGTACCCATATGTTTATATGTGAAGTATTCCATGCTATATTTTCTATGGCATTTTGGGCATATTTTTGTGGGTGTTCTGCATTTTTCTGGATCACAATTCTTTTGGTGCTTAGCCCAATTAGGGCTGGTTATATTCTTATTGCATTGATTACAATATTTTTGATTTGGCATTTTTGTTGTTGGTTTATTATATAAAATTTCTTGGGGTTCAAATCAAAATTCTATGCTTAATACAAAATATCAGTTGGGTTCAGCTGTGTGCTTTGTATACCTAGTGTGTATACTTAGTGTCTTAATATTTTTGGCTTTGGTATTTTTGTTGTTGGTTTATTATATAAAATTTCTTGGGGTTCAAATCAAAACTCTATACTTAATAAAACTATGACAGGTTGTATAAAGCTGATAGCCTACATGCACAAAGGTAGAATAAGTATTAATCTACAGAAGCACTAAGCCACCACAAATACATGTCTACACAGGCATGTCCTAGAAAGGCAATGAACTAATACCATGTGTCATGTATAACAAACTGGGACAGATATAAACCCTTTGTTCAATATATTAGAAATATGTTTGATATGAATAATAAAAAAATGCTGTATATTAAATCAAACAAACCTATAATTCAATTTATACAAATCTGCTATATTTTTGTGTTTTTTAAAAAATATGAGGAGCACTGCAACAAAATACCCATACTCTTCAGCCATTCTCACAATACTAGCTGATATGTAATGCAAAATCTCTTTATATAGCCTAAGCACGGACCGCATTGAAAACATCTGAAACAATAAGCCAATCAGAATATACCACATCATCACATTATGTCATAACCAACCAATCAGAAAACAACACATGCCTAATAATTTATTGCATAATATTGGATAATAATTTGTTGCACAAAATGATGCAATAGAAATAAACCAGAAGTAGGCCACAAGTGGACTGGAAGTGGACCGGAAGTGGACCAAAAGTGACCGGAAGTGACCGGAAGTAAACATGTGTGGGTGTGGGTGGGTGTGGGTGTGCGTGGGTGTAGATGTAGCTAATAAGATTACACTTTACAGAGTATTACACTAGAGGCAATAAGCTCATATGAGCATCTTGGCTTAGTTTTAAGTGTAGCAAAAACAATATCAAGAAGGCCATATTTTTAACAAGCTTATGGACAGCAAACTGACAGGCCTCCCCTATGGCGCAGTGGTAGCGTCATTGCCTTGTAATCAAGGGGTCCCGGGTTCGATACCCGGTGGAGGCACAAGTGGTTCGGATCCCACTTTAAACTGTAGGTCCAGTCCCGATTAGCCTTACTGTGCATAAAGTGGACTTAAAACACCAACTCAACTCAAACAATCTGACAGATGCAGATTTTGTAAGTGTAGGCAAATCAATCTGAGGGGGGTCATACTTTCACGGGAAATTCCCGAGGTCATTTTTACAAAAAATTTGGGTTAGACAGAGTACCACACTTGAGCAATAAGCTCATATGCACATCTTGAGCTAGTTTTAAGTGTAGCCAAATCTGCCTGAAGGGGGCTCATACTTTATCGACCCAGTAATAGGGTATTTTACACTACTCACAAAATTCATAATTTAACTGAGGATCTCGCATGTTCCAGGTTTGACTCTCGAGCTGGGCATGACTGTTGCTTTGTGAAAGTCCTTTCATTGAAGTGTTAGTTGTTTGGTGGAAGAGGGGGGGTTTGCTCGAGCCTTTTGGGGCAGTAGGCCTAAGGGGATACTTCTATTGTTAAAGTTAGTGTTGCTCACGAGACGAGACATTTCCCGTCTCATCTCATAAAAGGAGACGGGAAATGAGAATGTTTCGAAATGAGACGTTACAGACCAAAGTTTCGTCTCGTCTTATGGGCAGGTTGGGTGATACTTAGATTGTGCTGGTTGGTGTTGGTGGCAGTGGGGGTGGGGGAGTTTCTCCTGCACCCCGACTTCGAATACTGGTCGTAGTCATTGTCGCGATTATCCAAAAGTGGGCAGAAATGTGACATTAGAGAAGATACATACTAACCATTAAACAATATGACGTAAAAGTAGGATAAATACATACATTTGCCATATATATATTAACTGAAGAAAACTGTCGTTTACTGCAGGAAATTTAAAAACTCCGCGTACCTTTTCTTTCTTCTTCTTTTTTTACCACATCACCTCTTATATTTAAGAAATTGGCGTGTAAACCCGAGTGTTCTAAACGCAGGGTGCGAAATCCAGGGGGAATTCCCCCCCACCACCAATGATCTTGTCCTGAAATTTCCCCCCACCAATCTCTTCCGGGGAGGAGAGTTTTTGTCTTAACAAGAAACAAAGAAACATAAACAATTAATTTGGGATACGAATATATTTGACTGGAATAATATCGAAAACGTACAAAAGGAACGGACATCAAAGAGCCTCATCTCTAAGGACACTGAACACAGATATCCCCAGAACACAGAAATAAGACCGACTTGTTATTTCTTCTCCATTTCTGATCGACTTTCGTTAGCAACCCCGAAGTATATAAATATATTAATAAAACACGTATTAGCATTTATATGTGGTTTTTATACAGGAAACTATTATCTTCTCTTAACGTCTCTTAATTTTTGTCCCTCCCTCCTTAGGCAAATCATAGTTCATAGCATCAGTAGTAGCTACATTAAAATCTTCAATTTGCAATTACATTTTCAATGAAGGACTGTCGATATAATATATTGTATAATTTAATTTCATTATTTACTAATTGACACTTATTTAATGATATTATATATACGTGTGTGTGTGTATATATATATATACACCTAGGTATATAGTGTGTGTGTGTGACTGTCTGCTGCTTCCCCCACCAATCTGCAGTGATTTCGCACCCTGTCTAAACGTATTGTTATTTTAAAAATTGCGAAGAAAATATGACGAAAATAATTGTAGTTCCAGAAAAGACATTTTTGTAACAATAATTTCTTGCCAGTCAGAACCTATGTATTGCAATGAACAAGGCTGTTCACGTGTTCAGCCATTGACTGTTACCTTACCAGTATTGCTTTGTCAGCCTAATGAAAACCCTCTACCGAGTGGCTGAATTATAGTAAATACTGCTATACTGTTAGGGTATAAGTCATATCCAACAAATGGAGCACACATTATTTTTGCACTGGAAGTTATAACAAGATACTTGTTTTACGCAGTAAGAAATGACTGTCGCTTGCACGGCCCATGCTACTTTACGGGACGAGCAGAAGCCCTGATTGCACGCATTTCTAAAGGCCTGTCTAGTCTGTGCAGAGGACGTTTTCAAATCTGTGACGTAGGAGGTGAATTTCAGCAGTGTTTGAAGGCGCGTTTTTCGAGAACCAAAACAGATATGGCCGAGATATTTTGCACATTTCAGTTTGGTGTCATTATCAGTAAAATGAATAGTATATTTAAAACGTTTTTTATGTCATAGTGGAAATGTCCATTTGCAGAGTAAATGCCGAAACACGCCTTCTGCAGTTACTCTACTCTGAACAATGACCGGGTCGTCTGACCAAGTCTAAATTTGGAAGGGGAAGGGGAGATTAGCCTTGGCTTGAATTTCCAAAAACTTACAAGGTGCACCTTTCTCCTGGTCGATGACCTTTTTGAGAGCAAAGTGTCTCTAAAGAAAGCTCGTGTTCGGAAAATGCACCAGAAGATTGAAAGCTAAGCTGTCCTCTGTGCCCCTCCCATGGTGCATTGTTATATGCGAGCACACTTGTAGATACAAAACCTGGCAGGCTTCAAAAGCAAAACTGGAAACAGAAGCAGCGAATTCCGAAGGGGATACTTGATTTGCAGAGACCTGACTGCGATGTCACTTGCTTCTTGTTGTTAACGGAAACTTGAGTGCACGTTCACAAATCTAGTGGGGTTTTTTTTTCCAAATATTCTTCACAACCAAGATAAGTTGAAATATATGTTGTGTCATTTTTTAGGGCGTGACTAGGGAGAGGGGGAGCAAGAAGACAATCTTACTCCTCTGTGGCTTCTTAACATCAGGAAATACTGAAAGCACTTGTGGCTAGAGGCGGAACAAGCAAGGGAGGAACTTTCATTTCTTGGCCATTTATATTTACTAAAAGTTTACTGTTTGTTTTAAACGTCATGTTCATAGCTGATGGCTTGGTTTTAGACCTCAGAGAAAAGTAACACCATTCATTCTTATGTTCGCATGTGATTTTGTTATTTAAACCGTGCTAATGCTAATAGCACCATGCCATGTAGGCACATGTAAGGGATGTGTGGGTAGGACCCACACATTTTCAATCTCTGACATTGTGAAGGTGATGTGATCAGCACCATGCTCCGGCCGCATTTAACCCCCAGGTACCCATTCATTTTAGGCTGGGTGAGCCCGGGAGCCGATATTTGCGGGGATAAGGCCGGAAAAATTCGGACCTTAGATCACCCACCACGGATATCGAACCCGAGTCTCTGCGTGGCAGTCAAACGCCCTACCGACTAGACCACCGCGACGTCTCGCATTCGTTTCGAATTTTTCCCCACCTTCAACTTTTTACCTAGAAGGCTCAAGCTCCTCCTGCTCCCCTGGTTCGGAGCCCTTGCATCCGTGGAATGCAGTTGCAGAGGGAAAAGAAGAGATTTAAATTAAGGGGGAGGTGGTTGTGGGGGGAAGTATAGTATAGTCTGCTCTCTGCCCCCTTCCCATCGGGGTACGCGGGGTTTATTGTTTCACACCGATCGCATCTGTCCCTAAAATCGAAGCGGCGAATTTCTAAACGGATAATTCCACCTTACACTTGATTTGCGGAGACGTGGATTAACGTCATTTAACGTCATTTAACTAGTGCAAAAATATTTTTCCAATTTTTTCAAAACGAGACACAAGTTGGAAGAAATATAGCCTCATTTTTAGCACGCGACCGGCGGGGGGGGGGGGGGGCAAAATGCTATTTTGCCCCCCTCGATTATGACTGAGGGTCAAGTCGCCCTCTGCCCCCCCGGTTCCGACGTCCCTGTCTTTCTATGACTCTGTGTTCAACAAACAAACAGCAGGAAATCAGAACTTTCCAGAGAACAGAGAAGAATGTAGTGTGGACAAACCACAAGTTATTGTAGGGTTTGACCCAAATCAACCATCAACATCTGCGGCAGGTCAGAGTGTTCCTCTGTCATCAACTACACTTGAGGATCCTCAGTGTTCCACATCTTACAAGGCAAGCCCGTTTGTCATCACTCCAATTCCAACAATCAAAAAGAGGAACTCGAATAGGGGACGAAAAGCCTGCAGTTCTACGGTCATCACATCTACGCCTTATAAAGCCCAATTGGTGGAAGCTAAAAAAGCTAAAGAAGCCAAAGAAGCTGAACAACAAGCACGGAATCGTGCTCAAGGACGCAAAAGCAATCGCGCCCGGGGACTTGGGTCAGCAGTAGAGCCATCGAGAAAAGGGAACGTGCTCGTGAAAAAGCATCTATACATTTTAAGACACATGTGCAGGAATCAAGCACCGAAGATGAAAACAGCGTGTCTTCTGGAACATCTGAATTGGAGCTTCTCCCGGAAGTTTCCCCTTCCAAAGATGATGATGCGTGCTGCATGTTTTGTGACAGGCACTTTGCGGAGGAATCTAAAATGGAACTATGGGTCACGTGCATTATGTGCTCGCTGTGGGCCCATGTGGATTGTGCTGGTGCTGAAAAGGACGTGTACATCTGCGATTTCTGTCGCCAAACGATTTAATTCTGTAATATATTTTCTGTATCTTTTTTTAATACATTCTGTATGTTATTTTCATAACAAAAACATGTAATTGTTATATTATACTTATACTTTGAAACTACATTATGTTTTCTCTGATATAATACCTATTTCTAATTTTGTTTAGTGTTATTTTGATTATTTTTACAAGGGGTTCGATTTCGGCAACTATTTTTCAAATCGTCAAAGTGTAAGGTTTTTGAAATTACTTTTTTATAGCTAATTTTTAATTATATTTTCTCAAAGTAAACAGTAAATAGTGCATAACATTATAAAATATATTTTACATGCTTTTAAAACATAATTTTTTGCTCTTTTCTATTTTTTTAATCAAAAACAAAATGTGGGTCCGGTTTTGGGCACTTTCCTTTATTAACATTATTATTATTATTGGTATGTTTATCCTGGTACTTGCCCCGCCAGACAAAAATTCGTGGTTGCGCCTCTGCACTACGACATAAAAAAGTTTGAAATCCATTCATTTTATGGATTATGACACAAAAATGAAATGAGCAAAATATCTCGGCGATATTTGTTTTGGTTCTTGAGAAATACGCCTTCAAACATCGCTGAAATACGTCACTGAAGTGAAAACGAGTTAATAGTAGAAGTACAAGTATCTTAAAATTCCAGTACAAAAACGAGTGCTCCATCTCTTGCAGATGCATTATGTCCGAACAGTGGCACCATTAATTATAATTCAGTCACTCGGTGGAGGCTTTTTCCATGACAAGTGAAGTGACAAAGCAATACTGCCACCAATAGTCAATGACTGAACACTTGAACAGTCTTGTTCATTTCCAATACATTGGTTCTGACCGGCAAAGAAGTTATTGTTACAAGAATGACTTTCAATTAATTACAATTATGTTGGTCACAATATTTTGTACACATTTTTTAAAATGGCAATACGTTTAGAACACGCGGGTTTACACGTCATTTTCTTCAATAAAAGAAGGACATGGAGTTTTTAATTTCCTGCAGTAAACGACAGTTTTCTTCATTAAATACGCGTATATATTTTGCAAAATTGTGTACTTATCCTAGTTTTACGTTGCTTTTATGTAATCGTAACTACGAAAACACATAGTTAATTTAGTATTCTCTCCTATTGCGTCACTTTTCTTACTACTTTTGGATAATCGCGACGATGAAGATGAATGACCATAAGCAGTGTTCGAAATCGGGATGCAGAAGGGCACTAACCCCATTACTACAATAACAACAATCAGCACCATATATGTATCAACAGAGAGTATAGTATTCTCAGTGGTATCCATAGGTGTAACACGGAATTTATCGGTCCAAGAGTGGATCCATGAAAGCATGCATCATTATACGTATACACGCACGCACGCCCGCACGTACACACACACACACACACACACACACACACACACACACACACACACACTCACTCACCTGCCGCACACATTTGTACTTATATTTATCTATCAGAACTGGGGACAGGTTGCTCAGTTATAAGCCCCTTGAGAAGATGGCATCGCAACAACTGCTTATTGATTGATTGATTGATTTTGTGTTTAAGTCCACTTTATGCACAGTAAGGCTAATCGGGACTGGACCTATAGTTTAAAGTGGGATCCGAACCACTATGTGCCTCCATCGGGTATCGAACCCGGGACTCCTTGCTTACAAGGCAACGAACAACAACTGCTTACAAACTATTATGGGATAGCGTAAGAAATAAATTAACTAAATGGGTAAACACAGTTTTAACGAAGAACAAGAACCAAAGATCACAGTACATCATTGAATAAAGCACAGTTTCAGCTGCAAGACACTATTTTTCTTTGTAATCACCACCTTTCTCTACACATTTTTGCCAGTGATGAACAGAAGCCTGTATGCCACGAGCGTAAAAATCACCACTAACCGATTTAGTCCACTGTTTCACAGCTGTGATCAGTTGGGAGGTGTTGCCAGCGCAATGCATCTTTCATTGGCCCGAAAAGATGGGAATCTGACGGAGCCAAATCAGCACTATATGATGGATGTGAAAGGACAGCCCAGCCAAAATTTGGAATGTGTTTTTTTGTCTTCAAACTCGAGTGTGGTTTGGCACTGCCGTGCTGCAAGAAAAGAGGTTTCCCGCCGCGCACAAACTTTGTGATGGTCCAGTTTCCTGAACGTGGTTTCCAATTAATTGAAACCAATATTAAGCTCTATGCACAGTTGCCTGCTCGTTATTCGCAGACTTGAACGTATAAGCTCATCAAGACGCTGTGCATGGCCGTCGAGCAAATGGTCTGTGTTTCACTTCAATTTCCCCACTACTACAAGGTGCCACCCACCGCCTTACTGTGCTAACATCCACTGTCTGGTCTCCATAATCCTGCAGCAAGCGTCGATGGATTTCAATTGGTGCAACTTTTACCGCGTGAAGGAATTCAGTCGTTGCTTCAAACGGACATCCAAGTCAGACCTCACATCTACGGGCTGCCTCTCTTCCGCCATCTGTCGCGCAGCAAGGAACTACCACGTATATTTTCAGGATGATTCAGCCTCCACTACTGTATCACCAACAACCACCTACACAGTCACATGCAACGAGATAAAAATTGGATTCATTACTTTCGGAGCAACACTAGTATTAATGATTACAGGAAGGGGATACGTTTAGATATTAATTTCCTCAAGTGGAACCGTCACAAACATGGCGAATATTTGTCCAGTATTTGATTTTCGGTATCGACCTATCTACGTGTTTAATAAATGTAGACCCGATTAATTTATATCTGTTAAATTTTGAAATATTGTTTCTCTATCTGGAAAGAAATTATTCGAACATTTTTTGTTCGTTCTAATATAATTCTATCAATGCTTTTTTTTAGAATAGTTCTAAATCCGACAATGAACAAACCACCCGTATGTTTGTGTATTATTATTCTTATTATTACTATTATTAACATTCCTACTATTCAATATTCCATCAGACACCAGGGGTCCCGGGTTCGGATGCTGGCATGGGTGCTATTTATGAGTATCCCTTCATGAATTTGATCATATATTCACTCATCCTCATTGTCGCGATTAGCTTAAAGTGGCACGGAAGCAACGTAAAACAATCTATTCAATCAATCAATATTTTACAAAAAACTTGACACCCTTTATATAAATTTCTGTCAACATCCATGCTCCTAAATCATTCTGCTGAAATTTACAGAGTGTCGCCCTCGTCTCAGTGGATCATAGAATTTTAACGCTGTCTTAACTTAAGATTGGAAATCTTCAGTACCTACTTGAACTGTCCTACAATACTCACATGAATCAGAAGTTTGTACACTTTTGGTCCTCACCGCTTAACATGTTGAAACATTTCATGTGTTTTTGATATTTAATATTATCAAATGTATACCTAAGGCAACAACTTACGTTATACAATGTACACTTAAAATAAAACTATTGAAGTGAAATATCATATTTTCGGCACCTTGTATAAGTCCGTTAGATGCAATGAGAGTCAGATCTGACAAATGTGGTGGCAAAAGGTTCGATACCCGGTGGAGGCACATAACGTCGACGTTTCTTTGTGACGAAAATTTCCCAGCACAAACTGAGATACCCCCACTTGGTCCCCTGTTTGTAAAGCCCATTTTTCTCAATGGAAAGTTAATATTTTTGACATTGACCAAATTGTTGGACATATTGTTACAATTAAAAGGTTTTAACTTTGTCGGAAACCGAAATAGAAACGCCAAAAGGCTTTACAGTCATTAACAATGGTACTTATGTACATTGTTTACAGTCTGTTTACGACACATATTTCTAAACTTGCTTAGCTCTAGTAATTTGTTACTATAGATTGTCCAGCGAAAAGAATAGACTGTTGCTTCAAATGGGCTTTTACTTTCCCTACATCCTCCATCTTTTTAAATATTGTTTTTACTACTGAGCGCAAAGATGAACACACTTGCTTTTCTTTCGAATGTAAAACGCTATTCTGGAACTGGTTAAGCTTTCAGAACAACAAAATTTCCTTCCAGCAGCGCGTGTTTTTAATTTTGTTTGTGCAGGGGCACGTGAATGGAGGGGAACGGCGAGCCCAGCGTTGTCGACTGCTTTCCACCACATTCGACGAGGATTGACTGTGGCGGATCTGTGTGTTGGGTTGTGTTGTGTTGTGCTGTAAAAAAAAAAATGTTGGTTTTAATACTGAAATATGAGCGAAAGTAGTGTAAAGAAGAGAAGGCGTGGTGAGGTTCTCAAAAGTAAAGAAAGGCAAATAGTAATGAATATTTTTGTTTATTTAAAACAAAAAAATCCGGATCGCAGTGTAAGTTGGTTAGCCAGCGAGACGGCGAAAGCAACTGGAGTTTCTCGGTCTACTGTGTATAAAATTTGGGGCGACGTTTCTCAAGGCCCTCTTGAAACACCAGGTAAGAAACGACCCAGGTAAATATCGCCAATTACAAGTAGAAATGTAAAATATAATGATTTTGTCAGAAATGCTGTGCGACGTAAAGTTCACGATTTTTTTTTAAAACAACCCCCCAACACTTAATTCTGTTCTTGCTGCTGTTAATTCTGACTCCACATTACCCAATTTTAAAAGATCAACGTTTCATGTCTTTCTCAAAGAACTTGGCTTCTCGTATGAGAAAAGGGGCAACAAATCCATGTTAATGGAAAGAGAAGATTTAATTTCTCTTCGCCATAAATATTTAAGAGAAATTAGAAAGTTTAGGCGTGAAAATAGAAATATTGTTTACACTGATGAATTCTGGGTGAACACCGGAACCTCAGTCAATTATGAATGAAAAGACAAGACAATTACAACTGGAAAACAAGCGTTTCTGGCAGGTCTTTCCAATGGTTTAAAAAATCCAACATCTCGAGAAGCGCGATAGATACACTTTAGTGCATGCGTGTAACGAACGCGGTTTTCTGCCAAACGCCCAACTTGTGTTTCAGTACAAAAAGAATACAGCAGATGCCCATGATGAAATGGATGGAGAAACGTACGAGATGTATTTTCGGGAACAGTTGCTCGCCCACCTCCCTCCGGGATCTGTTATTGTTGTTGACAATGCCTCTTATCATAGCCACAAGCAAGAGCCAACGCCGACAACCTCGTGGGAGAAGAATGATTTAAGAGAATGGTTGAAATCTCATGGCATTCGTTATGATGACGACATGTTACGGAGAGATCTTCTGGAACTTACAAATATTCATAAAATTAAGTACGATAAGTATAAGATCGATGAGATGGCAAAACAGATGGGGCATACGGTGCTTCGTTTTCCCCCATATCATTGCGAACTGAACCCGATTGAACTTGTGTGGTCACAGGTTAAGCATTATGTGCGGTGTAACAACACTACATTCAAAACTAAAGACATTGAAAATTTAATCACTGAATCATTTAAGACAGTAACAGTTGAAAACTGGCAAAATTACGTAAAACATGCCATGGACATAGAGAAGGAAATGTGGAATGCAGATGAATTGCAGGATGACGTTGATCAGATAAAAATCCACTTGGGTGAAGATTTCAGCGATATTGATGATCTGACAGAAGAAAATGATTCTGGTGATGATTCTGCAATGGAAGGTATTAACCCCCTGGAGTGACATGTGAGAGAAAAGTAAGTTCATTAAGAATTATTCTTTCAGTTTATGTAATTTTGTGAATTTGTTTCTTGTTTTTAATAATAGCTCACCGTGAACTTATTTCTTCAATTTGTATGTACCCGCGATTCAAGGGCCACGCACGTTTGTTTGGTCTTGTACTTTCACTGCCAGCAGGTCCGTTACTCGCCCCTGCGGCAAGCGGCAACGCTGTTCTCATATACCCAACAGTCCATTCTTTTCGCTGGACAACCTATAGAGAAAGAAGCAAGATGGATATTTCAGTTTAGAGGCAAGATGGTACGTGTCAAGAATGTTGTGCCCACTAAACACTTGATTTTTTCTAGTGAAAATATTTTAGAACAAATTAACAACTTCAAATCATTGGAAGCCAGAACAAAAGTAGCATACAGGAATCGTGATTATTACTATGACAGGAAACAACGGAAATTCCTCATTTGGCAATGAAGTTCCTTTGTCGCAGATACAACATTAAACGAAGAAACACGCCTTTGATTGATTGATAGATTTGCTTTATTTTACTTCGCTTTTCGTGCCACTTTTGGCTAATTTGCGAAAATGGGGATGAGTGATGATATGATGAAATTTATGAATAGACATTGACAAACATCCATGCCCAGGCCAGGATTCGATCCCGGGACATCTGGCTTGGTAGCGCTATGTGCTAACCACTCCGCCACGGGGGCGGGCAAACCCGCCTTCGAGAATTTCGATCTAAATTCATACGGCGATTTCTGTGCTTGTGATACTAATAATCCTACTTGCATGCAGATGTCATGTGAGGTCTTTCATGTAAGAATAAAGTTTTGCCTGTGCCAAGTGTATGTATTTAGTGTGCTGGGATAATTTCAAAGCAATATAAGGTGAAAAATAATCATAAACTAATTACAATGTTTAAGAATACGAATTCTGAATATCTTTAAGTTAAGAGTAGGAACAAGATTGGTCTGCAAAATTAACAAATATAAAGAAGCTGATAGGCTGAGAAGTCAAGGTTGGAATCTTAGAACAAAGCAGTTTGTTCCTCAGTACCGTCTGAGATAACCATATAATGAACTTGAGTGTAAAGAATTGGAAGAATGTGTCGACTAAGATCTGGTGAAGAAGAGGAAATATTTAGTTATAAAAACTCTGATCTTAAGTTCAAAAGATAATTTCTTGCTAGGTTTGTTTCTGTTCAAGACAGAAAATTGAACGCAATCAACGAAGTGGCTCGTTTTTAAAAAACTATCAACATTTTCTCCCTTTCTTTAGTAATGCAAAACTGGTAATATGGAATACTACTTTCCTAAATACTTTCAAAATATCAGGAAGAGTTGTTAGAACTAGACTTTAAAAAATGAAGGAATCCAGCGTTTTGGAAATAAAGAAAAGAGAGAGGTGTCCCTTACGAAAGCTTTTAAACCAGAGATGAGATTACAAAAAATGACTGTTGTTATTTAAAAGAGATTTCTACGTGTTTAATCTCATTATGGAAGTAACCAGTCTTGGAATAACATTGGAATCCAGTTTTGGCTGTGATTAAAATGTATGACAGTCATCTACAAGAGATCCCAGGTCACAAGGCACAAATTTCACAACACGAGTTTTGTCTTAAGTCCACTTTGTGGAAAGTTAGACTAATCGGAACTGGACTTACAGTTTCAAGTGAGATACGATACACTGTTCAATATTCCTTGACCGGTGTACTTTCGCAAAACACGACAGATAATTTAACAGTGTGAATTTGGCTCTATATCGCCCCAAAAACTACTGTGCACTCTCTGGTGAAACTTTCATGATTGAAAATTAAAACTAAATCTGACGTACATGGAAAATTAACAGATCGTCGGAATACAATTGATAAAAGAGGATATGAGAATTATTTCCTTGACAAGTACCAATGTGAGATGCGTTGAATGTGATTTACAACAAGTTATTTACAATCATTTTATACAAGTATTTTAAGTATTTTGAAACAATTTGTTTCATATTTTCATGGAAAAGAAAGGAAAAATAAAGTGATAAGCTACCACAATGATACAGCATTACAAAAATAGTAACAACCAGTCAATACGCTAATACATAATGCAAGGAGTTGCTCAATCAAATAATGACGCACTTTAGAAAAGTATATCTCAAGCGTTCGAACATACCACACGCGTCACAAATGGTCGTATCTTGTTTATGACCCTTTTTATGCCACTACATATAACACAATGTTTGAGAATATTGCTTGAAATTAAGCTTGAATCTTCAGTAAACACGCATCCGAAATATTAGTTTCATAAGTGAAATATTATTTCTGTAATAGTTTTAAAATGTGTTATAACTAGGGCTAGGATATTGATGACCTTAAACTTGCCAAAACATGACCTTTAAAAAATGCATTTATGACCTAATACATGCAAGAAAATGCCCTAAACTTAGAAAAATGACCTGAAAATTCTGAAGGATTTGTAAAACAAATTTATAAGCTACCAAGAGAAATTCAAATTACAAATTAACGTTACAGTATCTATCATATGTTCATTGCGTATGGTAGCGCATGTAAGAAAGTTAACTTTTTGTCATCTTTTACACTTTAAGTAATGAATTGCAGTACACAACAGAAATCATATGCAAATTTTCAAAAGTGAATGGTTGTCGGTTGTCGGACAAGAGAATTGAAATGTTACAGAACAGCTTGTATCAACAATACTGCACAGAATTTCTTTCTTTCTTCGCAGTCGTACAGAACTGCTCCGAATGCAATGAGACGAGAGTCGGGAACCTCTCACTTTCAAAAAGTTACATTTGCATGTAAAATGCACCTTCTTTCACCAAAATGTAGAAAAATGCTTAATATGACTTTTAAAAGGCCGAAAAACGACTTAAATGGTTTAAAAAGTTTAAAAAATTACATTTACTCCAAAAAGTTTCAGAAAATGCCAAAAGAAAATGCCCTAACAAATGCATCCCAATTTATTCACTTACGTGTAAAACACGTTCCTATCTACTTATGCAACGTTTCTGCCTCACCAAAAGAAAACATGAATTTGCATAAATATCCTAGCCCTAGTTTATAACCTTTAAATCGCTCTCCTGCAAAAATTGAGATCCTACACTTTGTGATGAGGTCAACGATAATGGTACGTGTCCCACTTTAACTGTAGGTCCAGTCCCGATTAGCCTTACTGTGCCTTAAGTGGACTTCAAACACAAACTCAATCAACCAATGTACTGCCCATGAAAGTACATCTTCGTTTCACTCCTCATTTAAAATTCTTTCACCATAAATATATCGATGTAGCTCTGATCCAGTGGATATTTGTTATTTTAAGTCCACTTTATGTGCAGTGTCTCTCAAAAGTTTTAGGACAACTACATTTTAAACTAGGCAACCCAATTTACACAAGGCGTTGGTGGGTTGCGTGTAGAGTTAGGCTCAATTTCAGGGTTGCCACATGCACAATAGATATTTATAAAATACGCGAAAGGAATAAAAACAAGTAATATTGTATAAATTTTTAAAAAATATCACTATTATATCGCAAGTGACAAAATTATTTCTGAAAGAAAAAACGTTTTTTAGTATTTCATCGCTGATGAGTCTACAGAAAGGAAAAGAGGTGAGAGAAAACGAAAGGTGACTAAGGAGAGGAGAAAGAGAAAGTGATAGGAGAAGAGGAAAAGTAGAGGAGAGAAGAAAGAGAGGATAGGCGAGGAGAGGAGATGTAGTGAGGAGAATGGAAAACGTTTCTAGGAGAGATGAGGAAAATGGAGAAAAGAAGAAGAGAAGAGAAGAGGGGAGTAGAGAGTAAAGTAAGACAGGAGAGGAGATACGAGGAGTGGAGATGAGTGGGATGGAGATAAGATGCGAGAAAAGTAGGGAAGGCGATATGAGATAAAAGCAGAGCGAGCAGAAGGAGGGGAGAGGAGAAGGAGAAGAGAAGAACAGAAGGGACTGAAGAGAAGAGGTAGTTGCAGAAAATATCTTCTCAGTGTCAAGAATTGATGCATTGGTCAAATTATCGACATGAAACATTCAATAACATTTTGAAATGTATTGAAGAATGTATTAGAATTAGAATGTATTAAATGCCTTTTTACTTAGTCCAGAGGAAGGTAAAATCTTCCATGTAAGATCTTTGATTCTACCTGCGATTATACCACTAAAAACATGAATGTAATTTGAATATTTATAAGAATTATCCAATTTTTGTCCACTTGTCGGTTCGTTGAAATGGAGATTTTGTAATTTAATGTTTCCCCTCCCCCATCGTTAATTCCAAACTGAATCATTCCGTTTCACACGGCGTGGACAATGAACACAATGGGATAGGTCTAAAACTTACGAAAATTTTCTGCCACCGGAAGGGTTTGAACCTACGACCATCAGATTGACAGTCCTGAACGGTAAACACTACCCTACAAGCTTTCTCTCCTGAAAGTAAGTAGAAGGAGCTGACCAATGTGAAATGTAGATGCAACTCTCCTCCTACATGTAATCTGCAAAGAATACTTGTTTGTAACAAAGAAAACGAAGGTAGTACGACTCGGCGAAAACATTTAATGGAGAATTGCACATGATGAAAACTTTTCATTCGATATTTGCGGAGGTATCCTTGCATTGAACTCGAGTGGGAAAAGGGGTAAAATTAGTATGTACTGAATTACCACAAATATAAATAGTTATTTCATTAATATTTGTCAATGTCTTTGAAGCAGTACACAATTATCGTTAGAGTATCATAATTCACGATCTTATACATGAAAATATCTCTTTTAAACGACGGGAGAATATTGGTCAAATTTCCTTTCGTGCCCTTTTTGAGAGAATATATACTTCTGCAATAGCAATCGCGTTCGGAAACGGTGAAAAAATGACTTGGTTTTGAAAGGCAGACAAGCTTGGTAGCGTAGCTTGCTCGCGTTCAAAGTGACTCACTCACGCTATTCGAGGCCGCTTCTTATCGCAAAGCACTGTGCGTCGATGCACAACGTCTGCACCCAGCAAGTTACAAGTGACCAGAGTCGAATTTGAAAGAGAATCTGAAGGATGATAGATTTCATCAGAGTCGGCTAGGTGGGCACTAGCTCAACATGCAGTAGTTTAAGTCATAATTTCTGACAAACAAAAATCTTATTGAATAAGTATTGGGATAGTAATACGTCTATCCGCTCCTTTTTAACAATGTAAGTTCGAAGACAATCTGTATTCCATTTGTTTATATTGGCAACTTGGTCAACCGGAGGTTATTATAAATAACTATTTCGTAGATGTTCATTTAACCGTTATAAAATTACAAATAAAGTATATTCACAAGCTTAGATATATACTAACAACGAAGAAATAAATGCAGAGTTAAATTTCAAATGCATGTGTATAGAGTAATTCTAGAAGTACAGAGCTATATCAGAGTATTGAACTTCTTTTTGCAGGATAACGTTTACAATATTGACGCGACAGAATAATTAAGAACTGTTGCTCCAAGGGAAACAAAGGGCGTAGTGTATTGGTTAGAGTTCTTTAAAGCATTGATTGCGGTCCCTGATTCGATCCTCCATACTAGGTGTTCTTTTTTTAATTCTCCTTTTATTATAAACAAGAGCATGGTAACATTATTTGTAATAACCGTGTATAGTGGCTATATTGTTCTGCACATGGAATTTATAAAAAAATAAACAAATAAATGAATTGACACACATTCAAAGGGATATTTTCATGTATAAGATCGTGAATTATGATACTCTAACGATAATTGTGTACTGCTTCAAAGACATTGACAAATATTAATGAAATAACTATTTATATTTGTGGTAATTCAGGACATATTAATTTTACCCCTTTTCCCACTCGAGTTCAATGCAAGGATACCTCCGCAAATATCGAATGAAAAGTTTTCATCATGTGCAATTCTCCATTAAATGTTTTCGCCGAGTCGTACTACCTTCGTTTTCTATGTTACAAACAAGTATTCTTTGCAGATTACATGTAGGAGGAGAGTTGCATCTACATTTCACATTGGTCAGCTCCTTCTACTTACTTTCAGGAGCGAAAGCTTGTGGGGTAGTGTTTACAGTTCAGGACTGTCAATCTGATGGTCGTAGGTTCAAACCCTTCCGGTGGCAGAAAATTTTCGTAAGTTTTAGACCTATCCCATTGTGTTCATTGTCCACGCCGTGTGAAACGGAATGATTCAGTTTGGAATTAACGATGGGGGAGGGGAAACATTAAATTACAAAATCTCCATTTCAACGAACCGAGAAGTGGACAAAAATTGGATAATTCTTATAAATATTCAAATTACATTCATGTTTTTAGTGGTATAATCGCAGGCAAAATCAAAGATCTTACATGGAAGATTTTACCTTGCTCTGAACTAAGCCGAAAAAACATTTCGAACCGATCTAATACATTCTCCAATACATTTCAAAATGTTATTGAATGTTTCATGTCGATAATTTGACCAATGCATCAATTCTTGACACTGAGACGATATTTTCTGCAACTACCTCTTCTCTTCAGTCCCTTCTGTTCTTCTCTTCTCCTTCTCCTCTCCTCTCCTTCTGTTCGCTCTGCTTTTATCTCATATCGCCTTCCCTACTTTTCTCGCATCTTATCTCCATCCCACTCATCTCCACTCCTCGTATCTCCTCTCCTGTCTTAGATTTCCGACTCCACTGCACTCTTCTCCTCTTCTTTTCGTTCTTCTCTTTTTCTATCCTTTACTTTACTCTCTACTCCCCTCTTCTCTTCTCCTCTTCTTTTCTCCATTTTCCTCATCTCTCCTAGAAACGTTTTCCATTCTCCTCACTACATCTCCTCTCCTCGCCTATCCTCTTTCTTCTCTCCTCTACTTTTCCTCTTCTCCTTTCGCTTTCTCTTTCTCCTCTCCTTAGTCACCTTTCGTTTTCTCTCACCTCTTTTCCTTTCTGTAGACTCATCAGCGATGAAATACTAAAAAACGTTTTTTCTTTCAGAAAGAATTTTGTCACTTGCGATATAATACTGATATTTTAAAAAATTTTATACAATATTACTTGTTTTTATTCCTTTCGCGTATTTTATAAATATCTATTGTGCATGTGGCAACCCTGAAATTGAGCCTAACTCTAAACGCAACCCACCAACGCCTTGTGTAAATTGGGTTGCCTAGTTTAAAATGTCGTTGTCCTAAAACTTTTGAGAGACACTGTACAGACAGACTAATCGGGAGTGGGCCTACAGTTTAAAGAGGGATCAAAAATGGATGCGTGCGCGCGTACGTGTGTGTCGTACATCCCGATTTTGTTGGAATGGATTTCCAATCTCTACGTGGGCTTTCGTCCAAGTTCCGTGTGGTGTGAATAGGCTCCAATTTTTCTTGACACAGTTAATACATATTATACAGGGTGTCCCACGAACGGCGCAACTGGGAATTAAGAGTGGCGTTACTTTGTAACCGAAACCTGTACATACATAAGTCATACATCAAATGTTAGCCCTGTCTAAGTAGATATTTTTAAACATAGAAACAACAAACGGGCTGCAGTGTTGTTCATGCAGTGTTGCCAAATGTAAGTGAAAGTGTAAACGTATTTTTGCACAAAGCATGGAAAATTGCATGTCAAACATTCGTACGGAAATTTGGACGTCAATTTCCACCTTGGGTAGGTGGACTATTTCGCCATGTATAGTTCAGAGAAGAAAACCGATCGTTTTCGCGTATAGCCAATCCTGAAATGCCTCGTAAAGGCGTACCGGTCCAAATGGGTGTTTTTTAAAAAAAATTGAGGTACAGTGGCAACACTGTAGATGTTTGAAGGCAACAAAAGGTGTGTTTAGTGATGGTCTATGACATGGAAATACTGGAAACAGGAAAAAAAGAAAATGAAAATTATGGTGAAAAAAGTGTTACTTACCTACTCCTGGCAACCATGCAATGCGATAAGAGCGCCCACCGAACTAGAACAAAAGAATCAGTAAGTTGTGTACTCAGAACTGTTTGAGCCGTGCATTTCGCATTGTTCGTAGGGGAAGATTAGAATTGTTCTGTGAAATGAAGTACTCTTTGGAAGAGAGGGTGTTCATTGTGGAACATTATTTTTGTTCAAAATCGTACGTTAGTGTAAAAACTGTGTTTCGCGAGAAATATCCGAATAACAGTGTTCCAGAAAATTCGACGATATATCGACTTGTTTCCAGATTTCGTGAAACAGGATCAGTTAATGACAAACCCTACCACAGACAACCACCAGTTTTGACACAAGGTGTGCTGCAGGATGTGGAGCAGAGAATATCACAATCTCCCAGGAAATCTGTTCGTAAACTTGCTGCACAGTCAGGTGTATCAAAAACAACAACTCACCGAGCGTTAAAACAATTGCACCTACGTGCATATAAGGTACAGGCTGAGCAAGAACTGAAGGAAGCAGACAAAGGTGCACGTGTAAGATACTGCCAGTGGTTTGGAAATTTTATTAGAGACAATGGTGTGAATATTTTGGATAAGGTTTTTTTCGCGGATGAAGCATGGTTCCACTTAAATGGATATGTCAACAGTCAAAATTCTCGACACTGGTCAAGTAACAATCCCCATTTGTTACATGAACAATCACTTCATCCACAAAAGATCCGGTGTGTGGTGCGCGATTTCGTGGAGAAAAATAATCGGTCCATTCTTTTTCAACACAACAGTTGACGGAATAGTTTATCGTAACCTTATCACACAGTTTATTTCTCTGTTGGAACGTGATGAACGTGATTGTTGGTTTCAACAAGACTCCGCAACATGTCACACGTCTAATGAAACTTTAGACATGTTGGCAGAGTTTTTTGGCGATCACATTATAAGCAAAAACTTATGGCCCAGTCGCTCCCCGGATCTGACGTCTCCAGATTTTTTTCTGTGGGGTTATTTGAAACAAACAGTTTACATTAATAACCCAAGACAAGAACACTTGATGATCTAAAAATAAACATTTGCACAGCCATTAACAATATAAACCAATCAACCTTGCATAAAGTTGCTTCCAACATGATAAAACGTGTTGATGAATGCCTCAGGGAAAATGGTTGTCATTTTCAACATCTTTTGCAAAGCTACACTGCCTGTTACGCGCATTGCATGGTTGCCTGGAGTAGGTAAGTAACACTTTTTTCACCATAATTTTCATTTTCCTTTTTTCCTGTTTCCAGTATTTCCATGTCATAGACCATCACTAAACACACCTTTTGTTGCCTTCGAACATCAACAGTGTTGCCACTGTACCTCATATTTTTTTTAAAACACCCATTTGGACCGGTACGCCTTTACGAGGCATTTCAGGATTGGCTATACGCGAAAACGATCGGTTTTCTTCTCTGAACTATACATGGCGAAATAGTCCACCTACCCAAGGTGGAAATTGACGTCCAAATTTCCGTACGAATGTTTGACATGCAATTTTCCATGCTTTGTGAAAAAATACGTTTACACTTTCACTTACATTTGGCAACACTGCATGAACAACACTGCAGCCCGTTTGTTGTTTCTATGTTTAAAAATATCTACTTGGACAGGGCTAACATTTGTTGAATGACTTATGTATGTACAGGTTTCGGTTACAAAGTAACGCCACTCTTAATTCCCAGTTGCGCCGTTCGTGGGATACCCTGTATTTCCTTATAAGAACAAAAGCCGATATCCTTTGTGTGCGTGTGTGTATGGGGGGTGGGGAGATGTATAATCCAAACATGTGAGGTGATCCTTTTCCCACTTCTCCATTCTCAGAAATAAATCTCAATGCCACAGACTGAAGATGTAGCACTTTCTACATCTTAGCAAGTAAATATCTAGTAGCAAAGTAATGTGGAAAGAGAAAAATTAACGATTTGTAACGGCACTCTGGAAATTTCGTAGTATTTTTTTCCAATTTGAACTGACATTCATAATATTCATTAACATTCCCAAATATTGACTAAATAATAGCTTAGGCGTTCTGCTACTTTCAGTTCTCCATTAGCGTAGTCACGGCAACTATCTCTCTCTCTCTCTCTCTCTCTCTCTCTCTCTCTCTATATATATATATATATATATATATATATATATATATTTCTCTTAGCCTTCCCGATGTAGTAGCGAGCCTCCCCGATGGCGCAGTGGTAGCGTTGTCGCCTTGTAATCAAGGGGTCCCGGGTTCGATACCCGGTGGAGGCACAAGTGGTTCGGATCCCACTTTAAACTGTAGGTCCAGTCCCAATTAGCCTTACTGTGCATAAAGTGGACTTAAAACAACAAATCAAATCGATGTAGTAGCGGAGTCGCCTTGTAATCAAGGAGTGACGGGTTTGATACCCAGTGGAGACACATATTGGTTCGGATCCCACTGAAGATGCAGTACCGATTAGCCTTACTGTGCAAAAATTGAACTTAAAATACCAAATGAAAATCAAAATCAAAATCACCGCAACTCTCTACAAAGCCAGGGAATCCAGGTTCGAAACCTGTTGAGGCTTAGATGTAGCATTGCATTCGTATCATTACCCATCATCTTCATCGTCGCGATTATCTCAAGAGGGAAAAATGCGACACAAAATAACCCAAAATACAGATGTTTGGAATCAATCCGAATATTGGATACGTTAGATACGTGGTATAATTGTCTTAAAAATCACTTAATGTGATGTAATATGGTTTTTGATTAGATACCATTTGTATAATACATATCGTTGTTCCGAACAATAAGTCGTTTCACGTTAACCACACTGTTCGGTTGTAAATCTTCTGCTTTCACATCTCAACGAAACTTTAACTTAAGTTCAGTGTAGGTCACAAAAGAGATTTACATATTGTTATTATATCTTTTAAACGCCACAAAATCTAATTCCAATAGAATACGATACTACTCCTTACGTTCCTATAAATGTTCACCATTAGTCTGGCGAAAAAGAGTAAAGTAGATTTTCGTGTTTGTTTGAGCAGAGATAAGGCGCCTGCTTGTAGCAAGCCATCACCAACTGAATCGATCAGTGACCTTCACTGCATGGCCTGCGCTCATTCCAGTGTGAGTGTGAAACAGGTATTTTGTTTCGTTTGTTCCAATCCACAGTTATATCAAGCTAATATAATAATATTTACGTAAAATATGTAGTAAACAAGTTGTATACATTATGATCTTCCAGAGTGTTGTTGCCCGATATTTACACACGGGAGATGGGGGTGTTGTAAACATTTCTAAACCCAAAGATCGAGCACGAAGGAAAAGTCGTGTAAGAATTGTAGGTAATAACAAGGTAATATAAGTTGAAGGAAATGCTGGAATAAATGATATTAGAGATTTAGTAAAATCAGTTTTCATCACACATAGGGCTATCAGATCACTCTTCAGCGGAAAGTAGGAAAAACTGTCTCAAATTGGACGCGAATGCATTTGTAGTAAATATAATAGGCTACTATGACATCTTAGCATAACGAGAATATGACACATCTTCAGCTCAAAAATTAATGTTGAAGTGAACGGTTGAGTTCAAAATTCCTCAATTCCTAATTAATAACACGGCCGTATGGGATTTCAACTTGTGTATGAGTCCATTTCCATGCCAAATCAACACAGATATGTGCAATTTCTAACCAGACCATCTCCGATTTTCATGAAATTTGGGGAGTTGAAAATATGCATGGAACTTAGTAACTATGAAAATTTTTAGTTTCGTGCGTCTTGTAATTGTTAAATTATTCAAGGTCAAAGTTAGCAGAAATTGCCCTTTTTGAGCCCGCTTAGCTATACTAAATGTGCTGTAACTCCGCCCCTATTATGCCTAGAAAGCTCAAATAAAGCTTATTGTACAGGGAATTAAACAAGCTTTCCAGTGATATATAACAAGCACACCTTTCGATAAAAATATAATTTTGTCACATGACCTTGACCTTTGACCTTGAATATCTCAAAACATGTCATCACCAAAAATCGTGAAAAAAATATATTTGGTCCCTCATTCCATACTATAAAACATATCAAAAACTCATTCTGGGACTGCAATGGGATCAGAAGATCAAAATAATATGTGTAACAATGTGACTAATAAAAGCCTCATTACATGAACTATGACGAGTCAAAAGTCCCTTAACACCCTTTACAAAATGTAAAGGAGTTATCCTGGTCATGAAAGAAATAGGTTAGACACAGGGAGATCCCTAGCTATGTGTGTCAAGCGCAAGTCCAGCACATTTTTGACCCCCATATTGAATTCAACGCAAAAATTTCAAAGGAAAGGGGGTGATGTGATATATCAAATCAAGCTAGAACTTCACGAGAAATGAAGCAGTGAAGGTTTATCCAAAGTATCTTTAACCAGCAAAAAGTTATTACTGCATGCTTATAACCATTTTCTCCTTTTCGAGGTGTTAAAAACAAAGTTTTAAGAATGCTCCTAGCGTGTTAGGAACTCGTCGAGATCACGCTGATATCTTGGGAGAGAAAGAAGTATACGCATCATTGCATATGATTATAATCAGCAACATTCACCAAATACTTGAATAGTGGAGAATATTGGGAAAAGTATCTCAAACAATTACGTGACACTTCCTTTGGAATGAAAAATTCTTCAGTGACGAGGCTAATTTTTATGTTCACGGTAAAGTTAATAAAAATTATATGCAATACCTGTGATTTGATAATCTACAGTAGACAGATCCCAGCCGAATGGTTGTTGCTGGTAAGCTTATGATGTGGTATAGTGTATGGAGAACGGGAATGGTTGGTCCATATTCAACAACGGAACCTTAAATGGTGAGGGCTTCTTGGATAATGTTAAGTGAACAGGTTTTTCATCCTTGCTTACGGGACATGGCACTTGCAACGATCCCGCTAGATCGCTACAAAGTTAAGCATTTGTTTTTTTTATTGTCATTGTTGAATAGCATTGTGTAATCTTATCTGTTCTGTTATCGCTTCTGTATAGGATTTCACTGCTATGCTTGGTAGAGGACGTAGTTCTACCATATCTCACTAGGGAGCGTTATTGTTATAATAGTTCATTATTAACCTGTATAGATGGCAGTCCATGTTAAGCAGCGCTCTCGTAGTTCACGAGAATCCACTAGAGGCGCTGGCGCTGCGCTCGGAATTGTATATAAGCAGCGACGCTGCCCCGGCCAGGGAGTTCTGTGTTGACTCTTCGGCGACTCATGGTCGAGCTCTGCTCCCGCAAATAGCCCAGCATTGCAACCACACGGGTGCTTAGGGATACAAGAGAGCTTCTTACAGTGGTAGATTATACGAGAGGTAGCAATATTTCTCGGCCTACCGGGTAGAATATACGCAATGTTTCAAGCTCAACCTCCTACAGTGTGGCCTGCCTGTAGAACAGAAACGTACTCCTTGTGCGGCCTACAGGTAGATTATACGCATTGTATTGGGTTACGGTTTAGCTCGTGGACATATTTACTGTTGGGAGACGGCCTACTAGTAGATTATACGAAGGGTATCCGTATTCTTTGGCCTACTAGTAGATTATACATTTCACAACAGTCGATGCAGAAATGACGTCATCTTTTGGCCTACTGTGGTAGATTATACGAGCGATAGCAATATTTCTTGGCCTGCCAGGTAGATTATACGAAGGGTGATAGTAGTGGGAAAGGCCATATTATAAACCCGAGAAAGTATGAGCCCCCCTCAGGCAGATTTGGCTACACTTAAACCTAGCTCAAGATGTGCATATGAGCTTATTGCTCAAGTGTGGTACTCTGTCTAATCCAAGATTTTTGTAAAAATGCCCTCGGGAATTTCCCGTGAAAGTATGACCCCCCTCAGATTGATTTGCCTACACTTACAAAAGCTACATCTGTGAGATTGTTGTCCATAAGCTTGTCAAAAATATGCCCCTTTTGATATTTTTTTGGCTACACCTAAAACTAAGCCAAAAAGCCACCCACACCCACCCACATCCACACCCACCCACATACACACCCACACACACACACACACACACACACACACACACACACACACATGTTTACTTCTGGTTTATTTCTATTGCATCATGTTGTACAACAAATTATTACCCAATATTATGCAACAAATTATGATGCAAGAGCTTTTGCATTATGTTGTGCAACAAATTATGATGCAAGAGCTTTTGCATTATGTTGTGCAACAAATTATGATGCAAGAGCTTTTGCATTACACATCAGTTAGTATTGTGAGAGTGGCTGAGGAGTACAGATGTGTTGTTGCATTGCTCCTCATACAGGTCTGATATTTGACACATTTTGCTTGTTTGTTGTAATCCACTCATATTTAGAGTCAGGTTTATATCTGCCCCAGTTTGTTATACATGACACATGGTATTAGGTCATTGTTTTTCTAGGACATGCCTGTGTAGACATGCATTTGTGCTAGGGCAGTGCTTCTGTACTTATTCTATCTTTGTGCATGTAGGCTATCAGCTTTATACAACCTGTCATAGGTTTATTAAGTATAGAGTTTTGATTTGAACCCCAAGAAATTTTATATAAATACCAAAGCCAAAAATATTAACACACACACACACACTAAATATACAAAGCACACTGCTGAACCCAACTGATATTTTCTATTAAGCATAGAATTTTGATTTGAACCCCAAGAAATTTTATATAATAAACCAACAACAAAAATGCCAAATCAAAAATATTGTAATCAATGCAATAAGAATATATCCAGCCCCAATTGGGCTAAGCATCAAAAGAATTGTAATCCAGACAATTGCAGAACTCCCACAAAAATATGCCCAAAATGCCATAGAAAATATAGCATGGAATATTTCACATATAAACATATGGGTACTTGTTCTGCACAGTCATCAACATTGTCCCCACAACCATCTACATCTGGTCTGAAAAGGAAGCATGAAACACCTGTTAATGCTAGAGCAGCAAAGCAGCCACGCTATGAACCCATCCATAGCAGTTTTAATGGCCAACTTAGGGATTACCGGTTTGTATCAGAGCAAAAATGTGACATTAAGAATTTTTTGAACAGTATAAATCCTGATGTGCAGGCAATTCTAAATGCACAAAATGGCTCTTATAAGCTGTCCCTCAAATTGTTTACACAATATAAGAAATCAAATGGCACCAAATTTACACAGCCTCACATAACAGAAACTGTAGCTGTATATTCAAATGCAAATTTAGACAAAATAATAAGCAGTTTGATAGATCAATTGAACATTAAACACTCTGAATTTGCAGCAAAAGAATCAGTTTGGAGCCTATGCGGAACTCCACACAAGCTCTATGTTAATATTTCTGAATTCAGCCCATTACAAGGATCTACATATCTGCCATTACCTGCCAATATTAAAAACAAAAGAGCCGTGGTTAACAGAAAATAATGATGAGAAATGCTTTTTGTGGTGTATTTTATCTGCTTTGTTTCCAGTTTTAAGGCATCCTGAGAGAATAAGTTATTATAAACAGCATGAACATGATTTTGATGATGCAATGGAGGGCTTAGAATATCCAATGTCTGTTCAGAATATTGATAAATTTGAAAAAAAGGCCAGGGATATCAATGGTAAACAATTATCTATTAATGTATTTATTTGTTCCACTGGTCGTGGCAATTGCTTGATAGCACCTCTCAGAATCAGTACACTTGATGATGATTCTGCTGTTCCGATTGATCTGCTCTTAATTGAAGGGGATGACACATATCATTACACTCTGATACACAGTCTTGAAGCTTTAGTCAGAAAACAACAAGGCAAATCCAATACAATATTCAAGTTGTGCAGAAGATGTTTGACTGTATTTGATGGTAAAAAAATAATAAATGGGGTTCGTGAAAGGAATGCAGAAATTGCTAAAAACAAGTTAATTGAGCATCTGAAATACTGTGGTAACCATAAACCTGTTCATATGGTGATGCCTAATCCAAATGAAAATGCCAAATTCAAATAATTTGAAGCTTTGTTGGAACACCCAGCATATATAGTCTGTGATTTTGAATCAAATCTCAAACCCCTTGCATTCTGCAGCCCAGATCCTGATGAATCTTCAATTACATCATACCAGTTACATGAACCTTCTAGTTTTTATTATGTGATTGTACAGGATGGTGTTGTTAGTAAAGAATATTTATACATGGGACCAGATGCCATCAAAGAATTTGCACATAGAATAGAAAATGAGTGCCATGACATAGCATCTAATATCTTATTAAAATCAAAACCCATGTTGCCTTTAACAAAGGATCAGATTGAAGATTTCAACAATGCAGAAAAATGCCCGGTATGTGATTCTGAATTTTCAGATACAAATATCAAGGTGAAACACCATTCTCATACAGATGGTAAATTCTTAATGGCCCTGTGTAATAGCTGTAATATTAAGATCCAGAGACCAAATTTGTCCCTGTATTTTGCCATGGTGCATCTAATTATGATTTTCATCATCTGATCAGGTACAAGGGGTTTGACAAGCAGAATTTAAATATTTTAGCAGAAAATGATGAGAAATATATTGCTATTAGCAAGATAATTAAAGTTAATGGTGTTCCTATTCACTTAAGATTTCTTGATTCCTACAGAATTCTGTCTGCTAGCCTGGCTACACTGGCCAATCAATTATCTGATGATCAATTCAAAATCACATGTGCTTTGTTTCCAAATCAGGACCTGAAATTAATTAGGCGGAAGGGTGTATATCCATATGATTATGTTACAGATTTTTCTAAATTTGATGAGTGTGCTTTGCCATCACAATAAAAGTTCTATAGCAAATTCAGAGGATTTGGAATCACTGATGAAGATTATCACTATGCCCAGTTGATGTGGAATAATTTAAAATGCCAGATATTTGGTGATTATCACAAGGCATATTTAAAATTTGATGTCACTTTCTTAGTTGATATATTGCAGGCATTCAGAAAATTTTCCATGAAAAATTATAAGCTGGATCCAATGTATTTGTACAGTGTTTCAGGCTTAGCATGGTTTGCAAAGTTTTTGAATATTAAAATGCAGTTGGATCTGATCCAAGATCAAGATATGTATCTGTTTATGGAATAATGTATATGAGGAGGCATGGTGCAATGTTCTCAGAGATATGCCAGAGCAAATAACAAGTATATTCTCAATTATGATCCAGCGCTGCCATCAAATTATATATTGTATGTGGATGCAAATAGCTTGTATGGTTATGTTATGATGGATAAATTGCCATATGCAGAGCTTGAGTGGGTTGAAGATTTCAATATTGAAGATCTTAAGGATTTTGATGACAGTAATTATGGCCTGTTCTTACAGGTTGGTCTGATAATTCCAGATGATTTATACAACACATTTTTTGATTTGCCCCCAATTCTTGAGGTTGAGTGTTCATTTGGTTCTAAACAGAAGAAATTGATGATGATTCTAGAGCCAAAACAGGGCTATGTCATATATTATAAAAATTTCCAGTTCTAGATGCATCATGGTGTTCAAGTGATCAAAGTTGGCAAAGTTTTGAGGTTCAGGCATTCAAGATGGTTGAAGCCATATATTGATACAAATACAGAGTTTCAAACATTTGCAATGAGCCAATTTGATAAATCTTTGTTTAAATTGATGGTAAATTCAGTGTATGGCAAAACCATAGAAAATGTCAGAAAACATACTGATGTTAAAATAATTACTGACCCCAGACTGAGCAAAAAATTGATTGCAAAGCCTACTTTCAATTATAGAAGAATTTATGATGAAAATATGGCACTCTTCAACATGAAAAAAACAAAAATTAAGTTTGATAAGCCTATTTATGTAGGGGCTGTGATATTGGAATTGGCCAAATTACACATGTTAAAATTATATTATGATGTGCTGAAACCTTTTTATGGTGATTGTGTAAAACTGATGTACATGGACACAGATAGTTTTATTCTTGATATTCAAACAGAAGATGTTTATCAAGATATAACACAGCCTGCATTGCTTGAATATTTTGATACCAGTGAACATAGAAATATTCAACCCCACAACAAAAAGGTGCCTGGCAAGTTAAAAGATGAGACACTTGGTGATGTTATTGTGACATTTGCTGGGTTAAGGGCCAAGATGTACAGTTTTGAAACATGTAGTGGTGCTGTTGCAAAAAAAGCCAAGGGCATTGGCAGAGTAACTGTTCACAAAGAGCTCCAATTTGAAGATTATGAAGATTGTCTCAAATCACAGAGTTCAATCAGAACATCAGAAAATAGAATTCAGAGTAAAAATCACTTGTTGACTAGCAATATTGTAAGAAAAATAGCTCTGGACCCACATGATGATAAGAGATGTATTTTGTCATGTGGCATACATACTCTACCATGGGGTCATTGTGATTTGAAAAGTGGCAAACAATGCCCAATTACAGAGCATGATTTGAAATAAATAAACATGCTTATGAACTTACTTGGGTTCAAAAAACAGGCTATTATGGACCTGCCAACACCACAACCCTCTTCTGATATAATATCTAAACTAAGTGCTTTGTTAATTATTCATCTGAACAGCATACTTACAGATGTTGATGATAAAACAGGTAAAATACTGTACATATTTAACAATAATTTAAATCATTACCAATTACCTGTAGGTGTTCAATTACAATTTATTACAACCCCCCAGGGTAATGTCAAGGCTTCAATAGGGAGAAATATTTATAGAATTAAGCACTCAAACATGATTTCTGGCACTGTATATACTGTTTCTGCTGGTGACTGTTTATATATTGAGGTCCCGGGACACTATGACAAGCTTATACCTTTTTTTATAGAATTAAGAATTAGATATTCAATAATAAATAACCACTAAAACAAAATGCCTAATGATATATTTGGCCATACAAGGCATGAAGATCACAGTGATGAGATTCTGATGCTTGATGTCAGAGTCAAGAAATTAAGAAGTAATTTACAAGCTTTACAAACCACACTGAATGCCAGTCTTCAACTAGAAATTACAAATTTGCAATCACAATGCATGGACCCTCTCCTTAAAATTGATTCTGAACTTAAATTATTGCTTCACAAATATACTGATTTGGCCACATTAGATAATTTTCAAAGTTTAGAAGAAGCTGTAGCAGCTCTTCAAGCCAAATTTAAGACCCAGGCCACCACCTCTGAGCAATTGAAACAACAATTGGAAGAGCAGATAAATAATGTCCAGACACAGCTCCAAACAATTGTCAAAAGCATAAAATCACAAGAAGATTTTGATCTAGTGATTTCCACTCTAAAGGAACAGATTCAATCACTGGAGATTCCTAATCTGGACCCCTTGAACAATGCCATAGCCGAGGTTAAAGAAAAAATTGAGACACTTGAAAATTTTATGAACAACTTGCCATCTTTTGATGCTTTGAGTGCAATAACTCGGAGTGTTGCCAACATTAAGCTGCAACTTGAAACATATGAAGATTTTGGAAAAATTCAAAGTACCATAACCCACCTTGAAGGTACCATAGCAGCAGTGCAAAGTGATCTGACAAATGTACAAGAATCCCGCTTGCCTGGTATTGTAGACACCCTTGTCAGTGTCCAGCAACAGATCACAAAACTTGAAAACCTCAACACTGAATCTGAGCTATCTCATTTTCATCACTTGATCGATGATATTCAAACAAAACTTGAAATTTTACAACAATCAACACCTACTCAGGCAGATATAGCCCTGCTTCAAGATGCTATGCGTGGTGTCGTTGATGCTTCTGAATTAAATGATGTGAAATTGGCACTTGAATCTTTGCAAAATACTGTATCAAATCTGCCTACATCACAGGAACTTAAAAATATAAAGAGGGCAGTGAATCGCATATTGAAATCAGAAGATATCAAGAATATCCAGACAGAGATCAAACAACTTACTCAGACAGTGGCCACTCTACCAACTAATCAACATATTAATGAATTGCATGCCCTGTTTGAGGATATCAGAAGACAAGTCCATGATCTTACTGCTCAAAATTCAAAATTGGCAGTTGTTGAAAATTTTCAGCAAATTGTAGCTAATATCAAGCAACAGCTAGGGACCATGGAATCCAATCAAGCAAATGCTTTGTCTGTTTTTGCTACCCAGCTACAAGAGATTGTGCAACAATACAAGAAACTTGTTGTGGACATAAAGATCAAGCCAGGCCATGATGATGTTGTTAGGACTATCAAGTCTTGAATCTGTAACAAGTAGATTGCTTACAGCAGAAAAAGAAATAACTGGCATAATCGAGAATCCTAAACATACAATAATTCTTGAATTGTACAGTATCCCCAACAAAGAATATGATTCACCATTTACACCAGGTGGCAAAATATATATGCTGTCCCCTGCACAATTTTATTACCAGTTTTTTGTTGGGGGCACACTTACACCAATCAAGATCAAATATTGGCTTCAACCACAGGCACACCACTACCCTACCTTATCAATAACAAATGCTGATAACAAAGCAAAAATCACCAGTGTAGAGTTAGAGGATTTTACAGACCCCAATACATTAGAAACATCTGATGCTGAAGATGATGGCTCTCTTGAATTTAATATACAAATAGGAGACAAACTGTATTTAGAAAATCCTGTAGTATCAGCTGCTGAACACCCTATAGTTGCAATATTCTTGATTACATACCATGTCTAGACAAATTATTGTTGATGAATTACACAGACAAGCCAGACATAATTATAAGAATTTGCCAGTGGTTACAAAGGGCATAGATGATTTATGGCAGTGTGACTTGGTTCAAATGGCAAGTGGACAGCTGAAAAACTTAGACAAGATCAACAAGGGCTACAAGTATCTACTCACTGTCATAGATACATTTTCAAAATTTGCCTGGGCTGTGCCACTCAAATCCAAGACTGGAGCATGTGTTACAGAAGCCTTCAGGACAATCATCAATCAGAGTGGAAGATCACCGCGCTATTTGCAAACAGATAATGGCAAAGAATTATATAATTCTGTGTTCCAACAATTTATTAAAAGCCAGTCAATACAACATTACTCGAGTTACAGTGATCTCAAGGCCTCAATTGTAGAAAGATTCAACAAAACCCTAAAAAATCATATGTATAAACAATTCACCCTTCAAGGTAATTATAAATGGCTTAATATTCTTCCAGAACTTTTACATAGATATAACAACTCGGTCCATTCCACAATCAACATAAAGCCCTCTGAGGTAACTTCATCTGATGAGCAAAAATTGATCAGAACTGTTTATTATCCTAGATACCAGCCAACAACAAGAAAAGCCAAATACAAGGTGGGTGATCAAGTAATAATCAGCAAATATAAGCACTTATTCAAAAGAGGCTTTACAAGAAACTGGAGCACTGAATTATTTACAGTGGTTCAAGTTAAACCTGGGACCCTTAACACATATATAATGAAAGATCACCGAGGAGAAATTCTCAAAGGCAGGTTCTATGAAGAAGAACTCAGCAAAACTAAGCAGCCTGACACATATCTCATAGAAAAAATCATCCGCAGAAAAGGCAACAAGTTACTTGTCAAATGGCTAGGACTCCCAGAACACAGCTGGATCGATGCAAACAAAGTGATACTATGAACACCTGGGATGTTATAAAGAGGCTGCCAGAGCCTGAACAGCAGAATAAGAGAAATGGAATGCTGCTGCCTGATAATATTAGATGTCTTATTGTTGGGCCATCAGCTTGTGGTAAAACTACACGAATGATTGATAATTTTTTATTGGCACCCAACTGGTTAGACTGGAAAAACAGGTACTTGTATGTCTTCTCTAAGAGCTTGGAACAATTAAAATCTCAGCAACCGATGAAGCTATATGATGGACTGGATATAGCCACTTTTGAACCAGATGTTAAGCCACTCCATGAATGTCTTGATAACTCTGTTGTTGTGTTTGATGACCTTATACTGGATAATCAAAACAAGGTTAGAAATTTCTTTACACAGGGCCGACACAAAAACATAGATTGCTTCTACCTGGCACAGACTTTTTCTAAAATTCCCAAGCAGCTGATCCGAGACAACAACAATTTTATATGTGTGTTTCATCAAGATCATACCAACCTCAAACACATACATGATGAATATGTAGGTGGTGACTTGAGCTACAATGATTTTTCCAAGTTTTGCAGTAGGTGCTGGAACCAGGACAGCTATGGGTTTGTCACAATTGATATGACAAGAAAACCTAATAGTGGTAAATATAGAAATAAAATTAACAATTTTCTAGACTTTGAAACATATATAAATAACCATGAAAAGGCCAATTATTGATAATCTTAAATTAAGAGATTATCTTGTAAAAAGATTTAAGGGATGGAAATCACAGAACCGAGGAATCTATGAACAACACAAGCAAACAGAACAGCCTATTATTGATGCTATTAGTGAATTAGGTGAAAATATCAAAACTGTTACAGAGCAAAATCAAAATTTGATCACAGAGCTTGTACCTGTAGCTGCTAGGAACATATTAGATTATCCAATCACCCCACTTTCTAGTATTCATACACCTAGTCCTGTTGCTCCTCGAAGAATTGAAGCTACTCAGGATCCTATTGAATTGGGTCTTCTTGCTCAAAAATATTTAAGCACACCTAAAGACAACAAAGATGAGGTCTTTGGCTTATAACAGTTGGGCTGAAAAGTTCGTAGGCTGACTCATAGATGGCGTTACTAGAATTAAATCCATGTGATTTTTACTTAGTACTAACCTTCAAAAGATACGTGTATAAATTTCACAGCTGCCGGATAATTAGTTCGTGAGATATAGCATTGTGAGTGAAGCAGCTTTTGTTATTGTGAAAAAATGGATAAAAAAGAATTTCGTGTGTTAATAAAGCATTGCTTTTTGGCGAAAAAAAATACTGTTGAAGCCAAGGCTTGGCTTGATAAACATTATTCGGACTCTGCACCAGGAAAATCAACCGTTGAGAAGTGGTTTGCTAAATTTAAACGAGGCGAAATGAGCATCGAAGACGATGCACGCAGTGGACGCCCCAAAGAGGCTGTTACCGACGAAAACATCAAAAAAGTCCACAAAATAATTTTAAATAATCGTAAAGTGAAGTTGATCGAGATAGCTGAGATTATTACGTAGCGTTGTTGGAGCGTTTAAAGGATGAAATCACGAAAAAACGGCCCCATTTGAAGAAGAAAAAAGTGCTGTTTCATCAAGACAATGCACCGTGTCACAAATCGATGAAAACGATGGCGAAATTATATGAATTAGACTACGAATTGCTTCCCCATCCACCATATTCTCCACATCTGGCCCCCAGTGACTTTTTCCTGTTTGCAGACCTTAAAAGAATGCTCGCTGGAAAGAAATTTAGCACTGATGAAGAGGTAATCGCCGAAACTGAGGCCTATTTTGAGGCTAAAGAGAAATCGTACTATAAAAATGGCATCGAAAAATTGTATGACAGCTATAATCGTTGTATCGCAATCAAAGGCAACTATATTGAATAATAAAATCGAATTTTGTCAAAAAAATATTTTTTACTATGTTAGCCTACGAACTTTTCAGCCCAACTGTTATGCTGACACAGAGCGTGATGGTAGCATCATACATAGAATTGGCAATTTCAGAGTAACATTTATGGGAGATGATCTCATTGTATATTCAGAATCTCATCTTGGAGAAAGAGGTGCTTTTGTTAAATATCCCGGCACACCTGGGTTGTGGGAACTGATGACTAGGAAAAGGCCTGGCAGCTATACAGATCAAGATTATGAGCATTACAAAGAAATATTAATAAAATCAGATGCTCTATACCAGAACAATGATCCCACACATAAAAGAGTCAAGTCTAGCAGTGGAGCAAAATACAACAACTTAATCAAGCTCATATGGTCACAGATCAAGACATGTAGTGGAATCAAACAATACAACACCCTGCCTAAAGAATTTGTCTGGGTTGATGATGTCAGGAAACTTGTAGATAGGTTGCTGGTGATAGCTGGGGAGGAAAATGCTGGCAACCACAATTTTTACAATGAAAAGGTTGGAATTATGGACATGATAAGCACCAAATTGTCTAATTTTATAGTGAATGACACTAAGGGGATTGGATATCTTATAAAAATTATTAATACTCTACCACCTAAATTTTGGAATATCTCTGAGGGTCGGGGGCTGGTTAATGACATCATAAACAAGCTGCCATTTGAACTACACATTCCAGGCTATCAGTATTGTGGTCCCGGTACAAAACTGGACCATAGATTAAACAGAGGTGATCCTGGTGTTAATCCCCTAGATGCTGCTTGTAGAGACCATGACATAGCATACAACACACATTCTGATCTTGACAAGAGACATGTTGCAGACAAGAAATTAGAAGAGGCTGCATTTGGTAGATTTGTAAGCAAAGATGGTTCTTTAAGTGAGAGAATAGCAGCATTGGGGACCACCATAGCTATGAACACCAAACAAAAACTGGGGTGGGGGCTGTGAATATGTATATAATAAACCTAGGATGAAGGCCAAGGGTGTTATGTATCAGATACCTTATGCAGGTCTTAAATCTCTTAAAACTATTGATAGCCTTTTAACCAAAAAGCAGCGCAAGAAAAAAAGCTCTTGTCTTGCCAAAGGCCATGGTATGAAATTATTACTTAGCACCCCCCAATTAAAAAAATTACAGCAATCTAGAAAAAAATCACATGTGGGTGGCTTCATATTTACTATCCCGGCCATCTTAGCAGCACTTGGGGCTGTGGGGAGCTTGGCTGGGGATCAGCTGCTATAGCAAAAACAGTAATAGATGCCAAGAAGAATAAGGCAGAATTAGATGAATTGAAGCGCCATAATCTAGCTATGGAGAAACAAGGCAAAGGTCTTAAGAGAGCCATGAATAAGTTTAAAAAAAACAAGAGCCGCTTACAAACCAAGATATTGAAGCTTTAATCAAGCCACTGGGCATCAAAAATTTTAGAGGTGTGTACATGTCTGATTCTTTACCAGAACAACCACTCAACAAAGAGTGTGGCATAGTTAATTTGGATAAGTATAAAAATCAGGGTACTCACTGGATCTGTTATCTTAAATATTTAAAAGATGAGGCATTTGTGTTTGATTCATTTGGAGGTGTTCCACCTGAAAATTTAGTAAAATATCTAAAATCAACTAATCTTTATTACAATAATGCCCGTGTTCAAAATTTCAAAGATGTTAATTGTGGACATCTGTGTTTATCTGTTCTTAGATATCTGTCTCAAATAAATAAACCATCAATTGAAGATTTTCAAAAAGCCCTGTGGTATTTAAAACATCATGGGGGTATTCCATCTCACCAGCCAAAATTCAATATTGAAACTTAGATTACATGATGATATAGTGTATCCCAAAACAATAGCTCTCAGTGCATTTTATGGCATGTACTTGATCCCTAATATTACACACCACAACAACACAATTGCAGTTGGGGATCAAAACATTGTCATCACTCCAGGGCAGTATAATCTGTCCATTCTAAATGTTCAGTTACCCAGAGGTATAGTTTTAACTCAAACTTCTGTCACTCACAGAGTAGAGATTGTATCTGCTACAGAAACAGTGGATCTGGATACTATAGGAGAGCTGTTAGGCTTTGAGAACAACACAAAACTTGAACCAGCCATCAAACACACTGATATTAATATACCTAAATTCTTAGCCATAGAGACTCTAAATATTCACTGTAATGTGGCCGAGGGTATGATCACCAAATCAAACGGCATAGGCACTCACAAACAAACTGGCATCATTGCAACATTCAAACCTAACTCTGAATTCATGGAGCCCATCATCTACACTCCATCACCAACATTATATTTTCCTGTGTGCCATAATAGAATAGATTACATTGAGTTGATGGTCACTAATGAAAAAGAAGAATTAGTTGATTTTGCTGGAGCCACAACAACTGCAATCATAGAAATTAATATTTAAATAAAAATACATACAAAAAAAATGGAAAATATTGAGAGTTATGAGCTACAATCATTCCCCCCAAACAGGAGGACATTTGCAAATTTAAATCAACCCAACACAGAGATTGAGGTTGATCTTGATGTAGGGGATGGCTTTATACACCCCCACAGAACAGATCTATACATGAAATTTGATGTTGTAAAGCTCGATGGTACAGATTATCCGGCAAATTCAAATATAAGATTGGTAGACAATTTTGTGCCACATCTGTTCTCTGAAATTGAGATCAGAAAACATGGTGTTGTTATAAACAGAGTGGATTACCCCGGCATTACCTCCACAGCTTTGGCCACACTAAAATTATCCAAAACCGAGGCTTCTTACTACAAAATAGGTGGATTTGAGGCTGGTGATAAAATATTATCTAAGAGTCACACAGTGCTGTTTCCTATGCGCCTGTTGCCAGGATTCTTCTCAGATTACAAAGATATTATGTGGAAGGGTGGTTTAAGAATCACATTTAGAAGAGCTGCCAATGATAATAATGCTTTGATGAGGTACAGTACATTAAACTCTACAGGGGAAGCTCTGCCTAATACCCTACCTGATGAGGGCAAGTGCCTTATTCAGACTATGGAGCTAAGAATCCCGGTTGTTGAATATGAAGCCAGTTATGCTCTTAAATACAAAGCTGATATCCTAAAAAATCCACAGGTTCCTTTACAATTTTATACATATCAATGTGTACAGAAGCCTGCCACTGGTACCTATTATGAGTTTGATGCTACAAATTCATTTTCCAGTGTACAATATGACATGCCAGATTTTGTGGTGGTACTGTTTCAGACTGGAAGACACAATAACCAAGAAAAAAATTCAAGTAAGTTTGATAGCTGCAACATCAAGAACATATATCTTAAAAATGGCAGAAATGAGGTGTTTCCTAGAGAGAATTATAATTTAGACATGTCCAAGGATGATTTTCTGAAATTATATGAGGCATTTACAGCATACAAAAGGGTCACTACTGGCAATACTGACATGTATTACACACCAGATGAATTCAAAGCACAGAGACCCATGTTTGTCATCAACACCTCAAAAAGAAAACAAGTTGTGGTTAATGACAGGACAAACATTAAAATTATCTGTGAATTCCACGATACACTCCCTGATGACACCATATGTAGTGTTATTCTTATAGGTGAAAAATCATAGGTTTATGATGTAAGAAATGAGAGAGTCACAGAGCAATTCTAGAAAGCCACCACAAATGCATGTCTACACAGGCATGTCCTAGAAAAACAATGACCTAATACCATGTGTCATGTATAACAAACTGGGGCAGATATAAACCCTTTGTTGAATATATTAGAAAATTCTGTATATTAAATCAAACAAACCTATAATTCAATTTATACAAATCTGCTATATTTTCGTGTTTTTTTTTAAAAAAAATATGAGGAGCAATGCAACAACACATCTGTACTCCTCAGCCACTCTCACAATACTAACTGATGTGTAATGCAAAAGCTCTTGCATCATAATTTGTTGCACAACATAATGCAAGAGCTCTTGCATCATAATTTGTTGCACAACATAATGCAAAAGCTCTTGCATCATAATTTGTTGCACAACATAATGCAAAAGCTCTTGCATCATAATTTCTTGCACAACATAATGCAAAAGCTCTTGCATCATAGTTTGTTGCACAACATAATGCCAAAGCTCTTCCATCATAATTTGTTGCATAATATTGGGTAATAATTTGTTGTACAACATGATGCAATAGAAATAAACCAGAAGTAAAAATGTGTGTGTGTGGGTGTGTGTGTGTGTGTGTGGGTGTGTGTGTGTGTGTGTGTGTGTGTGTGGGTGTGTATGTGGGTGGGTGTGGGTGGCTTTTTGGCTTAGTTTTAGGTGTAGCCAAAAAAATATCAAAAGGGGCATATTTTTGACAAGCTTATGGACAACAATCTCACAGATGTAGCTTTTGTAAGTGTAGGCAAATCAATCTGAGGGGGGTCATACTTTCACGGGAAATTCCCGAGGGCATTTTTACAAAAATCTTGGATTAGACAGAGTACCACACTTGAGCAATAAGCTCATATGCACATCTTGAGCTAGGTTTAAGTGTAGCCAAATCTGCCTGAGGGGGGCTCATACTTTCTCGGATTTATAATATGGCCTTTCCCACTACTGGTGATGTTCATCGTTAGTTAATTTTTCATTAAGGGAAAAATGAGCAGTGTTTTATTACTGCCTTCAGCTTAGCATTATTCAAGTATTAATTAAAGTAAATAAAGTTTAACTAAGCATTATCCTTTGTAAGCTTATAGTAAATTTCCGTTGCTTTGTTGATATTACTCTTTACTAGGAAAGCAGATTTAAATGTTCCTTGAGTCGTTTAATTAATGCCCTATTGTCCCCAAGTCAGCACAGAGGCGACCCAATGCCCTAAAAGAAAAATAAGGTCCTTTATTCCCCACTGGAGAAAAATTGAATGGTCCCTGTCCTCCCTCTCCAAGACGTGTGCAGAGGAGATTCGAACCTGGAACTTCAAGAACGAAAAAAGTGCAGTGAAATCTTATCAGGAGATATTGTGACTTTGTTTTGTGCGGATATCTAATTTCACACCCAGTGTAATAAACTGGTTACGTCGACGCTGACTTTCATTATATATATATACCCGAACCCTGAGTGCATAAGAACATCATATCTCCGGCTGGAAAAGAGCTAACATCATGGGTAAAACTGAATAATGTTCCCCGTCACAACGTCGAACCCGGTACATTGCAGTCAAGCCCGTTTCTGATTTTTACCGCAACTGCAACGTTGTGCCGTGAGGGCGTGTGTGCAGGTAGTCGAACCGAGGGGCGTTTCACACTTTTCCAAAGTTTTGAAACAGGACAGTGTGTGACCACACTATGTGAACATTTTGGCAATTTCTTCATGGTAAATTTTTAGTAGATTGATGGGCAGACGGGGATGTATTAAAAGGCCTGCACATTCCCCAGATCTAACATCTTAGGAGGACTTTTACCTTCAGAAACATTTGAAGAGAACGGTGCATGCACTAAAAGTCCCTGATATTGACCATCTGAGAGAAGGCATAGTTGCTGCTTGCGATGATGTTGCACCTGCTACATTGCCAAATTTTCTGTGTGAGTGTGAGAGACGTCAACGAGTGTGCTCACAGGAATATTGACAACACTATGATGTGCATATATCGTAAATGAAAGATATGCATATAACGTTTTGCTGCCTAAAAATAAGTTAGAAAAACCTTCACCATTTCATTTCTCGTGAAGTTCTAGCCTGATTTGATATATCACTTCACACCCTTCCCTTTGAAATTTTTGCGTTGAATTCAATATGGGGGTCAAAAATGTGCTGGACTTGCGCTTGACACACATAGCTAGGGATCTCCCTGTGTCTAACCTATTTCTTTCATGACCAGGATAACTCCTTTACATTTTGTAAAGGGTGTTAAGGGACTTTTGACTCGTCATAGTTCATGTAATGAGGCTTTTATTAGTCACATTGTTACACATATTATTTTGATCTTCTGATCCCATTGCAGTCCCAGAATGAGTTTTTGATATGTTTTATAGTATGGAATGAGGGACCAAATATATTTTTTTCACGATTTTTGGTGATGACATGTTTTGAGATATTCAAGGTCAAAGGTCAAGGTCATGTGACAAAATTATATTTTTATCGAAAGGTGTGCTTGTTATATATCACTGCAAAGCTTGTTTAATTCCCTGTACAATAAGCTTTATTTGAGCTTTCTAGGCATAATAGGGGCGGAGTTACAGCACATTTAGTATAGCTAAGCGGGCTCAAAAAGGGCAATTTCTGCTAACTTTGACCTTGAATAATTTAACAATTACAAGACGCACGAAACTAAACATTTTTATAGTTACTAAGTTCCATGCATATTTTTAACTCCCCAAATTGCATGAAAATCGGAGATGGTCAGGTCGGAAGCTGTGTTGATTTCGCATGGAATGACTCGTATGCAAGACAGAACGTCCTTGGTCGAGACGGAGATAAGAAGGGAAAACAATCCGTGAATTTTGGAAGGAAAAAGTTCACAAGTTAGTAAACTAAGTCTGGAAGTACTTGTTTGTTGAAATGTAAAAAACTACTATACACTGGAAAAAAACAGAATTGTGTGCCTTATTTCTCCAATAAGGACTGTATATGTAATTTCTGGAATGAAACTTGTTACTTCGAACAAATTACCGACACTTATAGTATCGATAAAGTAAGAATTTTTATACATATATCCTTACTTTTCCGGATCTAGAAAATCGGGAAGTAATTTCTGAGCTGGGATTGTAATTGTTTTTCCGGACATCCAGTAGCACATCCAGTAGATTTAAACATACTTCTCCAAGGAACCACGTTATCTTAGACTCCTCTCAAATTTTCTGTTTCTCCATCTAATTTGAAGTTACGTGATGCCCAAAATACAAATAAGGCATTTGTGATTTCTTTCAAACTCCTTATGGAGGCCAGACACAACTCTAAAATGTGGGACACGTTCGGAAATAAGAATGCTCCTTATAACTTCTTTTCATTTTCTTATTTAGCGTCGTTTTTGTTTCACCTTTTGCTAATCGCGACGACGAGGATGAGTGATATGATGAAATTGATGAAGGGGCACTCACAAAGAACATCCATACCCACGACGGGATTCGAACCCAGGACTGCGCCCGACCCTGTGGCCGAGTGGTTAGCACATCGCGTTGCGACGCCAAGGGTCCCGGGTTCGAATCCCGGTTGGGCTTGGTTGTTTGTGAATGTCCATTCATCAATTTCATCATTTCATCACTCATCCCCATCTTCGCAAATTAGCCAAGAGGCACAAAACGCGAAGTAAAATAAACTAAATCAAATCAAATCAAACCCAGGACTGTGATAACCAGTCCGTCACGGTCGGAATTCTTTTAGCATTAATCACTGCACAAGAATTTTTCCTCTCTTTAACTACACAAGAAACATGAAGAACAATCACGTAAATAAACATGTGCCAGTTCACACTCGAACCGTAAAAAAAATACGCATGTGAAAATGCAATATAATATTTATTTCTAGCTAGTTGTGATTATTATTGTATATAAAACAAATATATTAATGATAAAATGACGGAAATAGAGAAAAATCTCCAATGAAAAACACTCATGGCTTATGGATATTTGCATTTCTTGCGGAACAACGTTTCGAATTCTAGTTCATTGTGTATGTTCATTCATGTCTAAATATAATCATAAATCGTCGTCATGATTAATTTAACTTCAGAGGAAGAAAACTGAGGAAATTACTAATAAAAACAATAGCAAAACAAATTTGATGTTAAAGCCCTGGCTTTGCGCTACATATTCCATCATGTGGAATGACACTTTTACGTAGGTGTAGACACGCTTCGTACAATTTGATGATATCGCGATTACATAATTGATGTGCAGCCACTTAACTGGACTCCCCAAAATTCCAATTTTATTACTAAATTCTAAATTAGCATAATATCACATAGTTTACCTATTCATAATATGCGCTTCTTTGGTGCACTTTGTGGATTGCTTCGTTGGTTGGTTACTTTAATTAATGTTGCATTATTCAACATCAGGATAATCGCGGCAGGCAAACTGGAGGAAAAATGACAATGAAGCAGAACGAGGCGGCCCTTGGTTCCAGATTAATGAAACTTTGTCTACATTCAAGTGAGTCGCTGCGTGAAATCGCCGATTTTTTTAATTTCTTAATTTTGTTTCTTTTTATATTGCTTTTCTAGCACTTGCGTCAACAAAGGCGATGAGGATGATTAATGAAGTTATGAAATGGAAGATAGAACATGATGAACCATGCCTTGTACAAAATTCTAAGTTGGAATTAATGAATATCGATTCGTCTTATCATTTGTCAAGTAGTTGTTTTTAACTCCATTTTTTTCAAGGAGTTCTGGGTTGACAGCATGTGTGTTGCTCGATGATGATTTGATGAACACCACCATTTCAGTGAACTTTCTTGACAATGACTAATATCAGTAAAGACAACATTTTCTTACGAGTAGTTGTTGTTAAGATACAAATTCCTGAAGGTTTCACGGCACCCAGCTGTTGTTTGTTATGGTTGTGCGTGGGGGTATGACTCACGCTGCTGACAATAATCAATCGTTCCCGAGAAGTCAGGTTTACCAGGCAAACCTAACTTTGATATTTGGGTTGCATGGATAACAGGCTTTAAGATGTTACGATATCGTAGTTCACATGGCCCATAAACTACTGTACAGTCAGAGAAATAAATACCTGGGCCACGGGACCTAGAATTTCGTAACGTCTTAAAGCCTGTTGTTTATGCAACCCAAATAACAAAATATTCGCTTACGTTTGCCTGGTGGATCTGAGGTCTCGGGAGGATTGAGCATTGATAGCACGAGTCATATGACTCATGCCCCAGCCACAACGAACAGCTGGGTGTTACGAGGCCTCCAGAAGAAAATTTCAGGAACTGGTTTCTTAACAAGAGCTACTCGTAAGGAAATATTCTTTCCAGTATTATTAGATTCATTGTCAATTGATTGATTGATTGATTGACTTGGTTTATTTTACTTCGCTTTTTGTGCCCATTTTGGCTAATTTGCGAAGATGGGGATGAGTGATGATATGATGAAATTGATGAATGGACACATAAATATCCATGCTCAGACCGGTATTCGAACCCGGGACCCCTGGCGTCGTAGCGCGATGTGGTAAGTTCACTGAAATGATGGTTCTCATCACAGACCACGTCCAACACGCTAATTGTGTAAGTCCAGTTTATGCACTGGACCTACATATTACAGAGGGATAAGAACCACATGTGTCTCTATCTGGCATTGAATTCGGAAGCCTTTGGTTACATGGCGAAGAGGTTACCACTACGCCATCGGGGAGGAAATGGAAGTCCTGGAGAAACAGACGAGCGAAAACTGCTAAGTGACAAACCATATTTGGCGTAAATTTTAAAAATAAGACAATATTTTGTGGTCACAGGTTCGAACCGTGGGAGAGACATATATTTTTTGTACCGTGGTCCATTTCACGAGTTTATAATTCTTCCTCACCAACATCATTAACGCGAGTGGTAGAAGAAAAGCGAAGTAAAATAACTGAAACAGAAATAGAAGAAAAAAAGCGAAACAAATGTTATCCATAATTTTCTGCAGTCACTTCAGTCGTATTCACGGGATGGTACCTTTAAAGAGAGCCGTGGTCTCTCCCTTGTCTTTTCCCTTCCTTTGTGCTCTTGCTTCCCTTTGTCACGGTTGGTCTAAAACTAATTAATGCGACGTTAATTAAACAATCCAAACAACGAAACAATGCACAATCAAATGCACAAAACAACATTCCAATTGTTTTCGAATCAGGAAACAATTGAGATCCTGTAAAATGACGTAAGATGCAGTAATAAAGTGGGAATGTGGTACCGTATAGAATTAAATCGGTGGAGATGTTCGATTTGATTGGATGTTTGTTAATTAGTGTCGCCATTGTTTCACTTTTGGCAAATAGCGACGATGAAGATGAGTGATGAAATGATGAAATTTATTTATTTATTTATTTCGTCTTCTTTTACATGGCGAAGTTAAGGCTGTGGAGCCTTCTCTTCCACTTGACCATGTTCGATTGATGAAGGGACGCTCACCAAGGACACCCATGCCCAAGCCGGGATTCAAACCAGGGACTCACGCCGTCGTAGCGCGCTGTGCTAACAACTATTCCATGGAGTGGACATTATACCATATTTTTTTGTAATCAATTTGGATCGATCAATGGAATGAATATGAATATTATATGATTAATAAATTCATATCATAATATCACGTCATATTATTCGGCACATCAGAGACATTGAATCTTGCATTTTTGCCTTTCAACTAATTCTTCGACTTCAGGTTAACTAACTAACTAACTAACTCGCTAGCCTTCTTAAACCCGAAGGTTCATGTCTGCAGCAACACAGGCCTTCCATCTTTCCCTATCTTGAGCAAAATCTATATACTCTTTTCCATCCCTACCGATTTCCCTTAGGTCAATCTCAACGTTGTCCCTCCATCTTCGTCTTGGCCTTCCTACAGGTCTCTTACCATCAGGTTTCTCAACAAGAATCCTGTAAACTCCTCTTTCCTCTCCCATTCGTGCCACATGGCTTGCCCACTTAAGTCTTCTTGATTTAATTATTCTAATAATATCTGGACAAGAATACAAATTATGTAGTTCTAATTTATGTAACCTTCTCCACTCACCTGTCTCCTCATCCCTTTTAGGTCCAAATATTTTCCTAAGGATCTTATTTTCAAATACTCTCAATTTATGTTCCTCTTTCAATGTAAGGGACCAAGTTTCACATCCATATAATACTACAGGCACAATTACTGTTTTGTATATTTTAACTTTTAGTTTCTTTGATTAACTTCAGGTTATTCACAATAATAATAATAATTAGAAAAAGTATGAAACAAATGATAGTGAATGTGGGATATTGACAGTTATTACGAATTACCTTACACAAACAACATTAAGCAGGCTTGATGAGCAAGCTAATTACGTACTCGACATTCAATCTCGTCGCCAAAGTTTCCGGGTTTGTTAATCATTCGATTTCTACCATAAGTTATTTCAACATTTGCGTTTTCTTCTTTCTATTTGCTAACTACTCTTATACGACTCTTTTTGAGTCTTCGAATTTATTCTTGTTTCTGGAAATATATATATATATATATGGCAGGCTGTATAGAAATCTCCCCTTTCAAATAGATAAAAATCTCACTCTCGAGAACTAATTTACATGTTTATCACTAATGTAAACATTAGGAAACTGTTCGAATGTTAACTGATGTAACTGCAGATGAAATAATATTGGGTGAATCTTTTAAAAGAGGCCCCGTGGGAAATGTGCTCCTTGCATGTATGCAACCCTAGTACACCGAAGAGAAAAGCGGGGTAGAGAACAGTCCAGGATATTGGTGCCAAGCAGTTTTGACAACATTAGATAGAGGGGGATTGAAAAGAAAGTGTCCAGTAGTGACCTTGACGCAGGCATCGTGCAGGTCAGTTGAGTGCAGTTGAGCGGCGATGAAAGTTGTGAGTGTAGTTCGGTAGGTGAGCATGGTGTTAACGGTGCAGCAGCATGGTTGTTGTCGAGACGTATGCACGCCTCGGTTCTTGGAAACAGTGTGCAGATTTGTTTACGACGGAGTTCGCGGTGAATGGAGTTCCAGCGAAAGCCCTAACCAAATCAGTAATGCAAAAACTGATTGCAAAATCGCGGCAAACCGGGAAACTGAATAGGTCAAAAGTGCGTCCAAAGACTGTCCGCACTGAGGCAAAGGTGGACGACGCAGCGCAGCTAATGATACGCATCCACGAAAATCATCTCGGCGTTTGGCACAACAGTTGCAGGTGTCCCAGTCAACCGCTATGCGGATCCTGAAGCGGGACTTGAATTTGCACGCATTCAAAGTTGCCGTGATGCATCAGGTGCGGGATGTGGACAAGGCAGATCGCGTGCAGTTTTGTGAGTGGTTTCTGTCCAATATTGCTCCGGATGTGCTGCAGGATGGCTACTTGTTCATTTTAGATGAAGCATGGTTCTATCTGTCAGGTTACATAAACTCCCAGAACACGCGACACTGGTCAGGTGACAATCCACACGTGTTCATGGAGGTTCCACTGCACGCCCAGAAACTCGGTGTCTGGTGTACCGTGTCGTCACGCCGCATCATCCCCGTGTTCTTCCATGAGACTGTGAACTCGGCTCGTTACATCAGTAACATATTCAACGTGTTTGTTGAACAACTGACTGAGGATGAGCGAAGGAATGCTTACTTTCAGCAGGATGGAACCACGACGGACACAGCATGTGCAACGATCACGTGCATTGAGTCAGTGTTCCCGCCTGATCGCGTCATCAGCTGTGGCACGAACCAACCTTGGCCACCTCGTTCTACAGATTTATCACCCGGTGATTTCTTCTTGTGGGGAAATCTAAACGGACAGATGTATAGCAACAACTCTCACAAACTCGAAGAACTCCAGAACAACATCATCACAGCTATCCAGGACATCTCGCAGGATGTCCTCGCCCGTGTTTTACAGAACATGTGGTATCGTCTGCACACGTGCCTCGAGGTCAACGGAGGACACTTCCAGCACTTCCTCTAGGTAGGTTGTTGTCACGCTGTACTGTATTTACAGAAGAGATGTTTCATTCATTTACGTTTATGTCAAGTTGACTAAACTGCTTGGCACCGATATCCTGGACAATTCTCTACCCCGCTCTTCTCTTCGGTGTACCAGGGTTGCCTACATGCAAGGAGCACATTTTCCACGGGGCCTCTTTTAACAGACTCACCCAGTACTTACAGCCACTAACGAAATATCTATTCTTGTGTAGCCTCACATACAACAAGTATCTGGTGAGTCATTCACTCTTGCTAACTACGGGCGAAGGTCACTGAACTAAAGGGTGGTGGCAAGCAAGCAGGCGTCCGCTCTACCAAAGACGAGGTCACGTGTTCCTGTTATCAATGGCGTACGAAATAAGGAGGAACACAGCTATCAGACGTATGTCTTGGTCCCGTCATTGCATGTAGAACACTTTATCGTCGTGGCCTTGAGTTCCCTCAGGGCACTCCTACGTAAAGGCTTCTCAGCAAGAAGGATATCTTCCCCATTGAGGGTAGGAAAAGTGGGTGCGTATAGAGGTCCTTCAACTTTCGTATTCTTGTTCATTTCAGAACGCGTGCTGTATCGTCGACTTAATCCAATCTATCCGTTGTAGGTTTTAGGTTCTGTTTCTATTCGGTTATTTCAAATTGTCTTACTGCTTATGTTATTCGCGACGAAGGTTCTGGATTCGATAATATGGACAATAACGGGTTGCTTGATTTGGTGCGTGAAGTCCACTTTATGCCCAGTTAGGCTCATCGGGACGGGACCTACAGTTTAAAGTGGGATCCGAACCAATATATTCCTCCACCCAGAATCGAACCCAGGATCCCTTACTTACAGGGCGACGACGCTCCCGCTGCGCCATTGGGGATTGTGTTCGAAACGAATGAATCACTTTTGGGTGATATGATATGCAACCATTGTAAGGCTGTTGAAAGAAAAGCTATGGGAACCTGCCAGTTTTTCTATTGTAGGCAGGAAATCATAAACAAGGAAGAGAAGCTTATATTCTGTGAACCCTGACGCTATGTGCTCGAATACTGGCTAAATAATCCATAGAGGCGTAGCAACGTTAAACAACCTATTATGATACATATGTATAGGTTTAAAAAGGTCGAAACAAAAAGATTGTGTGCGCCTCCCTGATGGCGTAGTGATAAGGCCTTGTAATCAAGAGGTCTCGGGTACGATACCAGGTGATAGCACATAGTGGTTCGGATCCCACTTTAAACTGCATCCACTTCAGATTAGTCTATATGTGCATAAAGTGGACTTACAACATAATTTAAACTTGCGAAAAAGATTGTGCTAAGGTATTAAAGAATTGGGTCTAACGCAATAATTATTTCTTTGATTTTCTTTATTCTTAACTAATATTCTTAATTCTAGTTTCAAGATGAAATCGGCTACGAAATAAAAGGAGTGGGTTCATTTTTCTGTAACAAAATACCACTTTTGTAGTAGACCTTTGCTACACTAAGATGTGACGTAATATACAAATCTGACACACTTTCAAAGTAATAAATTGGTATCTATTTGGGAACCATCTTTCAAATATAATACATTTTAACGCGTCGAATCATAGTATTTAATTCCTGTTTTAACAGCTTTAAGAAACTTGATTTGAGGGGGGGGGGTGCAAATGCCCTTTTTTCCCCGTCAAGTTACGCCTATGACGGATAGGAATTGGAAGTAAAAGACTGTCCCGACTAAATCGGCAGACACGTCTGATACACTTACTATCGACATAATCATAATTAAGTGTGTAGTTGAAAACAACCTATTTCCATATATTGCATGCAACTCTACTTTTTCTGCAATGTGGATCAAAAACTGGGGACGTGGAGAAGCCCAACACTCCACAATAGTCACGTGACCCTTTTGCCTTCCTGTCATGCTGACCTTCGCGTGGAAGACGTTTTAAGGTGTTAAGACATGCAATATCACCCGAACATCGAAAAGTGCAATATGTGTTGCCTACCCTCCTGCATTACTTACTCCTATTAAAGCCTTATGGGGAAGAATTTGTTTCCATAACTGCACATGGCACAGTGGTTCGGATCCCACTTTAAAAGCACCAGTTCCTATAAGCCTTTCTGCGCGTAAAGTGGACTTAATACCACAAATCCATCAAACAATTTTAAAACTTATTTTCATTTAGATAGCTCGGCATCCAGGGTCATCACCCGCAGCCCCTAGCTACGATTCTGAACTTGATAAGAGTAAGAAAATCAGGTATTGCGAGCGAAACGATCAATAAAATTTTACTAAAGGTGCTTTTATTTGCATAAAATTTGAAGTTGTGGGTCGTAATTGTCCCCTGCAAGAACACTTGGCTGTCAATGTTTGCCCTTCCTTCCCCCCCCCCCCGTCAGAACTTATATCCGTACAAGGTACAGTGGGCATGCCCCATGTCCCCCTGTGGTTGCGCCGCTGCTGACACCGTCTTGAAAAAATATTATTTTATAGTTTTTCAATATACCTTATCTATTATTGTCACTTAATTCATTGTGCAAAATAACTCCTCAATTCACTTTCTTTAAAACTGTTAAATTTCCTTTCCAAGAGTTCCAAAAGACGAAAGAAATAATGAGAATCAATGTCAGAGATGGCGCCACAATCAGCTTCATATATCGAAATTATAGGCGCCCAATTTGGAAGAAGAAAATATCAAAACTCTATTGATCTTCAGTAAAATATTTACTAAAGCAGAAACTCAATCGTTAAAAATATTCGTTAAAAATATTCGTTAAAAAAATCTACAATTTTTATTTTCATTCATGGAAGTCCAGAAATGACTGTTTGTACATTGAAGGTAAGAAGACACCAGATCGAAAAATGTCAACTAAACGCTGAACGATGAAGTTGGATGATTAGTTTCGGTCATCAAGCCTCCGGTAGACTCTCGAAGACCAAGTTAGACGCTCCCTTGTCGTCGGGCGTCGAGCAACGTTTCAAACACAAAGTCGGACGCTCCCTCGTCGTCGGGCGTCGTGCAACGTTTCATACACAAAGTCGGACGCTCCCTCGTCGTCGGGCGTCGAGCAACGTTTCATTCACAAAGTCGGACGCTCCCTCGTCGTCGGGCGTCGAGCAACGTTTCAAACACAAAGTCGGACGCTCCCTCGTCGTCGGACGTTGTGCAACGTTTAATACACAAAGTCAGACGCTCCCTCGTCGTCGGGCGTCGACCAACGTTTCATACACAAAGTCGGACGCTCCCTCGTCGTCGGGCGTCGAGCAACGTTTCAAACACAAAGTCTGACGCTCCCTCGTCGTCGGGCGTCGAGCAACGTTTCAAACACAAAGTCGGACGCTCTCTCGTCTTTGGCCGTCGAGCAACGTTTCAAACACAAAGTCGAACGCTCTCTCGTCTTAGGGCGTCGAGCAACATTTCAAACTCAAAGTCGGACGATCCCTAGTCGTCGGGCGTCGAGCAACGTTTCAAACGCAAAGTCGGATGCTCTCTCGTCGTCGGGCGTCGAGCAATGTTTCAAACACCAAGTCTGACGCTTCCTCGTCGTGGGCCGTCGAGCAACGTTTCAAACACAAAGTCGGACGCTCTCTCGTCGTTGGGCGTCGAGCAACGTTTCAAACACAAAGTCGGACGCTCCCTCGTCGTTGGCCGTCGAGCAACGTTTCAAACACAAATTCGAACGCTCTCTCGTGTGTTGAGCAACATTTCAAACAGAAGGTCGCACACTGCCTCGTAGTCGGGTGTCGAGCAACGTTTCAAACACAAAGTCGGACGCTCCCTCGACCACAGGCATGAAGTAAAATTTCAACGATGACCTTGATCGTCTGATTTTTCATGTTGAGGACCTCTGGTCCAATCATTGCCACTGGAGTTAAAGAACTGATAATTAATATCTAACTTATTTACATATTTAGATAATGTTTTTTTTTTTGATCGATCTAACGTGGTGGAATTGTTATTGAAGTGCGCCACAAAGTCAGGGAGACCGGCTTCGACTTTCGGCATTTGATTGGGGAGTCTTGGTGATTTCCCATCCATTTTTGCTCATCCTCATCGTCGGGATTAATCAGAATTGGGAGAAAATCGAAAAAAATAACAAAAAATAAAAAAGGAAAATCACATAATAAATGTAGGGGTGAGTTGGGCAGTTCCGGACAGTAACTGTTTCTCTGTATCCCCGCTAGATGCCATACACGTACAGCAATTAATAAGTAAGACACGCATGTGTGGTACTTCTGTGCAATTGGAGTAATCAACTTCACAGATTACGCCACAACAGGCCACTCTGTTCCAGCTTCTGCACGTTGGAAGAAGAAACTGAACAATGTAAGATAATTTGCAGCAGATCCATCTATGCTGAAGGATGAGTTTCATAAATCGTAAGAGGTATTTATTTATTTATGATTAAGTAAGATCGAAAACCATTAAGAACCTATGCTATCATTTTATCTGTTCATCGTCTGGGAGCGAATTTCATAACACGTGTATGTGGCGCAATACCGGACAGTAGTTCTGCTCCCAGTATCGGACAGTTGAATGTAAATACCATTTGTCTTGGAATTGGAAAATTGGGCGTTTTTCATTATTTCAGTTGGAGTATCACATTATGAATGAAAAAGAGAAAGGGAAGTGGAATGAAGAAGACATGAAAAGTGCAATATAGAAAATCGGCACAAATGTATTGTCGATTAGGAACGCGTGAAGTTTCCTGACTGCATAGGCCTACCTGAGGTTCCTGCAGAGTCTGCACCTTTACCGTCGACAGTGTATACTTCAGATCATCTTCAACTTGAAAGTGATGGTTCTCATAATGATGGACATTCATCTCCTGTGACAACACAATCTATGACGATAGCCCTACTTCATTTAGACGCAACACCTCAGATACCTCACGGAAGAACCCAAGCACTCTATCAACCTCTTCCCAAGTGCAACATGTCATCAATGAAATTTCTCCTCTTTCATTCAATTCTAATAGAAGGGTGACTGAAAGGAAGGAACGGTGTGAAATAAGTGAAATTTTGATGTCAATTCCCTACAAGATAAAAACCTGAAATTAAAGCAGCCGAGGTCAAAGAGAAGAAAGCAAATTCTGAAACGAGAAGAACCCACAAAGATGCAAAGAGTGCAAAAAAGTGCCAACGTAGCAACCACACGGTAAAATTTTCGCACTAGACAAGGAAAAAGGGCAGCAACAAGACAACAGGTCTCAACAGGTCTCAACCAACACTACAGTTACATAGTGATGAAAAAATAGCTAGTACAAATCAAACTACATGCATCATTTGTCCAAGAGTTTGGATGAGAACTGGAGTCAGTGTCTTAAGTCTAAGGGGTGGGCCCGTTTACACTGTGCTGATACTAAACATGTTCCCTTTTATATTTGAGACCAATGACAGGATTCATTTTATAAGAAAACACAATTTGCTTACTCTTTAAGTATCTTAATCTTGATAATAATAACGTCATTCTTGCTGTCCGGTACTGGGAGCCTCTTTTTAAATCTGTCAATTTTCACTTATTTTTGTCACTTCCTTTGCGTCTAAACATTTGTGTTCATGATAGCTAATAAATAACTTGTGTATCTATCGTTCAGACATTTTTCTTTTTCAATAAACTACATTTTAGGTGTCCGGTACTGTGCTACCTTCACGTATCTTTTATCGAAATTTCTTATCAGAAACTAGTGATTTTAGCCTAGTAGGAACAGTAGGAATCATAGTTGAAAGAAGATATTAATTTTGGAGATATGTTGTACTAAAAACTGGTCCCTAACAGCGTAGCTGGTCAACTCAATTCTCATGAACTGGATCGAGCACTCTGTATCAAGCAGTGATCAATCGGGGCCGGTTAGTTACTCTGCTTCAGCCTCGCAAAGTCCCAACTTTCAGGGGATTAAGATGTCGTAGTTCTGCTGTACTCAGCTGACAGCCATGACCTTGCACTCAGATTTTCAACTTTTCCTTTCGCCAATCCACTTCTTGCAAGTTTTTCTCTTCAATTAAGAGGACAGGTCGAAATCAGCTAAGTGGTATTGCCGTGAAATTAGCAATGGACAGGAAGCTGAGTCTGGATTTTATCTAGTCAAGGCTTTTAGGGTCAAGAATGAGCCATTGTGTTTGATCCTCTTTTTGCTTTAAGTGTTTGGGTCTAAGAAGTTTAAGACCACTTTTATGGTTTTAGTAACTTTGTCCGACAAAATGGAATCGAGTCTTTTTTTGGGTTGTGGTATGCATCACGTTCGTCGTTGCTGGTCGTTAATGGTTCCTAATCCAGAAATGTGTAATATGTTCATGCAAGATTCATTTATATAAGGTGACACAAAATTAACTTTATACTCCCCAAAACTAATGTCCGTGTAGAACCCATGTAGCACGTAACTGTTGGGCCAATGTCGTCAATGTTGGCTCCCAACGAACCATTACCCATTTGTGTGCCAACAATAATTGAATAATTTTGCCAACCATCTCCCAATGGTGCTGAAAATCTCCCAACGTTGGGCCAACAAGATGTGCTACATGGATGACGTCAAGTAAGTATCGCTTATGATTTGGCGCTAGTATCTTAGTATCTTGCAAGTGACATTGGTGTCACTGATAATGAAAGTTTTGTTTGTTGTTTCTGGCATACAAATTGATGAGAAAACAAAAGACAAACTATAAAAGCCTGTCGCTGAGAGTAGCAGTTCAGTACTGTTGACATGTGGTAGTGTTATTCTCCCTTTGTTTATACGATGTTAATAAAAAGAGAAGGAATTTTTGTTTTGAAAACTCTTTATCAAAATGGCATAACTACCGTTCGGAATATCTGAAAAGATCATTTCCACGTTTAATCCATCGTGACGTCGTTTTATTTACAATCTACGAGGCAACTTTCAATCAGAAGATTTTACTACTATGAGACTCCACAGGACGACTACATGTCGAATTACCTGATATTTTACGTGGGTCAATGCAAAGGATGTTGCATGAGCAAAAGTTTTAAGCGTACATTCCTCACCTGTTACATGAGCTGTTGAGAGATTATCTAGACACAATAGTGCAATTTTGTGAGGCGACAATTTATCTGTATACAAGGTGGATTCAAACTCATTTCCGATGAAGCCACCTTTAACCCATCAGAACATGTAAACAACAATAACAATACTTACTTCTACGAAATCAGAATCGAAACATTAGAATGTCTTTTTTTCGGATCAAACGCTCAATCAACTTGGTATGAATGTTTGGGGTTGAATATCATCACGTGGTGTGAATGCGCCGTACATTATTCAATTAGGTATTTGGATTTACTACGGGATCGTGTGGTGGACGTATGACATCTGTGAACAAATTTGACAAACTCTACTTAGAGCACGATGGAGCTTCTCCACATTATGTACTTGGAAGTTCTTAACCATAGAGTGAGAGAACGGCATGCATCCATTGACACGCCACCACGTCCGCCGGATCTCACACCTTCCTCCTGTGGTGTGAAAGATTCAGTGTATGGCAGGAAAGAGCAAAAAATTGAACGAGTGAAGCATTACATTGACTATGGTTTCTAGTTTTTGCACATTAATACTGAGCTGTGACTTCGTGTGTGTTAAAGTGTTCTAGAGACACTCCACTCCAGCTGTGTGTTAGTTCAGAAGGAAAACAATTTGTACATAAAAAGTGAAATAATGTAATTATTCACAGAATATAAAATGATTTTGTAGATTTTCAAATTGTAAAGCAACTTTTGTGCCATCGTGGTTGTATGTACTGCATTTATTTGTATTGCAATGCGTGATCCCCCAATAAATCAAAAGCAGAGACGCTTCTGGTTTCCATAATACTACTCTCAAGTAAATTAAATTCCAATGTATTTGACAATTTTCAAGTTTCCCATGTTTGTTTATCAATTTTTATGGAATTATTTATGATATCGTCCGGTTTACTTCATAACATTTAAAATAATTTTACTGATAAAGTGATCTATTTAATATTAATATGCCAACATCTGCATCTCTCTTTCACCCTCTATCTACTTGTTCCTTTCTCTCTCTCCCACTTTCTGGTTCTCTCTTTCCCTCTTTCTCTCTCTGTCCCACTTTCTGGTTCTTTCTTTCTCTCTTTCTGTGAGTATTTTCAGCTGGTTTACACAAGATGGAGCATATGTTCCAAAAACATGTGTATATGCAAGAAATAAATTTACTTCTTACAATTGTCCTGAAATGCAACACAATACATGTAAGGCTTATATCTCAGTTTTACGACGCTTTTTGTTAGGAGTGTGCTGTGAAATCATTGCGTCAATAAGTTCTAAAGTAATTTGTAATATTCATTAAATTGTATTCATCACTAATGTACTTACATTTCACTGTACAAATTTGTTGAAAACATTTATGCATGTGCGCGTTCATAAAGACACAGTAGAAAGTTATCGGTTGGAACACAAGAAGTCACATTTGTACTCGTCACAATAAACAACCTCTGTTAGTGGCAATTTTCTGTATGAGACAGTTATTGAATATTTATGAAGTCAAGTCAGGTTACACAATATAACGAATTATAATTACATATTACGATGCTTGTCAGGAAAGTAAAGATACAAACACATTTGCACGTTAGGGGGAAAATGTGTACCAAAGTTGACAACACTGGAAGTAACCTTAATCCATTAACGCTGAAACCTACTGCCAGACTTTGAACACCTTCGACGTGCAATTCAAAACAAACGGAGGGCCAATTTGTCACGTGGAATCCACTTTATTCATGACGACGCCCGGCCCCATTCAGCGAATTTCACCAAGGATCTGCTTGCACATTTTCAATGGGGCGTTCTTGAACATCCGCCATACAGTCCCGACCTCGCACCTAACTATTACCATCTGTTCCTGTAGCTAAAGAAACATCTTGGTGGAAAACACTTTGACAACAACGATGAGGTCAGGGAAAAAGTCACAACTTGGTTCCAGATGCAGGCGGCGGATTTGTACGATTTGTTTGCACAATGGTGGTACTTATGTGGAGAAATAGCCTCTGTACCAGTGTAGCTTTAGTTGCGTGCAATACATTTCTTGTATATCTTATTTTTCGTTTGTATCTTTACTTTCCTAATAGGCCTCGTACTTTGACATAAATATAAACTTCAAATTCAAAAAGACATATTAAGACAATTGAAGTAAGGCATTGAAGCTCTCCTGGCGACGAATGATGAATAGATTCTACCCTGTTTGTGAGAGTGACGTTTGCTCTCGAAAGCTTGGGAAACCTTTTCAGAACTCACCTGATCAATAGCCCAAGGGAATATGCTCATCATAAGTATTAAGACAATATTTGCTTTCAGGCATATTTTATCTCTATAATGAGAATTTAACTTCGGTACTCACACATATTAAAGCAAATGTATTTCTTGTCTGACATAGAAGAAAAATACATAATTTGTAATACATTAATCTATTAAAGTAACAAGAGAAATAACTAAATACAAAACAGAAAATATATCTAACTACATATTGAACATTATTTTCATTCAACAGCTCTTCTTCTGTACTGTTTAATAGGCCTATTATATTGGTAAGAGGAGTAAGGCAACTTCCGAATTCCCTTTCGCCGAATATTTTGAAGGGAGGGAATTTTCCCTCCGATAAGAAATTTCAGGTGTTCAAGGCCAAAGTGGACATCATCATTTTTTTAAAACAAACAGAAAATGTATCCCCTTCTCTGTGTTCGGCTTAATATTACGCCTTTGGTCACTATAGCTTATTCTGTGTTGGGCGTAATATGACGCCCGCGAACATCTCTGACTGACTGAATTAACCTGTTGTTGAACAGAATAATACGATTTTTGTTGGTGAAACATATGTTTTGCTATTGAAGAAACAATGTCCTTTTATTTAGTCACGATTTTCAGTGGCGACTAAGAAGAAGAAGACAATGAAGAAGAAGAAGTTCAGAGGAATTTAAACTGTTTTTGTGTTATGCTGACAAAGTGCGAACGTGAGTTTGTTTGTGTGCCACGTTTAGTCAGTTGCTTTATGTACATATTTTTGGTGTTGCGTTATTTGAACTGTTGGTGATTTGTTGTTGGTTTTTGAGTTTGAGAGTTTCTAATAGTATTGTCAAACAGGATTGCGAAATATTTTCCCCTCATACCTGTTGAAGATATTGCAATGAAACTTGGCGGACGTATACATATAGACCATATTATTTTTCAAGGTAGATTATAATCGGGTACCTATATCCCGGGCCGGTCCAGAGGGGCTCAAAATTACAAAAAGGGTTTTTCGGAGGGAAATTTTCCGAATTATCCCCGATTTCAAGAACGTATGGCACCTATCAATAGGTATAGAAATTATTGTATTTTATGCATAGGCGTAACTTTCAGGGGCAAGGGGGAAATTGTGCCCCTAAAAAAATCAGGTTACATAATTTAAAAGTGAAGGATAATTTTGCAAACCTCCTGGAACCTGACGAGTATAGTATAAAGAGTATTTTTTATGATTGTACAAATGTAAGTTACTTAGCAAAATAGTCCTGGATGCTATTTTTATGGGATGGAAAACTTGTTAATTCTGTTCCCCGAAGTTAAGTCCCAAGTTAGATTCAGACCCCAAAGAGTTAAGTCCCAACTTTCATTCTGCCCTACACAAAAATCAAGTTTAATTTTGCCTCTTCTCCCAAGTTAACTCACAAGTTTGCCCCCCCCCCCCCAAAGTTGAACCCATGGGTTTATGGATATTTTAATATCACACCTCTCCTAGCAAGCTCCGGCCACCCCAAACACACTCTTACATTTCACCTACTGGCGATGCTTATGTATGACGACCCACTAAATATTTCTCAGTTCCGAGTCAAGAATCTGTTGAACATAGGGTATCATGACTCAGAGTATAGGTGTGGTTCACCTACGTCACAAACTGTTGCATTGTGGGATCGAGCAGCCATGATTGAGACCGGTTCTTGTAAGCATACGGAATTCAAGCGCGGGCGGGAGATTGGAACCTTGTTTACTATGGTACATTGTGCACTATTCGGTTGTTTAACAGAAATTCACGTTTATCCTCGAATTCTCCTAAGAAGAACAGAAGGTGCGCTTCACGGCACGGAACTCGATAATTGTTGATCTGAAGATTGGCGAGAATAAATCGCGCCAACATTAATGAACAGAGCTAACATTACAGAGTGTGCAGTGAACATCTCCTCTCGGGTAAGTTTTCCTGTGTTTGTACTTTTAGTACAAATGGATCAAACTGGAGTATTTAATCATACTTGCAATAGTCTTTCCTTGTTTGTTTTTTTTTGTGTTTTTTTTGGTAGAAAGGTGCTGATACTTCCAATAAGTTTCACAATAAAAACGATAACATTCAAAGTGATTCATATTATTATTTGATTATTTACACTTCGCTCGTTAACAGAAACTGTTATTAATTGTTATCCGATCCTTGAGAAAAAGTGCCGGTAGTAGCCTTTGCGTAGTGTCAGAGAAAAAAAAAGCGTTGCGTTACTGAGACTGAGATATCGGAAATTGTTAAAGCACGGAGTGAAATTACTAATTAAATTATAGCGCTTAAACAAACATTAATGGGAAAAAGAGACGATAATGGCAGAGACTTGAAAATCTTAGTTACTCTGTATTGGATGTATATATTCAAACAGAATCCGAACCACTATTAAGCATGAAATCAAATTGATTCCACGTAGCTGGGCCAAGTAAATAAACACAGGTGAACTAGAATTAGCCAAAGATTTAGGCCCCTTTTCATTTCGTTATCGTCCAGTTCATATGGATATACACCGCAAAACGTAGCTTTTTCCCCCATATCTTTTTTCTATCGACTGCCCAAAAAGCTTAAACTGCTACAGCGGGATTCCGCACACTTTTCCGGTTTTATTAGTGGCATCTGATAAGCCACTGACAAGCTATCACAATGTGCAGGATTGCGCACAAAAGAATGTTGTCAGATGTAAAATGTTCTCAAGCCGTTCTCACTTCTATTGTGTTTAACCTAACATAACCTAACCTAACTTCTCTCTCTTTTCTTGTCTAAAAGAAAAACACAGTTTTGCGCACGGACTTTAAAGCTATCAAAGTGGCAACGTTGGATCAAAATCACTGCGCAAAGCAGGTCAGTGAGATGTGTGCGCAATTCGGTTGCGGAAGCTGAAAACATGAAAACCACTGCTATTTCCAGATGGCACAACATTTTCATTAATTGTATGCAATGTTACCGACATTTGACACAGTACTAACAAACGTACAGTTGGCGCAGGTGTAACGAACGCTACGTGGTGAGTATTTCCTTGCAGACGACAATCAACTTGGCCGCAAACATGGCGGCGGTGCGAATCCTGACGTCACATGAAACTCACCTATTGATTGTTATCGTTACATATATCTTATTGTGTGTCACTTTCGAGTTACACTGAGCTAGATAACCATGCAGGAAACAGTTAGGAATGTGTTAACCTCAGCACTAAGCATTTGCCAGTTATTGCAGAGAAGAGTGTGGTGATATGAAAAGTAGGCGGAGCTTAGGTGAACAGGATGGAAGTTGAAACAGGACTATCGAAGTTTAGCTTAAAAAGGGGTTGGTCGAGACAGTCGCTTTGGGGATTCTGAAGTAAGGAGAGACAGTGAGGGTTGCGCTTGAAGTTTTAGAGAGAGAGAGAGAGAGAGAAATTGGGATTTTGGGAGACGACAGGGAGTTTTGATTTGAAAGCAGTCGAGCTGGATTATGAAAAGTGAACGTGAGTTTTAGACACTTGTTTGGGAGTGAAGTGCTGAGAAGCTGAGAGACAATTTGAGAGACCAATAGAAGCGAGTATCTGAGAGGTAACTTGGAAACTCTTTGACCTACGCTTCAAGAACGAGACAGGTATTATGCTTTTCTCATGCCAACCTTGCCTTTGCTATCTTTAGGTCATTATAACCCAAATACAAGTGAGTTGCCATTCTTTATAAGGTTCTGTGGGTTAAGTTTATTAAGGTTCCTCCCGCAGTCAGAAGATGCAGCGAAACGAGTCCATAGCTACCAGCTACCCCCCAATGGTAATAGGTACATTTATCTAAGGGTTCCTGGTTCGATCCCTGAACCTTAAATGTTCAAAACAGTAAGTAAAAGTCTGTTACGATATGTTATGAACAGAGAATACCGAACGGAAGCGCCGCAAACAAAGTTGCAATGTCTTTGTGTTACGTAAAATATTATTGTACTGAAATATTATAATTGAAATTGAATCGAACGTTCAATGTGTTCAATATATATATATAAAGAGGACCTTGTTAGAAGGTTGAAACGTAACGTTTAATTTATATATTTCTTTTTAAATAAAATATATTCTGCCTTGGTCAGCATATTGAGTTTGTGTTTTCATGGAAACAAGGCTGAATGGTGTTATGGTTAAATATGCCAATTTAAAGTGCTCTACGATATTCCCAGAAGTGTAGGACAAATATAAATTTTATTGTAACTAATTACGAATTATTTACTAATCCATGATTTTCTAATTAACGGTTGCTCATATAGGTAAACCTAAAATAACATTAAATATAGACATTTTAACCATATATTAAAAAACTAACACCGCAATAGAATAATTGGTTTCAGATATACAGCGTTTTTTTCATGGTCGTCATCCTCCTTTTTTTAATGGCTTCCATTTCTATTAGCTACAAGGTTCGCATGTCAACCATTGCTATTTGCTATTCTTACACACGCACATATAACTGTGACATAAAGGAAATTAGTACTCCAAAATTATATCAACATCTTGACTGGCCCTTGAACTAATCGATGTTTGTGAGTGTACTAGAGAGCTTCATGGGACCCTTTCTCTCACTTAAACTCGTTCGAGTCTCACACGCTCGAGCGTGCTTCGTTCGACCGTACCACACTCGTAGTGGAATGATTGAGAACGTCCCGTATTTCAGAGCCTAATAAGCAACACTGTCAACCCAAAACCCACACATGGAAGTAAACCACTCTATGCAATTACAATTGTATATCATAATTCCGTATATTATTATTATGTAAGGCTCAAATACAATATATATGAAACTGTGTAATATCTACAGACCGAAATGTAAAATGGATGCACATGCTGTCGGACCTGCCTAAGCAATTACAAATATCGCACCATAGTGCAACAAATATGTGTATATCATTGTTTACTTACCGAAAAGGATAATCATATTTCTCGGAATAATAAAATGTAGGTAACAGTAGTATAAGTCGGAGACGGATTTCTTAAAATTTACAGGAGAAAAGACGAGAAAGTACTTACAGAATTGTGTTCTTGAGGACTTTCTGAAGCCGGAGATATTTTTTTTTATAATCATGCTACGTATAGGTAGTTATAACATTCAATCGAACATCATCTTAATGTAACAATAATGGTAAAAACATGAAATGTCAGCCTAAGCAGTTTCAGCCCATACTCATCTATTTCATTTTCACATATCTCGATATTTATAAAACCTTTTTACTCAGGTCACTTTATATCTCGGTAAAATACACAAAACTGAATTTTATCATGGATATGGCAACTATGTTCAGTTATTTTTCAATTTCACTTCGTCTTTTACCTCTCACGATCTATATTTGAGGGCCCACTACACTACCATAGACAAATGACGGAAATATGTGTTCAGTTAGGGTTCGAGAGTTTGAGTGCATTCCGCTCGTTCGAGCGTTTCTCGCTTGAGCGCAAGACCTATCAAATCTGTGTGCCATCTATCGTTTTCCGTGCAAACTAATAGCCGCTCGAGCGAAAAAACGCTCATTGCAGCGTAGAGTGTACACTCATCAACTTCATTCTCATCAGGAAATTAATCAATAGGTTGGGGACAAGCTAAGAAAATTGATAATACTTACAATTTCATTCTGCAACATTCATTACGAACTGATAATTCCAATCTATATTCTGATGAACCTTCAATTCTGGCTTTTTCATGTTCTATGTGAATTGACAATGTTGGTTGGTGTAGAAACCAAGTAACACACAAACGACAATCTACATTGTTGCGTATCGTACCCAAGATATTGGGTAAGAAGTATAAAGTCTTAGAATAGCAGGAAGGAGAGAGAGGAATGAAGAATAAGCAATTAGGCAAACGTTAGGTGACTGACTTGGGAGACGGGTATGGGATGAGTGTTGGAATTGTCAGGAGGTGTGATCAGTTGGCGAGAATACGAGAGAGAGTAAGGACTGCGGATTGTGAGAGAGGAGCATATGGAGAACGATTATTGGACGATGGTGTGTGATTGAATCGATGTCTGACAGGGCAGACAAGTGCATTTGAGAGGACAAGCGAAGGAAGAATCTTCATCTATTTGTAAGGCAAGTAATATCCTTTTCTAAACCAATCCATATCGGTTCAGTCATGGAGAGTATAAAACCCATATCTAACCTAAATTAATTTCTATCGCCATTCCTTTAAATGTAACCTCTTGCATTTATCACATTTAGGCCAAGCGAGTGATAACCATCTGAAATATGAATGAGGAATAGCTACATCACCCAATACAATCTAGAGGTTCTTGGTTCGAATTGCTAACACGTATCATTTAATTTACAAATATATTATTTTCTAAACATAGCGCTGAACTTTCAGTTCTGATAATTTAACATTAATTCAGAGATTTGATGAACATTGCAACTTATAAAATTTAGAATTATGAAAAACAGCTGTTTTTTTCTGATCTTAGAGGACAATAATATTTATTGTTCTTTTTTCCAGAGTGGAAGAAAAGAAGCAAAAATGATGCTTGAAAGTATATTTCCCTATTCTTTGTAAAACAAGTAATTTGTCTTCCTTTGTCGGTAAGTATCCAACTCGCAACGACACTAAGGTTCAGGATTCGACTCCTGCTTTCCATAGATAAGCCTTTGCGAGCTCCGTTCGACCCTCTCCGATAGCGTAGTGGCAAAGTAATCAAGAGGACCATGCTTTGATATCTGGTAGAGACAGTCCAGAATTGTCGACCTGAGCATAAGGTGGACTTACAATATTTCGATTAGCATGAACAAGTAGAGAAGCGACGTCAAGTAACAAGAAGAGAAGTAAAGTATTGAGAGAAGCCGATACTCCTGCACAGTAAATATCGAATTCATCTTGATAACGAAATAACTTGAAAACTGTTTCAGAAACGGTTATAATATTGGCGAAACATTTCTTATTGAAATGCACAAGAAACATGCCTGAAAATTAAAACATTTAGTTTCAGTGACATAAGAGCGAGTCAAATTGAAGTGTGCTAGTCTTCTCCTATGTTGATTTGTTTCGTCCAGTAATTTGGCAACACATGCAAATCACCCAATAACCCCAAAGTAGCATTCTGCTTTTCAAGAGAGCTACAGCGCGCCCTTCGTCACTACCTGTTAAACAGAGGCCTGTATCGCAATGAGCCCTCTAGCAGAGACACCGCGTTATGTGGTTAGGTATTTAACTGCTGATGTGACTTTGCAAACTGCAAACACGTTCAATTGGGAAATCTTGCATCACCCTCTTTACAGTCCGGACCTATCAATATGTGACTTTCACTTGTTTAATTAACTAAGGAGGAAGCTGATAGGTTACCGATTTGCTTCTACTTGCTTGAGTTTTTGTTTCAAGTTCACATTATCACATTATGCACATACAGTTAATCGGTACTGGGCCTACAGTTTAAAGTGGGATCCGAACCGATGTGAATTTCGCAATGCCTCCACAGAGGTTCGAAGCCACGACCCCTTGATTACAAAAGCAACGACACTACCGGATTTACTTCGAAGGTGGACGTACAGGTGGCAGTCACAAAAATTCTATCCCATCTACCAAGGTAATTGTGTGAGTTCGGATTCAGCATACTCATTATCAAGAGGGACAAATATCTTAAATTGGGTTATTTTTCTGAGAATTTCACTGAGTATAACGCTACGAAACCAGAGGTCCAAGGTTCGGACATTGGACAGGTATGGTTGTATCATGTCTGTCCCATCGCCATTCCTTCGGCTCATCATTCATCCTCATCGTCGTATTTAACCCAAGACGTAGAAAAGCGGCGTAATATAGAAATATATAAATGATTGATTTGGTTTATTTTACTTCGCTTTTCTGACACTTTTTGGCTAATCGTGAAGATGAAGATGACAATGTGTGATGTGAAATTGATGAGAGGACAATAATAAAAAACACACACGACCAGTCCGGGATTCGAACCCAGGACCCCTGGCATCGTAATGCACCTTGTTAACAACTGCACAACAAATAGAAACAGAAAATGCTCGATAAGTTATTTTCTTCTCCATAACTCATGATTATATTATAAGTATTATTCGCTGTATGATTAGGGATTAATTATATTTGTATGTCTAGCCAACCTAGCCACCTAAGCAGCAGCAGTTTCCGCATTTGCAGGTGGAGGCTAGATGAAGAAAAATCACAGAAAGTCAGAAATATATACAAATTTTGTAACATAATACTTATAGAGCATGCAGACGGCTGTAAAAACAATTGCTACATACCTAGTTTCCTTTCTTAATTGAAACGTGGTTTATTCTTCATTATACATAAGATCAACCACCCTGGAAGTCGAACCCAAGATCTTGTGTGGTAGTCAGACTCTCTTTTAGAATAAGTCGATCCTGATCCATTGTTTCCAGAGGAAGACAATATGGCAGCTTCTCATTCGACATTTTACTCGCGATGTAGGAAAACGAGATCACAAATACTTCGTGATGCTATCTTCTCGCGTTTACAGAAGTTTACCACCGCTCGGACAACAAATCCTACTTCAAAATAACAGATATCAACTGTCCACCAAATCAACAGATGAACCGACCGCTTCGATGTTTCTCCGAATTTTCAGAAAGTGGCCTTTCTCTCCTTGCAGGGCAGGTCATTAGCAGGAGGGTTGAGTGCATGTAAGATGAACCGCTATGTCATTCATTCCCGTGCCGAAAAAGGGACAAGCAATAGAATTCTGTTCTTGGAATTTGAAACGCATGGGGATATCTTTTCTGACCCATAAAATAATTAACGCACAACGTTCTAGCCATCCGTAGCTAAATCTTCCTGTTTGTGTCGTCCTTTCGGTGTCCATGGAGCCAGTGCAGGGCCAGATGAAGAGAAAGTGCGGGTTTTAGGGGGATCCTGGATCTGGTGTGCAGCAAGGAGAAAAAGTGCATTTTCAATAGGTCTCAGATTTCCCTGACCGGGGCGGACCACAAAACCATTAACTGCATCCCCTCCCAATACATCTGTTTGTGTCCAACAAGCAAGAAAGAGGGAAATAAGAAAGAAATGCCTTGCTTGGGTTCGTGCTACTGAAAATTGAAGAAGTGTTTCAAACTGCAAGCAAAATTTACTGAAGAATTATTTTGCAATATTTGTCATGAAAGTAAAATTTCCATCAAATACAGAACAGTTTCCCGGGGCCACATGGACGTTTTCCAGGGCCAGTGCCCCCGCGTGCCCCCCTCTAACGACGTCCCTGCCGTCGACAGTTAGTGTCCTGCATAAAACTTTGATTGTTACAATTTCCTGATCACATTAACTTAATATGAGGTATCTGTCGTAAAAACCAAGTAAATACTATCTATGCGAAACTTGTTTCATTAAGTGAGAAGTGCCAGTGGGCGGTAGTATTGTAAAATTATTTCTTGTGACTTGTACCTGTCTCTCATGTCATCTGTTCATGCTGCGCTTTCTCACTCTTGCACCTAAAATTGGACAGACTATACTGAACACAACTTCAACTGGCAGCTGGGAAACGGCGAATCAGAGATCAGTTGAATTTTCTTCGACAGAGATCGGGCATTTTCGAGTCACAAGGTGCCGAACGTTGTTCGCGGGAAGAAACAAATGAGCGTTGGGTACACCACATGTTGCCAAACGTACTGTAAAGCTAGAAAGAGTCTTCTCGGGTCAGCACCAGAAATCAGCGGGGGTTAATGGTACAACTGCACACGTGGTCCTGAACGATGAAGTTTCCGGAAGGACCACAAATAGGTCGTAATGCAGGCGGATACACAGTAATATAAAGACAACCGGCAAAAACAGAAGTACGCTTGGCAACGTTGATTCGAGAGAGCGATGTGATCCCTTCAGCTTTTACTTCGCAACTGAGTCTGTTGACACCCATTGGACCACACGCCCCCGAAAGAAAGCGCCAGAAATAGCCTTCAAAGTCAACCGCCAGTTGGAGTTGCGATCACTTTAGCTAAAATATCGTCACGAAATCCCAGACCTTCAAGGAAAAGGCAGCTGAAATGCCCACAGTAGCGCCGAGAGAAAACAAAATGGTAACGTAATGCCGGACGCCATTATGTATCTGACAAAACAAAGAAGATGGTGCAGCATGTCACCTTAGGCCTCTTCGTATTACGTACAGGTTCATGGAGTTGAAATTTCTATCTGCAAAGTAGCTTTATTAACTGTCCATGACTTGCAGAACCATGCACGCAAAATGAGAAATTTCAACATCAAATAAAGGAATGTTTAACAACACCAAAACAGGAAGGGAGAGGTAAACATGATAATCATCCAAATAAGCATCAGATAACAACTTGGAATCTACGTAGAACTGTCTCCAGACACTGGTACACGCAGAGGGGGAGCTAAAGGGGCTACAGCCTCCCGAAATTTTTAGAGAAAAAATCAAACGAAGGCAGTCGACAACTACTTGCAATGGAGGTGTTGAGGAGGTTTGCTGCTTAATTTTCGAAGATTCACTATAACAATGCAAACAGTGCTTGCATTATATCATAACTACTGCTTACTTTTCCCCAATACAGAAGCTAAACGAAACGAAAAATAAAATACCTCGTCCCTCCGCTGCTATCGGCATTCTCCGAACAGTTGCTGCCATCTGTTGACAGTGTTCCTTCGGAAGGCGCACGTGTTCCGATTTCCAGTTTTCCCCCATGGTTTCTCTCGGTTCCTTCGGTAGAGCTAGAGCACGGGAAGAATACAACAGAGGTAGTTCATAGCTCCAGATGTGCGCCTGGCTCTCGCTTCTTAACCTGGTGAGTTTTTATGTCAACAGTCGGAACGGAATTGGGAAATTTGAAGCATTGTGAAGACTTTATGAACGAAAATAGCTGCTCTGTAAAATAAGTATATTGAAATGTAGTGTTTTATTGCACAGAATAGAAAAAAATTGAAGATTTTCCGTTTTCGGTTGGGGATTCGTGTGCTCCGTGAACCCCCTTCAGGCGATGCCTCTGCTTGTGTACCTTGGGTTAGATTAGATTTTCTTTTTCAATTGGTAAGGGTTCTCTTTCTATCATATGTGACTGACACATGATCAAATCTGACAAGTTATTTTATTCAGAATTTATTTTCTGCAATTAGGTTTGTTTTTACTTATGTGGTGTGGTACAAAAGTTATTTGCTCAAAAATTTGAAACAACTTCATCCAAATCACCCAATGATGTGCTACCATTTTGTGTTAATATGTTACCCTTTAATCTCGTTGAAGACACTTTGCCCAGTCATGGGCGTCGGCAGGATTTTTTCCAGGGAGGGGCAAGCAAGGTATTTTGTTCCAGGGGGGTAAACAAGGCACATTTTCATCCATAATAGTGTTGTCCCCTCAAAAAACATTGCTTAAATTTGAATTTATCATGTTCATGCAATAATTAACACATATTCTTGTGGCTGAAATGAAATTATATGTGTGAACTACATAATTTTGGTTTACTTTCATTTTCCAGGGGGGGGTGCCCCCCCCTTCCGGACGTCCATTTACCCAGTCATTATGCACCAAAACATCTGGAGAAATTAATTGTGTTAAGCCAGTCTCACACGGCAGTTAGGTACGTCCTCACTTCGCCACTGACTTCTAGCTTCGTTACTTAACGATCGTGTGGAGCTTTCTGTTATTCAGTTCCCGACAGAATTAGAAACCGTCTCTAAATCCATCGTTAATACCATAGAACTAAGAAGGGAAAGGAGCAAGCATCGCGCGATTTTTCTGAAGCCGGGTAATGTGACAGAACTGGACAAGTCAGACCAAAACATTCGAAGACGCCGTAAGAAAGCATGTAATTTTGTGTACTTTTGAATAAGATTTAGGAAGCAATGGTGCCTGCTCAACACACGGCTGTACTAACAGAAGCGACAGAAAACCTGAAGGAATAATATTCCATAAGCAAATAATGCTAGTTATAGTTTGTTTTGTAGTATTTAAATGTAAAGTAAACATCGAGTTTACGTTTGTAGCCAACTTCCATGCTCCTTCCAGCCCGCATGCGCTTGCAGCAGCCGATGCAATATTCTTCTGTCTGTGAAGTCATTGGTTGAAGTAGATGCGGGCGGCAGCATGCGGCCATCTTACTCAGACCACAAGCTCCGCCCACTGGCTTCAAAACAAAAGCAAGGAGTGATACGAGACTGCTTGCACCTGGAACTACCAATCAGAATTGAGGAGCACACTGGCCAGCTGAAGCAGGAAGTAGAAAAAGAAGAAGAAAGGCAATAGATGTTCGACTTTTTATTCAAGGCAGCAAAGAAGACAAAGTTCGACCAATACAGCTATATAAATGATTAGGGTGAATGTTTTATTTGTTGAGTGAAGAGTCTACTAATTATTATTGTTTTAAATAAATAGTTCTATGTGTAAATTTCCTACTGTGATACTGTTATTTTGCTTTCACAACCAACACGAATTCTATTTTGAAGTAAAGAGTAAACACTGAACAGTCACATGCGTACGCATTTGGCTGTAACAAATAAACTGTGCTGTGTGTAGCACTGCAGTAAATTAATCTGCTAATGTTGTAATATATATATATATATATATATATATATATATATATATATATATATATATATATATATATATATATATATATATATATGTGTGTGTGTGTGTGTGTGTGTGTGTGTGTGTGTTATTAACTGTAGTTCTTCATGGACTTCAAAGTAAATTTCACACATTGCTACAGGTGGTATTTGCGGCAACCGCATTCACCCTAAATGCATAGTGCTAGCTGGAAATGCTACAGTAGAAAGTCTTCCCTTCCATTCTTCCAGATCACCCGACCTAACCCCGTGATTTCTATCTACGGATTGCACCCCACCTAGTGGTTGCAGGACCTTGTAGTTGGTGGTGGGGCTTGTGTGCTCTGATGATCCCCTAGGCGATACCGGTGGTAGCATAGCTACTGGCAGGGTCTCCCATGCCGGGCAGGCTAGCGGGTAAAGAGCCAGACTAAGAAGCAACCTAACGGTCAACGGCTCCAAAGGCGGAAGAAGATGGATGGTCATCTGAACGGCTGAGGAGGCGGAGGAACCTAGAGGAGTAATACCTCTATAAAAAACCTTGGTCCATCTGGCTCCGGATGGTAGCACCTTGTAAGGGCCCCTTGCTAGGGTTACGGTGAAGACCTCAACGACATCTGTGGAGGAGAAGGAGACCTTCGGAACGGCAGAGATGACTGAAGATGCAACCCACCCTCTAGGGAGAAAAGGGAAACCACTGCCTTGTGGAGAAGGGGAACTTCAAAGGCTAAGGGAGTAAACCCCGAAAGAAAATCCTGGTTCCCCAGGTTGGGGGTTGGAGTGAGAGACTTTAACTCTACCCGTAAAACGTAGAGCAGAACAGCTAAGCTATGCTCACTGCAAGCCCAGAGGCAGAAAGGAGGTAGCCCCTCCACTGGGCTAAAATGCTGTATGCCAATCCCCTGCACATTTGAACCTACAATGATTAAAAGAAGAACAAGAGAGCGAGCCGGACAGATCACGACGACGACAAATTGGCGAGGATATGGCTCAGTGAATGTTGGAACATGGAATGTAAATGGGAAAGAATGTGAATTAGTAAGAGAGATAAAGGAAACAAAAGTGAAATACCTTGCAGTTACAGAAATAAAGAAGAAAGGTAATGGAATTGAAGAACTTGATGAAAACTTTCTTCTATTCTACAGTGGAGTACCAAAACAAGAAAGAGCAAGATCAGGAGTGACATGTATGATACATAAAGATAGAAAGGAAAATGTCAAGGGATGGAAATTTATAAATGAGAGAATAATGACAGTAGACACTTTAGAGCAGAAAGAATTAACTCTAGTGATTGTATATGCCCCTAACGAGAATGAAACTTCAAACAACAAAGATCAGTTTTATGAAATACTACAAAGAACTATTGAAGACATAGATAAAGAAGTTATTATCCTAGGAGATATGAATGCCAGAGTGGGAAATAAAACTGATCGATGGGGAAAAGTAATAGGAAAGTATGGAGAAGAAGTTATAAATAACAATGGAGAGAGACTATTGGAACTCTGCATAATAAATGATCTGATTATCACCAACACTATGTATATACATAAAGACATACATAAATATACTAGAGAAGAACCAAGTAGAAATGAAAAATCTATAATAGATTACATCATTGTGCGGAGAGATATGAAAAAGTTCATAAGAGATGCAAGAGTTAAAAGAGGGCCAGAAGTAAACACTGATCATAAACTTCTCATATTCGATATGACCATAGGGGTTAAAAGTAAGACATCAAGGATGAATAGAAGGAAGAAAACGATAAATTACAACATAAGAGAGAAGATAAAGGTATACAAGTTGAAAGAGAAAAATGTTCAAGGAGAATTTAGAAAGAAAGTGAAAGAAGAACTAGCGAATGAGCAAGTAGAAGAAAGAGAAGAGGACTTAGAAAAACTCTGGAGTAAATGGAAAGGGGCAATAATATCTGCAGCTGAACAAGTATGTGGAACATCTAGAGTAGGAAGCAAGAAAAATATAACAAATTGGTGGAATCCAGAAATAGAAGCAGAGGTAAAAGAAAAGAAAGAAAAATGGAAGAAATACCTGTCAGTGGGTACTCTGGAGGCATTTGAAGACTATAGAAAGCAGAGGGATAAAGTGAAGAAAGTGGTTCAAGAGGCAAAGAAAGAAATGTGGAAGCAATTTGGAAGAAATATTGAGCAAAATCGTAAGGAAAATCAAAAACTTTTTTACAAAGTTTTGAAGAACATGAGGAAACAAAAAGATTGCCCTTTAAAATTTATATATGATGAAAATAAGAAATTATTAACAAATTCTGAAGAAATAGTGAAAAGATGGAAAAACTATTTCCAAAAATTATTAAGTGAAAACGAAAGAAACATACCAAATGAAGAGGAGGAGGAGGAGGAGAGAAGGCCTGAAGAACCAGATATGCTAGATGTAGAACAAGAAGTAATTACATGGGAAGAGTTAAAGAAAGCTATTAGTAGAATGAAACTAGGAAAGGCAGCTGGTCATGATGGCATTGCACCAGAAATGATCAAGTATATGGGAAAGGAAGGAAAAGCTCTGTTGCTCAGAATAATAAATGTGGCATGGAAGGAAAAGAAGAGTGAAGGATTGGGAAATATCAATACTAATACCAATATATAAGAAAGGAGATAACAGGGAATGCAGAAATCACAGAGGTATTTCACTACTCAGTGTGCCTGGCAAAGTCTATTCAAGAATGTTGGAAATTAGACCAAGACAAGAAATCGAGGATAAATTAGAGGAGACACAAAGTGGATTCAGACCAGGTAGAGGTGTCCAAGATCACATATTTACAATAAGGCAAATAATAGAGAAAGTTATAGAATACAATAGAGAATTATACCAATGCTTTATAGATTTGGAAAAGGCTTTCGATAGGGTGCCATGGCAAGAGCTATGGAAAACCCTAAAGAAAAACAATGTAAACAAACAATTAGTAGAAGCAATACAAAGTTTCTACAGAACAAATAGATGCTATGTCAGAACTGGCAATAACAGATCAGAGGAATTCAAAACATCAACAGGAGTAAGACAAGGTGATATTTTATCCCCATACTTGTTTATCATTCTGATGGATGATGTTCTGAAAGAAATAAAACCAAAGATGAGAAAATTCAAAGTAGGAAATAGGAAACTGAAAACTGTAACTGTATCTGAACTTTTATATGCAGATGATATTGTATTGTTTGCAAATTCACAAGCAAACCTACAAAGAAATTTAGAAATAATAAATGGTAATATGTCAAAGAAATATATGAAAATAAACAAAGATAAAACAACTGTGTTTAGGATAGGGAGAATAGAAAAACCCTGCATGATAAGCCTTGAAGATTCAGAGCTAAAACAAGTACAAAGTTTTAAGTATCTAGGTGTTACAATCAATAGTAATGGAAAAATAGATGAAGAATTAAACACTCGAATAAAGAATACAAACAGATTATATTATGCCATAAACAAAGGATTTTTAGGGAAAAAGGAAATAAACCAAAAAACAAAAATTATTGTGTACAAATCAACTTATGTACCAACATTGATATATGGAAGTGAATCCTGGATAATTAATGAAAAACAAAATCAAAACTTACAAACAGTAGAAATGAAATATTTGAGAACAGTGGGAAAGACCAGAAGGGACAAAATCAGAAATCAAACAATCAGAATAACATTAAACACAAAACCAATATATCAAGATGTGGAGCAAGCACAACTCAGATGGTTTGGACACCTCAGCAGAATGCCTGAACATCAAATACCTAAACAGGTATGGGAAGCAAGAATGGGAGGATTGGGTGCAAAGAGACCGAAAGGAAGACCACGGAGGACATGGAATGAGGGAATGAAGGATATCCTGAGCAGGAGGAACATCTCGTGGAGTGAAGGAAGGAAGTTGGCAGAAGATCGTGACAGATGGCGAGCTCTCTACAAAACCTCGACACCAATCGGTAGAAGAGGATTGGAACAAGTAAGTAAGGAACATCTGAAAGTTCTCGTATATGCCTTGAAAATCTGTGAGAAAGATCACCTGCAGGAACGCATCATGGAGATGTGCAACACAATTTTTCCAGATCTTCTCTTGCGTGAGTGCATAAGGAGTGGACAAAGCACATTATGCTCTGCGGTGATTGGTGAACCACACAAGGAGTAGTGCTCTGAACACGTGACATAGATGCATATCATGTGGTCCTTTGGAGGTATACTGCTCACATTTTCATTTGGCGGCTGGGAAACAGAAGGAATTGGCTATCAGTTGAATCGGGCATTTTCGTGCCACAAGACCCATACATAATGTTGCTAGCGAGATGAAACAAAATAATAACGATTGTACGTACACACCACATACAGCAAACCGGATGGCAGAAATGAGTTTCTGAGAAGTGGGGGGGGATGGCTTGATTTGTACATCATAATGCCACCCTTCCCTTCAGTGACCGCGCCAGCCTGAAATAAGTGGGGGGAGGGGGCTAAAGATTTCGGAGTCAATTTCTCGGGGGGCTAACTTATACCAGGTAAAAGGTATTTACGTAAAACTTTTCTACGGTATATTTTTACCAGTGACAGTGCATTTTGTTCCATCCACACAAAACTAGCCCTACTTTTAGGCATGGATCTTTCATGTCAAGTAAAATGCAATAATTCTATTGCTGTATCTTCCAAAGCCATTTTTGAGTGAAATAATATCACAGTCTTACTAATTACTATTCATATAAACAGTTCAAAATATGTCATAAAAGCTACGGATAAACGTATAAATATAAACATAACACTATTTCTTTGTAAAGAGTTTGAGTACTTTTTTTTTCTTTTTTGCTAAAATGATAAGATAAACCACAGCAAGAAATACAATAAGATACGCATGTTTTCATAAGCAACTACAACCTTGTTTACGCTTTCCCAATGGTGCAGTGGTAGTGCCGTTGCCTTGTAAACAAGGTGTCCTGGCTTCGATACCCGGTGGAGGCACATAGTGGTTCGGATCCCACTTTAAACTGTAGGTCCAGTCCCAATTAGCTTTAATGTGCATAAAGTGGACTTAAAACACCAACTCAAACAAACAAAACAAACAACCTTGTTTAAATCCAAAGATTTTGCAAGCTCTTTCTCAAAGAGAGAATAGATAGAACACTCAACCTCTCATTACCAATTCGATTACGAAGATAACACCTGAATTGCTGCAAACAGCCGTTGATGGGGCTATGCACATTTCAATAACACAAAGCTTGTAAAGTTCGTAAAAGGCAGTTTTTAATGTTTCAACCATTGCAAGGAGATGCTGAAGGGTCTTTATTTTTAGTTCCTTTCTACCTAATAGTGTGCCATTACTCTAAATTGTCCAAATCAGAACAAAAGGGAGCAGCAAAAGATTGTAGCTTTTCGTGCTTTAGAAAAGTGGCACCAACTTAATAAAGTAGGCATGAAATAAAGAACACCACCCTTGACTAGAAAATGTGTTAATTATATTATTTTATCTGCTGTCATTATGAAAAATCTCACATTTTCTTGTTCAACAACTGAAATTCAGAACTTAGGGCTAAAAATGGGGAGGATACGAGAAATACCGTCAACATAGGAGGTGCCACTCTCAAGGAACAAACATATTTTCATTACAAATTCATGTCCATTAGGAGACACATATATTGACAATTAATAGAGTTGCAACCCTTGCTCTGAGCATTTTGTTTAGTGAAAATAACTGCTGAAGATTATAATTTTATTTCAGAATATATTATGAATAAATACTGAACAGAATTGGATTAAATATTGTTTCCCTTGCAAGGATACCACTATGACGGTACTGCAGAAATTATTTTCTAGCCTCCCAAATGATAATTAATTAACATGTAGGACTAGGACTGCAAGCAATAAAATTGCCCAAGCATGCTGAGTTTTGCACCATAGCAATCATTAGTTGATTGGATTCGTATTAAGGTCCACAATATGCACACAGAGCTACAGTATGGACGAGAGCTACAGTTTCTAGTGAAATCCCAACCGAACCACTTAATGAGATGTTATACCTCGACCGAGGATGGAAGCTAGGACCCCTTGATATCAGGTTTACGGCTAGACTATCGGGTCTGGGAGCCCAATTTTAATGTTAGCATTTAAGAATCAGGTAGTTCGTGTACTCCTTGATTCTTTATCATCGTATTTGTCCCTCTCGAATATTTGCAGCGATAAGAATATATATAACGACGAAACCAATGAGATAACATCACTAACACTCGTGCAATTGTCAGTACTCCAAACAGAAAAGAAACATAACGCTTCTTTAGATTTTGAAAGTCGTCCTACTTATTCATGTAAAATTCATTTGTCACATCTGCTAGACCTATTCAGAAACTGTATATGCCAACAATCAAAGAATCCCACAGTCACTGAATACGTTCACCTGCCAGACAGGCACGAGATTTCGTAGCAAGTTTGGCGACTCGATTGGCCAATTACTTAGTATCAAATAAATGATCAGTGACCACTGTTATCCAGGCATATCTGCAGCTGTTGTCCCCCTATTAAATTTTACAACACATCATAAATGAGGCGGTCTAATGAACTACAAAATGTATTTGAACATTGTACTTGCCCCAATGGAAGTTTTATAATGTCATCTACCGTGTTTCAAAAATCTAGGGGGGCTACAGGGGAGGCTGACACCAGTTTTTGGGGGCTTCAGCCCCCCTGTAGCACCATCCCTGCTTCCCTTTTGAAAAAACTAATCTGAAACCAAGATGGCAGATATCAATTTGGCGGGTATCTTGTAGTTCCATCTTGAAAGGTTAGTCGTCACCCCCTCTTAGCTGTGGTATTCAGATATTTCATTTTCCATTCAATTTCTGAGATGAAAGGGGTGTCCTATGATTTTAACTCACCCTGTTAATGTCTCTGTGTGTCTAAGAATTGCAAATAATCGTCTAGTTTCTTTTTAGTGAATTTTTGCGAGGACAAAGCCTAATTTTATGGTTGTTTCAAGAAAAGTGGTCATCTGTTCTAATACATGTGTTAAACCTTAAATGCAGAGTTGTGAAATATGTCACATTTGGTTTTTTCGACATTTGGAGCATACTGCGACTCAGGCAATGCTCGGAAGTAAATGTTTTGAGTGCTACACAGAGATTCTTGAAGCATCCTACTAGTAATTAGTAAACTTTTACTTGATTCTGGATATATTTTGTGTGTGCTGGGTGAAGGGGAGAATGGACGCTATTTCCCCCGGAAAAAAATACTGCTTTTACATTAGAAATTATATTTTTTCTCCGAAAGTATCAGAAGCAAGTGGCCAATTCTTGCCACAAGAATAAAACACATGTCCGGCAAGATGCACTTTCCTTTTTAAACCATCACGTTCCGGCATTGCCTACGTGGGGGCCCGATGAAATTAAAATTTCGTAAAAATATTGTTTTATTTAACTTTTGTCTTATTCTTCTACTTGATAAATGAAAATTAAGTTTACTCGACCATAGGTGTATAGTCTAGTGTGTACTGAAGAAAATGAGATATAATTTTTAACTCTAGGATTCATAGTTCCCGAGTCAACAATTTTGGAATTTTGAATTTCACGTTAAAATAGGACGGCTTTTGTATTTGAAAATATTTTTCTAAGAAAGTATCATCATTAAATAAGCAATTCTTGCACACATCGGGCAATACATAGGCAAAAACCACCATTAACGCCAGCTGCGGACTCGCCAACGGCTTTAACGATCGGAAATTCGAATCTCCAATAAATAGTTCGAGAGGCCATTTCTCATCCAAGTTGTACTCAGAAATTTATTGCGTAAACAGTCGTTGCTTGCGATTTATAAATTGTTACGTAAGGAGTTTCCACAGGAGTTGCGCTACTGAAAGAAGTTTATTTCAGGACCATGCCTTGTCTACTGAATCAACGAGACCATCAACTGTACAAGACATCAGAAATCAGAAATTTTAAGTTTTCCCGGCCCCCGAAGGACCTGCCGGGATGAGTGGGGCCCAGCACAGGTCTGCACCAATGCCTCGTCTTGCAAGCGTCCCCCTAAGGTTCGGGGTTCTCAGAGTGAGTACCCTTCCCCCTCGGGGCCCTCCATAGCATGCTTGTTAGGGAATACCTAGAAACCACACCTAGTATGTATGAATCAAACGGTGTCTGCCTGGTGTGGCACTTACCGGAAATATATTTATAAGGCGAAAGTGAAGCTGAAGATAGAAGAGAGGAAAGATACAAGTAGCTTTTTGCGTGACAGAGGAAAAAACCTACCACATGCATAAATTGGCAGTAAAAACCTCCAAATTTAACTAGTTCGCAACATTCGTGTGTGGGTATACTTTTAGATTATTTAATCCAGTAATAACCTCCCGAAGAAGGGAGGAAAACCTGGGCGTTACAGTGACAGTGGCTTTATGTTTGGATGATATAGTTTTGGTTAGGTGGTGGTTGTTGGTACCAGATTGTTTACCCCTGCGGGTTTTCCCTGGTCAGGATGGATTGAGGTAAGTTTTGGTAGTTGAGGTATCCTATGAAGAGAGATTCTAATTATTTCAAGCTAATTGGGTATGTTAGTGGGGAGAGTTTTCTAACTACGCAGCTTACGTTGACTCGCCTGAAACTAAAAGTATTATTAATTGGTTTGGTTGGTATTATTAGGTTGGTATTATTTGTTGGTTTGGTGTAATTTTGGGATGGGTTAATGTGGGTTTTGAGATAAATGTCTTTGTCGGACTTAGAGGAGTCTGGGTTAGGTCAGTCTGGGTATTTGTACCCCTTCGGTGGACAGTCAGGAGTGACTGGGTGGTCTGCAGAGCTATCTTGACCACGGCAGAGGTAAACGAACGTTCCTTTATCCCCCTTCTATTATTCTCACGACCTTGTCAGACCAGTCAACCGAAGTGTTAAAATCGAATGTTTAAAGGGGAGGGACAATTTCCCCTAGGTCGTTCTCGCTGGGGCAGCTGCTGGTCACTGTTGCCAACTTCGCTCTCTTGGAGCCAGATCTGGTTCTTTCGTGCACTCGTTTGGATATGAATTGTGGCACCTGCCCTCTGCCCCACTATTATGCCACCATTGGTTCTGGCCCATAAAGACCAACTTTTGCCATGTACATTTTGCATGTGACGTGATATTCATATATAGGCTGTATCACCTATCCAAAGTAAGTATATAATATAGTTGAGAAAGTAGTGCAGTCTTCCCTCCCGAAGCTGAAAAAAGAGGATCGTGGGCGGTTTCAACCTTACATCACTCACGGGACAGAGGTGATGCTGTCACTAACCTTTCCGCTGCATTTGTGTGAGGGAATGTGGAAGTGCCTTATGTTTCCTTTTTCTGTAGCTCTTGTGTGATAGTGGAGAATTTTTTCCAACAACAATAACATTTCAGGAAAATGCCGCGCAATTGTGCTGTTGCTTTGTGCCCGAACAACGCAAGAAATACAGTAGGACAGGCACGTATCCAAGCAAAAGTTTTCGGTTTAAACTAGATAAAATGAGGATTTTGGTTTCTTGTGGTGCGAAATAAGATAATGTGACGATAATTTAAGGAGAGAAATAATTATCAAGGCAAGACGGAGAATGTTTGGTAACCCTGTTACAAAGTGGGGTATAAGGGGCTTGACCCCCCCCCCCTCTCTCCAGGAATTTTTTCAGTTTACGTTAGATAAAATTATGCTTTCAGCTTCGTCAATAATATGACAATAATTTAAGGAGAGAAATAATTACCGAGAAAAGACTGAGAATATTCTATAACCCTGTTATTGTTACTAGCGCGTATCCAAGATGGGGATCAGGTGGCTCGAGTCCCATCAGATAATTTTTCAGTTTACACTACATAAAATTAGGTTTCTATCTTCTTGAATAATGTGACGATAATTTAAGGAGAGAAATATTTATGAAAGCAAGACGGAGAATTACCCTGTTGTTGATAATATTGCATGTAAACTTTACTGTTATCGCAGTGAACTTGAAATCATAAAATCACAGAAATTGTCGAGAGTAGCTTACTACCGAGTTAGTGGCTGTCGGTGTTTATGTTTAGTATTCAGAATTAATTTTCATATATTTAGAATTAATTTGCATGTACTTAGAATTAATTTACATATAATTAGAATAATTTACATTTTATGGATATGCATATTTATAAGTTTTATGAAAATATTAATATTAATTTTATGAGAAATATGTAATTTTGAAAAAACTTTCTTCATGAATGAATGAAGTAATTAATTAAAATTGTAGGGTGCTTCGGCACATATGGCCATTTTGCACCCTTCAATGTATGCAGGAGAATAGCCCCTTATCTGAAATTCTTACCTAAGAGTTAAAAAAAAAAGTGTGAAAAAAGCTCCTTGGGAAAAGTTAAAAATGCAATTACGAACACAACACATTACAAAGGTAAGAATACACTAAATAAAAACTTCCTTACAGACAATGGAAGAGACAAGCTCGGTTCCAGTTTCATTAACTTCCAGAGAAACTGAAAAATCTGGACCGCTCACATGAAAGAGATTTATATATATATATATATATATATATATATATATATATATATATATATATATATATATATATATATATATATATATATATATATATATATATATATACACACACACACTGTCTATCCCGGAACATTATGGTTCCGAGCAAAATTTTCCGTCTTAACAGTTTTCCTTCTTATACAGGGTTGACTTTAAATACAGTATAGAGTGCTGCAGGAAATAATGGAAAGACAGATTTACATTTCGCATTACTTATAATGTAGAGTACTAATGTATGCGATACAGTCGCAATAAGCATAGCAGAGATTACAATTATGTAACTACCCAACATGTTGGTACACTTTTTACAGTATTGTAAGAACGTACAGTACATACTTATGTATCTTTTCAAACCCGGGACTCCTGGCATCATAGCGCGATGTGCATAGAGGGAAAGAGAAAGATTGAAAGATGGAATAAGAGAGGTGAAGAAAGATTGAGATGAAAGTGAAGAAAAAAGAAAGAAACAAAGAGAGAGAGCAAGAAAAATAGAAAGATAACGAAAGAACAGAGGAGAAATAGACAAAGAAAGGTGGAGAAATAGGGTAAGAGATGAAAGAAAGAAACGGAATTGTAACAGCTATGCGTATTGTAGCACATTCTTTCATATCGACAATGTTACCGATAAGCGAGTGGCAACACAGGCGTGTTCCACTTACAGTATTGCATTGTTTTCTTGCGAGTGAAAAAAAATAAAGGAAGAAATTTCCATCTTACTGAGAATAAAAACAACTCGTTGGTCTTTAAATGGTGTTCCGTTTCCGCGTTAAGGAGGTTTCCGCGTTAAGGAGGTTTCCGCCTTAAGCAAGTCAATTTCAGGTATAAAATCGGTCCGTTCTGGGGACATTTTTCCGTATTTACAGGTTTCCTTCTTATAGAGGTTCCGGGATATGCAGTTTTTACTGTGTATATATATACCCGATTAGGCCCCCTACGAATTTGGATATAACCTAAAACCCTACGCTCAAATAAAGTAAAAAAAGCAACTCTAATTAAAATACATATAACCAAAATAATAAAAGAAATAACTCCAATAAATAAGTCTAATATCATCTACTATAAAAAGAAATTTATCTTCATTTTTGAATTCTAAATTCAATGCACTTCTCTGCCATAATAGTAATTATTATTAATCAATACATATTATATATAATATAAGTATTTGGTCCTTTCGTACTAAAACACTTTAAATATTAAGAGATAGAAACCAACCTGGCTCACGCCGGTTTGAACTCAGATCATGTAAGAAATTAAAGGTCGAACAGACCATCAAATTTGAAATGCTACACCCAAATGATATCTTAATCCAACATCGAGGTCGCAACCCCTCCTGTCGATATGATCTCTCAAGAAAGATTACGCTGTTATCCCTAAGGTAACTTATTCTTTAAATCACTAAAAATGGATCCAAATAACAAAAATTATTGAACATCAAATAAAAAAGAGTTAAATATTATCTTCCCATCACCCCAACAAAATATTATTTAATAATATATATAATTATACTACTAATCAAAACATTATTAAAACAATATAAAGATCTATAGGGTCTTATCGTCCCCTTAAAAAAATAAAGCCTTTTCACTTTAAAGTAAAATTATATATTAATTAATTAAAGACAGTCTATTCCTCGTCCAACCATTCATTCTAGCCCCCAATTAAAAGACTAATATATATATATATATATATAATGCCCCTATATATATATATATATATATATATATATATATAATAAAAATAAATGGTATCTGGGGGGCATATCATCATTGCTAATTCAAGACTCCTGGGGAAAAGCATAACTTTTCTCCTGAGATTTTGGCCAGTGTATGGGACCGGTAGTCATCCACCACCATGAGGAAATTGGGAAGCTACAGATGAATAATGTAATCCAGTCATCGAAAACCTACAACAATGATGGGGGTTTGTTGTACTGACCACATGTCACCCCTATGGTTACCAGATTGCTGTAAGGGAAATGTAGGACATGCTGTCCCAAAATGTAGGACACAAAACATTCTCAAAGTAGTTGAAAAATGACACTTTTAGTTTTTAAAAAATGAACTGTTAATGAATGTTTAAATGCAAAATTTCAAAACTTGCAATCATACTAATCAATGCACCTCTTACTACATGATTTAAGTGGTACTTCTCAGAGGAGACAATTTTTATCAAAATTTCAGATTTAGTCCAACTATATTTATGTTAGAGTGGATGGTCAAACTCTTTGAAATTATAGGGACCAGTACCAAACAAACATTTTACAGACTTTATGAAAAAATAATTTCTGTCGTGAGTCTGTTGTACTGATGGTAATAAAAGTACTCTCTGAACATTTGAATTATGACCTGTGATGGCAAACAAATATTCAGCAATTACCGAAATTTAAAATGGATCGAGAAGTTTCATCTTGGGTAGTCTTTAGTTCAATAACGGGGTGTCTACCAAAATAACACATCCAGACTTTTTCTGGACTTTTCTAGACCTTTTTTCTGTCTTTCATAACATTTGTTTATTCGACCCCTACTTAGGTAAAGTTAGAAATTAGTAATTAAGAAAATAAATATTTATTTAATGAAAACCCCTAGGCTAGTTAAGATGAAAACTGAAGCTGAATTTAAGAAGAGAATTAGATCTGCTTTCTTGTACACTGTATCCTGAACTGTGTTTGGCAGACGAGCGAGGCTTTGGCATCTGGACTAACAGCCAGTATAATCTTATGTGGGGCTTGTGTCGGTTGTCCCTATATGTTTGTGACTGTCCCTTCATTCATCTTATCTTACCACCATTCATTCTTATCTTCGCGATTAACCAAAGGGACAGAAAAAAGTGAAGTAAAATAAACTAAATCAACCAATCAGTCATTATGATAGCAAAAATTATTGACTACAAGAATAATTTATTGCCTTTTTATTGACTTCTTGATCTATTTGTTGATTTCTTTACTTTTTCTTGACTACCATGACTTTCTTGACTGGCAGACACCCTGAATAACTATGTTCTCTATATCCCTGCTTTACAATCAAATTATAATGAATAAGAATGGCAACAACTTGTTCCATCAGTACAAACCCTAAGGCAAGAAATTCTGCTCTGGCATTGAACAGTGACGTTATCAGAAAGTGGTTCCAAAAGTTTGTTCATTAAGTGCTTCCGTTTTTCCGCATGTTTAATAGCAGGACAAACTTTTTTCTTTGTGGGCAATGACTGAATCAAAATAAATTTCACCATTGAGTTTGGAAGTGCAGTCCATACACTTGTAACTTGCATGTTTTTTTCTGTTACCTGCTTTCGTAATTAATATTATGTGATGCTCAAAATGTAGGACATTTATGATATTTTTCAAATTCCTCCCAGATACCAGACATAAGGCTAAAATGTAGGACATGTCCGGGAAAAACCAGACGTCTGGTAACCCTAGTCACCCCGAGATGATTGCCCACCTCTGTTGAGGCATGTAAGAGTGAGACCGACAGCTGGTAGGTAGACCTTGGCCCCCAAGGGCTGTTGCTCAATGGGTTGTGTTCAGTTATGCTCTTCAGAAGTTGCTCCAGTAATTTTTTAAAAAATGTTGCAGAACATGTGTAACTGTGTGCAATGTATTCACAAGAAAATGCTGAGAAATAGAAATCATTGAAAGTTGAAAATATGTGGAAAATGATTTACTGTTGTGTTGGTGTACATATGTCATCAGAAATTGCTGGCTACGTCAAACTTGGTTTAAAAAAAAAATATTTTTGTGTACTCTGTGCTTTGCACCACACCATGAAGGCATATAGGGGGGGGGTATGGAGTTAGGGCCCGACATTTCCTTCATCACGGCTGAAAGTGGGGGTAATGGGAGATGGGATCAGCACCACACCCCTGGCTGCATTTAGCCCCTGAGTTTCCCCTAGGTACCCACTTTATACGACGCTGGGTGGGCACCAGAGCCGCTTATATGTAATAAAAACACATATCCAAAGACTTTTCGAATGTTCTGTATTACACTAGTTTACAGGCATGCAGAAGATTAATATTGTATTGAGTGATTAAAATGTTGGAGCTCAACCAGGACTGTATTGTTCTTGAGGATTTACCTGGAATTGAGATAGCATACACAGGAGTGGAATTTGGCTCAAAGCCAAAAATTGAAATGGAAGCTCAATGGGCGAATAGTAACCAGATTGTTAAAGATGCAGGATCGATCCCTGGCTGAGCTTTGAATTTTAAAAACTCTTCTCTAAGTTAAATGAGTAACTTTATTTCTACCCAGTTTGCATTAGGGAATTCCATAAATAAATAAATAGCAATATTTGTAATTGAATTGAAAGCTGATTTTATGAGTTCAATATAAATATTTATTGAATTCCTTACATTTAGGGAGATTTCACACCAAACGAATGCAGCCTTGTGTGGCCCGTCATGCTGCTATGTCGCAAATTGGTTCCAACAAGTGATGCATGTTTCTTCAGTGTGAAATCGCATTTACACATATTATGCAAACACAGTTAGATGCTGCCAATATTTACAGATAATGTCATTACAAAAGGAGTATTTCATTGAAAACATGAGTCTAGTGTGTGATTATTTACCATAACAACTCAGGTCATTTCCTCTTTCAGCTATTTCAGCCACTAATAATGGCCTTAACTTCATTGAACTGCTCAATCAAAGCAACCTGAAATAAACAAAAATGTCTTTAATATATATATATTATCAATTAAAATGAACAAAGAAGAGTGAAACCACAATCAAACTGCAACTACAGTAAAGAGTCACTTATTTACTTCTCTCACAGTCACTGTAGATGAAACTGTTCCCCTTCACTTGTGTCTGAGTTTCCCCATGTTGCCATATTAATAAATTCCTTCCCTTGCTTCATTGTCAAAAAAATGAATGTTAAATTTATGCCTGCTTTTCTTGCACTTGGTTTTTACATTTTCTGAAGATGTAAAGGTAACAAGGGAAGTTATGTTGGTTTCTGACAATGTTGAACACCAGGTTCTTTGCACACTGCAAGTTCCAAGGTTAGACAAATCAGATGATGGTGGGCGTATACACCTTGAACCAGCAGATTATGGTCAGTGTAGTTCAACGTGAACGTCAGTGAGGATATGTAAAGCATGGGTACTCTAAACAGCATGATAAGGGTCTGTATGATGCATGAGTTTAACATGGAAAAAACATGACACCAGCGGGAAGGAAAATATGCCAGGCTTTCAGAAATGATGTGGTGAATGAGCAGACAGGTTTAAAAGATTCAAGGATGGTGATGAATCCCTCAAAGCTGCACTACATGCTGGAAGACCAACCATAAACAACGACACTTTGCAAGTGGTTATTGAGGAAAAGAATGGTTTCAACATATCGCTGGCTGAATACTGTTTTTGTTGTATATCGACTTTCTGTAGATGAGTTGAGGATGTTTTAATGTTCCGTACATGTTAATGCATCATGTTCCGAAACAACAAAAATGTTTATGCAGATCTTGTATAGTGTATTCCAAATCCACATTTAATCAAACTTTTATCAGCTCTCCTCTGAAGTTAGGGCAGATGGACATGTGACAAAATAATTAATATCCCTTTTTTGACAGAGTGCTAACATGCATCATCATCATTGGTTAGCATCATACAGACCTGTTCTGAAACAACCGAAACCACCACTGTATCAACAGAAGGTTATGCTCTGTGCTTGGTGCTCAGGATAGCATGCATAACGAATTGCTGTTACCTGGCCAGACAATAAATTCAACTCTATATACTGTCAGCACCTGGAACCTATGCACAAGAGACTGAAAAATGTGTAATCAGCAGTCGTGAATAAATTTAGCAGCCTATTCCATGAATGCACTAAACTTCGTCTGCATACCGGCATGAGATAAAACTGTATTGAGTTTCTGTTTAGACTTGTACTGGTTTTGTTGTAGTAAGTGCAATACTCTTCTTGTGATAAATTATCCTAACTCTGAAGAAGATTACAAAATGCCCTGCATGATTGTGACAGACTCATCACTCCACTCTCCTTTAATTTTGTTTAAGCTATAAAAAAGCTTGTGTACACTAGACATGTTACTCAAATTACCTTCTATTTCTGGAAATAGTGACTGTACATCAGCTGTTTAGGTAGTGACCCTGACAGAAAGTCTGAGAAATACACTCAACCCGAAAAAACAGAACAGAAATGAAGAAATGACCAAATGATGAAAACTATTTTATTATATTATTATTCAGTGTGTATAAAAAAAATTGATAACATTACAGATGTAAATATCTAAGTAACTATGTAGTCAAGGTAAAGGAAACTATAGAGGTGTAGGGCCTCCTCGATGGCGTAGTGGTAGCATCGTCGCCTTGTAATCGAGGGGTCCCGGGTTCGATACCTGGTGGAAGCACATAGTGCTTCGGATCCCACTTTAAACTGTAGGTCCAGTCCCGATTAGCCTTACTGTGCATAAAGTGGACTTAAAACATCAAATCAACCAACCAACCAACTACACAGGTGTAATGCTCAACCAAATAAGATTTTTGCATAAAAATTTGAATAAGAAATTCAAAGGTATGTGTTTGTCAGAAATGATTGTTCACAAGTGTTCAATATGCGTGACATGGCACACGTCAAGTAGTAGTCCAGCTCCTGTCAAACACGTTGCAGTATGTCTGCGGTTACAGTCTCCAGTGATTCTCTGCTGGAGTTCGTCTAGGGTTGTAGGAAGAGGGGAGAGGGGGCACATACACGAAACCCTTCACGTGGCGGCCATTTCAAAAGCACATTATCTTCATCACTAGCATGCCCGATCCATCAGCCTGGCAGGGTCTCATTGAGTTACACCCGCACAGTAAGCTTCCAGTGAGGTGGCACTCCATCTGTTGCAAAGTGAAGTGTTAATGTTCGTTTGCAATGAGTGTATTCATGAGCCAGGTCTAAAGCATTTGCAGATATTCATTGCAGGTCACATTTCCCGCAAAGAAAACGGGCAAAGATGATGATTCTTGGAGATGGCACAGAAGACAGCCACTTTTGGCGAGTCTCTCAGTTGCTCAAGTGTGGCATGGGGATTTGCCCCAAATTAGAACATTATGCTTGTTGATTTTGCCATTCGAGTGAAATGTGGCCTCATCACTAAAAACAAGACATATATTAAAGTTGACTTCATACCACATTACACATTGACTTTTGAGATATTTCTACACTTACTGTTAAATTTTCCGATCATTTGCATGAGAATTGGTAATGTTATTAGATTACGAAATGATATCAAATTTATTGAAACACCCGGTATATACTATATATTCTGTATATACTATATATTAATATACTTACATATTTTTTACATATTTCAGTGATTCATTCTACAGATTTACGTACATATTTTTATGTAAAATCAGAACTACTACTCTGTTGAAGGTAATAAATAATAAACATTTTGTATGTTTTGGCTAAATAAAAATATGGGCCTTAATAATAGCTAACCTGTCTCTGGCACAGTTGTGAGTATGGTACATTGGATTTGGACTCCAGGTAAAGACTGTGAAATAGTTTCCCATCAAAAAATCTCCATGGTACTGCCTGAAATAAGAATATTTGCCATTAATTTCTGGATTATGTACGTAGCTCATAATATTAACATTCTTTATAAATATCTCTATAACCACTGTCAAATTATCACAAAGTATTTTCTAGTTCATATTCATAAGTAGTTGTTCAGTTCTTAACCCATTTCCTACCAATGCTCTCATTGAGGGAACACACTATAATTTTTCTTATCTCCTTCCCATTGAGGAAACATATAATGGATGCAATTAACGAAGAGGTGGGGAAGAAGATAGGAGAGGAAGAGATGAAGGCCCTGTTGTTCGGTGATGACTTAGTAATATGGGGAAATGGAAAGAAGAAGTACATAGACAGATTGACAGTTGGAATGAGGAAATCAGAAGAGCATGAATTAAATTCTCTTCAGAAAAGAGCGAGGTGCTAATAACAACAAGAAACAGAGCCAGAAATAAACATAATAATTACATATGGAGCAGAGACTTGGACAATGACAGAGAGAGACAAAAGAAAAATGCAGGCAGTGGAGATGAAATTTTTAAGGAGTATATTGAGGAAGACTAGAAGGTATAGAATAAGGAATGAGGAGATCCGACACACAGTGGGTGTGGGGAAGCTTCAGGACAGGATAGATCAGGCACAGATGAGATGGTTCGGACACATGAAGAGGATGGATGCAGAAAGACTACCAGGTAGAGCTTACAATGTACAAGGAGTGGGAATAAGGCCACGAGGGAGACCAAGATGTTGATGGAAAGAGCAGATAGCGGAAAGTGTTAGAAGAAGAGGACAACTTGACTTCTATGCCAACCCAGCCCGAGGCAGGAAACGGCAAAGGATGATGATGAGATGTTGTAGTGCTAACCACCACAGATGATGCAATCAGTGTACGAAAAACGATAGAACTGAAAGTAAATTGGACAAAACCAGAAGTGTCTCACTTCCTTGTGAAAGACTGCTAAATTTGGTTTATTATCATCCTGACCTAAGTTTTCAACAAACACCATGAGTATGAATTATTCAAGAGGTATTTTGATAATAAAAACTTGCAATATATTCTAAATTAAACAACAAAAAAACAATGTCCGAACCAGTTTTTGTAAATCCTTCATTTTAGTGGATATCATTTGCTACCACAATAAAAGTTGATGACTGTAGCATCCTGTTAGTGTACAATAGTATGTCAAGAGGTAGATTCCATGCTGTAAAGAAATATCTTCATCTTTCATACAATGACCGTATTGATAAAAGTAGCAAGTTATCAAAAGGTAGAATTTTTTTATCGTTTTTCAAGAAGCTCCAACTGTGTGGCACATTCTCAGAATACATTTGTGTAGACAAAGAAATGATACATTCAGCAAAAATGTTTACATGTGGGAAGCCTGCCATTTTAGATATGAACTGTGGTTATCCTTTCAATAACCAGTCATATGTTGTAAAGCAAGACAAGAGTCATGTTCCATTGTGCACAAAGTTTGAGTAGGAATTGATTTGGTGCATTGAGAAACTAAGTGCCCCCAACTGTTCTTCAAAAGCTTCTTAAAATCTCCTGGACGTTTGTTGGACCTGAACTCAAAATGTTTCAGAGCGTCAGGTACAACCTAAGGAAATTGTCTGGAAGAGTGTCCTTTACTTGAAACAAAAGAAATGAAATTAAATGAAAAAAAAACAAAAACAAGAGGCATCTTTGATGTGTGTTCTAGTGGAGATATTTGCATCACAGAGTGGCATAATTATCATGTAGTGTGCCTTGCATCAAATTGTGAGTCAGCACTCAGCATTTTCTACTACATAGCCTACATAAAAAATGCTTATTTACATTTTACATACATAACTCTAAAAATGCTTATTTACATTTAACAACTTCCATTTAAAAATAATAATAATAATCTACATAAACTAGTAATTTTCAACATTTCTTTCAAGTGAAATGGAAACTTAGATCTTTCTCTAGAATGTATGAACTTCAGAATTACATCTTCAATAACCAACAATTTAGAATGTCTCAAGTCTCAGCATAAGAAAATTCACATTGGTGGAATCTTATAACTAGATGTCGGATTTTAGGTTTTTAACCTATTTTTCCCTTTAAAGGTATGTAAGAAATAATAAGTTATGTCAGCGTTTCATTAAAAAACACAACAACTGATGGAGTTTTATAGTGTCTAAAAAAACTATTTTGCTTGTTAGAACCTATTTTAGGTTTATGCACCTAAATCAAGCCTCTTTAAGGTCAAGCAACCCACAAGAATCACCAAATACACAGAAAGTGCACTTGACCAATTACTCATAAACCAACACCTATGTAACTGTGAGACATCTGTATTTGACACAGGTTTCTCTGACCATCAAGCTCAAATGTTTTCTTTATCACCAACCACAGTGACTAATCCAAAACACAGTACCAAAAATGAAACACAAGTTGTAAGCAAAAGGTCATTCAGCAAACAAAACATTAATTATTTTCATTATTTATTAAGCAACGAAACGTGGAGTGATATTCAAGAGTCCAATGATACAGATGAAGCATATAAATCATTTCTAAAAACGTTCACTTATTATTTCGAAATAGCTTTTCCCAAGAAACAAGTTAGAACTTCAGCAACCCAAAAGAACCACTGGATAACACCTGGAATTATTAAATCTAGTGAAAGAATGAGATATCTAAGCAGAATCAGAAAAGATGAAGATGCCACAGCTGAATTTGAAACACATTTCCACAAGTTCAAGTCAATCTATAGGAAAATAATAAAAAAGGCTAAGCAAATGCACAATGAGAATACCATCATAAATTCCAAAAATAAATCTAAAACAATGTGGCAAATTGTAAACACAGAGCTACATGGAGGCAGCAAAAGAAAAGAAAATATTGCACTACAACATAATTCTGAGACTGTAAAGGAACCTCTCGAAGTTGCAACATTATTAAATGAATACTATGCACATGTTGCGAAAATGTACTCCACCCCCAACACTAGTACCAGTCACAACACAAACAACTTAAAGAAATTAGGAACGTGCACCAAAACAATGTACTTGCATCCAGCAACTACTATGGAGGTTGAAAAAATCGTACAGAAACTCAGACCTACTTGGTCGTGTAGTGTAGATGAAATCCCCACTTATGTTGTCAAACAATGCAAAGAATATATTGCAATCCCACTGTGCCACATAATCAATTTGTCCTTCACCGCAGGAGTTTTTCCACAAAAGCTGAAGGAAGCAAAAGTAATTCCAATATACAAGAAAGGAGATAGAAACAACTTAACCAACTACAGACCAATATCTCTCCTCTCCCCCTTCTCAAAAAGCTTAGAAGCTACCATGAACAATCGAATTGTATCATTTTTAGAAAAACAACAACTTATTTCAAACACTCAGCATGGCTTCCGCAAAGGGAAATCAACTGAATCTGCTGTTTCAATGTTTGGAATATATAAGAGAAACATTAGACAAAACGGGACAATGCACGGGACTCTTTCTAGATTTAACAAAAGCCTTCGACCTAGTACCCCATGAAAAACTATTACAAAAAATAAAGCATTATGGCATAAGAGGCATCGCACATGATTGGCTCACATCCTATCTTAGCAGTCGTATGCAAATAGTCGAGATTATCCACAGAAAGGATGACGGTGTGCAATCTAGCTTTGTCTCAAAACCCTGCCCAATATCAAGTGGAGTTCCACAAGGTTCTATTATTGGACCATTACTCTTCTTAATATATATTAATGATTTGCCAATAAATTTAAATTCAGCAAAAACGACTCTTTATGCAGATGATACAAGTGTAGCCATCACCGGTGGTAAGGAACAAACCCTTAACTCTAATATCAAACATGTAACAATCAAACTCAGCAAATGGTTTTCTGACAATAATTTAGTATTAAACAGCAGCAAAACTGTGGCTGTCAATTTCCATCACACAAGGAATAAAATGATAAATGAAGCAAATGTTACATTAGGTAATATGACAGTAAATCACGTTAAAACAGTCAAATTCCTGGGAGTATGGATTCATGAACGACAATATCAAACTTAGAAACATTGAAAATACTATATTACACCATGTTTCAATCTTTATTAACATATGGTATAATCTTCTGGGGAATGCCACTAATAGTAATAAAATTTTTGTGCTGCAAAAGAAAATTGTCAAAATAATAGCAGGAGCTAAGAGAAATACACCCTGCAGAAGACTGTTTAAAAATTTTGGCATATTACCCTCAGCATGCTTGTATGTACTTCATCTGCTGATGTATGTAAAAACTGACTTAGATTCCTTCAAATGTAACAACTCCTCACATAAATATTATACAAGGAATGGCAGCAACCTCACAATACCATCACACAACACTACATTATTTGAGAAAGGACCTAAATACATGGATGTTCACTGTTTCAATAACCTTCCAAGTGACATAAAAATAATACAATCAACTACCTCATATAAAAAGCATGTAAAAAATACCTATTAGATCATTGTTTTTATTCTGTTAAAGAGTACCTGACAATAAATTGCAAACTGTCACATCCTAAATTAACTCCTAGGACATGTATATGTATGTATTGATTTTATCTATTATATGTATGTAAATTAATGTAAACCTTGTGTAGTGCCACCCTAAAATTATTATTTTTTTATTTTTTATTATATAATTTTGGCTTTTCGTTTTTCTTTTATCAGTTAGTTTACCCAGTTTTTTTTCAAAGTCGCACCCAGTCCCTTGCTTGGCATGGCGAGAGGGAAAACCGGGCTCTTCAGGCAAGTTACACTGGCTAGGGTGTCCTTTTTTTTTCTTAGTTTTTTCTTCCTTTTGGGTATTTGTGTGTTTGTGTTTGTGTGTTAGAGCCACTGTACAAGGCTAAAACCGGCAACATTGGAAGAACACAGGGGAAGTTTGGGCGTCTTTGGGGAAAGACGGGACACAAGGATATAGAGGTGAGAGGAGTGAGGAGCTGTATTTCGAAGTGTGGCTAAACTTTGCATATGGCATCCAGCGATGCAAGGAGACACGTTAGCAAAGTAGGTGAAGTGTGGCTGTTGAGCAGCTGGCAGCACCGTGCAGCGGAAGGAACGGTGTTTTGTTCCTGTGTAATTCGAACTACTTCCCCGTGTTAATCACAACATGTCGCAGGAGCATCAGCCACCAAAGTAGGTGAAGTGCGATTTGTGACAGCTGACAGCGCAGTGCAGCAAGAAGAGCTGTGTTTTAATTTTGTGTAAATGGAACTACTTCCGTGTGGTTACTGAACAATACATGAAGCAGATCACACCATGTGACCGGAACATCAGCCAACCTGACCTGAAGCCGTGAACAATCCTCTTTTACCCCCCTTCAACAACGAACCACAGCCATCCCCTTCAAGCTAAAGTAGGAGCAGTGTGTGTGAGGAAGTGCATCGCATAAGTGACAATAAAAGGTAAGGGATCCCAACAAACATTTACTTATGGCCATAAGATACATGAAGGTTATTTATTACTTGTGTTTGTATTTGTATGAGCTATGCCGGGTTAATCTACATATTTTCTTAAGATCAATAATAATCTTCAGAACAAATTTCATGTTATTTACATATTGCCCCACCACAACTGGCAGCCCAACTAAGGGGCATGATTCCCACCGATGTTTAGGCTTAAACAAAAGAAAGGACAATTTTTGTTCAAAACTTTATCAGTAAAATTAGCATATTTTCATCTTGATATCAGCAACTAACTTATGTTGTCAGTAGCCAGTATCAGTCATGCTTTGTTTAGCTTTCAAACTTATTTTCCGGTTTGTATTTTGTCAAGCCACCCAAGCGACTGGATTGATGAAATTTTATTTAAATTGAAGGGGAAGTTCCTTACATTCAGGCACATCATTTGGCCAATTTTCTTAAATATTACTTTTTCCTAAATAATGCAGGTGGTTTTTTTCTCTTTTTTTTCTTCTTCTTAGCAAAGGGGAGAAATCCACTAAAAACAGTAATGCTTTGTGAGTCATTTTCAATTTTTTTTGTAAGTTTCGTTTATCATAGTTTTTTTTTTTTTTTAAGGCATTTATAGAGTTATTTTATGTTTTCTTTGTATTGTTTGGGACAATCATGGTTTTAACGAGGGAGCAAACGCGAATTTCTAGTTTCATCGAGGCTAATCAGGTCACAAAAAATTTAGAAGAGGATGTACAAAATTTACGGAATTTAGAACGGGATACGGAAAATACTGGGGACAGGAGTATGGAGTCTGAATCTGAAAGGGAGGAAGCTGCCCCGATTACATTAAATGACCTCGCAAGAATGATGATGGATTTCAAGCAGGAAATGAGAGAATTACGGAGAGAATTTAGAGAAGGGATGGAGGAATAGGCACGTCGGTTCAAAAATCGCAATCTGAAATGGAAAGAAATCTGACCCGTAGGATAGATAATGTGGCAAAAGGTAGCACAGGGACACAGAAAATTGTGGATCAGCTTGTCGTAAGAACCAGTACTTTAGAAGAAACTGTAGGAAATTTAAGCGAGGGATTGGCGGCTGTTTCCGGGTGCGAACCGGAGGTATGTAGGCAAAATGCGGCCGAAACAAGGCAGTCTGTAGCAGAGCTTCAGGAAAATGTAGCAGAGGAAGTTCGACAAAATGTTGCGCAGCAGATTAATGGGGTTTTGCAGCGTCATGAAAGTCGACTAAAAAATGATTTAAGGGAAGAAATAGAAGCATTAAACGCCCGCTTGAACGAAGTCCAGGGTTCGGGAGAGGCAAGCGAACAGTTGCTCGCGGCATCTCCTGCGGCGAGCAGTGATAGTAGTACAACCCCAAGTAATGTGTACTTGCACAGGGACATGCGCTTGCCAAGCTTTTCTGGTTCGGAGAATGAAGTGAGAGCCAGCTCTTATCTCATGGAGCTGGAAACTTACAAAAACCTGGCTCGAATCCCGGCTGAACAACAGGTAGGCGTGGCGAGCTTGTCATTGAAAGGGGCCGCACTCAGCTGGTTCAACGTTAACAGAAAGCAATGCAGAGGTTTTGCCACCTTCAGGGAACTGTTTGCGTCGTATTTCATATCTGAAGAAAAATTATTGCGCCTGAAAGCTGAGAGTTTCACGAACCGCTATGTTGCCGGGGGCGGGAAGACTTATTGTGAATACTACATGGAACTCATCGAAAGGAATGCCATCCTTCCCGAACCCCTGAGTGAAAAGGCCTTGGTTCGATTGGGGATAAAGCAACTTCCCCCGTTTGTGCAGAGGAGTTTCCTTGCGTTGACCATCGACACCAGCAGTCAGTTACTCGGGTTACTGAAAGAACTTCAGGAAACAATGAACTACGGTGCTTCGAGTCAGTCATCCCCACGTCATCGTCCGAGACCCATAAATTTTATGGAAGCGAACCCAGGCCCAAGCAACTCCGAGAGGGGAGCTCGGTCACGGGGCAATTACGGCAACGGACGCAGGAGAGAATTTGACAACCCTCCCAACCAACCTTCTCGGGGGAGGGGAGGTTTCCAGCGAGGAAGACGGAGCCCAAACCGACAAGTAGGTTGGACATTTGGCAACGATGGAGAAGGGGGGGGGTGGAGTGCCCAAGGGGAGGGATCACCCCCAAATTTCCCTAACATAAACGCCATGACGTTTGAAAGTCAGAGTGGGAGGGGGGCACCCCCTCCTGACAACGAAGCATGACAAGGGGAGAGCACGTTGAGCGGGGGCTTTGCGGGTCAGGTTGAGAGTTGTTTACGTCAACCCGAAGAAAGTGAGCCTCAGGATAGCCATAGGGATGCAGACTCGTGCGAGACTGCTGTAAAGCATGTATGCTCGGTTTTAAAGGAATTTGTAGAGGAACCCCAGACCTCGAGAAAAGAGACCCCAAGGTCGTTGCCTAAAATTAATGTGATTATAAAAGGAAAGTATTATGATGCAGTCGTGGATACGGGGGCTACACACTCATGCGTTAGCGAGAGTTTATGGCTGGAGCTATTGAAAATTAACCCACGGTTGCCTTGTCTCACCGTAGGCAGATTGAAAGTTGTCTCGGCATTCGGGACTAAAGCTTCAAAAGTAATCACACAGACGTATTTAAATATGAATTTTGGAGGGACTGGAATAGATGTAAACTGCTTAGTGATAAGAAATTTAGTAAAGCCAATTTTGTTTGGCACTGATTTCATGGAGGATAACCATGCAATCCTGAATTATGAGCAGCATGTTTTAAAATTAAGAACTGAGAAGGGGTACACAGAAATAGAATTTTCAACATTTAATGAGCCAGCGGCGTGTCAGGAGTTGCACAATTTCCGAATAGTTTACTCTTGTATGGAGCCTATTTGTCGTTGTGGGGATGAAGTTATGTCAACCATGGGTCCTGTGGGTCCGAATACAGGAAACGTGTGCGGGGCTGAAGGATGTAGCTGCCGGCACGAGAAGGAGCCTGCGTTTTTAGTAGAGGGAGATCAATTTTGTGAAGAAAATCACTCGGTGGTTAGGGAGAAAGGGGGACGAGAATCTTTCGAGAATGTAATGGAGGGAGATGTACACAATGTGAATGTAATTTCAAATGAAGCTTTATACAAGAGGGACTCCGTGAATAAAGATCAGCCGCTAGATTCGTTTAGAAGGTTTGAGAGAGGGACCAAAGAATCACAGAGCCACGCGATAGAAGAAACTAGGGCTACCAACATCCAAATTTACGAGAGCGTAGAAAGGGCGCAAGGGTTGACTCCTGAACAAAGGAGAAAATTAAGAGAGCTGCTTTTCGAATATCGCGAGATATATGTGATAACAAACCAGGGTTGGTCCGTGGATACGAGCATGAAATCGACGTAATAGATGATAAAGCTTTCACTCAGAAAATTAGAAAAGTGCCAGTTTGCGAGGCAGGAAGCTTCGTTGTTGGGATGCAAGGTGTCGTCCGACGGGATAAGGAAGGACCCAGAGAAACTACAGACCGTAAATGATTTTCTCAGGCCAAAGAACGCAAAGCAACTGAAGTCGGTCTTAGCCCCCACTTGCAGTTTTACAGGATTTTCCAGGTGAATCATTCAGAGCTCACGGTGCCCCTTCTCGAACTTCTTCACAACGGAGCGGCATACGCCTGGTTGCCTAAGCACCAGGAAGCATTCGAGAAGATGAAACGTGCGTATTTGCAGGATGTGATAATCCGTAGCCCTCTCCATGGAAAGACGCTGAATCTGGAGACAGACGCTTCCGACAAAGCTGTCAGCAGTCTGCTGTACCAGTTAGAAGATGGAGGGGGTCCTCGGCTGATTGCATGCCACAGCCGCGTCCTCAGCGACTGCGAATCGAGGTACACAATAACGGAGAAGGAGTTATTAGCTATTATTTATGACATACAGAAACACGCCGTGTATTTACTGGGAAGAAAGTTCACTGTCAGAACGGATCACAAGGCGCTACAATTCTTATTCACATGCAGGTTAACAAACCCACGAATAGCGAGATGGATATTGTTCCCACAGTCGTTTGATTTTGATGTCCGGTACATCAAGGGTGAAGAAAACATGGCGGACTTCTTTTCGCATTACCCTAGCGGCACAAGGAGCGCTACCGTTCACGAAATAAAGGAGCCGCACGAGGTGATAGCGAACATACACTTCAAGCCATCACCTGAATTGGTAGAATTCATGCGAGAGTTGCCAAATCGTCAACAAGAGGACCCTGAACTTGGGAGAATAAGAGATGAGATGTTGAAATCGGGAGATGGAAAAAGGGCGAGAAAGCTCGAAGATTATGCCTTGAAGGATAGAATATTGTGCAAAAGAGAGCGAGGAATCTTTAAAGTGTGCGTTCCGAAGCAAGTTGCCAAAGAGCTAATCGCATTTTATCACGGTCGGGGCCATTTCGGACAAAAGAAGACACACTGGGCTGTTGCTGAACACTTCACGTGGAAAAAGATGAAGGATCAAATTAAAAGGTTTGTCAACGAGTGCGACCTCTGCTTGAGGAAAAAGCAGTGAAGGGAGCGATGGATCCGGTGATCACCGACAAACCGGGAGCGGTGATCTCGGTGGACCTGTACGGGCCGCTGCCAAAGGCTAGGTACGGCTTGGAATATTGCCTTGTTATGTGTTGCTTGTTTAGCAAATACATCGCGATATACCCTCTGAGAAAGGCCACCACCAAGGCCGTTTTGGGAAAAGTGAACGAATTTTTGATAATGTGTCCCAACGTGAGAACTATTCTCACAGACAAGGGCACTCAGTTCACCTCGAGACTGTGGAAAGAAGAGCTTCAGTCAAGAGACATCGAGGCACGCTTTATAAGCGCTAAGCATCCTCAGTCGAACCCCGTCGAGCGATGCATGAGAGAGATCTCACGCTTGTTTAGGCTGTGTATAGATGGGAGCCACAAGAAATGGCCGGAACACATCCCCGATATGGTAAAGTGTTTACATCTGGCGGTTCATACCTCCACAGGCTTCGCTCCAGTGGAATTGTTTTTCAACAGGAAACCGGACGACGAGATCAAGAAACTTTTTAAATTGCCGTCATTGAATGATGACCCACTCTATGAATGGAAGCTGCTGAGAGCAAAGGAAAACGTAGAAAGAGCGGCCAAGAACCACAAGAAGCAGTATGACAAGGCAAGGCTCACCTCCTTCGAGGCAGGAGATATTGTTTTAAGAAAGTCATTTGCGTTCTCGGACGTTCAAAAGGGAATTTGCAAGAAATTTGTGCACCTTTACGTGGTCCTATTCCAAATAAAGAAACGGGTGGCCCCAAATGCATATTTGTTATGGGACTTTCAATGTAACAAAGAGGCTGGAGTGTATAATACATCGAACCTGCGACCTTATACATCGGCAAAGGGACAAGGACAACCTGCTGTTCCGAATACAAAGGGACCCTCGAGAGCGTGAACCCAAGTGGTTGGGGAAGAAGAGGCTCTGGCCTGCAGAAAGGAGGGAGGAAAAGGTCGAAGCTAAAACCCCTCCCCTTTTCCCTTGCACCTTGTCGGGCGAGGTTTACCAGGCAGGGGTATAAGAGTTAATGGAGAAAAGGAAAGCTGTAAATAATAGGAGTAAACATATTTTGGGAAAGCAATTATATAATATTTTTTTTTTTGGTGTCATTTTCTATTATTTTTTTTAAATAAGAGTGATTATTGCTATTGTGAATGCTTTTAGTGGGTTTGTTTATTTTTTATTTTTTTATTTTTTTTGCGTAGCCGGAGGGAAAGAAGGGGCATTACCCCGGTTTAGCCTTTATTTTAAGTTTAAGAAAATAGGATCAGATAATTATGATACTACTTTCATATTCGTTATCCTAATTATCTGAGGGGGGAGATGTAGTGCCACCCTAAAATTATTTTTTATTTTTATTTTTTATTATATAATTTTGGCTTTTGGTTTTTCTTTTATCAGTTAGTTTACCAGGTTTTTTTTTCAAAGTCGCACCCAGTCCCTTGCTTGGCATGGCGAGAGGGAAAACCGGGCTCTTCAGGCAAGTTACACTGGCTAGGGTGTCCTTTTTTTTCTTAGTTTTTTCTTCCTTTTGGGTATTTGTGTGTTTGTGTTAGAGCCACTGTACAAGACTAAAACCGGCAACATTGGAAGAACACAGGGGAAGTTTGGGTGTCTTTGGGGAAAGACGGGACACAAGGATATAGAGGTGAGAGGAGTGAGGAGCTGTATTTCGAAGTGTGGCTAAACTTTGCGTATGGCATCCAGCGATGCAAGGAGACACGTTACCAAAGTAGGTGAAGTGTGGCTGTTGAGCAGCTGGCAGCACCGTGCAGCGGAAGGAACGGTGTTTTGTTCCTGTGTAATTCGAACTACTTCCCCGTGTTAATCACAACATGTCGCAGGAGCATCAGCCACCAAAGTAGGTGAAGTGCGATTTGTGACAGCTGACAGTGCAGTGCAGCAAGAAGAGCTGTGTTTTAATTTTGTGTAAATGGAACTACTTCCGTGTGGTTACTGAACAATACATGAAGCAGATCACACCATGTGACCGGAACATCAGCCAACCTGACCTGAAGCCGTGAACAATCCTCTTTTACCCCCCTTCAACAACGAACCACAGCCATCCCCTTCAAGCTAAAGTAGGAGCAGTGTGTGTGAGGAAGTGCATCGCATAAGTGACAATAAAAGGTAAGGGATCCCAACAAACATTTACTTATGGCCATAAGATACATGAAGGTTATTTATTACTTGTGTTTGTATTTGTATGAGCTATGCCGGGTTAATCTACATATTTTCTTAAGATCAATAATAATCTTCAGAACAAATTTCATGTTATTTACATATTGCCCCACCACACTTGCAACTAACAGCACAAACAAGGAGAATCAATTATAATGTAATCAATGTTTTTAAATGTTATGTATAATATCTTTATACTTGTACCTATTTGAAAATAATTATTAACTGTAATGTGCTGACATGCTCCATACCATGTGTGGAAAACAACCACTGTACAATGGTCAAAGGAATGAAATAAATCATATCATATCACATATATTTTTAAATGTTTGATAGGTTTTTTTGTCACACAGAGGCATTTGCTTTCTTTGGTCACGAAACAATTCAATAAGGAACGTGTTTGAAATGTACTCTCTGTCGATTTCCTTTTCTCCAAGTCCATGGTGATTTTTCAAAGCTCTAAAGAAAGCAAAATGTCTGGTGCCACTGTTACCTGTACAATCCAAAGTGGTCTGATCTGTGTGGTCTTGCTCACTTTCACGTCACTTCGGTGTTTTGTGGCATTGACGCCTTGCAAACTAACATTTCAGCATTGAAGTTTGCACCACTGACTTACATTTTCGTTGAAAGATTATTTTCAGCATATAAGATGATCCTCACTGACAAAATTGCAGATAACATGAAAAAAAATTGTTGCCTAACTATACGGCAAAGAGTGTATTTGAATAGCAAATTTCCGATGGTAAGTTCTGCCATCGCCATAGGGTTAGGCAAGACACATTACATTATGCAAGATAGTGCGTATTTCAGGATATAGGTGTCTCATTTTCATTGCTGGTGACTGTACCTAATCAGCATTTTTCAGGAATTTTGAACTATTTTAAGTTTTTTTGAAGCTACTTCAAGATTCTTCGAGCCTAACTTAAGATTTTTAGGACCTATTTTAGGATTTTAGAGCCTATTTTAGAAAACTAAAAGCACACTTTTTAGAACCTAAAAATCCGAGGTCTACTTATAACATACAGAAAGGAGGACTGGATTTCTTGCATTATTTTAGCTAGTATCAACAACACATCAAGGGAAAGAAGTGGTAGTGGCAGCTATTCTTTAGTAACACATTGAACACAGTCCTTATGCAGTTTGGAGAGTGCAACAAACCTTTCTTCCTTCAAGACATAACAATAGCACTCTTGAGAAGTGAGTAAATAGGATGGATTCCTCCCAATGCCCATGATAAAGTGTAATGGTATCTTTCACAATAACCTCACCAAATCCCACCATTCAATCTTGGAAACCCAGTATATTTTCAGGCTTGAAACAACATGAAGCTAATTTAAAGGATTAAAAAAAGGGAAAAAGGACAACATTCACACTTTACATAAGGCACGCTAACTCTACCTATTTCTTAGAATAAAAATGACATGTGTTCTGTTCAAACCTCCTGTTTGCCTAAGCAAGCCTAAGTACACTGAGTGATCGATTCATGATCTCATCACCATTATTCTGGGTTTGAGTCCCGGTTTGAGCATGGGTGTTCCTGTGAAAGTTCCTTCATCAAGTTCATCTACTCATCATTCATCCATATTTATTGAAATAACCAAATCTGGCTTAGAAGTGAGGCAAAATAAGAAAGTGCATTGCTTCTCTCTATTATTAAAGCTGCCTACTTTGCCCCTCAGGTATTTCAGTTTATCACCATCCCTTATAGGAACCTATGCAAAACATGCTTAGAATCAGAGAAAACAAAAGATTCATAAATGTACCTCCATAAGTGGAATAGGATATCCACAGGCTCCCAGAAGGAAAGTCATTGTTGTGACTCCCCTCATGAAGATCGTTGCCAGCTGAATAGCCCTCACATCAGGCACTTTCACATCCACCCTGCTGAGGCGACCAGTTTCATATTTGCACAGCAGGACAGCCTGAGCAATGAATGCATCAACTTCCCATTCTTGCAGCAATGGAGTGTCCAGCTCCTACAAAAAGTAACAATAACAGAGCATGACATGAAAATAAACATGAATTGTGCATTCCTAAATCAGTATTTCATCAATTAGTAATCATTGTTCGACAATTTTATCAACACTATTTCCAAAATATGCAATGACTTGCCCCAGAGTCCTTAAGAAAGGAAAACCAATTAAGGCAAAATGAAAACAAAAGCACCTAGGTGAATGGTATACTCCTCAATTAACTCAATTAAAAACACAACTCATGATGTATTATTCTGGATATAAAAACAATAAGGTGGATATGGCTAGATACCTGAAAATTAAGAGCATTTATAAGTCAAAAATAATAGAAGCCAAACTTGCCGCAAATGATCACTTCATTAATAATTCCAATAATAAATGTAAGGCAGCTTTGGATATTATTAAAACTGAGCTAGGCAAAGTGAAGTACAAACCAAATGAGAATATCTCAATTACCCCAGACGAATTTAATGACTTCTTTGTCAAGTCTGGAAACTGTGATCCCACAAAGATCAATGCTGCAAAATATTGTATCCACGGTGATGTAAATGGTGTACCAATATCACATGACAATAGTAGTAATCTGCCTAAATTCAGATGGTATGAGTTAAGCCAACGGATAGTATTAAAGCAACGCAAAAATTAAACAATTCAAAATCTGAGGATTTCTATGGTTTATCAAACTTTGTTATAAAAAGAATTATTGACATTATGCAGTACCCACTTACTACTCTCATTAACTGGATGTTTGACAGTGGATGTTTCCCTACATGTCTCAAAGTCTCAGTTGTTGTTCCAATACATAAAAAGGGAGATAAGTCCAATCCAAGCAATTACCGTCCAATATCACTTGTGCCTATTCCATCAAAAATTATAGAACAATCCATACATATTCAGCTAGATGAGTATTTTTCAAATAATAATTTATTCACAAATGCTCAGTATGGTTTTAGAGCTCATTCATCTACCACAAAAGCAAATGAAAGCATTTTTGCAACATTACTGGATGCTTTTGAATCTAAACTTTCTGTGAGTGCAACGCTTATTGATTTAAGTAAGGCTTTTGATTCAGTTTCGCATCAAATGCTGATAAAAGGTAGCTCTTATGGTATCCTAGAAGCTGAACTCTTGTCTCATAAAATCGTATCTATCAAATAGACAGCAGATGGTCAGTATAAACAGTAAACAATCAGATCTCCTAAATATTGAAAGCGGAGTGCCCCAAGGTTCTGTTCTTGGTCCTTTCCTTTTTAACATTTATGTAAATGATCTACCCAGCTTCATACCCCATAAAACAGTATGCAAACGATACTACTTTCCTCACAATTGGCAATAATAAATACATACTTGAAGAACTGGACGAAGAAGTAGAAGAGAAGTCCACTCTCTGGTTTGAAACTAATCAATTGACTATTAAAAGACCATTCACACACATACACATGCTCTTGTGCATGTGTGGGTGTATTCATTCATTGTTCCCTGCAGCAAAACCCCTGCCTATTATGGCCACCTCCAGGCTCTCATGTAATATTGTACCTTATGCTTGATGTTAGCATAAGATCCACTTCATTTATTATTATTTATCATCGATAACTTCTTCTTGCCCAGATTCTTTCTCCATTATCCATTTTTTCAATTGCATCTTTTAGCAGACAGTTCCTTCTTAGCGAGTGTCCTAGCCAATTTCATTTTACTTTCTTGATCACAGCCAGCATCGCCAACTCTTTCCAACACAGTTTTATTTCTTACTTTTTTAATTTGCCATAGCCACCTTTCTAAAGCTTGTAAACATTTTTTCCTAATTTCTTTGTAACGTCCAGATGCCTGCACCATGCAACACTATACTCCACACAAAACATTTCATCAGTGTCTTTCTTAAAGGTTGACAAAACACACTTCTTCCACTAAAGGCTTCTTTTGACATTGCTATTCTCACTTTGATTTTCTGACTGCAGCTCATACCACTGCTTGTGATACACCCCAGGTATCTGAGGTTGTCTCACATAAATTTTCATTGGTTTTTCCCAATAGCCATTGCCTGATTGCCCTTATCTTGTTCATATTTATTTTCATCCTGAACAGGTCACAGTG